>NC_090268.1:310066411-311266411 GCF_040414725.1 Anabrus simplex
CTCCCGCGGGACTAAATTCCGGCACCTCGGCATCTCCGAAGACCGAAAAAGTAGTTAAAGTAGTTAGTGGGATGTAAAGCAAATAACATTATAATAATTATTATTAGAATGTTAAACTAATAGTATTTCTTGTAATATTTTTTCCATGGAATTGTTTTTGTACTCGAGTTGTTGTAGTTGTTGGGTAGTATGTTTTTAACTTGACTTTGTTATCACTTGTAGCGTTAAGCTAGTAGTGAGTTCAACCTATAATATTGTAATTCGTAGTGTTAAATACTGGAAATAATTAAGTTGCGTGCGAATTTGTATATAATGACGCTGGATTTAGGAAGTTAAACTAGTAGTATTTCTTGCTTCTTGTACTCTTGTTGTTTGTTTGTTGTTGTTGTTGATGGGTAATTCTTTACTTTATTATTACATGACTGTAAGTGATCATTGTCACCGGGATATTTCCCATTTGCAGTGTATTTGTTAATAATAATAATAAATAATAATAATAATACTCGCAACCTACGGTCTTTAGTGGTAGTAAAAAACCGAGATTCATAACTGAACATGAGAATTCGGCACTCTTCTCGAGTCCGCGTCCCTCGGTTCCTGCTGGCTACGCATGGGATGGTGAAATCATAATCTGGCTGATACCAGTCGTCGAGATATTGTGCGGGATAACATGATGTGTTTCAGAGAGTCCATTAACTGTGTCCAGATGGCAGGTGCGGTTGTCATGGTGTTTCATAATTCATAGCGCGCAATATGACGATCATCCTGAAGTGTGGTTTGTCGTGTTCGACTGGAAACTTTCCGACATGCGCTGTTGGCTTCATGCACTCACTTGTTCCCATATCGGCCCACTGTGACATCTGAAGGCCCTGATAATTATAAATGACTGTGGGCTTTCGGAGAGGCCTGGTTTAGGTCTTTTGAGTCGATGCCCATGAGCGACCTGAACCTCTGTGAGGACGCGGCCCCAACTAGGATAAGACATAAATTTGAAAGCGGTAAAACACCCAGTCCCCGAGCCAGACGAATTAATCACTGAAGTTAAAAACCCCGACTCAGAAGAGAATCGAACCTAGTACCCTCTGGACCAAAGGCCAGCAGCTAGCCATGGGAACGGAGAATTTCAACTCGTGTTATCGTAACCCTCGAGACATATCTCCAGCGAACGTGAACTCTGTGTACCTTCTCAACTACATATCAGCCTTCCAGCTAAGCTTAAATCCCTGGCAGTACCGGAAAACGAAACCGAGCCTCAGAAGACGGCAGCTAATGGAGCTAACCGTCACACTGCGGAGGTGGACAATGCCTCTCATGATTAGCAATTACAAAATATGACTACCCATCCACTATTTGACTACAAATAACAATTTGCTTTAGGTTGTACCGACACATGGCGATGGTGGGATAGGAAAGGGCTGGGAGTGGGAAGGAAGCCTTAGCATTTTCCTCGTGTGAAAATGGGAAACCACCAGGCGAATGCTAGGGTTGTACTTTAATTAAGGCCACGGCCTTTTCCTTCCAATTCTTGGACCTTTCCTATCCCATCGTCGCCGTAAGACGTATCTGTGTCGGTGCGACGTAAAGCAAAAAAAAAAAAAAAAAAAGCGAAACCCTGCCGACAGTGGGGTTCGAACACACTGCCTCCTTAATGTAAGCTGATGGCTAAGCGACTCATACCGTGTAGCCACTTGTTTGGTCCACTATGTGCTCGCTATCAAATAAGTGGTGATAGTACTGTCCAATTCGACTACGAGGCATATTCTAAATCCAATGACGTCTCCCCGCAGTGTTGACTCACGGAATAACGATCCGCACATGCCTGAAAACACCGGTGGCTCCACTAATGCTCTCTGGCCGTTAAAGACCATTGTAACCCTGATCATTGAAACATTCTATTCTGTGCACGTGTGCCGAATTACGTCCATATTTGACGATTCCTTTCGAGTGCTCAACTTTCCTTTGTCAGTGAGTGTACAAACATTTATCAAGATCTGCATCCTTCTCCGTGGTGATGTTTTAAAACACAATTTCTACCTGTGAGGGTAGTGTGATAAGGAAAGTGAGGTAGTATTGCTTTATAGGCCATAACGAAGGTACTTCGTGTAGTGTTGTGTCTTCTGTGTTCGTGGAATGTTCGGGGAAGTGAATGGTTTCCGTGTCTTAATTGTCGCCGAGGAACGCTTTTACAATAACATTTGCAGCTCATTCTACTTTTACACTCATTCACCGTAAAAAATCAAATGAGGTTATTAAAGGAAACTTTATTGCTAGCAGCACCGAGGAAAGCATTATAATTATGAGGGATTGCTCTGCTATTAGCTGTTATGAAGGTGTGAAAAGGAGATAAAACTCTCCGCTGTTTTCCATACTCTTTATACTTCCTTTTAATGCTATTTGGTTTCATCTCTTTCTCTCCGGTTTAATAGTCGTTCAACTTATTCTTTATTTCTCAATTTACAGTTAACATCGTGGCCACTATTATCTTCAGAATTAGAACACTATATCCATATTCTTATAAGCCCCATTTCGCTCATTCCGTTCGTCTTTAATCCGTTGTAAATCGAGGCGCTCTTCCATGTTTTGAGTGTGCAAGCATTCCTTAAAATCCGCATCCCTCTCCGTAGTGAGATTTTAAAACACAGTTTATACCTGTAGAGCCAAAAAACAATCTTCCCTTCACAGTGAATCATTAATTGTTTATCTTTATTAATTGTTATGCAGTTACGTTAATCAGATGAGTATGTAAGGAACTTCTTTCCCTTGAAACTAGTGAATGTCTTCATGGCACAGTGTTATACAGCTGAACCTCCTTTCTGCGGACACCGTTGGTTCCGAGGAAAATTGTCCGTTACGAGAGGTGTCCGCTAAAACAAGTTTGTAAAAATAATCGAAGCTGAAATATAAGCATACACATCTTTATTTTTATTATTCTAAATCATTTGTGTGTTAGTATTTGATATAGAGTTATTATAAGTGATTTTACATCATTTACAAACATTACAGCTTCGTGAAGTAATCCATTGTTACTCATGTTTAACAGACAACTGAAATGATACGGTATTTCTGTCTCACTAATTAGCGCCTGTACTGTCCTTTCCTTCTCAAGTTGACTACCTGAGCTCGACCTAATCAGCGACAATCCGGGTTATGAATAGAATGATGCTGGAAGGGAAGAAAATCCCCAGGTAACTTGTGTCAACAGTCTCTGGCAGCATTTCTGGGCAATTAGAATTCTCGGAATAGGCCCATACACCACTAGGTAGAACTGCATTCCGATGTACCTTCTCTCCCCTTGCACTCGAAATAGTACAAACATTCAGAAGGGATTTCCTTACGTTTGAAGAATGGTTTTAAAAGAAAGGACGAAATGTGGTCCGGCGTAAGAAATTGTCATGCGACGTGTAAAGTGTCCCCTTAAGTCAAGTGGACGGGGCAAATGGCGATTTCCGCTGTCCGGAGTTCGAGGTGTCCGCTTGTGAGGCCAATTTAACACTTATCTTATGTAAAATAAAATCCGTTCCAGGGAAAATTGTCCGTATAGGGAGGTGCCCGCTGAATAAGGGCGTCCGTTAGGGCAGGTTCGACTGTATAACGATAGCATGGTATACAAGTGACATTTTTCCCTGCGAAATATTACATTGATCACAATAATTATGAACTTATTTCATTAGAGCTGTCGAACTTCCATTTGCCTTCTCTTCTATCTTCATGACCCTCAGAGAAAAGCCGATGTATTGTTACAATCCACCTGGACCAACATTTCTTGCCCGACAGTAGACACGAGAGTTGAACCCGGAGTCGTAACTAATGCTAGTTAAAGAAGAATTTCTTTGTGGGTCCGTGGAGACCTTGAAGTAGAGCTGCATCGTTGTGTGGTCCATTAGGCATATTTCTGATAACATCACAATCGATAATGTGGGAATTGAAGCGATGTGTTGCTATTCTTGTCTTTGGCTGCATCTTACATTCATCGCTCCTGTGAAAAATTGTCCACCAACTTTAAGCAAACGGCAACCGCTAACTACACAGTTCAAACACATAATTTCGTCGGATGTTCCTCTAATAGAAGACAGGATTTTTCTGAATTATGTGAGAAAAATCGGTGTTTTTCTCTGAATTTCACTCTATAATGCTGTGGTGGTCAATACTTGCACTCTAGGAGCACCCAGGTATCGCCCACAAAGCGTTATCCGCAGATAGAGACGAATGTAGAGTGACAGGCGGGGGGTGTTAAGCGGGTGTTAATCGAACTGACAACGGTAAATCTGCGTTCACAGCCTTCGTAATCAAACATGATATAATGAAAGAAATATTATTTATTTTACAACAATACAACTTATACAGGTATGTGTATTCATTCTTTTCAGTGAAACGAAGAATAACGTGACCTGAGCCGGTACATGTGTTAGTATATTCACGTTTAGACTATACAATCAGTTCTATGTTTGGAACAAACGTTCACGATACGTTGCTGAGACTCGTACAATTTCATAACAAAACAAAACAAAAAAGAGGAGAGAGAGAGAGAGAAAAACTGCTTGCACCCACAGTTGGAACACTGAAAAACCTTTAGCAGCTTGCTTATACAATCGAATAAGTATTTTATACGTGCATATTTCGGGATTACAGAAATTTGTCCTTCAGCCGGGTATTGAAAGCAGATCTATCAGCTCTACCTGGAAGTGACAGGGAACATTCTTAGCCAAAAGCGAAAACATTGAAGTCAGTCTTGAACTCTTCGAAGTCTTAAAACCTCCTTGAGAGCAGATCTGCCGGGCAGAGTGGCTCAGACGGTTGAGGCGCTGGTCTTCTGACCCCAACTTGGCAGATTCGATCCTGGCTCAGTCCGGTGGTATTTGAAGGTGCTCAAATACTTCAGCCTCGTGTCGGTAGATTTACTGGCAAGTAAAAGAACTCCTGTGGGACTAAATTCCGGCACCCTGGCGTCTCCGAAAGCCGTTAAAGTAGTTAGTGGAACGTAAGGCTATTATTATTAATATTTATTATTAGTATTATTATTGAGAACAGACCGACCGACAGGCTGATGACGAAGGGACTGTGCTGCTGTCGCACGACCAACTCCTCACCGTTCGACATTTAGCTACCTCAGCGCTCGGCGCGCAAGGAAGGAGCGCACCCGAGCAGCACTATTTGACCATGCCTGTTCTATTGAAACCACAATCTGACATATGTTACGTGGGACCCTGTCGTGACTAGTCGACCAGTAGACAGCGAGCGGATCATCTTGCCCTTTTTAGACCTAATTGGTCTGAAGATTATATTTTTAGGACATCGAAAAATGTTCTCTTTTTTTTTTCAATTCTTCCTGTAACTGTACACCGATCTGCCGAAGTGTTAAGGATTCAATAATTTCTACGGATACCGAATTCACAGACTGGCTCTACTATGTCAAACATTTGGTCAGGAAAGTATCTGGTATACCTATATCGTGTCAGTTCCTTTGGAATGTACCAAAATTTCCCTTACTTGTGGAAAAAAGTTGGGCGAGACCATGGTATTTCCTATTTTGTATTACGATATTACAGCACATTTCAGAGAAATAATATTAAGCTGCAGCGAGAGCAGAATGTCTGTACGTTTCGACTTGAATGTTGTCAAAGAATGCTATACAATATCACACTATAAAACCGCAGGATGGTTGAAGGTCAGGGATAGACGATCCTACACAGCTGTTTGCTTATAGTTTTAAAATCTGGTGCTCTCTCATATTTGGCCATATCATTTGTTCGCACAAGTCAAATATACGATCAGTACTACAGATTTCTTTTGAGATACTATTAAGGTTCCTCACCATCGAACAGAACAGTGCAGTAAGCCGTTTGCTGTAAGTGCTTCTCGATGATACGGTTATCTTAAGTTAAATGAAATAAAATTAAGAAAAGTCAAGGCTGAACAAAGATGTCTAAAATATCCCTATATTAATATATATATATAAATTAATTTGCCTAAAGTAATTTTAAGTTCTTGAATTATTAAACAAACTTCACAAACTCATTGATATCTAGGCGTTTGTATTGTTTCCTTTCACTATGAAAATGTATCTTCAGTTTCATTTATGTGTAATTTTTTGATTCCTTTTTCCTGGTGGCCATGAACGTTAAGGCGTGAAGTCTTTATGGTATGACACCGTGGATAGCCGATTCGAATCCCGTTGATGGTGAATATTTTCACGTTCAGAATGCTTGCCGGCGGGGCAGGAGAGGTGGTGGTATACAATTTCTAGTTACCAGGTTGCATGCCAAAAGTCTGAGTTGAATTAGAAAACCCCTCCGTAATGTTCAAATGGAATTAGAGCGTATGATGCTACTGATGATTCGTCCTTCGGATGGAGACGTTAATCCTTGAGCACCGGGCGAGTTGGCCGTGCGGTAAGGGGCGCGCAGCTGTGAGCTTGCATCCGGGAGACAGTGGGTTCGAATCCCACTGTCGGCAGCCCTGAAGATGGTTTTCCGTGGTTTCCCATTTTCACACGGCCGCATCCTTCCAACTCCCAGCCCTTTCCTATCCCATCGTCGCCATTAGACCTACCTGTGTCTGTGCGACGTAAAGCCAGTAGCAAAAAAAAATCCTTGAACAGACTCCTTGGTGTTATTCGACTGGTATAATATGAATATGAATGTAACTTGTAGTTGTAGTAGTGGTTAGTTGCAGCTGAAATGACCTTGGGTCCTACAGTATATGTAAGTTAAATTAAATTTCAAAATCACAGAAAAATCCGTCTGTGCTTGCAACTACGGTAGCTAGAAGAGAGACGGTAGGTGTCACGAGACGGATGCGCAGTGGACTGCCGTGGTCGTGACGTCACTGGCCCGTCCCTCGCGTTATACTACGCATTGTTTGGCACGCTAATATCAGTCTATAATATCTTTGGTGTCAGTGATTTCACTCAAGCACTCAAGCAAGACATCTTTGTAGACTTAGTACAGTGCCAGAAAATTGGGGACTTAAAATTCACTCATAAAATAACCGAACATTTACTAGTAACTGCTAGTGAATGACAAAACGTAAGAAAAGCTGCTGAACTTATCCCTGGCGCTGTGGTTAAGGCTATATCGTATATTTTATATGACCACCCCCTGCCTAAAACAGTTACCCAGAGAATAAAGTCCCTATTACTGAGCAAAAGTGCATATGACATAATTAAAAACTGCAAACTGCAACAGGGAAGAGTGTGAAACATTAACTGTAGATGTCCTCGACCGAGTAGACTGTGCTGTTACTAATGACACTATAGAATCAGTCGAAACTAATTTGGAAGTTTATGATTCAGAGTATGAAGACTTTAATTTTATAGTTGACTCATTAATAGATCAGTTTACTGAGCAGCACAATCTCGAAGATTGCTTACATAATGAAAATAAGAACTTATTGAAAATTTCTTCTTCTTCTGCTTCATGTGCCATGTCCTCGCAGAACGTTGGCGATCAGTAGCATGATCTGTTGTTTGTTCATAGCTGTTCTGAACAGAGTAAGCTTTGTCACCCCAAGCCACTGGCTCAAGTTGCCGAGCCATGATGTCCTACTTCTCCCCGGACCACGTTTTCCATTAATTTTCCCTTGGAGTATTACTTGCAGAAGGTGGTATTTAGAGTTCCACATCATATAACCAAAGTATTCTAGTTTCCTTCTCTTGATGGTAGTGAGAATTTCTGGTTCGTTGTTCATACGGTGCAAAACGTCTATATTGGTTATTTTAGCTGTCCAAGGTATCTTCAGCATCCTTCGGTACGTCCACATTTCAAATTGGCGGGGTATATTGCATACCGAGTTACGAAAAAAGGAATCACCACTAGCTTCGTCTACGGAGGAAAAACTGGAAAATGCATTAGTGTTAGGAACTCTGACTGGATCTCGGCTTTGTATAGAGGAGGCCTAATGAATCCATCTCCCCAGAGGTTCGACACTGTTTGCGAACTAGAAAAAGATTTTCAAGGGTTCCACGGAAATGGTCTAAGGAAGTGCCCAAGAGTGATGAACGAACTGATAATTATCATCAGACCTAAGTATAGTGAAGTCTACGACTTCGCTGTTACGTGTTTTGTGAGAACTCGTTCATTTATTAGAATGAAAGAATGAAAGAACTGAATAAAAAGAGCACTCAAGAGGTCAGTGAATGAAAGCTGGACTACGGATGCGTATGCTGACGCTGCACGGAAAAAATCGGAAATGAATAAAATTAAGTCCTGAAATGTAAGCCTAAATTAGTAGTAATGTTATTTTTGTTAGGTAGATTTATTATTATTATTATTATTATTATTATTATTATTATTATTATTATTATTACTATTATTATTATTATCTTTAAGAAATTGAACTCTTAGTCTTTTATTTTAAAATATTTTGTGATTATAAACTACAGCCTTAATATACTTTTGTGAAATAGGGCTCCATATTTTACTGGATATTCAGTTATTATTATTATTATTATTATTATTATTATTATTATTATTATTATTATTATTATTTATATGTTTTTGTCAGTAATAAAAAAAGCAATAATGTTACTACAGTACTTACTATTTTCAAGAAAAGGAACAACATGCAGTATTTAATTTTTTGTGTTTTATTTAGACTTTTTCGGTTAATATAATTTCTTGATTGTTATGCTTTGGTTTATTTATAGTAAGTAATTGGTAACTGTTGATACTAACATTTCTGGTGTATTGAAGCATTTAAAAATTATTTTTAAACTATTCTGGGTTTTAAAATAGGTCTGCAATATTTACGAAAGCACACAAACAAAATAATTTAAAAAAAATAGTTTTAGTCAATATCTTAGTGTTTTTTTTTTTTCGTGTGAAAAGATTATATTACATCGTAAACGTATTTGTGATAAGGAAGATAAGCCGGGCGCTCCGCACATTGATTTGTAGTAAGTTACAGCGCCTTGCAGACGGTCCACGGTCCGGTGACGTCACACGCTCCTGGCGGACTGCGCGTGACACCTACCGTCTCAGTTCTAGCTACCGTGCTTGCAACGACGTAGGTAACTTTTTCTGAATTATTACTCTTAATATGTATTTACTGGGTGCAGTTTGTACAGTGGAAACATTCTGTGCATCCTTCATCTTCGATCACCAAGCCTCTTGTTATTACAAATATTACGTCACTATAATTAATAAATATCTGTACCCTTTCTATTGCCAAATTGCATTTAATATGTATTTACTGGTAAGAGTTTGTACCGTGGAAGAATTCTGTGCATCCTTCATCTTCGATCACCAAGCCTCTTGTTAAAAATATTACGTCACTATAATTAATAAATATTTGTACCTTTTATACTGTCAAATTGAATAATATACTCGAAATATATCAATAACTTTAGCTCGTGTAAGTTTCTCTTGCCTCAGTAATACTGTTAATATAGTTTGTCATAAATTTATCTAAGCGACAAACTTGAAATTCTCGTCATACTAACCAGCAGGACTAGGAATTTGATGACATGTCATCTTTTGACTGATTCACAACAGACATTAGTAACTTGTACAGAAATCCTGATCATAGTGCCCACATTGTAGAAATGCTAATTTATTAGGTATTTTTTGTCATTTATGTTTTTGTCATTTTTTGCCATTTCTTATTTTTAGGTCATTTTCTGGAATTATACGTCATTACTTGGTCATTTTATGGAATTCATTATACTTATTTATACTTTTTGAGTCATTTTCATACATGTTTGAAGATTTAGAAGAACTTACGCTTGTGGTATTGGATGTTATCGCACCTTTAAGTGAGGATGAATGCGGAGAATCTTCACAACACTTTGTCAATCTAGGGACTAAAGAAACTTTGTTCACCACTTACTTCTTGGAAAACCGAGCTAGATAGCTTCAGTCGCTTAAGTGCGGCCAGGATCCAGTAATCGGGAGATAGTGGGTTCGAACCCCACTGTCGGCAGCCCTGAAGATGGTTTTCCCATTTTCACACCAGGCAAATGCTGGGTCTGTACCTTAATTAAGGCCACGGCCGATTTCTTCCCATTCCTAGGCCATTCCTATCCCATCATCGCCATAAGACACATCTGTGTCGGTGCGACGTAAAGCAAAATAGCAAAAAAAAAAAAAAAAAAATCTTGGAAATGTCCACATTCCAGGAGGGACACCTACAATTAGAGAAGTCTTCCTCGTGAACAGTCGAGATTTTCTCCTGAAGACGCTGAGCAAACTAGAGAATTTTACCTCGTTTTGTTGATATGGCAACATCCCAAAAGTTTATTGTAATGTTTATAACATAAATATAGGATATACCAACTCGATTAGTAAATTGATTGTAAAATTTCATTTTAAATGTATGTCTTTTTTTTTAATTTTCGAATGATTTTACTGGTTTGTTGCAGTCGTTTTATGGACCATTTTTTTGAACATTTTAAGTCTGCTAATCAGCCTATCAAGATTTCTCCGGTTTCGCTGCTAGGAGTAGCACTAACTACAATGCTACCGAGCTCGATGGCTGCAGTCGCTTAAGTGCGGCCAGTATCCAGTATTCGGGAGATAGTAGGTTCGAACCCCACTGTCGGCAGCCCTGAAAATGGTTTCCCATTTTCACACCAGGAAAATGCTGGGGCTGTACCTTAATTAAGGCCACGGCCGCTTCCTTCCCACTCCTAGCCCTTACCTGTCCCATCGTCGCCATAAGACCTATCTGTGTCGGTGCGACGTAAAGCCACTAGCAAAGAATCTACAATACTGCAATCAGGCAGAGGTTGCATCAGATTGAAAAACTTGCTACTATGCGATCTTATTCACTTCCACAAGTTTCAGTTTTCGAAACCAGGCTATGAGTGTTTACTGTGTGACAAACACAGTCAGACGACAGTTTCTTTGTGTCGTCATATTTGACCCTCGCAAGGTAGAAGTGGGATGTTGTCGTGTATTCAACTCTATTACAATTCCAGCAGCGTCGTGTCTGTGGACATAGAAAGCAATTTAAAGCGCATTACGGTCGACCCGACCATCCCCGTTTGTCGCACTTATTTACAGTATTTACTCTTCTTGAAAGTTAAGAGGGCTTCTCTTGTAATTATTTCCTCAACCAACAGGAAGCTGTGTACGCTGCGTGCATATATTAGTCCACCAACACACCTGACAGCTAGCTATACACTTTCATGTTCCTTTCACAAGTGATACCTAATTGTACGTGTTTCTTCCACTTCCCCGGTAATTGATCATGTTCGAGGAACCACGCACCATGAAGACTTCAAACAAAGCATCACCTGTCCACATGACTACTTCGGTGCCTTTGTTGGGTATCTTGAAGACAGAAAGACGAAACTGCGAGAACGATTGTACATGCGAACTTTCTTCTTTACATGATAGTTATTAATATATGAGTACTAGCGAATTCTATTGGATTTTGAACTTGCAGAATGTTGAATGTGAGACGATTTAATTCTCTCAATGGTATGTTCTAGTTGTATCCATTAGCCGCAAAAAAATACCTGCTATCGAAAATCATCACCAGTAGTTTTATTGAAACTTATAATATAAATCAAATAATAATAATAATAATAATAATAATAATAATAATAATAATAATAATAATAATAATAATAATAATAATAATAATAATAATAATAATAATTGTATCGCAGGTACACTAACTCCGTGCATTTAAAGTATGCGCCTTTTAGAACGTCATCTATTATTTGAACTGTGAAACTCATTTCTTTACTTTACCCCCAGATGACTCTACTGTCGATTTACGTGCTACCTCTGGTGAGTGGATGGACAGTTAATTTCCAAGAGAATATTTGTGTTTATATGTTTTTGAAACTGAATTGTTTGTAGATTGTTTTTGGTGTTCTAAGTTTACTAGCACTTCTATCACTTCCCGCTGGCTTAAAATTTTAGCTAATCACAAATTTCGTTATTTAATTTTGTAACCAATCAAAGCTATGTGTTTGTACAGGGCTTACGCTCAGAGAATTCTAGAACCTTCTTTTCCGCTGTAAAAGCTGGGACCTGGCCCATGTTGTCTTTCGATCGCTCCAGTCAAGAAGTAGAGTGTATTCGTAGAGGAGGCAGGGTGCTAGCCTTGCTCATCCCCGGAAGGCTCATCAGCTCACGGTAAAGGCAGCAAACATCTTGTAATTATGGAATAACCTCAGAAAGCTAGTTTGAGGGGAAGGTTTCAAAATACTTTCGTAAGGTAAATTTTTCTATGTAAATTTTCAAAAAGTCTAAAGACCTTAGTCTAACTTAGGGAATAAAGAGTGTGAATTCGCTTGTAATTCCTATTCAGTTTGGTACTGGGGTGACCATGATTTCATAAACTTTAAAATTTATATTTTCCTTTTGTAATTTAAAATATTTCCTACATCTAGTCATCTCCATAGTATAGACTTAGCCTCTGTAACTTCGAGCCATAAGCAAGTGTTTGCCTCTTAACATTTTGATTTGTGGCCAATAACTCTAACCTTTTCTTTTTCACTAAGCCAAGTAGAATGGGCACTTATTGACTCCGATAAATTTACATATTCTTACATAATTTCCTATTTAGATGTAACTTAGACTGTCGAGCGAGTAAGGCAGTGGAATCTGGTTTACCTAATGTTAAACTGTTCCTTTGAGAAGCTTGAATCTCGTAAAGTTTGGAGACTAGTCTCCTAGATGATCGTGTGGAGCAAAGACGCTCTTTCTAATGTTGTTAATTTTAGAGCCCCGTCTCCTTACTTGTAATTGATTATAGCAGTAGTGCTCTTGGAAATAGTGTAACATTTGAGCTACCTGTCATCTCTTTATTGTACCTGATTTCAAATAATTATTGTTTCTAGAGTTGTAGAGCTCCACGCATGGCTATCCCACTATTATGTGTTATTGTTTAACAAAGTTTAAAAATCTGAAAAGAGAAAAAATAGGAAAGAAATAAAATTTCAAATTTTAGAGTTTTAAATTAAGACTTGATCTTCTCTCTATCCACCCATTCACGCCCACACCTTCTCACACCTCTATGCTCCACGGTATTTTAATAATAATAATAATAATAATAATAATAATAATACTAATAATAATAATAATAATAATAATAATAATAATAATATCTATATTATCGTAGGTAAATTTCAATACCTCGTTAGTATTCATCACCTCCTCTAGCCCTAGATATTATCCTTATGTCCGACTGTCTTAACATATTGCTGACTAAGTACTGCCTACTCTAAAATCCATGCATATACACTCCACTTGTTCATTAATGATTCCTGGAATTTCCTTTTTTGGAATATGTTTCTGCCGTAAAATTACCATACATATCTTTCCGTTTTTTACTACAATTTGTATGACTGTCAATTGCTTGCCGTCATGTTATCCATAGTAATTTCTCCTAGAAACTCTTATATCTTTCAAAATTTTACCTCCTTCTTAATCTTTTCACACCCGCGGCTTGGATGTCTTCTCGCAAACAATTGGTATATTGTTTCTTCCATCTGAAATTAACGTGATTGCCTTTCTTGCATCTTTCCGCGTTGCTCTGATCACGTGACTATACCAAGGTAGGGTCGCTTCCCTCATCTTGTCAGAAATGGGTGGTTATTCTCAAGGTGTTCCTTACAGTTTCATATCTGATATGGTCAAGGTCTGTGACTGTCATGTAACCTTTGGAACATCTCCATCTCCACTGTATGGGGCATCTGCTCGTGACCAGATTTCCCAGTCTCACTGAGATTATTGTTCAGTGGATCCTCCGGTGGCGAGGTAGTGACTTCATCCAGGCGGCAGTGATACGGGCTCGAGGAACGGCGGAAGTGGAGGGTGAGGATTAATAACATTTTTCGTCAAGCACGATCCGAAGACATTATCTCTCCTTCAATTCCATTTGAAGTGTCACCCGCACAACCGATATTTCACAAAATGAAGAAAGATACCTATGAGCCATATACGAGGGTCGACTCATAAGTCATGGCAACTATTATGTTTCTCACGAACAGGAGACAAAACGGAAAATCTGATGTCAGGAGATTCTCGTAGGAAAGTGACAGAACACAGGCCATTGGTAACCATTGTTTAATTATGGTATAGACAGCATAGGAAAGGTCTCCACTAGATACAGACCTTCGAAAGATTTCTACTGTGCGTTGCCAGCGGTGGGGCAGGCGCTGAATACCATTCGTTGCATGTGTATCGCTAACGTGTGACACCTCTCTCCGAAATGCTGTTACGATGTCCTCTTTGTTAGCAAACCGTTGTCCACATAATGGCTTCTTGACTTTTGGGATAAAACCATAGTCACAAGGGCTCAGATCCGGCTAATAAGGCGAGTGTGGAAGAACTTCGCATCCCCACCGTTGTAAGTGACGCTGGACGATGGCTGCTGTGTGAGCCACCCACCCACCCACCTCGCCACTGTTCTATAGGGCATGGCATGCACACCTAATGCTTTCCGCAGCTCTGTATGGCATTGGCGTGCATTTTTGACGCGGCGAACTGCTATTTTAATATATGATCGTCGCTCCAGCTTGTTGACTTCCATTTTGTGACGCTCTCACTCACACACTGAACTTGGTTGCATGTTTAGACACACACTGTTGTTTACATACACCATCTAGTGGCATCATACCGTACGTTTCCAAATGCATATCTTAAAGTTTCCGTGTTGTCCCCTGTTAGCGAGAAAAAAAAAGTTGCCATGACTTATGACTCGACCTACATATATATTGGTTTTAGGCTAATTCAATTTACATATCATCAAAGCGACAAATATCTTTCTAGATTCACAGAACCGCCTATTTTTTTGATTAAGCAAGCTACAGGTCCATAAGAAATTGCAGGACAATATCGCAGCATTATAAAGCATTCACTCATTATTTTAGGAAAACTCTCCGTATGCTAATCAATATCTAAAATTTTATAGCAAAATACTAATTAGACCAAACCAATGTAAACAAGCTTTTAGTTTTACGAGACTATTGATACCGTGACCAGAGCCACAGAATATCCAATTTTACGTGGAATCCGAGCCATAGGGATGGGACTTCGTTCCAGATATGCCACTTACATTCGTTGGGATACGAACTGCGACCGCTTTGGTGAAAAGCCAGTGAAAAGCTCACTCGGCTGTTACACCCCCTACGGTAAAGACATACACATTATTGCGATCTTCTTACAGCAGTAAACTACTATGGGTGTCACTAACCAGTACGAATTCGTAAGAGTAGAATAATATCCTTGCAGGCCTTCTTGTACTTAGCTAGTGGGCAATATCAAACCGGCCCACAAAATATTTATAAGGCTGACTCGGAATTGACCCTTGTTAATGACCTTCCCATCACAGAAAATGCTGGAAACCGTGATATCGATGCACCAATCGTTTGCTGTCACATGTCTACGCGTGCACGTCTCCCGCATCTCCAGAGTACGTCACCCTGTCATTACGAGTGAGTGAGTGAGAGGGGCAGCGTGTTTAGAGACCAGTTGAATGCAACACAGTATGGTGCTCACGATAAAACAGCGCGTGTTCATTGTCGAGTGTTATGTGAAGCACGATTCGTGGAAAACCTCTGCGGAACTGTTTGCGCAAGATTTTAAGGCTGGAAGTGTTTTGGCAAAACCTCCAGCAAAGTATGCCATGCAAAACTTAGTGGCAAAATGGCGTGAGACGGGCTCTGTAGTGAAAAGAGTTCGAACACCAGAAAACATTGCTCGAGTGAATTAAAGCCTGGTAAGAAGTCTAACGAAATCTCAAGGCCGATTATTTATGCAAATAGATCGTCGAGTCGAAACAATGTTAAAAAGGACTTGTACCTGTATCCTTACAATTTCCTGTTGTGCATGCGTTAAACCGTGTTGAATTCTGCGGTGGTTTCTGAGTGAAGGGGAGTCAGGACGTTTGGATCCTCGGTTTTCCATATCTCTGAGGTCATTTCCAGCATCTTATGTGATGTTTATTAACGAGCGTCAATCCCGCGTCAGTCCCATTGTAAACATTTTCCGGGAGAGTTATACTCTGCCCACCTGGTAATTATCTATTGGAGTTAGTTTTAGAATTACTATGAATTATCAAATATTGTTGTACAGTGCGAGCTTTTGGTTATTCCCCGTGCGGTTTCTGGGCAAGTAGGATGCAATAACCATTTGATCCACATAGCTCGTCGATTCATGTCATGGTCTTAGCTAGTCTGCGATAAGCTTCCGTACGGCGTACAGTGTGATTTATTCTTGTATAGCAGTTATTGATCGGTTTATTGCGTTTCATGGATTTTGAATTTAGTGCTAAAAAAAGTATTTTTGTACGCTGCAGATTTTTAAGTGCAATTAGCACATACATTTTGAGCATTCGTGAATTACAATGAATGAACGGGAATATCATTACAGGCTCTAGCACTTGTCTACAGGCTGAGAGAGAGCATTTTTAACACTTACTATAATGAGGTAGGTTTTATTTTTTATCTGCTTATCAATTCGTCAAAGTTAATGAGTTTTCTACGGGCTTACGGGAACGGCGGGACGGCAACCGAACTCTCGTTTACCGACACGTGGCACACAGGAATCGTCCTTGTGGAACTCGCGCTGCCATTTTTTATAATTCAGAATTTGCTTTACTTTGCACCGACACAGATAGGTCTTATGGCGACGATGGGATAGGAAAGGGCTAGAAGCGGGAAGGAAGCGGCCGTGGTCTTAATTAAGGTACAGTCCCAGCATTTGCCTTGTGTGAAAAAGGGAAACCAAGGAAATCCATCGACAGCCGAGAGTGGGGTTCGAACCCACTATCTCCCGGATGGAGGCTCACAGCTGCGCGCCCCTAACCGAACGGCCAAATCGCCCCGTCACGCTGTATTTTGATTATAATTATTTTAGTTTTGAATGATTTTAAATGATCAATCAGGTAGGCTTACAATTGCATTTAGATTAACATTATGTATTCGTGTAAGTTTAAGAGTTATTGTTTTTCAGGCCAATACCAGTTATTATTATTATTATTATTATTATTATTATTATTATTATTATTATTATTATTATTATTATTATTATTATTATTATTATTATTATTATTATTATTATTATTATTATTATTATTATTATTATTATTATTATTATTATTGCAGCAGTGTCCGACTTCTTGGCTGAATTGTCAGCGTTGAGGTGTTCGGGTCAGAGGGTACCGGATTCGATTCCTTGCTGGTTCGGGTATTTTGATCATGTCTGGTTAATTATTCTGGCTCTGGGACTGGGTGTTTGTGTTTGTCCCAAGACTTTCCTCTTCATTTTCAAACAACACACTGTATTACCGACCACCACAGAAACATGCAAAATGACAACATTCCTATAAGGTTGGCGTCAGGAAGGGCAGGTCGTAAAACAGGGCTAAATCAACACATACGACACAGTTCACACCCGCGACCCCACAGGTGTGAGGAAAGTGGCAGAAGAAGGAGAGGAAGAAGTATTGACACCTTTAGCATCATTAATATTACTATTAGTTGTACTGCTTAATTTAGTAACAATGTAATCAAATTATGAAATAGTGGTCAAGTGTAAGAAACTGCCCAGAGCCCTTTCTTCACCAACAATTAAGACAAACAGAAAATATGACAACGCGAGCCAGAGGAATTAACAAGACGCAGCTAAAATTCATTGCCCGGCCAGGAATCAAACCCGGAGTCCTCTGAAATGAAGGTGGCTGCACTGACCGTTCACCCCAAGAAAAAAAGCAAATTGCTATACCGACAAGTTTAGAAATTCTGATATGGAAAGTATTTACAGCCGGTGAAGTAACTTTACAACCTTGTGTTCCAGTTTAGTTCCATTGTGAGTGTTCCTCCATACATCCAACCATGGAAAACCCCAAGTAAAAGCACGATTTTTGGATTGCAACTTTACACTTAATACTAATAAATGATACACTGTATTAATAAAATAAGTTTAGTCATTTACCTACAAGGCACTAATATCCTTAATGATAAGATAAACGCTTCTACCATTCGTATCCTCAGCACACAGCGGGATGAAGTTGTTTTCTGTACGCCCAGTCAACTCGTTCCCCAATAATCAATTTACTTATCATTCTGTTGTAGACTAAATTAGCCTCAGTGCCATGTGCTTGTCGAAAAGTGGAATTTTCGTTTCAAATTCACCCAAGGGAGAATCAAACCCACGTCCCTCCATCTGAACTAGCCTCTGCTTTACCACCTCAGATAGCAATCTTCAGTAATAATAATAATAATAATAATAATAATAATAATAATAATAATAATAATAATAATAATAATAATAATAATAATAATAATAACAATAATAATAATAATAATAATGGCTAGGCGTATAGTCTGTTAGAATTTAATTTCCTTTTATTTTTAAATATTTGAATTCACTCAATCTATTATTTTAAGTTATACGATTGTTAATAAAATGTTGAAATTGTTTCAATGTGATCCTTCACTAAATAACATTTTATTTTCGCTTAATATCTAATAATAATAATAATAATAATAATAATCAATTTCTGCGGCTATTTCGACTCTGATGCAGTCCTTGTAAAGCAGACCCTCCGATGACAGTGGGTGGCATATGCCATGTATAGGAAACTGCGTGTTATCGTGATGGAGGAAAGTGTTATGTTTGGTGTGTTATTTGCAAGGATGTTGGGGACGACACAAACAACCAGTCCCTGAGCCAAGGAAATCAACCACTTAAGGTGAAAATCTCCGACCTGGTCGGGGATTCGAACTCTGGGCCTCTGAAGTGAAAAGCACTTCGCTGACCATTCAGCCAAAGTATGACGTCGGAGGGATGGCAAGTCCTTACCGACTAGTGTGCCAATTAAAGTCTTATTTATTACTTTTTACTGCCTAGCGTGCCATCGGTAAATTTCCTTTAAGGTCATCATGAAACCCCTTCATTTGACGTCATTAAGGTATCATATTTTATTGCATATAAATCCATTTGACTGACTTTCATGACTTGATTTTGCAAACATTCCTGAAAATTACATTTAAAAACAGTTCAATTTTGAAAATAAGGTATATTTTTGCTTTAACCTAATAAAATGTGGCCATAGAATTAATTGGGTCACTTAAATATGCTATGTTGTTACATTTTCGACCTATTTATTACATGTTCAAAAACATCAAAACGTGTTCGTATATTGTAAGGCGAGGAAAAGGAGAAAAGCAATTAGATCATGTTTGTATGGAGAAGAATTATCATAAGGAAATCCAAAATGTTAAAGTACTTAGAGGAATAGATATAGGGTCTGACCATTACATGGCGAAAATCAAAATTAAATTGACACCAGTAAAGAAACCGAAATCAAAATGTAAATTGAGAAAAGTTTATGATCCCCATAAACTAATAAACAATGAATAGTATAAAGAACTAACTGGAGACATTGATAAAACAGATAAATTAGAAGAGATCATCCCGAAACTAAAAGACATAGCTGAGAAAATAGCCTTGCCAAGTCCAAGGAAAAAGCATCAATGGTAGAATGAGGTACGCGATAAAGAATTTGAAAGTAGACATCAGGCATGGTTAAATCATCAAAGTCAGAAAACAGAGACATCGTATGAAGAATTTACCAAGCAAAGAAAACTAACCCAAAAAAACCATCAGAAATATAAAAATACAACATCAAAAAGCATTATTCAACAAATAAAAATAGATAACAAAAAGACCAATTCTAGGGATTACTATAAAATATTTAGTAAACAACTTCAAAAATATGAACTGCCAACACTTATGATAAAAGATAAGAACGGAGAAATGGCACATAATAATAAAGGTAATACACAAATTCTAGCAGGCACATTTAATAAATTATTGAATTGCGAAGAACCAAAAGAACTACATGATATAAACACAGACATGCCCATTAAAACTCCACCAGAAAATATCGATCCACCCAGCTTTGATGAAGTTAATCAAGTCATTAAAGAACTGAAAAATTATAAAGCTTGTGGTGAAGACCAAACATTGGCCGAGTTGTGGAAAAATGCAGCAGAATCAATTAGAGAATCACTTCACCAATGCTTGATTAAAATTTGGAATGATGAAAAATTACCGGACCATTGGACAACTGTAGTAATCCACCCTTTACACAAAAAAGGAGATAGAACAAATCCTGATAACTATAGAGGAATATCACTCATGGATTGTACTTATAAAATATTCTCGAGAATAATTTACAATCGGTGCAAATATCAACTGGAAAAAGAATTAGGGGAGTACCAGGGAGGATTTCGAGCATGACGTAGTTGTCCAGATCAAATCATAACACTAAAATTATTAATGGACGTCTAAAAAAGAAGACAGAAACAAATGATTATCACTTTCATAGACTTCCGGAAAGCTTATGATTGCATTCACCGACCTTCAGTATTAAAAATATTAAGAAATTTTGGATTACATCCTAAATTATTTAAAATGATAAGCTTAACGTTATCTAATACTAAATCAAAGGTGAAGTTTAGAGGAGAATTATTCGAAGCATTCACGATCAGAACAGGACAAAGACAAGGTGATGTACTATCACCACCTGGAATGCTTGATGAGAGAATGGTATAAAGACAATAACAATATAAATTGCTTAGGATTTGCAGATGATCTGGCAATACTAGCTAATAACATTAATGAAGCTCGGAATCAAATCACAAGTCTCCAAACTATTGCAGGAAAAATAGGATTAACAATTTCATTTGAAAAACTAAAATAATGGCAATAGATCCCCTTTTAATAAGCAGTGTTCTGATATATGGGAAAGAAATAGAAATTGCAAAACAGTTTAAATACCTTGAACTATAACATACAATTTAAATGAAAAAATTTCTTGGACAGAGAGAACGAATAAATTATCCAGAGCCCAAAAGGTAACCAAAAATACATACTACAAGAAACGATTGTCAATAAATACAAAATTGAAACATTATAAGTCTGTAGTCCAACCTGAAATAACTTACGGAAGTGAAACATTATTTAAACTAAAAGAAAAGAATAACATAGACAAAATTTTAAAAATAGAAAGAAGAATAGTAAGAACATGCATTAATAAGAAGTACCAAAAAGAAGGAGAATGCCGCATCATTCCAAATTCAGCAGTATATCAGGAAATAGAACCTATAACGGATTTCATGAGAAAGAAGAGAATATCTTTCTTTGGTCATCTGTTGAGAACACTTCAAGACAGGTTAATACGCAGAATTTTGGAAAAGCTTTGGAAACAAAAGCAACAACCTATCTGGATAAAATAAATAAACGAAGACATGAAAGAATTAGACATAACACTGGAGGATTTAAAGAATAAATGAAACAAAGTAAAGAAATTGAAGAATAGTAAAGTTAGATTCCTACCAAAATGTAATAAGAGAGAAAACAACTAAAAGGGTATTTTCAGAAGAAGAACGACAACGAAGATCAGATAGAATGAAGAAATACTGGAAGATCAGAAAAGAAAAAATATAAAACATCGTAGAAGACCGGACAGTAATAGACTACAGTGGTCCAGTGTGGCCGTAAAAGCACAATAATAATAATAATAATAAAAAATAATAATAATAATAATAATAATAATAATAATAATAATAATAAATCGAGCTCGACACTTGCATTATTTACCCATGGATGAGAGAACATTGTTTTCAAGTTATATGTGTTTATCACACTTGCGTCAAGATGAAGATGAAAGAGGAATCAATGCTAGACTTAGCTAGGGATCCTATGGTCACCAAACCTCGTTGCTAGGATTACAATCGTCGTGGGTTCCCCTTTTAGACACCTCGTACACAAGCAAGGACAAACATGAATGTATATTACCGCTGCGACCCATAGCGGGATTTTTTTGTTTCTTACTGTACCTTAGTGTTCTATTCATGTTTCAATAGTTGCTACTGCTTTTTCTTTTCCCTATAGACATCACACAAAATAAAATATAAAGAGAATGCAATTGCTCTAACTGAAGTGCTTACAGCCGAAACAGCAATTATATACACTTCAAAGCGACTAATCTCAACGCTCGCGAATTGACTATCCGGGACATCGTGCAGACAATATTCTGTACGATCTCATCTCTTGATACTGAGCACAAATGGTAAGGAGGACTTTGATCGTAACATTTCCTCACGAGCGACAAAAATGGCACATATAATCTCATAGTGTATTCATATCAAGCAGCGCCATCGTTTGATATCCTATCCCGAGGAATCCTCACGGCCGCGAGCGAATGTCAGAGAATGGCAGCAGGAGTCTATTAAAAGAGATTACGACCCTTGATCCAGAGATCAGTGTCGTAACCTCCCAGTGCAGACTATGTTAAATGCATTGAGGTCGCGAATATAGGGGCAGCGGGTCGCAATGATGGTTAACCCTAAGACCCATCTGATCTGACAGCTGACAGCTCAAATGTACGGCGGTAACAGTTCGAAAAAAAAGACGACGGTTTCTAAGGTTAAGAGGACTCTCCACCCAAATTGACATTCATATAGGTCATTGCTTAAATCACAATTTAAGACCAAGGAATGACACAAAGAAGAGAATGTTATGTTAATCACGTTTCCAGTCTTGGACTTCATACATACAGCATTGCACCGAGCTAAAGGGCGCCAGTGCACATGTCCCAACTGGTGTATTCCTACTGAGCCTTCGTGGTCTTTTTTAAATATTTTATTTAGTAGCAATCAGATACAGGTGCTAAGTGGGCTGTTCCATTATTATTATTATTATTATTATTATTATTATTATTATTATTATTATTATTATTATTATTATTATTATTATTATTATTATTATTATTATTATTATTTTGCACCCTTGCAGAGCTCCTTCGGTGTAGATTAGACGTCAACGTTGCCTCGGCTGCCCTAAAAAAAATACTTACCGAAGGTGGTGAGGTCCTCTTCTCAGGCGCGATCAGTCCCTGTCGTCGAATCAGGATGCATAGGGATAGTGCATTCGGTAAAACTATTGACTACAATGACTTATGACTCAGACTGATTTGAGTTTAAATATGTATATAAAATTTTATTGATAAATCAAAAGAGAAAAGTGAATAAATTTATAAAATGTAAAATAAGTTTTGTTAATGTTACATTATTACCTTCTGAGACTGTACACGAATTCTCAATAATGACACACATGACTACCTCATTAATCCCTAAAGAATAATATTTATAATTTTCCATAAAATTTTGTTTTAAATGATGTTTCCCATATTTGTTCATCCAATTATATAATATCTGTGTAACTATACATATTTACTAGGATAATGTTGTTTATAAACCAGGTGGATCAATTGAATAACAATATACTCATGAGAACATTTAGTGATGATAATAAAAATAATAACCATAATAATAATAATAATAGTAATAATAATAATAATATTGATATGAATAAATTTTTTTTGTATATCCAATTCAAGTTATTCATCAAAAAAAACTACGTGCCATCAGTCAAAATAATTATAATAGATAAAATTGTTTTATATAGATATAAAAAAATAAAGTATCGATTAACTAATTAATAAATTTGTTTTGATATCACTGAATTACATTGTAAACCAATTAAAAGAATACAGGAAAGTCTCCACAGTGTATCCCAAATGCATATCTGTAGTTTGGAAAACCAACCTAAAATGTAATACAATAGTAATAATAATAATAATAATAATAATAATAATAATAATAATAATAATAATAATAATAATAATAGTAATAATTGAAATAATACGACGATTCTGCGCAGATCAAATCTAGAAATTGTCACTACTAATCTCTCAAATATGTGAAATAAGTTTGCAAACAAACATACCAGAAGTTACCATAATATAATAATTAATTAATTTACTAATTTTATTGCACTCAAATTTATTAATCACATAATTAACTGCTTAACTAACCACTGGAAATCATTGTCTTGTGACTCAAATCCTCCAATCTAGTGATATTAATGAATTTACAATGCATCGAGATGATAATAATAATAATATTGTAATAATAATAATAATAATAATAATAATAATAATAATAATAATAATAATAATAATTGCAACGATAATAATATCATTTAATGAATGTTATTTCTATGTTGGATATCATAAAAAAATCCTAAAGAATTAATATTCGCCTACCAAAATCCAATACTGTTGTTAACCAAATCGTAGACAAATTGAATAAAATAAAAAAATGTAAAATGTTAATATTTAATTAATTAATAAATCCATAATTGACTGACACAAGTGATTAACATGGTATTCATCAAGACTCCCTAATTGCTTGTGAAATTCATTGGTAAAATGTTAAATAATAATAATAATAATAATAATAATAATAATAATAATAATAATAATAAAAAATAAATAATAATATCTTAACATGACCTGTAATTACAGTATTCTTGATCCACCAACCTGATAAGTTATAATGTGTTTATGTCATTTATCTTAGAACATTCATTTGCCATGAATAACACCATTGGAATATAATCTTACTTAACAGTGCTTATTGTTTTTCTTTTTCTATAAAACCATATTCGCCATAATTCAATGAAATACCTAATCCACTGTGTAAAGGCGTAACCATGAAATTCTCATAATAGAGTTCACCAATATTAATAATAATAATGATAATATTTCTCTTATCAAAACTGTTACTGAGTTCCCATAACTTCAATATCTTCCTTCCAGGTGCAATAAACAATACTAGCTTTAACCTGAGAATTCAGTAACTTTAACTCACATAATGGACCTTGGTTGTTGTTGCATACAAAAATCTAAAGCTTTGCTTTCATATATGCGGGTGACCCTTACCTAGATATCGTAAATTAATCTGGAAAAGACAAACTCTCCTACTTTAAAGAAACATACACTAACTTATACTAATATGTACACCAAGCGAGGTAACGCAGCCAGAAATCCTAATCTAATACCTAAAGTTCCACTAATATATACATATATGAACCTTGTCATCAGCACATACCACACTTTTGGCTTATTTCAGCGTCTCAACATATTATAATTCGCTGAAATATAGCCATGACCCATTGCAAATGTTACTGTGGTTTCTTCAGAATAAAATGCATAGACAATGCACAGACAATAAAAGAAAGTACCTAAATAATGGCTGATATGAGGCAAATAAAAATAATAAATATATCTAATATTAATAATAATAATAATAATCATCTGTTAAAACCAATAAAATAGTTCCTACTGGCAAGCATCCACACCAGCCCAGTTGCGTGATCCATGTTACCAACCCAACTTTAAAATATCATTTAAATGCGTACTATAACTTTCTCTGAACAGAACGATATTGTCTCACGGCTAAACCATTTACATGTATCATCTGGTCCTTCTAACTCGTATACCTTCTTTAACTGGCTTATTTATTTCCTCACATTTATTCATTTACGACGTCATCATCATTTCTTATTCTGCACGAATTTTATTACCTCTCAGCTATCACGCTGATACTTATATTTCCATTTTTATTGAGAATATGTTCGCCATACTCTTTGTTCTCCATAATTGTCTTCAGGTAAATAACCTCATGTGTTACCATATACTCTCAACTACGGACCTTCAAACATCTCAAATAAATTACCGTTGCTCAATATCGTTCTTATCATTTGACAACACCTTGTTTTACCTGAGCCAAAATAAATCCTTTTATTTAGCATTGTTCACTCAACTGTCTAACCGCGTTACTTGCCATAGCAACCAATATGTGGATGCAACAGTGTTACTGTCGTCCCAACAAAATTCTCGACAGTAACTATTGAATATATATATATATGTTTTATTATCATTAATTGACTTCATCACTCCTCCATTACGGTAACTGTGCTTGCGTGAAACAAATAAAATTCCGCCTAAATAAAATACTGACAATGCTACTAATAATAATAATAAAAGTGCACGTATATGCGAATCACTCATTATAATTGCCTCAAACATATAACTTGTTCAATACAGATCAAAATAGTACACGCACGACTAATAATAATAATAATAATAATATTATTTACACTACTCATAAACAGAATTATCCTAATTTTCTGGCTGTGTACTCGGGTTTATAATTACATCATCGTCACTCGCATACCTATCTAAATAAAGATACCACTATCAAAGGAAAGCTTTAGATTTTAAATCAAACATGAGATTGTGTACTCACATTGAGGGCACTTCGGGATCGCCAGGACTAAAGGCAGCCATGTTGTCTTACAGATTCATGGCAAACATGTTGATATTATTGGTCATTCTTGATGTATCCGACATTGGCTTATCTTACTAATTTTCACTCTTGTTTGACACTTTCCACACGTTTATTCCCTGCTCATAATATTAAACATAACAACTCGTTCTCAACACTTGACATTACACTGTAATATATATATATATATATACACATACGCAGTACTCAGATAACTTGGAACTTAGGCCGGATCTCACGTACTATGCTCTAACCTAACGGCTGCTTCTGCTGTAGCAAAGTCTTTTGTGGGCTCAACCGCTCCCTTTGTGTAAACCACGCCGTTGGGGAAAGTGACTACCCCCACTTGAGCTAAATATCTCGTAGAAAGTAAAAGTATTTTCTTCGCTCCACGTTTCAAACACCACTAACAAATCAGCTGTAGCAGGCAATGTTTCCACACTTACGGGCTACCAATGCCTATTGAACTGTCTGCTTTGCTCTGCGGGCTACATATTGAAAATACGTCACATAAGATGCAACTCTGCATAATTCACAGTTTCGTCTTCGCCCTGCATAGACTGAACACTCGTAAAATCTGTCAATTTAATACTCCACTCACTTGGGTGGTTTTAAATACCTTAACAACCCAACTACTGTTTATAAAGCGTATTTCCACCTCCACTGTAGTAATAAATACACACAATTCTGTACCTTTGTACTTGAATACGGAGCAAAGTTAAGACACGTCTAACCGCCCCAAGACTCTTGATGATGACTGACTCGTGAGAAGCCACTATTCGGGGGATGTTGGCGCACTAATCGGCGTAGGAACACTAATTCTTGCCACTAAAAATCCCAACCAAAGGAATGCTGGGTAGCTCCAAAACAAAGTTGCTAAAAACATAAAATGCCTTGTACACACAGACTGCATAAATTCTTGTTAATGCCATAATTCACCGTGACTCTTAAATTGTTCGTAATTACTTCTACAATACAGTAGGCGTTAGTTGGACTATATCTTCTGCCGCGCTGGTAAACCACTCTCCACGCTGGCAAGGGGTTCCCACTGCCGGTGATAAGAAACATCTGGATACACAATATTCCAATCCATTTGCCACAAACCACTAAGTTAGTTGAGAATTACTATAATAATTACTGGCATCTCCTCTTGATATAATCTTCCTTAAATATTGACAGGGATTAATTACAAGCCACATATCATTTGGTCGCGCTAATTTTGAAATTATTTAAATGCAGCAATCTGATTGGAGCGCATACTCCGATGTTCATCTGTACAGACGAGTTCATTCCAGAATGAGGGGATTCGGGTATCTAGAACCATGATTCTCCATCTCAGTCACTCCTGCCAGTACTTTTCCACTCTAACTACGCAGTTCCAAAAGATGATGTAATAACAGGTGTCCCAATAATTTATTTTTAGCAGAGAAAGAAACGTGGGTTCCTATCAAGGCTTCATTCTCACGGGCTAGCTACCAGAAATTTCCAATTCTGTCCCTTTGTTTAAGAACGCTGGCTATTACTATTTATTAACAAATACAATTATTAAAATGTTGCCAATCAGACTCATCCGATGGGTGCAACACTCTCCCACTTTAAATAAAATTTTTGAGAGTATCGAGAAAATTTTTCCACCTCCATGTTGATAATGTACTTGTGTGCATCACTTGCAACCATCTGTGAGTCTGTACTATTTTATGCTCTATTTGACTTAAGCAAGTTACTTCGGAGCTCTTGATTCTCTTGAAGAAGCCGTCTCTGTTCCTCCATTAACTGTTCTGCTACATTCAGTAAAACTCTCCTCAATTCTACTTGTTCTTGCAGACATACTGGACAGCAATCTCTTCTCTCTTCTCCCTGGCGTTGGGCCGAAATGGTGTTGTCTTCCTCCTCGGAAACAAGGGATGTCGTTTCCTCATCTGATGATGAATCCGTGTCCTCCGCATCTTCTTCCTCCTTCTCGGAGCAGACGTCATCTTCTTCTGATGATTTTCCCCATTGTTCGGCGATATTAACTTGTGGTGGAACCTCGTGTCGTGGCTGTCTATAGAGTTTCAAGTTTGAAGCATTGAAAATGACTTCGTTGTTCCCGTCCAGATCCGTTATCTTGTATGCATTGTTGTTAAAGGTTTGAGTGACACGATATGGGCCTATGTAAAGTGGTGCGAATTTAGCATAGTATCTAACTGCAGGTACTGAAGTAGCTGGACGTCGGATCAATACAAGTTCACCCACTCTTAGCGGACGATGAAATCTTCTTCCCTGAACTCTCCTCAATTCCTTTTATTAGCATTTTCATCTATTAATTCCAGTTAGGTTTAGTTGAGAATTCAAAATTGGTGCTCTTCTTCTTTTCTTGACTGTTACCCCCAGGTGGGTAAGCTTGAGCCATTGGATTAAGCGATTGTTGGCGTCGACCATCCTGCTCCCTTGCTCGCTGAAATTCTATACTCTCTGCTCCAGTGAGATCGGGATTTAAATCTTGTCTGTCCAACGCTTGCTTCCACTTTTGTTGCTCTTGCTGTTGCTGTTGCTCCCGCAGTTCCTGCACATACCTTTTCTTCTCATAATTGCGGTATTCCGGATTCCTATATCCTGATCTCTGCGATGGATAATCACTCCACATTCCTCTCCGACTGTACCGTTGATATGGCTGACTTCTATTCCTATTTTGGTATCTATTTTGCTCCTTGTTCCAGTATCTTCTCGAATATGACCTGGGATAATTGTAGTTCTGTTGATACTGCCGATGTTCATAAAATTCTCGACCACTTGGTGTATTCCTCTCATTCGGTAGTCGTCTTGGAACTGTACCAGTGACACGTCCCTTCTCGTCTTGTTTATCATTTGCCTTCACCGCGTCAACTACAAATGCCCTGTGCTCTGTGGCCTTGGCTTGCCTCGGAGTGCTCATATTTACAGTGTTATCCAGCTGTCGCAAAATCCCTTCCGCTTCCTCAGGACTCTGTGCTTTGGCGGTAATCATCATCCTTTGTACATCTGGAGGAAACTGCTTTACTATGGCTTGAACCAACTCCTGTTGACAAGGAGGATTATCTAGCTCTTTCATCTTGACCAGCTGGTTCAAAAAGTAATCACTGTATCTCGTAGGCATACTGGAATTGTATTTTCGGGAATATAACTCAAGCCTTAAATTCTGTTGAGCGTCGCTTCCCCAATACCGATTCAGAAATGCCTTTTCAAAATCTTCGAAAGTTTCGAATAAAAATCGGAAACCAATAAACCATGTTTTGGGAGAGCCCTCGAGATATCTTTCTGCGATTCTCAACCTCTTTTCTTCAGGTACTTGCATTTCCCTAAAGTAGGCCTTAAGATCTTTCAGAAACATTTTTGGAGTTAACGACCCACTCCCGTTAAATTTTCTCGGTTGTTCGTCAGTAATCTTAAGCACATTTATGAGGCTTGCCGGTGCAGCAACTGTTTGTCCACCTCCAACTGAAGTTAATGGAGTATTGGATTCCTTGTTAATCAATAAATCCCGGAACGGATTAGCATCTGTCACTACCTGTGGTGTCGTGGTTTGAGCCAGCTGTTTCTTAATTTCGCTTTGTTCCTCTGTCATAAATTTTATTAACGTTGCCAAGTTATCACTTTGTACTTGCAACTGGTGTATTTCCTTATTTAGGACTTCTTTCACCTCTTCTCTAACCCCTTCTTCACTAGAGATCAAGCCTTTATCTAACTGTTCCCATTTACTATTCATGTCCACCTGCCATTCAACTATGTCTTCTTTCATGTCAGCGAATTGTTGTGTCACCTTTTCCTGGTCTGCTACCCGGTTGGCCTCGACCGTTTTGAATCCCTGGTCCAACCTTTCCATGGTTTCCTGCATTTTAGTGCTAACCGCCGTAAGGTTATCACGTGTCTCCGTCTCCACCTGATTGACCCTATCTTCGATCATAACGATCTTTTGTGACATCTTTTCACACTGAGCTTGCACTTCTTCTTTGGTTTCTTGCAAACTTTTTGTAAATGATATGCTTACATCGCCTATCTGCTTAATTAATTGCTTATGTGCAACGGCTAAACTGTGCAACTCCTGCTTAGTGTGTGCCCTATTAGTCTCGCAGAGCTTTAATAACTTTTCTTGGTTATCTAGGAATTCCTTTCTCAGTTCGCCCTGACTACTAACAATTTTACCATCAAGTGTCTCCAACATAGCCCGCGTATCCTCTAGTTTCTGGGAAAAACTTTCAGTTACGTTCCTAGTGATTTCATCTTTAAGCACTGCCTGACTACTCTCTAAGTTTTTAGTAATTTCGTCTTTGAGTACTGTTTGACTACTCTCTAAGTTTTTAGTAATTTCGTCTTTGAGTACTGTTTGACTACTCTCTAAGTTTTCCGCTAAGTTCCTAGTAATTTCGTCCTTGAGTACTGTTTGACTATTTTCTAAACTTTCTGTTAAGTTCTTGGTAATTTCGTCCTGTCCTTCCTTCATCTCACTCTGTACAGTTTCTACCTTGGTGTTGAGCATATTAATGCTCGCGACCAGCTGCTCCCACTGCTCCTGTGTTATAACCATTATGCATAAAAGTCTGCCTCTATGCCTAGGTGACCTTACGTGCTATATACAACAACAACAAATGTCCCATGTTTTACATAAATAAACATTAATAACATATATTCAATATGTATCACATATATGAAATTCCGCCTTTTACACAGTGTTCATTTTACTACAAGTTCAATGAATGTTCTAAGTTTCAGTCTGGTCATTTAAATAATCCTAACATTGACTTACCATTCCCTTATAGACGACAGTCAAGCTCCAACGTTGGGTGACATTTTACAACTTATTCCTGATTACCTATGCACCCTTGCAGAGCTCCTTCGGTGTAGATTAGACGTCAACGTTGCCTCGGCTGCCCTAAAAAAAATACTTACCGAAGGTGGTGAGGTCCTCTTCTCAGGCGCGATCAGTCCCTGTCGTCGAATCAGGATGCATAGGGATAGTGCATTCGGTAAAACTATTGACTACAATGACTTATGACTCAGACTGATTTGAGTTTAAATATGTATATAAAATTTTATTGATAAAACAAAAGAGAAAAGTGAATAAATTTATAAAATGTTAAATAAGTTTTGTTAATGTTACATTATTACCTTCTGAGACTGTACACGAATTCTCAATAATGACACACATGACTACCTCATTAATCCCTAAAGAATAATATTTATAATTTTCCATAAAATTTTGTTTTAAATGATGTTTCCCATATTTGTTCATCCAATTATATAATATCTGTGTAACTATACATATTTACTAGGATAATGTTGTTTATAAACCAGGTGGATCAATTGAATAACAATATACTCATGAGAACATTTAGTGATGATAATAAAAATAATAACCATAATAATAATAATAATAGTAATAATAATAATAATAATATTGATATGAATAAATTTTTTTTGTATATCCAATTCAAGTTATTCATCAAAAAAAACTACGTGCCATCAGTCAAAATAATTATAATAGATAAAATTGTTTTATATAGATATAAAAAAAATAAAGTATCGATTAACTAATTAATAAATTTGTTTTGATATCACTGAATTACATTGTAAACCAATTAAAAGAATACAGGAAAGTCTCCACAGTGTATCCCAAATGCATATCTGTAGTTTGGAAAACCAACCTAAAATGTAATACAATAGTAACAATAATAATAATAATAATAATAATAATAATAATAATAATAATAATAGTAATAATTGAAATAATACGACGATTCTGCGCAGATCAAATCTAGAAATTGTCACTACTAATCTCTCAAATATGTGAAATAAGTTTGCAAACAAACATACCAGAAGTTACCATAATATAATAATTAATTAATTTACTAATTTTATTGCACTCAAATTTATTAATCACATAATTAACTGCTTAACTAACCACTGGAAATCATTGTCTTGTGACTCAAATCCTCCAATCTAGTGATATTAATGAATTTACAATGCATCGAGATGATAATAATAATAATATTGTAATAATAATAATAATAATAATAATAATAATAATAATAATAATAATAATAATAATAATAATAATAATTGCAACGATAATAATATCATTTAATGAATGTTATTTCTATGTTGGATATCATAAAAAAATCCTAAAGAATTAATATTCGCCTACCAAAATCCAATACTGTTGTTAACCAAATCGTAGACAAATTGAATAAAATAAAAAAATGTAAAATGTTAATATTTAATTAATTAATAAATCCATAATTGACTGACACAAGTGATTAACATGGTATTCATCAAGACTCCCTAATTGCTTGTGAAATTCATTGGTAAAATGTTAAATAATAATAATAATAATAATAATAATAATAATAATAAAAAATAAATAATAATATCTTAACATGACCTGTAATTACAGTATTCTTGATCCACCAACCTGATAAGTTATAATGTGTTTATGTCATTTATCTTAGAACATTCATTTGCCATGAATAACACCATTGGAATATAATCTTACTTAACAGTGCTTATTGTTTTTCTTTTTCTATAAAACCATATTCGCCATAATTCAATGAAATACCTAATCCACTGTGTAAAGGCGTAACCATGAAATTCTCATAATAGAGTTCACCAATATTAATAATAATAATGATAATATTTCTCTTATCAAAACTGTTACTGAGTTCCCATAACTTCAATATCTTCCTTCCAGGTGCAATAAACAATACTAGCTTTAACCTGAGAATTCAGTAACTTTAACTCACATAATGGACCTTGGTTGTTGTTGCATACAAAAATCTAAAGCTTTGCTTTCATATATGCGGGTGACCCTTACCTAGATATCGTAAATTAATCTGGAAAAGACAAACTCTCCTACTTTAAAGAAACATACACTAACTTATACTAATATGTACACCAAGCGAGGTAACGCAGCCAGAAATCCTAATCTAATACCTAAAGTTCCACTAATATATACATATATGAACCTTGTCATCAGCACATACCACACTTTTGGCTTATTTCAGCGTCTCAACATATTATAATTCGCTGAAATATAGCCATGACCCATTGCAAATGTTACTGTGGTTTCTTCAGAATAAAATGCATAGACAATGCACAGACAATAAAAGAAAGTACCTAAATAATGGCTGATATGAGGCAAATAAAAATAATAAATATATCTAATATTAATAATAATAATAATAATCATCTGTTAAAACCAATAAAATAGTTCCTACTGGCAAGCATCCACACCAGCCCAGTTGCGTGATCCATGTTACCAACCCAACTTTAAAATATCATTTAAATGCGTACTATAACTTTCTCTGAACAGAACGATATTGTCTCACGGCTAAACCATTTACATGTATCATCTGGTCCTTCTAACTCGTATACCTTCTTTAACTGGCTTATTTATTTCCTCACATTTATTCATTTACGACGTCATCATCATTTCTTATTCTGCACGAATTTTATTACCTCTCAGCTATCACGCTGATACTTATATTTCCATTTTTATTGAGAATATGTTCGCCATACTCTTTGTTCTCCATAATTGTCTTCAGGTAAATAACCTCATGTGTTACCATATACTCTCAACTACGGACCTTCAAACATCTCAAATAAATTACCGTTGCTCAATATCGTTCTTATCATTTGACAACACCTTGTTTTACCTGAGCCAAAATAAATCCTTTTATTTAGCATTGTTCACTCAACTGTCTAACCGCGTTACTTGCCATAGCAACCAATATGTGGATGCAACAGTGTTACTGTCGTCCCAACAAAATTCTCGACAGTAACTATTGAATATATATATATATGTTTTATTATCATTAATTGACTTCATCACTCCTCCATTACGGTAACTGTGCTTGCGTGAAACAAATAAAATTCCGCCTAAATAAAATACTGACAATGCTACTAATAATAATAATAAAAGTGCACGTATATGCGAATCACTCATTATAATTGCCTCAAACATATAACTTGTTCAATACAGATCAAAATAGTACACGCACGACTAATAATAATAATAATAATAATATTATTTACACTACTCATAAACAGAATTATCCTAATTTTCTGGCTGTGTACTCGGGTTTATAATTACATCATCGTCACTCGCATACCTATCTAAATAAAGATACCACTATCAAAGGAAAGCTTTAGATTTTAAATCAAACATGAGATTGTGTACTCACATTGAGGGCACTTCGGGATCGCCAGGACTAAAGGCAGCCATGTTGTCTTACAGATTCATGGCAAACATGTTGATATTATTGGTCATTCTTGATGTATCCGACATTGGCTTATCTTACTAATTTTCACTCTTGTTTGACACTTTCCACACGTTTATTCCCTGCTCATAATATTAAACATAACAACTCGTTCTCAACACTTGACATTACACTGTAATATATATATATATATATACACATACGCAGTACTCAGATAACTTGGAACTTAGGCCGGATCTCACGTACTATGCTCTAACCTAACGGCTGCTTCTGCTGTAGCAAAGTCTTTTGTGGGCTCAACCGCTCCCTTTGTGTAAACCACGCCGTTGGGGAAAGTGACTACCCCCACTTGAGCTAAATATCTCGTAGAAAGTAAAAGTATTTTCTTCGCTCCACGTTTCAAACACCACTAACAAATCAGCTGTAGCAGGCAATGTTTCCACACTTACGGGCTACCAATGCCTATTGAACTGTCTGCTTTGCTCTGCGGGCTACATATTGAAAATACGTCACATAAGATGCAACTCTGCATAATTCACAGTTTCGTCTTCGCCCTGCATAGACTGAACACTCGTAAAATCTGTCAATTTAATACTCCACTCACTTGGGTGGTTTTAAATACCTTAACAACCCAACTACTGTTTATAAAGCGTATTTCCACCTCCACTGTAGTAATAAATACACACAATTCTGTACCTTTGTACTTGAATACGGAGCAAAGTTAAGACACGTCTAACCGCCCCAAGACTCTTGATGATGACTGACTCGTGAGAAGCCACTATTCGGGGGATGTTGGCGCACTAATCGGCGTAGGAACACTAATTCTTGCCACTAAAAATCCCAACCAAAGGAATGCTGGGTAGCTCCAAAACAAAGTTGCTAAAAACATAAAATGCCTTGTACACACAGACTGCATAAATTCTTGTTAATGCCATAATTCACCGTGACTCTTAAATTGTTCGTAATTACTTCTACAATACAGTAGGCGTTAGTTGGACTATATCTTCTGCCGCGCTGGTAAACCACTCTCCACGCTGGCAAGGGGTTCCCACTGCCGGTGATAAGAAACATCTGGATACACAATATTCCAATCCATTTGCCACAAACCACTAAGTTAGTTGAGAATTACTATAATAATTACTGGCATCTCCTCTTGATATAATCTTCCTTAAATATTGACAGGGATTAATTACAAGCCACATATCATTTGGTCGCGCTAATTTTGAAATTATTTAAATGCAGCAATCTGATTGGAGCGCATACTCCGATGTTCATCTGTACAGACGAGTTCATTCCAGAATGAGGGGATTCGGGTATCTAGAACCATGATTCTCCATCTCAGTCACTCCTGCCAGTACTTTTCCACTCTAACTACGCAGTTCCAAAAGATGATGTAATAACAGGTGTCCCAATAATTTATTTTTAGCAGAGAAAGAAACGTGGGTTCCTATCAAGGCTTCATTCTCACGGGCTAGCTACCAGAAATTTCCAATTCTGTCCCTTTGTTTAAGAACGCTGGCTATTACTATTTATTAACAAATACAATTATTAAAATGTTGCCAATCAGACTCATCCGATGGGTGCAACACTCTCCCACTTTAAATAAAATTTTTGAGAGTATCGAGAAAATTTTTCCACCTCCATGTTGATAATGTACTTGTGTGCATCACTTGCAACCATCTGTGAGTCTGTACTATTTTATGCTCTATTTGACTTAAGCAAGTTACTTCGGAGCTCTTGATTCTCTTGAAGAAGCCGTCTCTGTTCCTCCATTAACTGTTCTGCTACATTCAGTAAAACTCTCCTCAATTCTACTTGTTCTTGCAGACATACTGGACAGCAATCTCTTCTCTCTTCTCCCTGGCGTTGGGCCGAAATGGTGTTGTCTTCCTCCTCGGAAACAAGGGATGTCGTTTCCTCATCTGATGATGAATCCGTGTCCTCCGCATCTTCTTCCTCCTTCTCGGAGCAGACGTCATCTTCTTCTGATGATTTTCCCCATTGTTCGGCGATATTAACTTGTGGTGGAACCTCGTGTCGTGGCTGTCTATAGAGTTTCAAGTTTGAAGCATTGAAAATGACTTCGTTGTTCCCGTCCAGATCCGTTATCTTGTATGCATTGTTGTTAAAGGTTTGAGTGACACGATATGGGCCTATGTAAAGTGGTGCGAATTTAGCATAGTATCTAACTGCAGGTACTGAAGTAGCTGGACGTCGGATCAATACAAGTTCACCCACTCTTAGCGGACGATGAAATCTTCTTCCCTGAACTCTCCTCAATTCCTTTTATTAGCATTTTCATCTATTAATTCCAGTTAGGTTTAGTTGAGAATTCAAAATTGGTGCTCTTCTTCTTTTCTTGACTGTTACCCCCAGGTGGGTAAGCTTGAGCCATTGGATTAAGCGATTGTTGGCGTCGACCATCCTGCTCCCTTGCTCGCTGAAATTCTATACTCTCTGCTCCAGTGAGATCGGGATTTAAATCTTGTCTGTCCAACGCTTGCTTCCACTTTTGTTGCTCTTGCTGTTGCTGTTGCTCCCGCAGTTCCTGCACATACCTTTTCTTCTCATAATTGCGGTATTCCGGATTCCTATATCCTGATCTCTGCGATGGATAATCACTCCACATTCCTCTCCGACTGTACCGTTGATATGGCTGACTTCTATTCCTATTTTGGTATCTATTTTGCTCCTTGTTCCAGTATCTTCTCGAATATGACCTGGGATAATTGTAGTTCTGTTGATACTGCCGATGTTCATAAAATTCTCGACCACTTGGTGTATTCCTCTCATTCGGTAGTCGTCTTGGAACTGTACCAGTGACACGTCCCTTCTCGTCTTGTTTATCATTTGCCTTCACCGCGTCAACTACAAATGCCCTGTGCTCTGTGGCCTTGGCTTGCCTCGGAGTGCTCATATTTACAGTGTTATCCAGCTGTCGCAAAATCCCTTCCGCTTCCTCAGGACTCTGTGCTTTGGCGGTAATCATCATCCTTTGTACATCTGGAGGAAACTGCTTTACTATGGCTTGAACCAACTCCTGTTGACAAGGAGGATTATCTAGCTCTTTCATCTTGACCAGCTGGTTCAAAAAGTAATCACTGTATCTCGTAGGCATACTGGAATTGTATTTTCGGGAATATAACTCAAGCCTTAAATTCTGTTGAGCGTCGCTTCCCCAATACCGATTCAGAAATGCCTTTTCAAAATCTTCGAAAGTTTCGAATAAAAATCGGAAACCAATAAACCATGTTTTGGGAGAGCCCTCGAGATATCTTTCTGCGATTCTCAACCTCTTTTCTTCAGGTACTTGCATTTCCCTAAAGTAGGCCTTAAGATCTTTCAGAAACATTTTTGGAGTTAACGACCCACTCCCGTTAAATTTTCTCGGTTGTTCGTCAGTAATCTTAAGCACATTTATGAGGCTTGCCGGTGCAGCAACTGTTTGTCCACCTCCAACTGAAGTTAATGGAGTATTGGATTCCTTGTTAATCAATAAATCCCGGAACGGATTAGCATCTGTCACTACCTGTGGTGTCGTGGTTTGAGCCAGCTGTTTCTTAATTTCGCTTTGTTCCTCTGTCATAAATTTTATTAACGTTGCCAAGTTATCACTTTGTACTTGCAACTGGTGTATTTCCTTATTTAGGACTTCTTTCACCTCTTCTCTAACCCCTTCTTCACTAGAGATCAAGCCTTTATCTAACTGTTCCCATTTACTATTCATGTCCACCTGCCATTCAACTATGTCTTCTTTCATGTCAGCGAATTGTTGTGTCACCTTTTCCTGGTCTGCTACCCGGTTGGCCTCGACCGTTTTGAATCCCTGGTCCAACCTTTCCATGGTTTCCTGCATTTTAGTGCTAACCGCCGTAAGGTTATCACGTGTCTCCGTCTCCACCTGATTGACCCTATCTTCGATCATAACGATCTTTTGTGACATCTTTTCACACTGAGCTTGCACTTCTTCTTTGGTTTCTTGCAAACTTTTTGTAAATGATATGCTTACATCGCCTATCTGCTTAATTAATTGCTTATGTGCAACGGCTAAACTGTGCAACTCCTGCTTAGTGTGTGCCCTATTAGTCTCGCAGAGCTTTAATAACTTTTCTTGGTTATCTAGGAATTCCTTTCTCAGTTCGCCCTGACTACTAACAATTTTACCATCAAGTGTCTCCAACATAGCCCGCGTATCCTCTAGTTTCTGGGAAAAACTTTCAGTTACGTTCCTAGTGATTTCATCTTTAAGCACTGCCTGACTACTCTCTAAGTTTTTAGTAATTTCGTCTTTGAGTACTGTTTGACTACTCTCTAAGTTTTTAGTAATTTCGTCTTTGAGTACTGTTTGACTACTCTCTAAGTTTTCCGCTAAGTTCCTAGTAATTTCGTCCTTGAGTACTGTTTGACTATTTTCTAAACTTTCTGTTAAGTTCTTGGTAATTTCGTCCTGTCCTTCCTTCATCTCACTCTGTACAGTTTCTACCTTGGTGTTGAGCATATTAATGCTCGCGACCAGCTGCTCCCACTGCTCCTGTGTTATAACCATTATGCATAAAAGTCTGCCTCTATGCCTAGGTGACCTTACGTGCTATATACAACAACAACAAATGTCCCATGTTTTACATAAATAAACATTAATAACATATATTCAATATGTATCACATATATGAAATTCCGCCTTTTACACAGTGTTCATTTTACTACAAGTTCAATGAATGTTCTAAGTTTCAGTCTGGTCATTTAAATAATCCTAACATTGACTTACCATTCCCTTATAGACGACAGTCAAGCTCCAACGTTGGGTGACATTTTACAACTTATTCCTGATTACCTATGCACCCTTGCAGAGCTCCTTCGGTGTAGATTAGACGTCAACGTTGCCTCGGCTGCCCTAAAAAAAATACTTACCGAAGGTGGTGAGGTCCTCTTCTCAGGCGCGATCAGTCCCTGTCGTCGAATCAGGATGCATAGGGATAGTGCATTCGGTAAAACTATTGACTACAATGACTTATGACTCAGACTGATTTGAGTTTAAATATGTATATAAAATTTTATTGATAAAACAAAAGAGAAAAGTGAATAAATTTATAAAATGTTAAATAAGTTTTGTTAATGTTACATTATTACCTTCTGAGACTGTACACGAATTCTCAATAATGACACACATGACTACCTCATTAATCCCTAAAGAATAATATTTATAATTTTCCATAAAATTTTGTTTTAAATGATGTTTCCCATATTTGTTCATCCAATTATATAATATCTGTGTAACTATACATATTTACTAGGATAATGTTGTTTATAAACCAGGTGGATCAATTGAATAACAATATACTCATGAGAACATTTAGTGATGATAATAAAAATAATAACCATAATAATAATAATAATAGTAATAATAATAATAATAATATTGATATGAATAAATTTTTTTTGTATATCCAATTCAAGTTATTCATCAAAAAAAACTACGTGCCATCAGTCAAAATAATTATAATAGATAAAATTGTTTTATATAGATATAAAAAAAATAAAGTATCGATTAACTAATTAATAAATTTGTTTTGATATCACTGAATTACATTGTAAACCAATTAAAAGAATACAGGAAAGTCTCCACAGTGTATCCCAAATGCATATCTGTAGTTTGGAAAACCAACCTAAAATGTAATACAATAGTAACAATAATAATAATAATAATAATAATAATAATAATAATAATAATAATAATAGTAATAATTGAAATAATACGACGATTCTGCGCAGATCAAATCTAGAAATTGTCACTACTAATCTCTCAAATATGTGAAATAAGTTTGCAAACAAACATACCAGAAGTTACCATAATATAATAATTAATTAATTTACTAATTTTATTGCACTCAAATTTATTAATCACATAATTAACTGCTTAACTAACCACTGGAAATCATTGTCTTGTGACTCAAATCCTCCAATCTAGTGATATTAATGAATTTACAATGCATCGAGATGATAATAATAATAATATTGTAATAATAATAATAATAATAATAATAATAATAATAATAATAATAATAATAATAATAATTGCAACGATAATAATATCATTTAATGAATGTTATTTCTATGTTGGATATCATAAAAAAATCCTAAAGAATTAATATTCGCCTACCAAAATCCAATACTGTTGTTAACCAAATCGTAGACAAATTGAATAAAATAAAAAAATGTAAAATGTTAATATTTAATTAATTAATAAATCCATAATTGACTGACACAAGTGATTAACATGGTATTCATCAAGACTCCCTAATTGCTTGTGAAATTCATTGGTAAAATGTTAAATAATAATAATAATAATAATAATAATAATAATAATAAAAAATAAATAATAATATCTTAACATGACCTGTAATTACAGTATTCTTGATCCACCAACCTGATAAGTTATAATGTGTTTATGTCATTTATCTTAGAACATTCATTTGCCATGAATAACACCATTGGAATATAATCTTACTTAACAGTGCTTATTGTTTTTCTTTTTCTATAAAACCATATTCGCCATAATTCAATGAAATACCTAATCCACTGTGTAAAGGCGTAACCATGAAATTCTCATAATAGAGTTCACCAATATTAATAATAATAATGATAATATTTCTCTTATCAAAACTGTTACTGAGTTCCCATAACTTCAATATCTTCCTTCCAGGTGCAATAAACAATACTAGCTTTAACCTGAGAATTCAGTAACTTTAACTCACATAATGGACCTTGGTTGTTGTTGCATACAAAAATCTAAAGCTTTGCTTTCATATATGCGGGTGACCCTTACCTAGATATCGTAAATTAATCTGGAAAAGACAAACTCTCCTACTTTAAAGAAACATACACTAACTTATACTAATATGTACACCAAGCGAGGTAACGCAGCCAGAAATCCTAATCTAATACCTAAAGTTCCACTAATATATACATATATGAACCTTGTCATCAGCACATACCACACTTTTGGCTTATTTCAGCGTCTCAACATATTATAATTCGCTGAAATATAGCCATGACCCATTGCAAATGTTACTGTGGTTTCTTCAGAATAAAATGCATAGACAATGCACAGACAATAAAAGAAAGTACCTAAATAATGGCTGATATGAGGCAAATAAAAATAATAAATATATCTAATATTAATAATAATAATAATAATCATCTGTTAAAACCAATAAAATAGTTCCTACTGGCAAGCATCCACACCAGCCCAGTTGCGTGATCCATGTTACCAACCCAACTTTAAAATATCATTTAAATGCGTACTATAACTTTCTCTGAACAGAACGATATTGTCTCACGGCTAAACCATTTACATGTATCATCTGGTCCTTCTAACTCGTATACCTTCTTTAACTGGCTTATTTATTTCCTCACATTTATTCATTTACGACGTCATCATCATTTCTTATTCTGCACGAATTTTATTACCTCTCAGCTATCACGCTGATACTTATATTTCCATTTTTATTGAGAATATGTTCGCCATACTCTTTGTTCTCCATAATTGTCTTCAGGTAAATAACCTCATGTGTTACCATATACTCTCAACTACGGACCTTCAAACATCTCAAATAAATTACCGTTGCTCAATATCGTTCTTATCATTTGACAACACCTTGTTTTACCTGAGCCAAAATAAATCCTTTTATTTAGCATTGTTCACTCAACTGTCTAACCGCGTTACTTGCCATAGCAACCAATATGTGGATGCAACAGTGTTACTGTCGTCCCAACAAAATTCTCGACAGTAACTATTGAATATATATATATATGTTTTATTATCATTAATTGACTTCATCACTCCTCCATTACGGTAACTGTGCTTGCGTGAAACAAATAAAATTCCGCCTAAATAAAATACTGACAATGCTACTAATAATAATAATAAAAGTGCACGTATATGCGAATCACTCATTATAATTGCCTCAAACATATAACTTGTTCAATACAGATCAAAATAGTACACGCACGACTAATAATAATAATAATAATAATATTATTTACACTACTCATAAACAGAATTATCCTAATTTTCTGGCTGTGTACTCGGGTTTATAATTACATCATCGTCACTCGCATACCTATCTAAATAAAGATACCACTATCAAAGGAAAGCTTTAGATTTTAAATCAAACATGAGATTGTGTACTCACATTGAGGGCACTTCGGGATCGCCAGGACTAAAGGCAGCCATGTTGTCTTACAGATTCATGGCAAACATGTTGATATTATTGGTCATTCTTGATGTATCCGACATTGGCTTATCTTACTAATTTTCACTCTTGTTTGACACTTTCCACACGTTTATTCCCTGCTCATAATATTAAACATAACAACTCGTTCTCAACACTTGACATTACACTGTAATATATATATATATATATACACATACGCAGTACTCAGATAACTTGGAACTTAGGCCGGATCTCACGTACTATGCTCTAACCTAACGGCTGCTTCTGCTGTAGCAAAGTCTTTTGTGGGCTCAACCGCTCCCTTTGTGTAAACCACGCCGTTGGGGAAAGTGACTACCCCCACTTGAGCTAAATATCTCGTAGAAAGTAAAAGTATTTTCTTCGCTCCACGTTTCAAACACCACTAACAAATCAGCTGTAGCAGGCAATGTTTCCACACTTACGGGCTACCAATGCCTATTGAACTGTCTGCTTTGCTCTGCGGGCTACATATTGAAAATACGTCACATAAGATGCAACTCTGCATAATTCACAGTTTCGTCTTCGCCCTGCATAGACTGAACACTCGTAAAATCTGTCAATTTAATACTCCACTCACTTGGGTGGTTTTAAATACCTTAACAACCCAACTACTGTTTATAAAGCGTATTTCCACCTCCACTGTAGTAATAAATACACACAATTCTGTACCTTTGTACTTGAATACGGAGCAAAGTTAAGACACGTCTAACCGCCCCAAGACTCTTGATGATGACTGACTCGTGAGAAGCCACTATTCGGGGGATGTTGGCGCACTAATCGGCGTAGGAACACTAATTCTTGCCACTAAAAATCCCATCCAAAGGAATGCTGGGTAGCTCCAAAACAAAGTTGCTAAAAACATAAAATGCCTTGTACACACAGACTGCATAAATTCTTGTTAATGCCATAATTCACCGTGACTCTTAAATTGTTCGTAATTACTTCTACAATACAGTAGGCGTTAGTTGGACTATATCTTCTGCCGCGCTGGTAAACCACTCTCCACGCTGGCAAGGGGTTCCCACTGCCGGTGATAAGAAACATCTGGATACACAATATTCCAATCCATTTGCCACAAACCACTAAGTTAGTTGAGAATTACTATAATAATTACTGGCATCTCCTCTTGATATAATCTTCCTTAAATATTGACAGGGATTAATTACAAGCCACATATCATTTGGTCGCGCTAATTTTGAAATTATTTAAATGCAGCAATCTGATTGGAGCGCATACTCCGATGTTCATCTGTACAGACGAGTTCATTCCAGAATGAGGGGATTCGGGTATCTAGAACCATGATTCTCCATCTCAGTCACTCCTGCCAGTACTTTTCCACTCTAACTACGCAGTTCCAAAAGATGATGTAATAACAGGTGTCCCAATAATTTATTTTTAGCAGAGAAAGAAACGTGGGTTCCTATCAAGGCTTCATTCTCACGGGCTAGCTACCAGAAATTTCCAATTCTGTCCCTTTGTTTAAGAACGCTGGCTATTACTATTTATTAACAAATACAATTATTAAAATGTTGCCAATCAGACTCATCCGATGGGTGCAACACTCTCCCACTTTAAATAAAATTTTTGAGAGTATCGAGAAAATTTTTCCACCTCCATGTTGATAATGTACTTGTGTGCATCACTTGCAACCATCTGTGAGTCTGTACTATTTTATGCTCTATTTGACTTAAGCAAGTTACTTCGGAGCTCTTGATTCTCTTGAAGAAGCCGTCTCTGTTCCTCCATTAACTGTTCTGCTACATTCAGTAAAACTCTCCTCAATTCTACTTGTTCTTGCAGACATACTGGACAGCAATCTCTTCTCTCTTCTCCCTGGCGTTGGGCCGAAATGGTGTTGTCTTCCTCCTCGGAAACAAGGGATGTCGTTTCCTCATCTGATGATGAATCCGTGTCCTCCGCATCTTCTTCCTCCTTCTCGGAGCAGACGTCATCTTCTTCTGATGATTTTCCCCATTGTTCGGCGATATTAACTTGTGGTGGAACCTCGTGTCGTGGCTGTCTATAGAGTTTCAAGTTTGAAGCATTGAAAATGACTTCGTTGTTCCCGTCCAGATCCGTTATCTTGTATGCATTGTTGTTAAAGGTTTGAGTGACACGATATGGGCCTATGTAAAGTGGTGCGAATTTAGCATAGTATCTAACTGCAGGTACTGAAGTAGCTGGACGTCGGATCAATACAAGTTCACCCACTCTTAGCGGACGATGAAATCTTCTTCCCTGAACTCTCCTCAATTCCTTTTATTAGCATTTTCATCTATTAATTCCAGTTAGGTTTAGTTGAGAATTCAAAATTGGTGCTCTTCTTCTTTTCTTGACTGTTACCCCCAGGTGGGTAAGCTTGAGCCATTGGATTAAGCGATTGTTGGCGTCGACCATCCTGCTCCCTTGCTCGCTGAAATTCTATACTCTCTGCTCCAGTGAGATCGGGATTTAAATCTTGTCTGTCCAACGCTTGCTTCCACTTTTGTTGCTCTTGCTGTTGCTGTTGCTCCCGCAGTTCCTGCACATACCTTTTCTTCTCATAATTGCGGTATTCCGGATTCCTATATCCTGATCTCTGCGATGGATAATCACTCCACATTCCTCTCCGACTGTACCGTTGATATGGCTGACTTCTATTCCTATTTTGGTATCTATTTTGCTCCTTGTTCCAGTATCTTCTCGAATATGACCTGGGATAATTGTAGTTCTGTTGATACTGCCGATGTTCATAAAATTCTCGACCACTTGGTGTATTCCTCTCATTCGGTAGTCGTCTTGGAACTGTACCAGTGACACGTCCCTTCTCGTCTTGTTTATCATTTGCCTTCACCGCGTCAACTACAAATGCCCTGTGCTCTGTGGCCTTGGCTTGCCTCGGAGTGCTCATATTTACAGTGTTATCCAGCTGTCGCAAAATCCCTTCCGCTTCCTCAGGACTCTGTGCTTTGGCGGTAATCATCATCCTTTGTACATCTGGAGGAAACTGCTTTACTATGGCTTGAACCAACTCCTGTTGACAAGGAGGATTATCTAGCTCTTTCATCTTGACCAGCTGGTTCAAAAAGTAATCACTGTATCTCGTAGGCATACTGGAATTGTATTTTCGGGAATATAACTCAAGCCTTAAATTCTGTTGAGCGTCGCTTCCCCAATACCGATTCAGAAATGCCTTTTCAAAATCTTCGAAAGTTTCGAATAAAAATCGGAAACCAATAAACCATGTTTTGGGAGAGCCCTCGAGATATCTTTCTGCGATTCTCAACCTCTTTTCTTCAGGTACTTGCATTTCCCTAAAGTAGGCCTTAAGATCTTTCAGAAACATTTTTGGAGTTAACGACCCACTCCCGTTAAATTTTCTCGGTTGTTCGTCAGTAATCTTAAGCACATTTATGAGGCTTGCCGGTGCAGCAACTGTTTGTCCACCTCCAACTGAAGTTAATGGAGTATTGGATTCCTTGTTAATCAATAAATCCCGGAACGGATTAGCATCTGTCACTACCTGTGGTGTCGTGGTTTGAGCCAGCTGTTTCTTAATTTCGCTTTGTTCCTCTGTCATAAATTTTATTAACGTTGCCAAGTTATCACTTTGTACTTGCAACTGGTGTATTTCCTTATTTAGGACTTCTTTCACCTCTTCTCTAACCCCTTCTTCACTAGAGATCAAGCCTTTATCTAACTGTTCCCATTTACTATTCATGTCCACCTGCCATTCAACTATGTCTTCTTTCATGTCAGCGAATTGTTGTGTCACCTTTTCCTGGTCTGCTACCCGGTTGGCCTCGACCGTTTTGAATCCCTGGTCCAACCTTTCCATGGTTTCCTGCATTTTAGTGCTAACCGCCGTAAGGTTATCACGTGTCTCCGTCTCCACCTGATTGACCCTATCTTCGATCATAACGATCTTTTGTGACATCTTTTCACACTGAGCTTGCACTTCTTCTTTGGTTTCTTGCAAACTTTTTGTAAATGATATGCTTACATCGCCTATCTGCTTAATTAATTGCTTATGTGCAACGGCTAAACTGTGCAACTCCTGCTTAGTGTGTGCCCTATTAGTCTCGCAGAGCTTTAATAACTTTTCTTGGTTATCTAGGAATTCCTTTCTCAGTTCGCCCTGACTACTAACAATTTTACCATCAAGTGTCTCCAACATAGCCCGCGTATCCTCTAGTTTCTGGGAAAAACTTTCAGTTACGTTCCTAGTGATTTCATCTTTAAGCACTGCCTGACTACTCTCTAAGTTTTTAGTAATTTCGTCTTTGAGTACTGTTTGACTACTCTCTAAGTTTTTAGTAATTTCGTCTTTGAGTACTGTTTGACTACTCTCTAAGTTTTCCGCTAAGTTCCTAGTAATTTCGTCCTTGAGTACTGTTTGACTATTTTCTAAACTTTCTGTTAAGTTCTTGGTAATTTCGTCCTGTCCTTCCTTCATCTCACTCTGTACAGTTTCTACCTTGGTGTTGAGCATATTAATGCTCGCGACCAGCTGCTCCCACTGCTCCTGTGTTATAACCATTATGCATAAAAGTCTGCCTCTATGCCTAGGTGACCTTACGTGCTATATACAACAACAACAAATGTCCCATGTTTTACATAAATAAACATTAATAACATATATTCAATATGTATCACATATATGAAATTCCGCCTTTTACACAGTGTTCATTTTACTACAAGTTCAATGAATGTTCTAAGTTTCAGTCTGGTCATTTAAATAATCCTAACATTGACTTACCATTCCCTTATAGACGACAGTCAAGCTCCAACGTTGGGTGACATTTTACAACTTATTCCTGATTACCTATGCACCCTTGCAGAGCTCCTTCGGTGTAGATTAGACGTCAACGTTGCCTCGGCTGCCCTAAAAAAAATACTTACCGAAGGTGGTGAGGTCCTCTTCTCAGGCGCGATCAGTCCCTGTCGTCGAATCAGGATGCATAGGGATAGTGCATTCGGTAAAACTATTGACTACAATGACTTATGACTCAGACTGATTTGAGTTTAAATATGTATATAAAATTTTATTGATAAAACAAAAGAGAAAAGTGAATAAATTTATAAAATGTTAAATAAGTTTTGTTAATGTTACATTATTACCTTCTGAGACTGTACACGAATTCTCAATAATGACACACATGACTACCTCATTAATCCCTAAAGAATAATATTTATAATTTTCCATAAAATTTTGTTTTAAATGATGTTTCCCATATTTGTTCATCCAATTATATAATATCTGTGTAACTATACATATTTACTAGGATAATGTTGTTTATAAACCAGGTGGATCAATTGAATAACAATATACTCATGAGAACATTTAGTGATGATAATAAAAATAATAACCATAATAATAATAATAATAGTAATAATAATAATAATAATATTGATATGAATAAATTTTTTTTGTATATCCAATTCAAGTTATTCATCAAAAAAAACTACGTGCCATCAGTCAAAATAATTATAATAGATAAAATTGTTTTATATAGATATAAAAAAAATAAAGTATCGATTAACTAATTAATAAATTTGTTTTGATATCACTGAATTACATTGTAAACCAATTAAAAGAATACAGGAAAGTCTCCACAGTGTATCCCAAATGCATATCTGTAGTTTGGAAAACCAACCTAAAATGTAATACAATAGTAACAATAATAATAATAATAATAATAATAATAATAATAATAATAATAATAATAATAATAGTAATAATTGAAATAATACGACGATTCTGCGCAGATCAAATCTAGAAATTGTCACTACTAATCTCTCAAATATGTGAAATAAGTTTGCAAACAAACATACCAGAAGTTACCATAATATAATAATTAATTAATTTACTAATTTTATTGCACTCAAATTTATTAATCACATAATTAACTGCTTAACTAACCACTGGAAATCATTGTCTTGTGACTCAAATCCTCCAATCTAGTGATATTAATGAATTTACAATGCATCGAGATGATAATAATAATAATATTGTAATAATAATAATAATAATAATAATAATAATAATAATAATAATAATAATAATAATAATAATAATTGCAACGATAATAATATCATTTAATGAATGTTATTTCTATGTTGGATATCATAAAAAAATCCTAAAGAATTAATATTCGCCTACCAAAATCCAATACTGTTGTTAACCAAATCGTAGACAAATTGAATAAAATAAAAAAATGTAAAATGTTAATATTTAATTAATTAATAAATCCATAATTGACTGACACAAGTGATTAACATGGTATTCATCAAGACTCCCTAATTGCTTGTGAAATTCATTGGTAAAATGTTAAATAATAATAATAATAATAATAATAATAATAATAATAATAAAAAATAAATAATAATATCTTAACATGACCTGTAATTACAGTATTCTTGATCCACCAACCTGATAAGTTATAATGTGTTTATGTCATTTATCTTAGAACATTCATTTGCCATGAATAACACCATTGGAATATAATCTTACTTAACAGTGCTTATTGTTTTTCTTTTTCTATAAAACCATATTCGCCATAATTCAATGAAATACCTAATCCACTGTGTAAAGGCGTAACCATGAAATTCTCATAATAGAGTTCACCAATATTAATAATAATAATGATAATATTTCTCTTATCAAAACTGTTACTGAGTTCCCATAACTTCAATATCTTCCTTCCAGGTGCAATAAACAATACTAGCTTTAACCTGAGAATTCAGTAACTTTAACTCACATAATGGACCTTGGTTGTTGTTGCATACAAAAATCTAAAGCTTTGCTTTCATATATGCGGGTGACCCTTACCTAGATATCGTAAATTAATCTGGAAAAGACAAACTCTCCTACTTTAAAGAAACATACACTAACTTATACTAATATGTACACCAAGCGAGGTAACGCAGCCAGAAATCCTAATCTAATACCTAAAGTTCCACTAATATATACATATATGAACCTTGTCATCAGCACATACCACACTTTTGGCTTATTTCAGCGTCTCAACATATTATAATTCGCTGAAATATAGCCATGACCCATTGCAAATGTTACTGTGGTTTCTTCAGAATAAAATGCATAGACAATGCACAGACAATAAAAGAAAGTACCTAAATAATGGCTGATATGAGGCAAATAAAAATAATAAATATATCTAATATTAATAATAATAATAATAATCATCTGTTAAAACCAATAAAATAGTTCCTACTGGCAAGCATCCACACCAGCCCAGTTGCGTGATCCATGTTACCAACCCAACTTTAAAATATCATTTAAATGCGTACTATAACTTTCTCTGAACAGAACGATATTGTCTCACGGCTAAACCATTTACATGTATCATCTGGTCCTTCTAACTCGTATACCTTCTTTAACTGGCTTATTTATTTCCTCACATTTATTCATTTACGACGTCATCATCATTTCTTATTCTGCACGAATTTTATTACCTCTCAGCTATCACGCTGATACTTATATTTCCATTTTTATTGAGAATATGTTCGCCATACTCTTTGTTCTCCATAATTGTCTTCAGGTAAATAACCTCATGTGTTACCATATACTCTCAACTACGGACCTTCAAACATCTCAAATAAATTACCGTTGCTCAATATCGTTCTTATCATTTGACAACACCTTGTTTTACCTGAGCCAAAATAAATCCTTTTATTTAGCATTGTTCACTCAACTGTCTAACCGCGTTACTTGCCATAGCAACCAATATGTGGATGCAACAGTGTTACTGTCGTCCCAACAAAATTCTCGACAGTAACTATTGAATATATATATATATGTTTTATTATCATTAATTGACTTCATCACTCCTCCATTACGGTAACTGTGCTTGCGTGAAACAAATAAAATTCCGCCTAAATAAAATACTGACAATGCTACTAATAATAATAATAAAAGTGCACGTATATGCGAATCACTCATTATAATTGCCTCAAACATATAACTTGTTCAATACAGATCAAAATAGTACACGCACGACTAATAATAATAATAATAATAATATTATTTACACTACTCATAAACAGAATTATCCTAATTTTCTGGCTGTGTACTCGGGTTTATAATTACATCATCGTCACTCGCATACCTATCTAAATAAAGATACCACTATCAAAGGAAAGCTTTAGATTTTAAATCAAACATGAGATTGTGTACTCACATTGAGGGCACTTCGGGATCGCCAGGACTAAAGGCAGCCATGTTGTCTTACAGATTCATGACAAACATGTTGATATTATTGGTCATTCTTGATGTATCCGACATTGGCTTATCTTACTAATTTTCACTCTTGTTTGACACTTTCCACACGTTTATTCCCTGCTCATAATATTAAACATAACAACTCGTTCTCAACACTTGACATTACACTGTAATATATATATATATATATACACATACGCAGTACTCAGATAACTTGGAACTTAGGCCGGATCTCACGTACTATGCTCTAACCTAACGGCTGCTTCTGCTGTAGCAAAGTCTTTTGTGGGCTCAACCGCTCCCTTTGTGTAAACCACGCCGTTGGGGAAAGTGACTACCCCCACTTGAGCTAAATATCTCGTAGAAAGTAAAAGTATTTTCTTCGCTCCACGTTTCAAACACCACTAACAAATCAGCTGTAGCAGGCAATGTTTCCACACTTACGGGCTACCAATGCCTATTGAACTGTCTGCTTTGCTCTGCGGGCTACATATTGAAAATACGTCACATAAGATGCAACTCTGCATAATTCACAGTTTCGTCTTCGCCCTGCATAGACTGAACACTCGTAAAATCTGTCAATTTAATACTCCACTCACTTGGGTGGTTTTAAATACCTTAACAACCCAACTACTGTTTATAAAGCGTATTTCCACCTCCACTGTAGTAATAAATACACACAATTCTGTACCTTTGTACTTGAATACGGAGCAAAGTTAAGACACGTCTAACCGCCCCAAGACTCTTGATGATGACTGACTCGTGAGAAGCCACTATTCGGGGGATGTTGGCGCACTAATCGGCGTAGGAACACTAATTCTTGCCACTAAAAATCCCAACCAAAGGAATGCTGGGTAGCTCCAAAACAAAGTTGCTAAAAACATAAAATGCCTTGTACACACAGACTGCATAAATTCTTGTTAATGCCATAATTCACCGTGACTCTTAAATTGTTCGTAATTACTTCTACAATACAGTAGGCGTTAGTTGGACTATATCTTCTGCCGCGCTGGTAAACCACTCTCCACGCTGGCAAGGGGTTCCCACTGCCGGTGATAAGAAACATCTGGATACACAATATTCCAATCCATTTGCCACAAACCACTAAGTTAGTTGAGAATTACTATAATAATTACTGGCATCTCCTCTTGATATAATCTTCCTTAAATATTGACAGGGATTAATTACAAGCCACATATCATTTGGTCGCGCTAATTTTGAAATTATTTAAATGCAGCAATCTGATTGGAGCGCATACTCCGATGTTCATCTGTACAGACGAGTTCATTCCAGAATGAGGGGATTCGGGTATCTAGAACCATGATTCTCCATCTCAGTCACTCCTGCCAGTACTTTTCCACTCTAACTACGCAGTTCCAAAAGATGATGTAATAACAGGTGTCCCAATAATTTATTTTTAGCAGAGAAAGAAACGTGGGTTCCTATCAAGGCTTCATTCTCACGGGCTAGCTACCAGAAATTTCCAATTCTGTCCCTTTGTTTAAGAACGCTGGCTATTACTATTTATTAACAAATACAATTATTAAAATGTTGCCAATCAGACTCATCCGATGGGTGCAACACTCTCCCACTTTAAATAAAATTTTTGAGAGTATCGAGAAAATTTTTCCACCTCCATGTTGATAATGTACTTGTGTGCATCACTTGCAACCATCTGTGAGTCTGTACTATTTTATGCTCTATTTGACTTAAGCAAGTTACTTCGGAGCTCTTGATTCTCTTGAAGAAGCCGTCTCTGTTCCTCCATTAACTGTTCTGCTACATTCAGTAAAACTCTCCTCAATTCTACTTGTTCTTGCAGACATACTGGACAGCAATCTCTTCTCTCTTCTCCCTGGCGTTGGGCCGAAATGGTGTTGTCTTCCTCCTCGGAAACAAGGGATGTCGTTTCCTCATCTGATGATGAATCCGTGTCCTCCGCATCTTCTTCCTCCTTCTCGGAGCAGACGTCATCTTCTTCTGATGATTTTCCCCATTGTTCGGCGATATTAACTTGTGGTGGAACCTCGTGTCGTGGCTGTCTATAGAGTTTCAAGTTTGAAGCATTGAAAATGACTTCGTTGTTCCCGTCCAGATCCGTTATCTTGTATGCATTGTTGTTAAAGGTTTGAGTGACACGATATGGGCCTATGTAAAGTGGTGCGAATTTAGCATAGTATCTAACTGCAGGTACTGAAGTAGCTGGACGTCGGATCAATACAAGTTCACCCACTCTTAGCGGACGATGAAATCTTCTTCCCTGAACTCTCCTCAATTCCTTTTATTAGCATTTTCATCTATTAATTCCAGTTAGGTTTAGTTGAGAATTCAAAATTGGTGCTCTTCTTCTTTTCTTGACTGTTACCCCCAGGTGGGTAAGCTTGAGCCATTGGATTAAGCGATTGTTGGCGTCGACCATCCTGCTCCCTTGCTCGCTGAAATTCTATACTCTCTGCTCCAGTGAGATCGGGATTTAAATCTTGTCTGTCCAACGCTTGCTTCCACTTTTGTTGCTCTTGCTGTTGCTGTTGCTCCCGCAGTTCCTGCACATACCTTTTCTTCTCATAATTGCGGTATTCCGGATTCCTATATCCTGATCTCTGCGATGGATAATCACTCCACATTCCTCTCCGACTGTACCGTTGATATGGCTGACTTCTATTCCTATTTTGGTATCTATTTTGCTCCTTGTTCCAGTATCTTCTCGAATATGACCTGGGATAATTGTAGTTCTGTTGATACTGCAGATGTTCATAAAATTCTCGACCACTTGGTGTATTCCTCTCATTCGGTAGTCGTCTTGGAACTGTACCAGTGACACGTCCCTTCTCGTCTTGTTTATCATTTGCCTTCACCGCGTCAACTACAAATGCCCTGTGCTCTGTGGCCTTGGCTTGCCTCGGAGTGCTCATATTTACAGTGTTATCCAGCTGTCGCAAAATCCCTTCCGCTTCCTCAGGACTCTGTGCTTTGGCGGTAATCATCATCCTTTGTACATCTGGAGGAAACTGCTTTACTATGGCTTGAACCAACTCCTGTTGACAAGGAGGATTATCTAGCTCTTTCATCTTGACCAGCTGGTTCAAAAAGTAATCACTGTATCTCGTAGGCATACTGGAATTGTATTTTCGGGAATATAACTCAAGCCTTAAATTCTGTTGAGCGTCGCTTCCCCAATACCGATTCAGAAATGCCTTTTCAAAATCTTCGAAAGTTTCGAATAAAAATCGGAAACCAATAAACCATGTTTTGGGAGAGCCCTCGAGATATCTTTCTGCGATTCTCAACCTCTTTTCTTCAGGTACTTGCATTTCCCTAAAGTAGGCCTTAAGATCTTTCAGAAACATTTTTGGAGTTAACGACCCACTCCCGTTAAATTTTCTCGGTTGTTCGTCAGTAATCTTAAGCACATTTATGAGGCTTGCCGGTGCAGCAACTGTTTGTCCACCTCCAACTGAAGTTAATGGAGTATTGGATTCCTTGTTAATCAATAAATCCCGGAACGGATTAGCATCTGTCACTACCTGTGGTGTCGTGGTTTGAGCCAGCTGTTTCTTAATTTCGCTTTGTTCCTCTGTCATAAATTTTATTAACGTTGCCAAGTTATCACTTTGTACTTGCAACTGGTGTATTTCCTTATTTAGGACTTCTTTCACCTCTTCTCTAACCCCTTCTTCACTAGAGATCAAGCCTTTATCTAACTGTTCCCATTTACTATTCATGTCCACCTGCCATTCAACTATGTCTTCTTTCATGTCAGCGAATTGTTGTGTCACCTTTTCCTGGTCTGCTACCCGGTTGGCCTCGACCGTTTTGAATCCCTGGTCCAACCTTTCCATGGTTTCCTGCATTTTAGTGCTAACCGCCGTAAGGTTATCACGTGTCTCCGTCTCCACCTGATTGACCCTATCTTCGATCATAACGATCTTTTGTGACATCTTTTCACACTGAGCTTGCACTTCTTCTTTGGTTTCTTGCAAACTTTTTGTAAATGATATGCTTACATCGCCTATCTGCTTAATTAATTGCTTATGTGCAACGGCTAAACTGTGCAACTCCTGCTTAGTGTGTGCCCTATTAGTCTCGCAGAGCTTTAATAACTTTTCTTGGTTATCTAGGAATTCCTTTCTCAGTTCGCCCTGACTACTAACAATTTTACCATCAAGTGTCTCCAACATAGCCCGCGTATCCTCTAGTTTCTGGGAAAAACTTTCAGTTACGTTCCTAGTGATTTCATCTTTAAGCACTGCCTGACTACTCTCTAAGTTTTTAGTAATTTCGTCTTTGAGTACTGTTTGACTACTCTCTAAGTTTTTAGTAATTTCGTCTTTGAGTACTGTTTGACTACTCTCTAAGTTTTCCGCTAAGTTCCTAGTAATTTCGTCCTTGAGTACTGTTTGACTATTTTCTAAACTTTCTGTTAAGTTCTTGGTAATTTCGTCCTGTCCTTCCTTCATCTCACTCTGTACAGTTTCTACCTTGGTGTTGAGCATATTAATGCTCGCGACCAGCTGCTCCCACTGCTCCTGTGTTATAACCATTATGCATAAAAGTCTGCCTCTATGCCTAGGTGACCTTACGTGCTATATACAACAACAACAAATGTCCCATGTTTTACATAAATAAACATTAATAACATATATTCAATATGTATCACATATATGAAATTCCGCCTTTTACACAGTGTTCATTTTACTACAAGTTCAATGAATGTTCTAAGTTTCAGTCTGGTCATTTAAATAATCCTAACATTGACTTACCATTCCCTTATAGACGACAGTCAAGCTCCAACGTTGGGTGACATTTTACAACTTATTCCTGATTACCTATGCACCCTTGCAGAGCTCCTTCGGTGTAGATTAGACGTCAACGTTGCCTCGGCTGCCCTAAAAAAAATACTTACCGAAGGTGGTGAGGTCCTCTTCTCAGGCGCGATCAGTCCCTGTCGTCGAATCAGGATGCATAGGGATAGTGCATTCGGTAAAACTATTGACTACAATGACTTATGACTCAGACTGATTTGAGTTTAAATATGTATATAAAATTTTATTGATAAAACAAAAGAGAAAAGTGAATAAATTTATAAAATGTTAAATAAGTTTTGTTAATGTTACATTATTACCTTCTGAGACTGTACACGAATTCTCAATAATGACACACATGACTACCTCATTAATCCCTAAAGAATAATATTTATAATTTTCCATAAAATTTTGTTTTAAATGATGTTTCCCATATTTGTTCATCCAATTATATAATATCTGTGTAACTATACATATTTACTAGGATAATGTTGTTTATAAACCAGGTGGATCAATTGAATAACAATATACTCATGAGAACATTTAGTGATGATAATAAAAATAATAACCATAATAATAATAATAATAGTAATAATAATAATAATATTGATATGAATAAATTTTTTTTGTATATCCAATTCAAGTTATTCATCAAAAAAAACTACGTGCCATCAGTCAAAATAATTATAATAGATAAAATTGTTTTATATAGATATAAAAAAAATAAAGTATCGATTAACTAATTAATAAATTTGTTTTGATATCACTGAATTACATTGTAAACCAATTAAAAGAATACAGGAAAGTCTCCACAGTGTATCCCAAATGCATATCTGTAGTTTGGAAAACCAACCTAAAATGTAATACAATAGTAACAATAATAATAATAATAATAATAATAATAATAATAATAATAATAATAATAATAATAATAATAATAATAATAGTAATAATTGAAATAATACGACGATTCTGCGCAGATCAAATCTAGAAATTGTCACTACTAATCTCTCAAATATGTGAAATAAGTTTGCAAACAAACATACCAGAAGTTACCATAATATAATAATTAATTAATTTACTAATTTTATTGCACTCAAATTTATTAATCACATAATTAACTGCTTAACTAACCACTGGAAATCATTGTCTTGTGACTCAAATCCTCCAATCTAGTGATATTAATGAATTTACAATGCATCGAGATGATAATAATAATAATATTGTAATAATAATAATAATAATAATAATAATAATAATAATAATAATAATAATAATAATAATTGCAACGATAATAATATCATTTAATGAATGTTATTTCTATGTTGGATATCATAAAAAAATCCTAAAGAATTAATATTCGCCTACCAAAATCCAATACTGTTGTTAACCAAATCGTAGACAAATTGAATAAAATAAAAAAATGTAAAATGTTAATATTTAATTAATTAATAAATCCATAATTGACTGACACAAGTGATTAACATGGTATTCATCAAGACTCCCTAATTGCTTGTGAAATTCATTGGTAAAATGTTAAATAATAATAATAATAATAATAATAATAATAATAATAAAAAATAAATAATAATATCTTAACATGACCTGTAATTACAGTATTCTTGATCCACCAACCTGATAAGTTATAATGTGTTTATGTCATTTATCTTAGAACATTCATTTGCCATGAATAACACCATTGGAATATAATCTTACTTAACAGTGCTTATTGTTTTTCTTTTTCTATAAAACCATATTCGCCATAATTCAATGAAATACCTAATCCACTGTGTAAAGGCGTAACCATGAAATTCTCATAATAGAGTTCACCAATATTAATAATAATAATGATAATATTTCTCTTATCAAAACTGTTACTGAGTTCCCATAACTTCAATATCTTCCTTCCAGGTGCAATAAACAATACTAGCTTTAACCTGAGAATTCAGTAACTTTAACTCACATAATGGACCTTGGTTGTTGTTGCATACAAAAATCTAAAGCTTTGCTTTCATATATGCGGGTGACCCTTACCTAGATATCGTAAATTAATCTGGAAAAGACAAACTCTCCTACTTTAAAGAAACATACACTAACTTATACTAATATGTACACCAAGCGAGGTAACGCAGCCAGAAATCCTAATCTAATACCTAAAGTTCCACTAATATATACATATATGAACCTTGTCATCAGCACATACCACACTTTTGGCTTATTTCAGCGTCTCAACATATTATAATTCGCTGAAATATAGCCATGACCCATTGCAAATGTTACTGTGGTTTCTTCAGAATAAAATGCATAGACAATGCACAGACAATAAAAGAAAGTACCTAAATAATGGCTGATATGAGGCAAATAAAAATAATAAATATATCTAATATTAATAATAATAATAATAATCATCTGTTAAAACCAATAAAATAGTTCCTACTGGCAAGCATCCACACCAGCCCAGTTGCGTGATCCATGTTACCAACCCAACTTTAAAATATCATTTAAATGCGTACTATAACTTTCTCTGAACAGAACGATATTGTCTCACGGCTAAACCATTTACATGTATCATCTGGTCCTTCTAACTCGTATACCTTCTTTAACTGGCTTATTTATTTCCTCACATTTATTCATTTACGACGTCATCATCATTTCTTATTCTGCACGAATTTTATTACCTCTCAGCTATCACGCTGATACTTATATTTCCATTTTTATTGAGAATATGTTCGCCATACTCTTTGTTCTCCATAATTGTCTTCAGGTAAATAACCTCATGTGTTACCATATACTCTCAACTACGGACCTTCAAACATCTCAAATAAATTACCGTTGCTCAATATCGTTCTTATCATTTGACAACACCTTGTTTTACCTGAGCCAAAATAAATCCTTTTATTTAGCATTGTTCACTCAACTGTCTAACCGCGTTACTTGCCATAGCAACCAATATGTGGATGCAACAGTGTTACTGTCGTCCCAACAAAATTCTCGACAGTAACTATTGAATATATATATATATGTTTTATTATCATTAATTGACTTCATCACTCCTCCATTACGGTAACTGTGCTTGCGTGAAACAAATAAAATTCCGCCTAAATAAAATACTGACAATGCTACTAATAATAATAATAAAAGTGCACGTATATGCGAATCACTCATTATAATTGCCTCAAACATATAACTTGTTCAATACAGATCAAAATAGTACACGCACGACTAATAATAATAATAATAATAATATTATTTACACTACTCATAAACAGAATTATCCTAATTTTCTGGCTGTGTACTCGGGTTTATAATTACATCATCGTCACTCGCATACCTATCTAAATAAAGATACCACTATCAAAGGAAAGCTTTAGATTTTAAATCAAACATGAGATTGTGTACTCACATTGAGGGCACTTCGGGATCGCCAGGACTAAAGGCAGCCATGTTGTCTTACAGATTCATGACAAACATGTTGATATTATTGGTCATTCTTGATGTATCCGACATTGGCTTATCTTACTAATTTTCACTCTTGTTTGACACTTTCCACACGTTTATTCCCTGCTCATAATATTAAACATAACAACTCGTTCTCAACACTTGACATTACACTGTAATATATATATATATATATACACATACGCAGTACTCAGATAACTTGGAACTTAGGCCGGATCTCACGTACTATGCTCTAACCTAACGGCTGCTTCTGCTGTAGCAAAGTCTTTTGTGGGCTCAACCGCTCCCTTTGTGTAAACCACGCCGTTGGGGAAAGTGACTACCCCCACTTGAGCTAAATATCTCGTAGAAAGTAAAAGTATTTTCTTCGCTCCACGTTTCAAACACCACTAACAAATCAGCTGTAGCAGGCAATGTTTCCACACTTACGGGCTACCAATGCCTATTGAACTGTCTGCTTTGCTCTGCGGGCTACATATTGAAAATACGTCACATAAGATGCAACTCTGCATAATTCACAGTTTCGTCTTCGCCCTGCATAGACTGAACACTCGTAAAATCTGTCAATTTAATACTCCACTCACTTGGGTGGTTTTAAATACCTTAACAACCCAACTACTGTTTATAAAGCGTATTTCCACCTCCACTGTAGTAATAAATACACACAATTCTGTACCTTTGTACTTGAATACGGAGCAAAGTTAAGACACGTCTAACCGCCCCAAGACTCTTGATGATGACTGACTCGTGAGAAGCCACTATTCGGGGGATGTTGGCGCACTAATCGGCGTAGGAACACTAATTCTTGCCACTAAAAATCCCAACCAAAGGAATGCTGGGTAGCTCCAAAACAAAGTTGCTAAAAACATAAAATGCCTTGTACACACAGACTGCATAAATTCTTGTTAATGCCATAATTCACCGTGACTCTTAAATTGTTCGTAATTACTTCTACAATACAGTAGGCGTTAGTTGGACTATATCTTCTGCCGCGCTGGTAAACCACTCTCCACGCTGGCAAGGGGTTCCCACTGCCGGTGATAAGAAACATCTGGATACACAATATTCCAATCCATTTGCCACAAACCACTAAGTTAGTTGAGAATTACTATAATAATTACTGGCATCTCCTCTTGATATAATCTTCCTTAAATATTGACAGGGATTAATTACAAGCCACATATCATTTGGTCGCGCTAATTTTGAAATTATTTAAATGCAGCAATCTGATTGGAGCGCATACTCCGATGTTCATCTGTACAGACGAGTTCATTCCAGAATGAGGGGATTCGGGTATCTAGAACCATGATTCTCCATCTCAGTCACTCCTGCCAGTACTTTTCCACTCTAACTACGCAGTTCCAAAAGATGATGTAATAACAGGTGTCCCAATAATTTATTTTTAGCAGAGAAAGAAACGTGGGTTCCTATCAAGGCTTCATTCTCACGGGCTAGCTACCAGAAATTTCCAATTCTGTCCCTTTGTTTAAGAACGCTGGCTATTACTATTTATTAACAAATACAATTATTAAAATGTTGCCAATCAGACTCATCCGATGGGTGCAACACTCTCCCACTTTAAATAAAATTTTTGAGAGTATCGAGAAAATTTTTCCACCTCCATGTTGATAATGTACTTGTGTGCATCACTTGCAACCATCTGTGAGTCTGTACTATTTTATGCTCTATTTGACTTAAGCAAGTTACTTCGGAGCTCTTGATTCTCTTGAAGAAGCCGTCTCTGTTCCTCCATTAACTGTTCTGCTACATTCAGTAAAACTCTCCTCAATTCTACTTGTTCTTGCAGACATACTGGACAGCAATCTCTTCTCTCTTCTCCCTGGCGTTGGGCCGAAATGGTGTTGTCTTCCTCCTCGGAAACAAGGGATGTCGTTTCCTCATCTGATGATGAATCCGTGTCCTCCGCATCTTCTTCCTCCTTCTCGGAGCAGACGTCATCTTCTTCTGATGATTTTCCCCATTGTTCGGCGATATTAACTTGTGGTGGAACCTCGTGTCGTGGCTGTCTATAGAGTTTCAAGTTTGAAGCATTGAAAATGACTTCGTTGTTCCCGTCCAGATCCGTTATCTTGTATGCATTGTTGTTAAAGGTTTGAGTGACACGATATGGGCCTATGTAAAGTGGTGCGAATTTAGCATAGTATCTAACTGCAGGTACTGAAGTAGCTGGACGTCGGATCAATACAAGTTCACCCACTCTTAGCGGACGATGAAATCTTCTTCCCTGAACTCTCCTCAATTCCTTTTATTAGCATTTTCATCTATTAATTCCAGTTAGGTTTAGTTGAGAATTCAAAATTGGTGCTCTTCTTCTTTTCTTGACTGTTACCCCCAGGTGGGTAAGCTTGAGCCATTGGATTAAGCGATTGTTGGCGTCGACCATCCTGCTCCCTTGCTCGCTGAAATTCTATACTCTCTGCTCCAGTGAGATCGGGATTTAAATCTTGTCTGTCCAACGCTTGCTTCCACTTTTGTTGCTCTTGCTGTTGCTGTTGCTCCCGCAGTTCCTGCACATACCTTTTCTTCTCATAATTGCGGTATTCCGGATTCCTATATCCTGATCTCTGCGATGGATAATCACTCCACATTCCTCTCCGACTGTACCGTTGATATGGCTGACTTCTATTCCTATTTTGGTATCTATTTTGCTCCTTGTTCCAGTATCTTCTCGAATATGACCTGGGATAATTGTAGTTCTGTTGATACTGCCGATGTTCATAAAATTCTCGACCACTTGGTGTATTCCTCTCATTCGGTAGTCGTCTTGGAACTGTACCAGTGACACGTCCCTTCTCGTCTTGTTTATCATTTGCCTTCACCGCGTCAACTACAAATGCCCTGTGCTCTGTGGCCTTGGCTTGCCTCGGAGTGCTCATATTTACAGTGTTATCCAGCTGTCGCAAAATCCCTTCCGCTTCCTCAGGACTCTGTGCTTTGGCGGTAATCATCATCCTTTGTACATCTGGAGGAAACTGCTTTACTATGGCTTGAACCAACTCCTGTTGACAAGGAGGATTATCTAGCTCTTTCATCTTGACCAGCTGGTTCAAAAAGTAATCACTGTATCTCGTAGGCATACTGGAATTGTATTTTCGGGAATATAACTCAAGCCTTAAATTCTGTTGAGCGTCGCTTCCCCAATACCGATTCAGAAATGCCTTTTCAAAATCTTCGAAAGTTTCGAATAAAAATCGGAAACCAATAAACCATGTTTTGGGAGAGCCCTCGAGATATCTTTCTGCGATTCTCAACCTCTTTTCTTCAGGTACTTGCATTTCCCTAAAGTAGGCCTTAAGATCTTTCAGAAACATTTTTGGAGTTAACGACCCACTCCCGTTAAATTTTCTCGGTTGTTCGTCAGTAATCTTAAGCACATTTATGAGGCTTGCCGGTGCAGCAACTGTTTGTCCACCTCCAACTGAAGTTAATGGAGTATTGGATTCCTTGTTAATCAATAAATCCCGGAACGGATTAGCATCTGTCACTACCTGTGGTGTCGTGGTTTGAGCCAGCTGTTTCTTAATTTCGCTTTGTTCCTCTGTCATAAATTTTATTAACGTTGCCAAGTTATCACTTTGTACTTGCAACTGGTGTATTTCCTTATTTAGGACTTCTTTCACCTCTTCTCTAACCCCTTCTTCACTAGAGATCAAGCCTTTATCTAACTGTTCCCATTTACTATTCATGTCCACCTGCCATTCAACTATGTCTTCTTTCATGTCAGCGAATTGTTGTGTCACCTTTTCCTGGTCTGCTACCCGGTTGGCCTCGACCGTTTTGAATCCCTGGTCCAACCTTTCCATGGTTTCCTGCATTTTAGTGCTAACCGCCGTAAGGTTATCACGTGTCTCCGTCTCCACCTGATTGACCCTATCTTCGATCATAACGATCTTTTGTGACATCTTTTCACACTGAGCTTGCACTTCTTCTTTGGTTTCTTGCAAACTTTTTGTAAATGATATGCTTACATCGCCTATCTGCTTAATTAATTGCTTATGTGCAACGGCTAAACTGTGCAACTCCTGCTTAGTGTGTGCCCTATTAGTCTCGCAGAGCTTTAATAACTTTTCTTGGTTATCTAGGAATTCCTTTCTCAGTTCGCCCTGACTACTAACAATTTTACCATCAAGTGTCTCCAACATAGCCCGCGTATCCTCTAGTTTCTGGGAAAAACTTTCAGTTACGTTCCTAGTGATTTCATCTTTAAGCACTGCCTGACTACTCTCTAAGTTTTTAGTAATTTCGTCTTTGAGTACTGTTTGACTACTCTCTAAGTTTTTAGTAATTTCGTCTTTGAGTACTGTTTGACTACTCTCTAAGTTTTCCGCTAAGTTCCTAGTAATTTCGTCCTTGAGTACTGTTTGACTATTTTCTAAACTTTCTGTTAAGTTCTTGGTAATTTCGTCCTGTCCTTCCTTCATCTCACTCTGTACAGTTTCTACCTTGGTGTTGAGCATATTAATGCTCGCGACCAGCTGCTCCCACTGCTCCTGTGTTATAACCATTATGCATAAAAGTCTGCCTCTATGCCTAGGTGACCTTACGTGCTATATACAACAACAACAAATGTCCCATGTTTTACATAAATAAACATTAATAACATATATTCAATATGTATCACATATATGAAATTCCGCCTTTTACACAGTGTTCATTTTACTACAAGTTCAATGAATGTTCTAAGTTTCAGTCTGGTCATTTAAATAATCCTAACATTGACTTACCATTCCCTTATAGACGACAGTCAAGCTCCAACGTTGGGTGACATTTTACAACTTATTCCTGATTACCTATGCACCCTTGCAGAGCTCCTTCGGTGTAGATTAGACGTCAACGTTGCCTCGGCTGCCCTAAAAAAAATACTTACCGAAGGTGGTGAGGTCCTCTTCTCAGGCGCGATCAGTCCCTGTCGTCGAATCAGGATGCATAGGGATAGTGCATTCGGTAAAACTATTGACTACAATGACTTATGACTCAGACTGATTTGAGTTTAAATATGTATATAAAATTTTATTGATAAAACAAAAGAGAAAAGTGAATAAATTTATAAAATGTTAAATAAGTTTTGTTAATGTTACATTATTACCTTCTGAGACTGTACACGAATTCTCAATAATGACACACATGACTACCTCATTAATCCCTAAAGAATAATATTTATAATTTTCCATAAAATTTTGTTTTAAATGATGTTTCCCATATTTGTTCATCCAATTATATAATATCTGTGTAACTATACATATTTACTAGGATAATGTTGTTTATAAACCAGGTGGATCAATTGAATAACAATATACTCATGAGAACATTTAGTGATGATAATAAAAATAATAACCATAATAATAATAATAGTAATAATAATAATAATATTGATATGAATAAATTTTTTTGTATATCCAATTCAAGTTATTCATCAAAAAAAACTACGTGCCATCAGTCAAAATAATTATAATAGATAAAATTGTTTTATATAGATATAAAAAAAATAAAGTATCGATTAACTAATTAATAAATTTGTTTTGATATCACTGAATTACATTGTAAACCAATTAAAAGAATACAGGAAAGTCTCCACAGTGTATCCCAAATGCATATCTGTAGTTTGGAAAACCAACCTAAAATGTAATACAATAGTAACAATAATAATAATAATAATAATAATAATAATAATAATAATAATAATAATAATAATAATAATAGTAATAATTGAAATAATACGACGATTCTGCGCAGATCAAATCTAGAAATTGTCACTACTAATCTCTCAAATATGTGAAATAAGTTTGCAAACAAACATACCAGAAGTTACCATAATATAATAATTAATTAATTTACTAATTTTATTGCACTCAAATTTATTAATCACATAATTAACTGCTTAACTAACCACTGGAAATCATTGTCTTGTGACTCAAATCCTCCAATCTAGTGATATTAATGAATTTACAATGCATCGAGATGATAATAATAATAATATTGTAATAATAATAATAATAATAATAATAATAATAATAATAATAATAATAATAATAATAATTGCAACGATAATAATATCATTTAATGAATGTTATTTCTATGTTGGATATCATAAAAAAATCCTAAAGAATTAATATTCGCCTACCAAAATCCAATACTGTTGTTAACCAAATCGTAGACAAATTGAATAAAATAAAAAATGTAAAATGTTAATATTTAATTAATTAATAAATCCATAATTGACTGACACAAGTGATTAACATGGTATTCATCAAGACTCCCTAATTGCTTGTGAAATTCATTGGTAAAATGTTAAATAATAATAATAATAATAATAATAATAATAATAATAATAATAAAAAATAAATAATAATATCTTAACATGACCTGTAATTACAGTATTCTTGATCCACCAACCTGATAAGTTATAATGTGTTTATGTCATTTATCTTAGAACATTCATTTGCCATGAATAACACCATTGGAATATAATCTTACTTAACAGTGCTTATTGTTTTTCTTTTTCTATAAAACCATATTCGCCATAATTCAATGAAATACCTAATCCACTGTGTAAAGGCGTAACCATGAAATTCTCATAATAGAGTTCACCAATATTAATAATAATAATGATAATATTTCTCTTATCAAAACTGTTACTGAGTTCCCATAACTTCAATATCTTCCTTCCAGGTGCAATAAACAATACTAGCTTTAACCTGAGAATTCAGTAACTTTAACTCACATAATGGACCTTGGTTGTTGTTGCATACAAAAATCTAAAGCTTTGCTTTCATATATGCGGGTGACCCTTACCTAGATATCGTAAATTAATCTGGAAAAGACAAACTCTCCTACTTTAAAGAAACATACACTAACTTATACTAATATGTACACCAAGCGAGGTAACGCAGCCAGAAATCCTAATCTAATACCTAAAGTTCCACTAATATATACATATATGAACCTTGTCATCAGCACATACCACACTTTTGGCTTATTTCAGCGTCTCAACATATTATAATTCGCTGAAATATAGCCATGACCCATTGCAAATGTTACTGTGGTTTCTTCAGAATAAAATGCATAGACAATGCACAGACAATAAAAGAAAGTACCTAAATAATGGCTGATATGAGGCAAATAAAAATAATAAATATATCTAATATTAATAATAATAATAATAATCATCTGTTAAAACCAATAAAATAGTTCCTACTGGCAAGCATCCACACCAGCCCAGTTGCGTGATCCATGTTACCAACCCAACTTTAAAATATCATTTAAATGCGTACTATAACTTTCTCTGAACAGAACGATATTGTCTCACGGCTAAACCATTTACATGTATCATCTGGTCCTTCTAACTCGTATACCTTCTTTAACTGGCTTATTTATTTCCTCACATTTATTCATTTACGACGTCATCATCATTTCTTATTCTGCACGAATTTTATTACCTCTCAGCTATCACGCTGATACTTATATTTCCATTTTTATTGAGAATATGTTCGCCATACTCTTTGTTCTCCATAATTGTCTTCAGGTAAATAACCTCATGTGTTACCATATACTCTCAACTACGGACCTTCAAACATCTCAAATAAATTACCGTTGCTCAATATCGTTCTTATCATTTGACAACACCTTGTTTTACCTGAGCCAAAATAAATCCTTTTATTTAGCATTGTTCACTCAACTGTCTAACCGCGTTACTTGCCATAGCAACCAATATGTGGATGCAACAGTGTTACTGTCGTCCCAACAAAATTCTCGACAGTAACTATTGAATATATATATATATGTTTTATTATCATTAATTGACTTCATCACTCCTCCATTACGGTAACTGTGCTTGCGTGAAACAAATAAAATTCCGCCTAAATAAAATACTGACAATGCTACTAATAATAATAATAAAAGTGCACGTATATGCGAATCACTCATTATAATTGCCTCAAACATATAACTTGTTCAATACAGATCAAAATAGTACACGCACGACTAATAATAATAATAATAATAATATTATTTACACTACTCATAAACAGAATTATCCTAATTTTCTGGCTGTGTACTCGGGTTTATAATTACATCATCGTCACTCGCATACCTATCTAAATAAAGATACCACTATCAAAGGAAAGCTTTAGATTTTAAATCAAACATGAGATTGTGTACTCACATTGAGGGCACTTCGGGATCGCCAGGACTAAAGGCAGCCATGTTGTCTTACAGATTCATGACAAACATGTTGATATTATTGGTCATTCTTGATGTATCCGACATTGGCTTATCTTACTAATTTTCACTCTTGTTTGACACTTTCCACACGTTTATTCCCTGCTCATAATATTAAACATAACAACTCGTTCTCAACACTTGACATTACACTGTAATATATATATATATATATACACATACGCAGTACTCAGATAACTTGGAACTTAGGCCGGATCTCACGTACTATGCTCTAACCTAACGGCTGCTTCTGCTGTAGCAAAGTCTTTTGTGGGCTCAACCGCTCCCTTTGTGTAAACCACGCCGTTGGGGAAAGTGACTACCCCCACTTGAGCTAAATATCTCGTAGAAAGTAAAAGTATTTTCTTCGCTCCACGTTTCAAACACCACTAACAAATCAGCTGTAGCAGGCAATGTTTCCACACTTACGGGCTACCAATGCCTATTGAACTGTCTGCTTTGCTCTGCGGGCTACATATTGAAAATACGTCACATAAGATGCAACTCTGCATAATTCACAGTTTCGTCTTCGCCCTGCATAGACTGAACACTCGTAAAATCTGTCAATTTAATACTCCACTCACTTGGGTGGTTTTAAATACCTTAACAACCCAACTACTGTTTATAAAGCGTATTTCCACCTCCACTGTAGTAATAAATACACACAATTCTGTACCTTTGTACTTGAATACGGAGCAAAGTTAAGACACGTCTAACCGCTCCAAGACTCTTGATGATGACTGACTCGTGAGAAGCCACTATTCGGGGGATGTTGGCGCACTAATCGGCGTAGGAACACTAATTCTTGCCACTAAAAATCCCAACCAAAGGAATGCTGGGTAGCTCCAAAACAAAGTTGCTAAAAACATAAAATGCCTTGTACACACAGACTGCATAAATTCTTGTTAATGCCATAATTCACCGTGACTCTTAAATTGTTCGTAATTACTTCTACAATACAGTAGGCGTTAGTTGGACTATATCTTCTGCCGCGCTGGTAAACCACTCTCCACGCTGGCAAGGGGTTCCCACTGCCGGTGATAAGAAACATCTGGATACACAATATTCCAATCCATTTGCCACAAACCACTAAGTTAGTTGAGAATTACTATAATAATTACTGGCATCTCCTCTTGATATAATCTTCCTTAAATATTGACAGGGATTAATTACAAGCCACATATCATTTGGTCGCGCTAATTTTGAAATTATTTAAATGCAGCAATCTGATTGGAGCGCATACTCCGATGTTCATCTGTACAGACGAGTTCATTCCAGAATGAGGGGATTCGGGTATCTAGAACCATGATTCTCCATCTCAGTCACTCCTGCCAGTACTTTTCCACTCTAACTACGCAGTTCCAAAAGATGATGTAATAACAGGTGTCCCAATAATTTATTTTTAGCAGAGAAAGAAACGTGGGTTCCTATCAAGGCTTCATTCTCACGGGCTAGCTACCAGAAATTTCCAATTCTGTCCCTTTGTTTAAGAACGCTGGCTATTACTATTTATTAACAAATACAATTATTAAAATGTTGCCAATCAGACTCATCCGATGGGTGCAACACTCTCCCACTTTAAATAAAATTTTTGAGAGTATCGAGAAAATTTTTCCACCTCCATGTTGATAATGTACTTGTGTGCATCACTTGCAACCATCTGTGAGTCTGTACTATTTTATGCTCTATTTGACTTAAGCAAGTTACTTCGGAGCTCTTGATTCTCTTGAAGAAGCCGTCTCTGTTCCTCCATTAACTGTTCTGCTACATTCAGTAAAACTCTCCTCAATTCTACTTGTTCTTGCAGACATACTGGACAGCAATCTCTTCTCTCTTCTCCCTGGCGTTGGGCCGAAATGGTGTTGTCTTCCTCCTCGGAAACAAGGGATGTCGTTTCCTCATCTGATGATGAATCCGTGTCCTCCGCATCTTCTTCCTCCTTCTCGGAGCAGACGTCATCTTCTTCTGATGATTTTCCCCATTGTTCGGCGATATTAACTTGTGGTGGAACCTCGTGTCGTGGCTGTCTATAGAGTTTCAAGTTTGAAGCATTGAAAATGACTTCGTTGTTCCCGTCCAGATCCGTTATCTTGTATGCATTGTTGTTAAAGGTTTGAGTGACACGATATGGGCCTATGTAAAGTGGTGCGAATTTAGCATAGTATCTAACTGCAGGTACTGAAGTAGCTGGACGTCGGATCAATACAAGTTCACCCACTCTTAGCGGACGATGAAATCTTCTTCCCTGAACTCTCCTCAATTCCTTTTATTAGCATTTTCATCTATTAATTCCAGTTAGGTTTAGTTGAGAATTCAAAATTGGTGCTCTTCTTCTTTTCTTGACTGTTACCCCCAGGTGGGTAAGCTTGAGCCATTGGATTAAGCGATTGTTGGCGTCGACCATCCTGCTCCCTTGCTCGCTGAAATTCTATATTCTCTGCTCCAGTGAGATCGGGATTTAAATCTTGTCTGTCCAACGCTTGCTTCCACTTTTGTTGCTCTTGCTGTTGCTGTTGCTCCCGCAGTTCCTGCACATACCTTTTCTTCTCATAATTGCGGTATTCCGGATTCCTATATCCTGATCTCTGCGATGGATAATCACTCCACATTCCTCTCCGACTGTACCGTTGATATGGCTGACTTCTATTCCTATTTTGGTATCTATTTTGCTCCTTGTTCCAGTATCTTCTCGAATATGACCTGGGATAATTGTAGTTCTGTTGATACTGCCGATGTTCATAAAATTCTCGACCACTTGGTGTATTCCTCTCATTCGGTAGTCGTCTTGGAACTGTACCAGTGACACGTCCCTTCTCGTCTTGTTTATCATTTGCCTTCACCGCGTCAACTACAAATGCCCTGTGCTCTGTGGCCTTGGCTTGCCTCGGAGTGCTCATATTTACAGTGTTATCCAGCTGTCGCAAAATCCCTTCCGCTTCCTCAGGACTCTGTGCTTTGGCGGTAATCATCATCCTTTGTACATCTGGAGGAAACTGCTTTACTATGGCTTGAACCAACTCCTGTTGACAAGGAGGATTATCTAGCTCTTTCATCTTGACCAGCTGGTTCAAAAAGTAATCACTGTATCTCGTAGGCATACTGGAATTGTATTTTCGGGAATATAACTCAAGCCTTAAATTCTGTTGAGCGTCGCTTCCCCAATACCGATTCAGAAATGCCTTTTCAAAATCTTCGAAAGTTTCGAATAAAAATCGGAAACCAATAAACCATGTTTTGGGAGAGCCCTCGAGATATCTTTCTGCGATTCTCAACCTCTTTTCTTCAGGTACTTGCATTTCCCTAAAGTAGGCCTTAAGATCTTTCAGAAACATTTTTGGAGTTAACGACCCACTCCCGTTAAATTTTCTCGGTTGTTCGTCAGTAATCTTAAGCACATTTATGAGGCTTGCCGGTGCAGCAACTGTTTGTCCACCTCCAACTGAAGTTAATGGAGTATTGGATTCCTTGTTAATCAATAAATCCCGGAACGGATTAGCATCTGTCACTACCTGTGGTGTCGTGGTTTGAGCCAGCTGTTTCTTAATTTCGCTTTGTTCCTCTGTCATAAATTTTATTAACGTTGCCAAGTTATCACTTTGTACTTGCAACTGGTGTATTTCCTTATTTAGGACTTCTTTCACCTCTTCTCTAACCCCTTCTTCACTAGAGATCAAGCCTTTATCTAACTGTTCCCATTTACTATTCATGTCCACCTGCCATTCAACTATGTCTTCTTTCATGTCAGCGAATTGTTGTGTCACCTTTTCCTGGTCTGCTACCCGGTTGGCCTCGACCGTTTTGAATCCCTGGTCCAACCTTTCCATGGTTTCCTGCATTTTAGTGCTAACCGCCGTAAGGTTATCACGTGTCTCCGTCTCCACCTGATTGACCCTATCTTCGATCATAACGATCTTTTGTGACATCTTTTCACACTGAGCTTGCACTTCTTCTTTGGTTTCTTGCAAACTTTTTGTAAATGATATGCTTACATCGCCTATCTGCTTAATTAATTGCTTATGTGCAACGGCTAAACTGTGCAACTCCTGCTTAGTGTGTGCCCTATTAGTCTCGCAGAGCTTTAATAACTTTTCTTGGTTATCTAGGAATTCCTTTCTCAGTTCGCCCTGACTACTAACAATTTTACCATCAAGTGTCTCCAACATAGCCCGCGTATCCTCTAGTTTCTGGGAAAAACTTTCAGTTACGTTCCTAGTGATTTCATCTTTAAGCACTGCCTGACTACTCTCTAAGTTTTTAGTAATTTCGTCTTTGAGAACTGTTTGACTACTCTCTAAGTTTTTAGTAATTTCGTCTTTGAGTACTGTTTGACTACTCTCTAAGTTTTCCGCTAAGTTCCTAGTAATTTCGTCCTTGAGTACTGTTTGACTATTTTCTAAACTTTCTGTTAAGTTCTTGGTAATTTCGTCCTGTCCTTCCTTCATCTCACTCTGTACAGTTTCTACCTTGGTGTTGAGCATATTAATGCTCGCGACCAGCTGCTCCCACTGCTCCTGTGTTATAACCATTATGCATAAAAGTCTGCCTCTATGCCTAGGTGACCTTACGTGCTATATACAACAACAACAAATGTCCCATGTTTTACATAAATAAACATTAATAACATATATTCAATATGTATCACATATATGAAATTCCGCCTTTTACACAGTGTTCATTTTACTACAAGTTCAATGAATGTTCTAAGTTTCAGTCTGGTCATTTAAATAATCCTAACATTGACTTACCATTCCCTTATAGACGACAGTCAAGCTCCAACGTTGGGTGACATTTTACAACTTATTCCTGATTACCTATGCACCCTTGCAGAGCTCCTTCGGTGTAGATTAGACGTCAACGTTGCCTCGGCTGCCCTAAAAAAAATACTTACCGAAGGTGGTGAGGTCCTCTTCTCAGGCGCGATCAGTCCCTGTCGTCGAATCAGGATGCATAGGGATAGTGCATTCGGTAAAACTATTGACTACAATGACTTATGACTCAGACTGATTTGAGTTTAAATATGTATATAAAATTTTATTGATAAAACAAAAGAGAAAAGTGAATAAATTTATAAAATGTTAAATAAGTTTTGTTAATGTTACATTATTACCTTCTGAGACTGTACACGAATTCTCAATAATGACACACATGACTACCTCATTAATCCCTAAAGAATAATATTTATAATTTTCCATAAAATTTTGTTTTAAATGATGTTTCCCATATTTGTTCATCCAATTATATAATATCTGTGTAACTATACATATTTACTAGGATAATGTTGTTTATAAACCAGGTGGATCAATTGAATAACAATATACTCATGAGAACATTTAGTGATGATAATAAAAATAATAACCATAATAATAATAATAATAGTAATAATAATAATAATATTGATATGAATAAATTTTTTTTGTATATCCAATTCAAGTTATTCATCAAAAAAAACTACGTGCCATCAGTCAAAATAATTATAATAGATAAAATTGTTTTATATAGATATAAAAAAAATAAAGTATCGATTAACTAATTAATAAATTTGTTTTGATATCACTGAATTACATTGTAAACCAATTAAAAGAATACAGGAAAGTCTCCACAGTGTATCCCAAATGCATATCTGTAGTTTGGAAAACCAACCTAAAATGTAATACAATAGTAACAATAATAATAATAATAATAATAATAATAATAATAATAATAATAGTAATAATTGAAATAATACGACGATTCTGCGCAGATCAAATCTAGAAATTGTCACTACTAATCTCTCAAATATGTGAAATAAGTTTGCAAACAAACATACCAGAAGTTACCATAATATAATAATTAATTAATTTACTAATTTTATTGCACACAAATTTATTAATCACATAATTAACTGCTTAACTAACCACTGGAAATCATTGTCTTGTGACTCAAATCCTCCAATCTAGTGATATTAATGAATTTACAATGCATCGAGATGATAATAATAATAATATTGTAATAATAATAATAATAATAATAATAATAATAATAATAATTGAAACGATAATAATAATATCATTTAATGAATGTTATTTCTATGTTGGATATCATAAAAAATCCTAAAGAATTAATATTCGCCTACCAAAATCCAATACTGTTGTTAACCAAATCGTAGACAAATTGAATAAAATAAAAAAATGTAAAATGTTAATATTTAATTAATTAATAAATCCATAATTGACTGACACAAGTGATTAACATGGTATTCATCAAGACTCCCTAATTGCTTGTGAAATTCATTGGTAAAATGTTAAATAATAATAATAATAATAATAATAATAATAATAATAATAATAATAATAATAATAATAGTAATAATAATAACAATAATAATAAATAAATAATAATATCTTAACATGACCTGTAATTACAGTATTCTTGATCCACCAACCTGATAAGTTATAATGTGTTTATGTCATTTATCTTAGAATATTCATTTGCCATGAATAACACCATTGGAATATAATCTTACTTAACAGTGCTTATTGTTTTTCTTTTTCTATAAAACCATATTCGCCATAATTCAATGAAATACCTAATCCACTGTGTAAAGGCGTAACCATGAAATTCTCATAATAGAGTTCACCAATATTAATAATAATAATGATAATATTTCTCTTATCAAAACTGTTACTGAGTTCCCATAACTTCAATATCTTCCTTCCAGGTGCAATAAACAATACTAGCTTTAACCTGAGAATTCAGTAACTTTAACTCACATAATGGACCTTGGTTGTTGTTGCATACAAAAATCTAAAGCTTTGCTTTCATATATGCGAGTGACCCTTACCTAGATATCGTAAATTAATCTGGAAAAGACAAACTCTCCTACTTTAAAGAAACATACACTAACTTATACTAATATGTACACCAAGCGAGGTAACGCAGCCAGAAATCCTAATCTAATACCTAAAGTTCCACTAATATATACATATATGAACCTTGTCATCAGCACATACCACACTTTTGGCTTATTTCAGCGTCTCAACATATTATAATTCGCTGAAATATAGCCATGACCCATTGCAAATGTTACTGTGGTTTCTTCAGAATAAAATGCATAGACAATGCACAGACAATAAAAGAAAGTACCTAAATAATGGCTGATATGAGGCAAATAAAAATAATAAATATATCTAATATTAATAATAATAATAATAATCATCTGTTAAAACCAATAAAATAGTTCCTACTGGCAAGCATCCACACCAGCCCAGTTGCGTGATCCATGTTACCAACCCAACTTTAAAATATCATTTAAATGCGTACTATAACTTTCTCTGAACAGAACGATATTGTCTCACGGCTAAACCATTTACATGTATCATCTGGTCCTTCTAACTCGTATACCTTCTTTAACTGGCTTATTTATTTCCTCACATTTATTCATTTACGACGTCATCATCATTTCTTATTCTGCACGAATTTTATTACCTCTCAGCTATCACGCTGATACTTATATTTCCATTTTTATTGAGAATATGTTCGCCATACTCTTTGTTCTCCATAATTGTCTTCAGGTAAATAACCTCATGTGTTACCATATACTCTCAACTACGGACCTTCAAACATCTCAAATAAATTACCGTTGCTCAATATCGTTCTTATCATTTGACAACACCTTGTTTTACCTGAGCCAAAATAAATCCTTTTATTTAGCATTGTTCACTCAACTGTCTAACCGCGTTACTTGCCATAGCAACCAATATGTGGATGCAACAGTGTTACTGTCGTCCCAACAAAATTCTCGACAGTAACTATTGAATATATATATATATGTTTTATTATCATTAATTGACTTCATCACTCCTCCATTACGGTAACTGTGCTTGCGTGAAACAAATAAAATTCCGCCTAAATAAAATACTGACAATGCTACTAATAATAATAATAAAAGTGCACGTATATGCGAATCACTCATTATAATTGCCTCAAACATATAACTTGTTCAATACAGATCAAAATAGTACACGCACGACTAATAATAATAATAATAATAATATTATTTACACTACTCATAAACAGAATTATCCTAATTTTCTGGCTGTGTACTCGGGTTTATAATTACATCATCGTCACTCGCATACCTATCTAAATAAAGATACCACTATCAAAGGAAAGCTTTAGATTTTAAATCAAACATGAGATTGTGTACTCACATTGAGGGCACTTCGGGATCGCCAGGACTAAAGGCAGCCATGTTGTCTTACAGATTCATGACAAACATGTTGATATTATTGGTCATTCTTGATGTATCCGACATTTCTTATCTTACTAATTTTCACTCTTGTTTGACACTTTCCACACGTTTATTCCCTGCTCATAATATTAAACATAACAACTCGTTCTCAACACTTGACATTACACTGTAATATATATATATATATACACATACGCAGTACTCAGATAACTTGGAACTTAGGCCGGATCTCACGTACTATGCTCTAACCTAACGGCTGCTTCTGCTGTAGCAAAGTCTTTTGTGGGCTCAACCGCTCCCTTTGTGTAAACCACGCCGTTGGGGAAAGTGACTACCCCCACTTGAGCTAAATATCTCGTAGAAAGTAAAAGTATTTTCTTCGCTCCACGTTTCAAACACCACTAACAAATCAGCTGTAGCAGGCAATGTTTCCACACTTACGGGCTACCAATGCCTATTGAACTGTCTGCTTTGCTCTGCGGGCTACATATTGAAAATACGTCACATAAGATGCAACTCTGCATAATTCACAGTTTCGTCTTCGCCCTGCATAGACTGAACACTCGTAAAATCTGTCAATTTAATACTCCACTCACTTGGGTGGTTTTAAATACCTTAACAACCCAACTACTGTTTATAAAGCGTATTTCCACCTCCACTGTAGTAATAAATACACACAATTCTGTACCTTTGTACTTGAATACGGAGCAAAGTTAAGACACGTCTAACCGCCCCAAGACTCTTGATGATGACTGACTCGTGAGAAGCCACTATTCGGGGGATGTTGGCGCACTAATCGGCGTAGGAACACTAATTCTTGCCACTAAAAATCCCAACCAAAGGAATGCTGGGTAGCTCCAAAACAAAGTTGCTAAAAACATAAAATGCCTTGTACACACAGACTGCATAAATTCTTGTTAATGCCATAATTCACCGTGACTCTTAAATTGTTCGTAATTACTTCTACAATACAGTAGGCGTTAGTTGGACTATATCTTCTGCCGCGCTGGTAAACCACTCTCCACGCTGGCAAGGGGTTCCCACTGCCGGTGATAAGAAACATCTGGATACACAATATTCCAATCCATTTGCCACAAACCACTAAGTTAGTTGAGAATTACTATAATAATTACTGGCATCTCCTCTTGATATAATCTTCCTTAAATATTGACAGGGATTAATTACAAGCCACATATCATTTGGTCGCGCTAATTTTGAAATTATTTAAATGCAGCAATCTGATTGGAGCGCATACTCCGATGTTCATCTGTACAGACGAGTTCATTCCAGAATGAGGGGATTCGGGTATCTAGAACCATGATTCTCCATCTCAGTCACTCCTGCCAGTACTTTTCCACTCTAACTACGCAGTTCCAAAAGATGATGTAATAACAGGTGTCCCAATAATTTATTTTTAGCAGAGAAAGAAACGTGGGTTCCTATCAAGGCTTCATTCTCACGGGCTAGCTACCAGAAATTTCCAATTCTGTCCCTTTGTTTAAGAACGCTGGCTATTACTATTTATTAACAAATACAATTATTAAAATGTTGCCAATCAGACTCATCCGATGATTGCAACTTATAATTTGCTTTACGTCGCACCGATACACATATGTATTATGGAGACGCTGGGATAGGAAAGGGCTAAGAGGGGGAAGGAAGTGCCTTGGCTTTAATTAACGAACACCCCCCCCCAGCATTTGCCTGGTGTGAAAATGGGAAACCACGGTTAACCACATTTAGGGCTGCCGGCAGTGGGGCTCGAACCCACTATTTCCCGGATGCAAGCTCACAGCTGTGCGCACCTAACCACGAGGCAAACTCGCCCGGTCTACTTCATTTAAACCTGTGTAACAATATAAAATATTAACAATAAGTAAACCAGCAGTAACATTTAACAAAAAATTACTTAATCTATTTGAAAATAAAGTTGTAGGGGTTCCGCTGTCCGTAATTTCTTTTGTTTTGCCAATTTCTCAGATATTTATCCGTTTTAGGTCAACTCAAGACCGAATTGGTGGTTTTTACTTTTCGTGTCTCTCTGTTTGTCTGTTTGTCCGTTTCACCATGGCGTCGAAACGGCTGGATAGATCTCAACCAAACTTCATATTTAGAGTATACACATCCCGGGGAAGGTTTCGATGTGCATATCATTTTGAAATCTTTGAATGGGTGTTTATAGGAAAACCAGAACGGTTTTCCACCATTTTTTCTTATACTATTGATTTTCTGTTAACTCCGTGGACCGTACATGAAACGTCTCTTTATTATAAACAACTTTCGTTGTGTACATAATTTACGTAACTCTTCACATAACGGAGAAATTTACTATTTTCTGCGGGTATCATGTTCTGCATTGAGTGACGGACAGACCGACAACGAACCTACAGGTTGCCATGGCAACGTCTCTGACTGTTTGCCAGCAGTGAAATAACGTATTGCCATTATCCTCATCATGCCTTTAAATTCGTGGTTTACCGAGCTCGATAGCTGCAGTCGCTTAAGTGCGGCCAGTATCCAGTAATCGGGAGATAGTGGGTTCGAGCCCCACTGTCGGCAGCCCTGAAGATGGTTTTCCGTGGTTTCCCATTTTCACACCAGGCAAATGCCGGGGCTGTACCTTAATTAAGACCACGGCCGCTTCATTCCACTTCCTAGGGCTTTCCTCTCCCATCGTCGCCATAAGCCATATCTGTGTCGGTGCGATGTAAAGCAAATAGCATCATCATCACAAATTCGTGGTTGTTCCTTGGGCAGAAGGCAAGAGAGGCGTCGATCGGCCTATCTGCGGGATATTGGCGGAATATCGTTGGAGGTTATAACCACCATCGAATAGATTAAGTAATAACACCATTCGTCATATATTTATCTGTTTACCTAAGAATAACTGCGCCTAAATTTCTCCTCTGTTACCGCTTTATTATATCCATAACTCACACCAGCATAATTCATTGAGGAGCATTAGTTTTTCCAATACATTCACTTGGCATTTACATATTTGTCGTTATCCGGCTGTCCTCAGTTATAATCCATTTTCTATTAATTTCAACTTTCTTAACTGTGTTATTGTCTTCCTTAATTACTCCGTATGTGCGCGAGTGCTGTAATCTACTGGATATATTTCCACCAAACTTCATATTTAGAATCCACCTGTCCTTGGGTAGGTTTTAGGGCAAATATTGTTTCTAAATCCCTGAACTGACTGGGGGTTTATACGAAACCGAAACCGTGATTTTGCACTCCCACAAAATATACACAACCAAACTTAATGGAAATCTACCTGCCTTAATAGAAATTAATTTCTAAACCTTTTTTCTCGTATGCATCACGTCGATACGGGGATTAATAATGGAGATATCATTAACGGACCGTTTTTCTGTACAAGTCCCATCGGACTTAACTCAAGAGTGGGTGCGTGTAAAGCGTATTTCTTACAACTCGGAAACTACTGAAGATATCTGAACCAAACTTTATATTTAGCATCCACCTATCCAAAGGTAGGTTTTAAAAATCAATAACATTTCATGTTCCCGGAAGGGACTAGAGGTTTATAGGTAACCGAAATGGTGATTTTACTCTTCCACAATATATACAGCACAAGACCAACCTGACCGGAAATCGACCAAACGTGATGGAATTGCATCTCGAAAACTTTTTTAATGTGAATTTTTTCGTCTGAAGGATTAATACGGGAGATATCATGAGTGGTCAGTTTTGCAGGTTAAGACCAGCGGACATAGCCCAAAAGGTGATGTACGTGGAGCAGATTCCTTATTTATCTATAGAAATAAAATAGTAACGACTGTGTGCCTCTACATTGACTATTTTTGGCGAAATTTTCGCACAGCTACCTGTTTAAGATGTAATAATGACCATCTGCATATTTTTGGTTTAGTTTCCTGAAAGTCCTAATTTTTACCCTCCTCGCCCAAAATCCAGATTGCGGCATAATCTGTCAGACGAAAAAGACAATTGAAATTTGACAAAATTATACGTTTTAGCCTGTAACGACGGAAAACTTCCAAGATCTTTAAAATTTTCACTTTTTATCCCCGAATAATATCGAAATATGGAGGCAATTTTAATGATGGTGCAGACCTTCGGGATGTCCTATCACATAACCGACTGCACAATATCCGTTCAATTTGGAATGATCTACAACCTTGGTCTTATGACTTTTTGTCATATCTGTATCCATTTTACGTTTGATTTTTCTCTATCAATCGATGTTAAGTAAATTTGGATTTTCACATGCATAATTCATACTTTCAATCACTTATAGGAAATATAGAATCATCAAACTCTTCACGAAAATTGGCCCACCCAGTAGCCATATGTAAGCCAAATGTTATGTATATAGCTGTGACATAGTTATCCGAAAAGTAATGCAATGTGAGATAATCTTACAAAAACTTTACACTGTTCAACGTTTCTAACTCAATCTGACCCAGGAATACAAGAGATATCATAGGACCAGCCATTTAGGCCACTAAATACTGCGTCTTATGGTACAATCCTTTGTCGATATTACGTACCGTTTAGCAGCAGTTAATCGGTAAATGAAGGTCTGCAATAATTTAAACATGCATATGCCTTCGTATGTCGATGTATGTATATTCATTGATGTCGATTTGTAGCGATCGAGAAAGGGTGTGTCTGCTATTGTAATCAGTACTGCCACACCGACTTTGACTGGCAGTAGGAATGGGGTCCTTCTCCAACTCCTGTGTAACTGGCATTAGTAAGGAGGCTCTGCTATTGTAATGAATAATTCACTTCTCGATCTGACTTGCAGTAGGCAAGGAAGCGTGCAATTTTCTTCAAAACTCCTCTACCGGAATTTGATTGGCTGTAGCTAAGGGTGACCGCCATTATGAACAAATGTATCCATCTAAAATGTGACTAGCATTAGGCATAGTGGCCTGCTATTTTAATGGAAACTCACCAACTCAGTGTGACTGGCAGTAAGATGGCTGGCAGAAGGAAAAGGGCCTGTCATTATAATGATAACTGCACAACTCAGTTTTGACAGGTAGTAGGGAAATTTGCCTGCTATTTTAATAAAAACTCCTCAAGTGAAATCTGTCTGGAAGTAGGAAAGGGGGCCTGCCGTTTTATCGAAAACTCCCCAGATCGATTGTGACCGCGCAGTAGGCAATGGGGCCTGCAATTATAATGTAAACATCCCTACTCGATTGTGAATGGCAGTAGGCAAGTGAGCCTGCCGTTATATCACAAATCCGTAACAAAGACTTTACATTGGAAACAGCGTATGGGGACCTCCCCATGCTGTTTCTCGGATAACGCTAAGAGACATGCAATTTTAAAACAATCTTATTTACTGCATGTACAGTATTTACTTCGATATTCGAATACAATGTAGAACACCGTAGCGAAGCACGGGTACATTTGCTAGTATTAAATAATTCCTTAGAAATTAAATAACAAGTCGAATAAATAATAAGGGAAGACACATATAATACTAATGTCCTGACCACTAGTAACGTTCTGGCCAGGTTCTCAACAGAGAAACGAGGGATCAATGGTTTAGTATACATTTCAGTTTGGTTTGATAATAATACTCGGTCGAATGTAGAAGAAATATTGATAATATCCGGTTTTTGGTTTATGAAATATGCTTTTCGTTATTTCTTAATCAACATCAATGTTTTAAAAATATGGAACTGTTATTTCACTCCCAGTTTTTACCTGTACTCTTGAACCCATGACCTTTGTGCTGGCCCAAGGGTTCAATGTATAACAATTGCCCCAGAATTCCTCTTGATAGAACATGGAGCTCCAGTTGTATTTTTATTATTTAACAGTTATAATTTTTATTTTTACTATTTAGCGAATAACTGCCCATCTGGTGGCCATGATCGTTAAAATCTGTAAGGTCTGACCATATGGTTAGCTGGTTCGAGTCCTATTGATGGAAAAAAAAGTCATCAGAGTGTTTGCCGGCACGGTGTGAAAGTGGTGATATATAATCACTAGATTGCGTGTCAAAAGCGTGGAATTAATTTCAGACCTTTCCACAGTGTCCATATGGATTGAAGGCATACGACGCTGTTGATAATAATTCGTCCGTCAGATGATGACGTTAAGCCTTGAACAAATCCGTGGTGTTCTTCGATACAAGTAGGCTATGTAGTGAATCAGCCTCTCTTTAACTCATTTTCATCATCATAATCAACCTCATCATCATCATCATCATCATTATCAGAAGTGGGAATGTGCCTATTTACCTACTTTATTAATGTGTTCAGAAATATAGGCTTTTGAGATATAAATCCATTTTGGGATATTTTTACCTAGATTTCGTTGGTTTTATTGTGCCTGTAAATGTCTATTTCAGGGGGTTGTGCTTATTTCGAGTATAATTGCCTATTTGATGCCTTTTGACTGTATTGTAAAGAAGCCTATTTCCTTCCAGTGCATTATATTGTAGTTAGTGTGCTCGACAGAATTGTCTTCACATTTCTCAATATCTGTTTACCCCAGGAACAAAAATGAGAATTCTTGTAAGTTACCAGAAGTAGTTCTTGGGAAATTTCCATCAGGATAAACAAGGAACAATTTGACCTCGAAGACTTCAAACCCTCCAACCTCCTAAGACATATGCGAGAACCAACCAAAGTAGAACTATGTTGCACAACCCATATCCCCTTTACCTCCTCCTCGATGCGAACTGTAGTACGCGTACGCTTTATCTTCGGAACATGTTTTGATTTATTGTGAAGAAGGAGTGTGTCTGCGGCAATCCCCAAAGAAAAATCGTCGAAGTCCTACTGGCTGAAGCAGTGGATCGCAGTGAATCCCATTTTCACTACGAACGGAAGGATAGTCTTCTGCCAAGCTTGCTGTAAGGAGGTGAGTTCTTTTATTCCTTTCATCGTTTTTGTGATTGAGAACTACGATCGCATTTCATTGTAGCATTTATATGCCTATTACTTTATGTATTGTGGCAAGTTGTTCTGTTGCAAGGCTGTACTAGTCGTGAACTTTCAATAAATTATATGTTAATGTGGTGTAGCTCGGACGATGTCACAGCGTGTTTTACAAGGCTGCTAAGACTACCTTTCCAAGACCAGGCCAGTTAAAAAAAAACATTGTTCTAGATTGGTGAAGTCCGGTTAGTAACCGTCGTTCTGGGAGCAAGCAAATAGAGTCAGGGGGTGGGTGTGGGTGTGGGGGTGTAATCCCCAGGTTAGGGCCGCGAAGTGGCCAACAAGCCTCTAGCGTCCCATAGATTCTTGCTAAGTTAAGACAAAAAGTAAGGTTATGAGCGAATTCCACGATAATTCAAATAATGCGGTTTTCTAATTTCAAACGAGGGTGGCAGCCTTGTGGGCACACACGATGCAGTATCTATTGCAGGCAACAGAATATAGTCTTCATGACAGCTGACCCGGCTGACCAAACCTGCGAATATCAACAAATAAAATATTCATAAATCTGAGTTTTTATATTGCATCCGTTTTAATTCTATATTTGACGGGCTGAGTGGCTCAGACGGTTAAGGCTCTGGCCTTCTGACCCCAACTTGGCAGGTTTGATCCTGGCTCAGTCCGGTGGTATTTGAAGGTGCTCATATACGACAGCCTCGTGTCGGTAGATTTACTGGCACGTAAAGGAACTCCTGCGGTACTAAATTCCGGCACCTCGGCGTCTCCGAAAACCGTAAAAGTAGTTAGTGGGACGTAAAGCAAATAACACAAATTATTAATTATTCATTATATATACGTATACAGCTAACGACAGCTTGTTGGGTCCCTGGCAAGCGTAAAGGAAGGATCTCTCCTCTACGCTACTCAGGTATCGTTTCACGTCATTTTTATTATTTTTTTCACCCGGTAAACTCGACACGATACCGCCAAATTATAACTGAAAAGCATTTGAGGACATATTTGCATGTAAATAGCGAATTTTCTTGTTCCTAATTTTAAGTCTTGTACTCCCGAAACATCACCTCTAATAGTCTCTTTTTTTTATTATGAAAGAAATGCATGATATATTTATACTAAGCATTACTGCTAATTAGTCCAACTATAGAATTTAAGATATAGGAACATTGTAATTTAAGTCAATTTTATTGTTTTTCAGATCAAATATGAAATAAGTATACTATATATATCAACATAGAAATACTGCTATGCATCTGGCACGAGTACAGAAAACTGTATCAACACAGCCTTTCTGCCAGTCTACTGTGAACAACGACCAACAACAATTTTCTTCAGACCTATGCACAGCAGTGTTGGGAGCTAATATTCCCCTGCATAAACTGAAGCATCTTTAAACCGAGTTGAAGAAGAACGGCATGCCCCTGATGGAGTAATTTAGGAATATGGGAGAAGTCAGGAGAAGATTTCACTGAACCTCTGGGAAGGTAGCCGTTGCCAGCGAGAAGTTCGATAGGGTCCTGCAGCGGAATCCAAGGTGGAAAGCGATGGTAAAAGTAGCCAGGGAGCTACGATGTCAGGTAGATGAAACAATTGAACTAAAACCAGAAGAAGTGGCTTCATAGAAGTTTTGTCCAGTCACTTCATTATGATGTTGAGAGATCTTTATCTCAGTGCAAAAATATTCTGCATGACAGAAAAACAATACTCTTACCGGAAAACATTAAAAAGTTGCTTTTTTAAAATTCCCTTTATAGTAATTGTGTGTGTTATTAAATTATAAGTATTTTTTCATGCCTATTTTCTTGCTTATTTTCCACGTTAGTACCTATTTGCATGCCTATTTTGGCTAATGTAAGAGCCTATATGCCTGCCTATTTTAACTGTTTTCATTGCCTATAATTTTTATCACTAATCATCATCATACACCTAGTCGTGCAGGTCACTCATGGGTGTGAAGTACAAAGACCTGCCCCTGGCTTCTCCAGAGGCTATACGCAACCATCAAATGATTTATTACAAAAGCACAAGTAAAATGAAAATCCACAGCGTGTTTCCAATCATTCGACCGGGTCAGGAATGAAATGAATGAAGCCCCTATCTAGCGGCGAGGATAGGAATTGTGCCGGCTGCAGAAGCCTGTTGCACTCTTCTGGGGCAATGGTTAAAGACTGACAAATGAAATGGTACAGGAGAGTGTTGCTGGAATGAAAGATGACAGAGAAAAGCGGAGTACCCGGAACAAAACCTGGTCCGCCTTCGCTTTGTCCAGCACAATCTCACATGGAGTAGCCGGAATTTGAACCACGGAACCGAGAGGTGAGACGCAGGAACGCTCCCACCTGAGCCACGGAAGCTCAAAGAAGCACAAGTAATGATAACAGCAATGAATGAATATAAATCATATCAAGTCCTAGGTATTTCATTACAATATCATTGTGTGACGGTAACCAATTCGGAGAACAAGCCTTTCAGCACCGAAATATAATGTCAGCTCCATCAGACTAACAGAGTTACGTCCTATTAGTTGTGTAGTCTCTGGTCATATGTATCATTGAAGGCAACTGAAGTATGACAAAGATGTTTCAGAGCTCGATTCTCATGAACTTATTCAAAAGTACAAGTACGTAGTTGCGTTAAAATGGAAAGTGATTAACAAGCAGAAAGGTAAAACTATGGAGATAGGCAGCTATAATTGACTGATATTCCGGATATTTTTGTACCAGGTTGGTCACTAAAACTAAAAGCCATGGTCCTTGGCTGAATGGTCACTCTTGAGGCCTGCGATTCAGAGTGTCCCAGGTTCGATTCGCGTCCGGGTCAGGGAATTTATTCGAGTCTGATTAATACTTCTGATTCGGGGACTACGTATTTGTGTTTGTTCCAACACTCTCCTCGTCATATTCAGAGAGCACGCCACACTATCAACCACCGCAGAAGCACGCAATAGCAATTACATCCCACCACGTAGGGTTGGCGTTAGGAAGGGCATACGGCCGTAAAACAGAGCCAAATCAACATGTGAGAGACAGTTCACACACGCGACCTCAGAGTTGTGGGAAAAGCGGAAGAGGAAGAAGAAAACCACTAGACTTAAAAGTATCGTGTAAATATATGCACACACTTATTAATAAAGTCCGGATTTTTATGCAGTTGTTGTTGTATGAGTCATCAGTCCATAGACTGGTTTGATGCAGCTCTCCATGCCAATCTTTACCGTGCTAACCTTTTCATTTCTACGTAACTATTGCATCCTACATCTGCTCTAATCTGCTTGTCATATTCATACCTTGGTCTACCCCTACCGTTATTACCACCTACACTTCCTTCAAAAACCAACTGAACAAGTCCTGGGTGTCTTAAGATGTGTCCTATCATTCTATCTCTTCTTCTCGTCAAATTTAGCCAAATCGATCTCCTCTCATCAATTCGATTCAATATCTCTTCATTTGTGATTCGATCTATCCATCTCACCTTCAGCATTCTTCTGTAACACCACATTTCAAAAGCTTCTATTCTCTTTCTTTCTGAGCTAGTTATCGTCCATGTTTCACTTCCACACAATGCTACGCTCCACACGAAAGTCTTCAAAAACATCTTTCTAATTCCGATATCAATGTTTGAAGTGAGCAAATTTCTTTTCTTAAGAAAGCTCTTCCTTGCTTGTGCTAGTCTGCATTTTATGTCCTCCTTACTTCTGCCATCGTTAGTTATTTTACTACCCAAGTAACAATATTCATCTACTTCCTTTAAGACTTCATTTCCTATATATCCTACATCATCTGCCTTCGTTCGACAGCACACCATTACTTTTGTTTTGGACTTATTTATTTTCATCTTGTACTCCTTACCCAAGACTTCATCCATACCATTCAGCAAATTCTCGAGATCTTCTGCAGTCTCAGATAAAATAACAATATCATCGGCAAATCTCAAGGTTTTGATTTCCTCTCCTTGGACTGTGATTCCCTTTCCAAATTTCTCTTTGATTTCCTTTACTGCCTGTTCTATGTAAACATTGAAAAGGAGAGGGGAAAACTGCAGCCTTGCCTCACTCCTTTCTGGATTGCTGCTTCTTTTTCAAAGCCCTCGATTCTTATCACTGCAGACTGATTTTTATACAGATTGTAGATAATTCTTCGTTCTCGGTATCTGATCCCTATCATCTTCAGAATCATAAATAGCTTGGTCCAATCAACATTATTGAATGTCCTTTCTAGATCTACGAATGCCATGTACGTAGGCTTGTCCTTCTTGATTCGATCCTCTAAGATCAGACGTAAAGTCAGGATTGCTTCACGTGTTCCTACATTTCTTCTGAAGCCAAACTGATCTTCTCCCAACTCAGCTTCAACTTGTTTTTCCATTCTTCTGTTAAGAATTCTGCAGGCATGAGATACTAAACTAATGGTGCGGTAGTTTTCACACCTGTCAGCACCGGCTTTCTTGGGAATAGGTATAACAATACTCTTCCGAAAATCGGATGGGACTTCTCCTGTCTCATACATCTTGCACACTAAATGAAATAACCTTGCCATGCTGGTTTCTCCTAAGGCAGTCAGTAATTCAGAAGGAATGTCATCAATTCCAGGTGCCTTGTTCCTATTGAGGTCACTCACAGCTCTGTCAAATTCTGACCTCAAAATTGGGTCTCCCATTTCATAAGCATCAACAGCCTCTTCATGTTCCAGAACCAAATTATCTACACCTTTACCTTGATACAACTGTTGAATATGCTCCTGCCATCTTTCTGCTTTGTCTTCTTTCCCTAGAAGTGGCTTTCCATCTGAGCTCTTAATATTCATACACCTAGATTTCCTTTCTCCAAAGGTTTCCTTGATTTTCCTGTATGCAGCATCTACCTTTCTCAGGACCATACAACCTTCGACATCCTTGCCCTTCTCCTTCAGCCATTCTTCCTTACCTACCTTGCACTTTCTATCCACTTGATTCTTTAATCGCCTGTATTCTTTTCTGCCCTCTTCATCAATCAGGTCTAGTATCTCCTGAGTTATCCACTGATTCTTAATTGATCTTTTCTTCCTTCCTAACATTTCTTCAGCAGCCCTACTGATTTCATTTTTCATGACACTCCACTCTTCCTCTATAGTGTTTCCTTCAGCCTTTTCATTTAGTCCTTGTGCAACATGTTCCTTGAAACAATCCCTCACACTCTTTTCTTTCAACTTGTCTAGATCCCATCTTTTTGCATTCTTTCCTTTCTTCAATTTCTTCAACTTCAGATGGCATTTCATGACCAACAAGTTGTGGTCAGAGTCCACGTCTGCTCCTGGGAAACTTTTGCAATCCAACACCTCGTTTCTGAATGTCTGCCTAATCATAATGAAGTCTATTTGATACCTTCCAGTGTCTCCAGGTCTCGTCCACGTATACAGCCGTCGTTTGTGGTGTTTGAACCAGGTATTGGCAAGGACTAAATTATGATCAGTGCAGAATTCAACCAGCCGACTTCCTCTTTCGTTCCTTTGTCCCAATCCAAATTCTCCTACTGTACTACCTTCTCTTCCTTGGCCTACCACTGCATTCCAGTCTCCCATCACAATTAGATTCTCGTCACCTTTTACATATTGTATTAAATCTTCTATCTCCTCGTATATTCTTTCGATTTCTTCATCATCCGCTGAACTAGTAGGCATATAGACCTGCACTATTGTGGTGGGCATTGGTTTCGTGTCTATCTTGATGACAATAATTATTTCACTATGCTGGTCGTAGTAGCTTACCCGCTGCCCTATTTTCTTATTCATTATTAAACCAACTCCTGCATTTCCCCTGTTTGATTTTCTGTTGATAATTCGGTAGTCGCCTGATCAAAAATCTTGTTCTTCCTGCCAACGTACTTCACTTATAACAACTACATCTAACTTTAGCCTATCCATCTCCCTTTTCAGATTCTCTAACCTACCACAACGATTCAAACTTCTAACATTCCACGCTCCGACTCGCAGAATGTCAGTATCCATATTCCTGATGATCGCCCCCTCTCGTGTAGTCCCCACCCGGAGATCCGAATGGGGACTAGTTTACCTCCGGAATATTTTACCCGGGAGGAAGCCATCATCAGTACATCATTCATACAGAGAGAGAGCTGCATGTCCTCGGGAGGTAGTTACGGCTGTAGTTTCCCGTTGCTTTCAGCCGTGTAGCAGTATCAACACAGCTAAGCCATGTTGAGTATTATTACAAGGCCGTATCAGTCAATCATCTAGACTGCCGCCCTTGCAACTACCGAAAGGCTGTTACCCCCCTTTCGATGAACCATTTGTTAGTCTGTTGAGAGACCATTTGCTAGTCTGGTTGCACCTGCGGCTCGGCTATCTGCATCATTGGGACACGCAAGCCTCCCCACCGCGGCAAGGTCACATGGTTCGCAGAGGAGGTTTTATGCAGTAACAGGTTAGACTGCAAACTAAATTGGTTAGTGGAAAGTGTCGGCCATCCGCTCTTCTATAGTGTAGCAGGAGCAACATATATTACAGGGGTTTTGATGGGTCGTACCTCTAATGCTTATACAAACCCCATAGCATAATCGTTGTGAAGGTAGACTGTACTTGCTGCTCTCTTCAGTAACTTTGCGTTCTAACCTATTAATGCATGAAAGTCCGGACTCTACTTATTACACAAAATACTATGATGGAAATATCGGAAGATGATACATCGTCTTGACTATATTCAATTTATTGACAACTTAGACACCGTGCTCTTCTTTCGTAAGTTAGTGACAGATAGATAGTGAGGAACATTTTGACAATATATCGAAGTATATATGGAAGTCGCCCGCCTCTGTGGTGTAGTGGTTAGTGTGATTAGCTGGCAACCCCAGAGGCCCGGGTTCGATTCCCGACTCAGCTACGAAATTTCAAAAGTGGTACGAGGGCTGGAACGGGGCCCACTCAGCCTCGGGAGGTCAACTGAGTAGAGGTGGGTTCGATCCCCACCTCAGCCATCCTGGAAGTGGTTTTCCGTGGTTTCACCCACTTCTCCTCCCTCGACTCAATGTCTCACGCTCCAGGCCACTGCCCTTGAGGCGGTAGAAGTGGGATCCCTTGCTGAGTCCGAGGGCAAAACCAACCTTGGAGGGTAAACAGATTAAGAAAGAAAGAATATATGGAAGTCACATTAAGATATTGAATTTTAACGATTATTTGAACTATTTTATTCAATAAAATTAAGTTATTACATCGTTATCCATGTTAGAGTATTATCAATTTTGTCGCTCTTCTTTTTGATACCCATGCTTGATTTACAATAAACGAAGTATCTTTTGCTGTGAATTAAATGATTTAATGTGTCTTTCATTACCTAAGAAAATGGTGTAGTTGCTCCATTCAACATTATTACACTCCAACACTTTCTAATTTAAAAAAATGAAATTATGGCTAGTTTAGTGAGATAATACCCTAACTTGGTGTAAATTGTCACCAAATATTCGATTGAATAGCGGAGTTTGTCATGTGTACGATCAACGAACTGAGCACTGCGCATGCTATCAAGAGATTGGGATGGTGGTTACAGATGGAAAGTCTCTGCTAGTGACACGCCTCACGGGCAGCGCTTGTGTGCTCTGTTCTGAACCAAAGGCGAGCTAGCCGCTCTGTAAAAAGACCGAGCTTGTTACAGGTGAGTATTATTCGAGAGATAATGGATTCGAGCTTCACTATCGGCAGGCCTGAAAATGATCTTTTCCCTGACCTTGCATTTTCATTCTAAACAAATGTTGATGTTGTAACGAAAAGTAAAGCCTCTGCCACTGCTTTCTCATCTTCTTCCACCGTCGCTGTAAACCTTAAGATGTTAGAGCGGCGTTAAACAGGGAAGAAGAAAATAAAATGCCAATAAAGAAAAGTGTGGTGTTTGCTGCGAGTGTTTCTATATTTGGCCTACTTCAAGTATATTCTGGATCATTTAAAAATTATATTAAACTAGCAAATGTACCAGCGTTTCGCTACGGTATTCTATATTGTATACGTATATCGAAGTAAATTACTGTACTCGCAGTGAATAAGATTTTTTAAAATTGCATGTCTCTTAGCTTTATCCAGAAAGAGCAGGGGAGGTTCCCATACGTTGTTTCCAATATAACATGCGATTTCCGGAGTTGTGATGATAACGACAGGCTCACTTGCCTACTGCCATTCACAGTCGAGTAGGTAAGTTTTCATTATAATGGGAGGCCCATTACCTATAATCGATTTGGGGAGTTTTCGTTACAATGGCAGGCGCCCTTTCCTAATGCCAGACAGATTACAGTTGGGGAATTTTTATTATAATACCAGGCACCTTCCATACTGCCAGTCAAAATTGAGTTTGCTGTTATCATTATAATGACAGACCTCTTTCCTTAATGACAGTCATACCGAGTTGGTGAGTTTCCATTATAATAGCAAGGCCTCTATGCCTAATGCCAGTCAGAATGTAGATTGATAAATTTGTTTATAATGGCGAGCACACTTGCCTACTCCCAAAAAAATCGGTTAGGGGAGTTTTGAACAAAATTGCATGCTCCGGTGATATCTGCCATTCAAATCGAGAAGGGAATTATTAATTGTAATGGTAGTCCCTCCTTACTAATGCTAGTTAAAAAGGAGTTGGAGAAGGATCCCATTCCTACTGCAGTCAAAGTCGATATGGAGAGTAATGATTACAACAGCAGACGCCATCCTGCTGAGAGTCACTATCGATGCAAAATTTTAATTATAATGGCAAACTCACCCTTTCTACATCGAATCGACTTCACTGAATATATATATAGATCGACATACGAAGTACTGTATGTGCATGCTTACAATATTGTAAACATTATACGGTACATCATATCGAAAAAAGGATTGTACCAAAAGACGCCTCATTTAGCGGTCTAAATGGCTGGTATTAAGATATTTCCTCCTGTCTCATCCATTTATGGGTAAAATTGAGTTAGAAACGTTCAATGGGGTAAAATTTGGGTAAGGTTTTTCCACAGTGCATTACTTTTGGGTACTAAATATAGAATTTGGCTCACGTATGCATACCGGGTGGCCCAATGTTCGTGTGGAGTTAGATGATTCTACCTTTCGTATAAGTGATTCGAACTACGAATTATACGCGTACAAAGAGCAAAATGTAGGTATAATCGAGAAATAGAGACAAATCTAACATATAGTCTAAGGAATAGAGATACGACGAAACGTTTCAGGACCAAAGTTGTAGATCACTCCAAATTGAACACAGATTGTGCCATCCGTTTTGTGATACGAATTACTGTTTAGCCGCGAAATACCTCGAAGCGAAGATCTGCATCGACAATAAAATTGCCTCAATATTCCGATATTTTTCGGGGGTAAAAAATGAAATATTTAAAGATTTTGGAATCTTTCCGTCGATTACAGGCTAAGACATATCATTTTGCCAAATTTCAATTTTCTAGCGCGTTTGACAGATTGTGCCTCAATCTTGCTTTGGGGGAGGGTTAAAAATGAGGACTTTCAGGAAACTAAAGCTAACAAATATGCAGATGGTCATTATTACACTTGAAACGGATAACTGTACGAACATTCCGCCAAAGTATTCAATGTACAGACGCACGGTTTTTACGGTTTAATTTATATAGATAAGGAATCTGCTCTACGTACAACACCTTTTGAGCTATGTCCGCTGGACGTAGCTTGCAAAACCGACCATTCATGTTATCTCCCTTATTAGTCCTCCTATCGAAAAAATGTACATGATAAAAAAGTTTTAGAAATGGATTTCTATCAAGGTTGGTCTATTTCCAGACAGGTTGGTCTTGTATATATTGTGGGAAAGTAAAATCACTATTTCGGCTCCCTATAAACCCCCAGTCCATTCATGGACTTAAAAAATACATTTGGACAGGTGGATGCTAAATATGAAGTTTGGTTGTCATATCTCCAGTAGTTTAGCAGGTTATAAGAAATATGCTTGAGTTAAGGCCGGTAGGACGTGTTCTGAAAAACCGTCCGTTAATGATTTCTCCCCTATTAATGGTCCTATCGAAAAAATTTACATGAGGAAGCTTTAGATTTGGATTTCCATCAAGGTTGGTCGACTTCCAGTCAGGCTGGTCATGTATATATTGTGGGAGAGTAAAATCACTGTTTCGATTCCCTATAAACCCCCAGTCCAACCGGGAATTTGATATGGTATGGATTTGAAAACTTACCTTTGGACAGGTGGATGCTGAATATGAAGTTTTGGTTGAAATATGTCCAGTAGCTTCAAGTTATAAGAAATACGCTTTACACGCACCCTCTTTTGAGTTAAGTCGGTGGGACTTGTACCAAAAAACGGACCGTTAATGATATCTCCCTTATTAATCCTCGTATCGATATGATGCATATGAGGAAAAAGGTTTAGAAATTGATTTTCATTAAGACAGGTAGATTTCCATTAAGTTTGGTTTTGTATATTTTGTGGGAGTGCAAAATCACGGTTTAGGTTTTGTATAAACCCCAAGTCATTTCAGGGATTTAGAAACAATATTGCCCCTAAAACCTACCCAAGGACAGATGGTTTCTAAGTATGGAGTTTGGCTGAAATATATCCAGTCGTGTCCAAGTTATATGCAAACAGACAAACAAACTGACCAACAAACAAACAAGAAAACAGACATCAAAGCTAAAAATATGAAGATGGTTATTATTACACCTGATACGGTTAACTGTACGGAATTTTCGCCAAAATAGTCAATGTACGGATACACGGTCGTTACGATTCAATCATCTTAATTTGTGGGACATCCTGTACCGCGTGTGTTGATTTTTATGGGAATGTACAAGACATGTTCCGAGAAGTGTCCAAGGACAAGATAACCAGTGTAAAATTTAATAAATCATATTCGATTGGCTTAAATAAAATCACAAGGTAACTCCTGTGAGGTTATTGGTGATTAATTTAGCTGTGCTGTTTCCTGATGCACCAACCAGCGCGGTGTTCCTTCGGGAAGCGCGTCGCAGGGTAGCTTCATTCTATCTACGGGATCATGTAGATCGGTCGTGTTGTCCTGGATTCCTGTGCTCCATGGGGAGCTCTGGCTTCTCTCGGAGTAAACACATCTTAAATTTCGTAATATAACTTTATTTCATTTCGCGTTTTAACTTGTTACAGGAGTTCACCCCTCGATTTAACTAGCACGAATCTACACAAATTTTCGATGATGTGAGGGGTTTTGTATTCATCCTCACGTTTGCATGAGACAAGATTTTCTCAGTTTTTGTACCTTAACATTTCTCACTAAGTTTGATCTCAGTAAATCTGTCTTATTTTAATTTGTTTTCCTATGACCTGTAATTTTCCTTGAACATCGACCCACTATGGGCAGTGGACCTATTTGCTTTCACATCGTAACTTCCTTTTTATTTGATATCTGATATAATTCAAAAAGTATTTTCCTTCAAGACTAGTACCGGCGAGATCGTTGTAAGACTGCAACTTAATTATATCAGGGCTCGTATTTATATCTTGTGTTTACGCTAGTATTCTTTATTTCATATTTTTGTGTGATTTAAATAGTAAAAAGGTATTAACTGAATTATTCTTGAAAGATTCGGTCACAAAAGTCCTATCCATAACCTCGTAGGATTCCTTCCACTGTCCACATCCTGACTTTACTGTAGATGTCTTGTATTTTATTTTGTTTAATTTTGATTTTATGATTTGGTTTTAACGATAATACATTTATTTCAAGTTTCAAATGTCTTTCTTTTAATTGTTTTGTGTTAATCGCTCAATCACTGTTACAAAAAACGTAGGCTACTAATAATATCTACACCAACCTCGACAGCTGCAGTCGCTTAAGTGCGGCCAGTATCCAGTAATCAGGAGAAAGTGGGTTCGAGCCCCACTGTCGGCAGCCCTGAAGATGGTTTTCCGTGGTTTCCCATTTTCACACCAGGCAAATGCCGGGGCTGTACCTTAATTAAGGCCACGGCCGCTTCCTTCCAATTCCTAGGCCGTTTCTATCCCATCGTCGCCGTAAGACATATCTGTGTCGGGGTGACGTAAAGCAAATAACAACATATATATACTGCTCCTGGTTTATGAGGTTTTCTTGTGGCCACATAACCTACGCTGGTGCATTTTGAAGATTGCTTGGGACATTTATATTATTATTATTATTATTATTATTATTATTATTATTATTATTATTATTATTATTATTATTATTATTATTATTTTGCTAGGGGCTTTACGTCGCACCGACACAGATAGGTCTTATGGGGACGATGGGACAGGTAAGGCCTAGGAGTTGGAAGGAAGTGGCCTTAATTAAAGTACAGCCCCAGCATTTGCCTGGTGTGAAAATGGGAAACCACGGAAAACTATTTTCAGGGCTGCCGATAGTGGGATTCGAACCTACTATCTCCCGGATGCAAGCTCACAGCCGCGCGCCTCTACGCGCATGGCCAACTCGCCCGGTATTTTATTATTATTATTATTATTATTATTATTATTAATTTTGACATACACTTACCTACCTGTTCTTGAAAAAATAGTACCTTTCATTTGGTCTGACGATGACACTTCTTGGTTTGGAATGTACTGCAGGAACATACGAGGTCAGCCAGTCAGGATTGGGTGTCATAAAAATGAGGAAGAATGACCTCAGTTGCGGTTGTAATGATTTATGAGCGCTCGCTCTATTAGGGCTCACAAACGTTTTTAAGTGTATGTCACCCATTGTCTGCACAGGCCAGTGCACACAGAGCCACTGGACCAATGACTACGCTGACACCTGGACACTGCATTACAGAACCATGTACGCACTCTACTGACAAGTAAAAGCCCTTTTCACGCTTCCGTTTGATCTAAAGTTCGACGCTGCGAGAGCAGTCATTTCATCCGGTCTCGGGGTCTGTTTTGCAGCTCAAGGTGAAGGCGTACGCACTCTTGTTTCACCTGTATAACTGGTAGTAGTGAGCTTTGTGAATTAACTTTACCAAGGTGTTCAAGACTCTACGAGAGCTTGAATTTATTTAATAATAATAATAATAATAATAATAATAATAATAATAATAATAATAATAATAATAATAATAATAATAATCTTCATCTTCCTGGTCTTAATCCCAATTTATGGGGGGTAGGCACTTGATATATATTTAGTCCAGAATTACGATCGTATGTCCGTCCAGCCGCCATGTATTCCCCATTGAGTGTTTCGGTGGTGGTTGGTAGTGTGGTGTGCTGCGTTCTCGTGGCGAGAAGTGCATTTAGACGAACACAATTTAACCAAACGCAGTTAATATCTTAGGCCCAGCCGGGAATCGAGTCTGCGGCCCTTTGAACTCAACAACGCTAACGGTCCAGCCAATGAGCCGAATAATAATAATAATAATAATAATAATAATAATAATAATAATAATAATAATAATAATAATAATAATAATAATAATAATAATAATAATAATGTTAATGGTTTTGCTGTCACTAACCACTTTTACGGTTTTAGGAGACGTCAGGTACTGGAATTTAGTCCTGCACAATGGCGTATACTGAGGGCTACCAAGGCTATCGGTGAAGCCCAAACCTCAAATGAGAACGATGGAAATATAAAGCTCATTATAAAGTAAGCATCTGAAACTTTGTTCCATTTACAAAACTTGAAAGCAATGAGAAAAAAAGTCGCACGTATTTCTGAAAACAAGGCATCGGAAACAGATCTTGCAGCCCAGGCACTGAGTCCCTCTCCCCTCGACCCACCTCGCGCGGCGTGCTGCTGAATGTGTGAAAGGTGCGGGGACCGGGGATAGGTGTGCTAGTCTTCGCTCCCTCAGATCGTCACTGCTCACGTACAAGAAGCGTTCCTCTTCATCGTTTATACTTCCTCACCTCATACTTCTGTCTTAATTATATAGATAACAGAGTGCTGGTACTTCACTCCCGTTTGCTTCTACATCCTTGAAGGAAGACACTGCATGGCTGCTGTTAGAGGAAAAATATATATTTATTTTAATACGTAGATCTGATAAAATGAAATGCAATATTTTAGGTTTTTGTGTTATTTTTTGTTAGTTGGAATCGAACCCGTGATCATGGGTCGGACACCACCACTGATTTCGAAACCAGTGAATGATGGGTACGACCTCTGGTAATGCTGCAAAATTTTTTATTATTATTATTATTATTATTATTATTATTATTATTATTATTATTATTTTGCACTATAGTAGTCGTGTGTACGTAGCTGTGGTGGTGTGGTAGATATTGGGTTAAAAGTGGCCGACTATATAGAGAAATAGACGTGTGTGTTCGTTTATTTCTTCTTCCAGCCATCTTAGACCACCGTTGATTGCGTGTGATAGTAGCTTCGAGTCTACCATCGTGCACTATGGTGATTGCATGTCGGTAGCTGGGGTGGTGTGGCATATGTGGGGGTTGAAAGCGGCCGACTATATAAAAAGACAAACATCTGTGTCCGTATATTTCACCTTGCATCCACAACTATCAATCGCAGGCCACTGGCGTTTGCGTGAGGTGGTAGCCTCGAGTCTCCCATCGTGCGCTATAGTGGTTGTCTGTATGTAGCTCTGAGGGTTGGAAGTCCGACTATATATAAAAGTAGACGTATGTGTTCGTATATTTCACCTTGCAGCCACAACTATCCATCGCAGACCACTGGGTTTTGTGTGTGGTAGTAGCCTCAAGTCTCCCATCGAGCACTGTAATAGTTGCGTGTCGGTAGCTGCAGTGGTGGGAGAGATTTGGGGGTTGAAATTTACCGACTATATATAAAAATAGACGCAAGTGTCTGTATATTTCACCTTGCAGTCACAAACACCCTTCGCAGACTGCTTGTGATTTTGTGTGATAGTAGCCTCGAGTCTCCCGTCGTGCACTATGGTGGTTGCGTGTCGGTAGCTGTGGTGGTTTGGTAGATGTGAGGGTTGAAATTATGTAATAATAATAATAATAATAATAATAATAATAATAATAATAATAATAATAATAATAATAATAATAATGTTATTGGATTTACGTCCCACTAACTACTTTTAAGGTTTTCGGAGACGCTGAGGTGCCGACATTTAGTCCCGTAGGAGTTCCATTACGTGCTAGTAAATCTACCGATACGAGGCTGGCATATTTGAGTACCTTCAAATACCACCGGCCTGAGTCATGGTCGAACCTGCCAATTTGGGGTCAGAAGGCCAGCGCCTCAACCGTCTGAGCTACTCAGCCCGGCGGGGGTGAAGGTTGAAATTGGCCGACAACATACAAAAAAGACGTATGTGTCCGTATATTTCACCTTGCAGCCACAACTACTCAGCGCAGTCACTGGTGTTTGTGTGTGGTAGGAGCTTCGTGTCTCTCGTCGTGCATTATAGTGATTTGAGTGTCAGTAGCTATGGTGGCGTGGAAGATGTGAGGGTTGAAAGTGGCCGACTTCGTCATTGAATGAATTTAAATTAGAAAGAGTGTAATGGAAGGATCGGCGTGAGAATGTACTCTAGAAGGCTGTGATGTGTACTCCTTGGTTTTATATACGGATACCATCTATGATTCATCTGGAAGGAGTATGGTGATCTGTGAGTATTTTCTGTAATTCTTGAATATAAAGCGGATATTTACTGAACAGCTCCTTAACAATATCATTGAGGCAGTAATCCTTACCGGCAAAGAAAAAAGGAAATCGGTTCTCATACCAAGAATTCCATTGATCTCAAATGATTTGTCATTTTGTTTCAGACGCTTACAATTTCCAGTGAGATTAGTTTTATAATATGACTATCAATAAGGCTCAGGGTTAAACGTTCCACTATTACGATAACAATTAGAAAGATTCCTGTTTTTGACATGCCTTTCTCACGTGTTGGATAAGTAGAAAATCGGTTTGTGCATGCGCCAGACAACAAGACATCAAATGTAGTATATAAGAATGTATTTTTTATGAAATTAGTGTGTAAGATATTTATGTACGCCGCAAATATAATAAAAATAAAAGAAGAAGCAGAAAACGTTTAGTCTTTTTATGCATGTTTTCTGCATTATAAAAATCTAACCCACGTGCATATTTGACAACACCGCCTCATAGAGCCCGTTATTTGAATCCGCCCGTGAAACAATCTGATTGGTTAATTTCATCAGCTGTCCGGCTCCATGGCTAAATGGTTAGCGTGCTGGCCTTTGGTCACAGGGGTGCCGGGTTCGATTCCAAGCAGCGTCAGGAAATTTTGCCATCATTGGTTAATTTTCCTAGCACGGGGTCTGGGTGTATATGTTGTCTTCATCATCATTTCATCCTCAACACGACGCACAGGTCGCCTACAGGCTTCAAATCAAAAGACCTGCACCTGGCGAGCCGAACCTGTCCTGGGATCTCCTGGCACTAAAAGCCATACGCCATTGTTATTGTTGTTGTAGGGATTCTAGGATAAAAAATAGAGCACGACTAAGTACTATTGTAGTGTAGTCGTATATTAAGTACCTTATTGTAGTGTGATCTTTGAGTACTATCCCAGACAATATATCCCTCCATTCATTTACTTTTTGCAAATAAGTTATTTTATTCTTAATTTTTTCCCCCCGTAAAGAATGGCTAAGGAGCGCGAGTGTACGAACTGTGGGTGTGACGAGGCATTGAAGGGTATGAGGGAGGAGTTGGAAAGTTTGAGGGAGATAATTAGGATTCTCACAGAAGACAGGAAGGAAGATAGGATTCCCTTAAACAATGTACAGGTTACAGTAGGTGTACACGAGGGAGGGGGAAGGAAAGGGGGGAGTTGTAGAAGACAGGTGGTCTAATGTTTTAAGGGGAAGGAGATTGCAGGCTAAGGGCTCTATTCAGGAACAGAATTAAGGACAGGTGTCTGTGAGAAATCGGTACGAGTCACTCGTACGAGTCACGTAGAACAGGGGGAAGATGAGGGACAGGGAATTGATGGTGAGATGTGTGGAAGTAAGAGAAAGGGAAAAGGTAGGAAAGGGAAATGTAGAGTAGAGGATAGGAAAAGACAGGTGGAACAGGGTCATGGGAAGGAGAAAAGGGAGGAGGAAGTAGCTTCTGCAGCTATCAGGAAAGATAGGGCTGAGCAGGAGGGGAGGGGATCAAATGAGGTGGGTAGGGTTGAGGCTCTGGTCATGGGGGTATTCCATCGTTAGACACGTGGGGAAAGTGTGTGGAGGAAAGGGAACCAGGGTAGAATGTTATCCAGGAATTAGGTTGAGGCAGATGTTGAGGAAAGTAGAAGAGAGGGAGGAGGGGAAGGAGAAGGTGGTAGTGTTTCACGTTGGTACCAACAACGTAAGGCAAGCTGATATAAGTACCAACATAGTTGGAGATGTGTGAGATCTGGTAAATGCAGCACGGGTGAAGTTTAAGAAAGCGGAGATTGTTATTAGTGGAATACTGTGTAGGAGGGATACTGACTGGAGGGTGATCAGGGATTTAAATGAGACTATGGAGTTGGTATGTGGGAAACTAGGAGTGAAATTTCTAGATCCTAATGGGTGGGTAGGAGATAGGGATCTGCGCTCAGGTGGCCTTCATTTAAACCGCAGTGGTACGTATAAGTTAGGAAATTTGTTTGGAAGGGTAATAGGGAGGTACATTCAGGGAAACAGGATGGCCTAGGGAGCGGTGATAAGGGAACAGGGAACTCGAAATCAAGTAGGGATGACATAAAATTGTTAGTGTTGAACTGTAGAAGTATTGTAAAGAAAGGAATAGAATTAAGTAATTTAATAGATATATATTTACCAGATATTGTAATAGGAGTTAAATCATGCTGAGAAATGATATAATGGATGCAGAAATTTTCTCAGGGCACTGGAGTATGTATGGTAGAGATAGGATAGGAATGGTGGGATGGGGAGTGTTCATTCTCGTGAAAGAAGAATTTGTAAGCTACGAAAAAGTTAAAGATGAGACACATGAAATTCTAGGTGTAAGGCTCATTTCTAAAGATAATAGGCAACTTGATATATTTGGAGTGTACAGATCGGGAAAGGGTAGCACTGACACGGATTCGGAAATATTTGATAGGATAGTCAGCTATGTGTTGAAACGACATGGAAAGAAATGTGATTGTAGCGGGAGATCTGAATTTGCCAGATGTCAATTGGGAAGGAAATGCGAACGACAGGAAGCATGACCAACAAATGGCAAATAAGTTAATATGGGAAGGACAGCTGATTCAGAAAGTGATGGAACCAACCAGGGGGAAAAATATCCTGGATGTGGTGCTGATAAAACCAGATGAGCTCTATAGGGAAACTGAAGTAATAGAAGGTATTAGTGATCATGAAGCTGTTTTTGTGGTAGTTAAAAATAAATGATAGAAAGGAAGGTCTTAAAAGTAGGACTATTAGGAAGTATCATATCGCTGATAAAGCAGGCATGAGGCAGTTTCTAAATAGTAACTATGATCTGTGGAAAACGGAAAATAAAAATGTAAATGGGATGGGTTTAAAGAAATTGTTGAGGAATGCGAAAACATTGTACCTTTAAGGGTGGTAAGGAATAGTAAAGACCCACCTTATTATAATAGAGAAATAAAGAGACTAAGAGGGAGGTGCAGACTGGAAAGAAATAGAGTTAGAAATGGCAGTGGAAGTAAGGAGAAATTGAAGGAACTTACTAGAAAATTGAATCTAGCAAGGAAGGCAGCTAAGGATAACATGATGGCAAGCATAATTGGCAGTCATACAAATTTTAGTAAAAAATGGAAGGGTATGCATGGGTATTTTAAGGCAGAAACAGGTTCCAAGAAGGACATTCCAGGAATAATTAATGAACAAGTGGAGTGATTTATGAGGATCTTCAAAAGGCTGAAGTATTCGGTCAGCAGTATGTATGGTTACAAGGATAATGTTGAGATAGAGGAGAAGACCAAGGCCAAAGAAGTAATATTATTTACATATGATAACAATGAATTTTACAATAAGATACATAAGTTGAAAACTAGAAAAGCGGCTGGAATTGATCAGATATCAGGAGATATACTAAAGACAATGGGTTGGGATATAGTACCATATCTGAAGTACTTATTTGATTATTGTTTGGTCGGAGGAGCTATACCAGATGAATGGAGAGTTGCTATAGTAGCCCCTGTGTATAAAGGAAAGGGTGATAGACATAAAGCTGAAAATTACAGGCCAGTAAGTTTGACATGCATTGTATGTAAGCTTTGGGAAGGCATTCTTTCTGATTATATTAGACATGTTTGTGAAATTAATAACTGGTTCGATAGAAGGCAATTCGGTTTTAGGAAAGGTTATTCCACTGAAGCTCAACTTGTAGGATTCCAGCAAGATATAGCAGATATCTTGGATTCTGGAGGTCAAATGGACTGTATCGCGATTGACCTGTCTAAAGCATTTGATAGGGTGGATCATGGGAGACTACTGGCAAAAATGAGTGCAATTGGACTAGACAAAAGAGTGACTGAATGGGTTGCTATATTTCTAGAAAATAGATCTCAGAGAATTAGAGTAGGTGAAGCTTCATCTGACCCTGTATTAATTAAGAGGGGAAGTCCTCAAGGCAGTATTATCGGACCTTTATGTTTTCTTATATATATAAATGATATGAGTAAAGGAGTGGAATCGGAGGTAAGGCTTTTTGCGGATGATGTTATTCTCTATAGAGTGATAAATGTTACAAGATTGTGAGCAGCTGCAACGTGACCTCGAACAAGTTGTGAGATGGACAGCAGGCAATGGTATGTTGATAAACGGGGTTAAAAGCCGGGTTGTGAGATTCACAAATAGAAAAAGTCCTCTCAGTTTTAATTACTACGTTGATGGGGTGAAAGTTCCTTTTGGGGATCATTGTAAGTATCTAGGTGTTAATATAAGGAAAGATCTTCATTGAGGTAAGCACATAAATGGGATTGTAAATAAAGGGTACAGATCTCTGTACATGGTTATGAGGGTGTTTAGGGGTTGTAGTAAGGATGTAAAGGAGAGGGCATATAAGTCTCTGTTAAGACCCCAACTAGAGTATGGTTCCAGTGTATGGGACCCTCACCAGGATTACCTGATTCAAGAACTGGAAAAAAATCCAAAGAAAAGCAGCTCGATTTGTTCTGGGTGATTTCCGACAAAAGAGTAGCGTTACAAAAATTTTGCAAAGTTTGGGCTGGGAAGAATTGAGAGAAAGATGAAAAGCTGCTCGACTAAGTGGTATGTTTCGAGCTGTCAGCGGAGAGATGACGTGGAACGACATTAGTAGACGAATAAGTTGAGTGGCGTTTATAAAAGTAGGAAAGATCACAATATGAAGATAAAGTTGGAATTCAAGAGGACAAACTGGGGCAAATATTCATTTATAGGAAGGGGAGTTAGGGATTGGAATAACTTACCAAGGGAGACGTTCAATAAATTTCCAATTTCTTTGAAATCATTTAGGAAAAGGCTAGGAAAGCAACAGATAGGGAATCTGCCACCTGGGCGACTGCCCTAAATGCAGATCAATATTGATTGATTGATTGATTGATTGATTGATTGATTGATTGATTGATTGATTGATTGATTGATTGATTGATTGATTGATTATCAGCTGATAAAATGACAACGGTGCGAGGTATCAAATTATTTCATCCAGTTTTGTTAGCAGTATGACCAACCCCCTAATGCTTATATATCCGGTTCACGTTGTTTCCGACCACCCTGTATATAAAAAAACCGTGGGATGTACAAGTAACCCAGTGAAGCGGGGTTTCTTCAGGTAGTAATATAATAATAATTGTACCGGGGGTACCCCATCTCCGGCCAGTTAACCTGCGCGCCTTCTATAAGGACATCTATGTAAACTATCTTGAACTGATGTTATGCAAGTTACTTGGGCTTTTAACCGTTAGATATCTCTGTCTTCGGTTGTGTTGCTCCCCCTAGTGGGTCGAACTCTAATTTATGTATTAAGAAATTTTTATTGTGATAGGTGGCAAACCTTAAGCTTTGAAATTTGTTTTGTTTTTGTGTAAAAGTTGTCAGCACTTCTGCTGGTTCCTTCTTGAATAGTAATCAACCAATCAGATATTTGTAAATATTTTCGCTAGCTAATTAAAATCCAGCCCCTCCTCCTCGTGGTGGGAGACGGGCAACGACGTGAACTAGGGGTTGGTCTGCATGGGCGAAGTACAGTGGGGACTTGTGTGCCTCAGCACCGCCACGGTAGCTGTGAAGGCCCTGCAGGAATCCTGAAAAGCGACGGCTAACCTGGCTCTGGTGAACTTTGCTGAAGTCCTCAACGGCAGTGAAGGTGGAAGGAAGAGTTCTTGGAACGGAGGAAATGGCAGGAGGGGCAACCCAGCTTTCCAGGATAAGTAGGATTAGCAACCACTGCCTTGTGGCGAAGGTGAGGGATCCCTAACGGCTAAGGGCCATTTTCTCCAAATCGAGTTAAATCTGGTATAAATTAAACCCGTTTAACTTTAGTACCTAGTTTAAACTTGCGTCCATTTTCTCCACCAATTTCTGACACTCGTTTAGTTTAAACGGGCGAGCTGTCGTTGGCGCTAACGATGGCTGCACTGAAGGAATAGTCGAAGGCATGGTCGATTGGAATTGGCCAATCAGAGCCAAGTAATTCAATGACCGACATTTTTGTAATATCAGCTGTTTGTGACGAATTAATGCTATCGTACGTAGTGAATAAGGAACAAATTCGGCGGGATATTAGCTTTACTGATAAATAAATTGTTTACATTTGTGCGAAGTGTTGTGTCATATAATTTTACCTATTGCTGTCTACAATTTCTTGGAACGTACTTTTATTTCTTATTTTTCTCTGTCATGCTTTACCATAAACAAGTACCGTGGGCCTAATACGTATCTTTTGATGTCTGTATTGCCTTACGGAACACACGGGAACGTTGAAATATTAAAATCCTGGTCTTTCAGCAATAGGCCTACGGTATTCCTTTCCTCAGAAAACCAAGATTTATGTGAATTTCAAGTAAACAAATTCCAAGCATGCTCGGGATCTATCTCCTATTAAAATCCATCGCCCTCGGCCGGGAACAATCTCACAAACCTTAGATCCAGCAGACAGACCACTGAGGATTTATTATTTGGAGATGTATTACTTGATTCCATATTCGTTTATAACACATCCAAGTTCGCGATATGTCGTACTGTATGCATAATACTCTTCTCCCTATAGCATTAATATTTCTATTGCTGGTATGCTGGCAATAGTTACGATGAAACATTCTTAACTATAATCTATTCTATTACAAGTTTATTAGCAAGCATGAAACTCTTTAGTCCGCCTCTGTGGTGTAGTGGTTAGCGTGATTAGCTGCCACCCCCCGGAGGCCCGGGTTCGATTCCCGGCTCTGCCACGAAATTTGAAAAGTGGTACGGGGGCTGGAACGGGGTCCACTCAGCCTCAGGAGGTCAAGTGAGTAGAGGTGGGTTCGATTCCCACCTCAGCCATCCTGGAAGTGGTTTTCCGTGGTTTCCCACTTCTCCTCCAGGCGAATGCCGGGATGGTACCTAACTTAAGGCCACGGCCGCTTCCTTCCCTCTTCCTTGCCTATCCCTTCCAATCTTTCCATCCCTCCACAAGGCCCCTGTTCAGCATAGCAGGTGAGGCCGCCTGGGCGAGGCACTGGTCATACTCCCCAGTTGTATCCCCCGACCAAGAGTCTGAAGCTCCAGGACACTGCCCTTGAGGCAGTAGAGGTGGGATCCCTCGCTAAGTCCGGGGGAAAAACCGAACCTGGAGGGTAAACAGATGATGATGATGATGATGATGGTGAAACACTTTATTGTTTTTCTGATCCTATAAATATATAATCTAGCGATTAGAAATTGTATACCACCGCCTCTCCGACCGTGCCGGTCAACATTCTGATGGTAAAAATATTTTCGACAAACTGGATTCGAACCGTCTACTCACGGATTCGGACGAGATTGACCACAGCCACCCGGCACCGCATGGAGAGCGGACGTATTACACGCCTTATGTAGGAATATTTTTATGCTTCACATTACAGTATTCATACCACCAACAGTATTTTACAGCATAAGCAGGTCTGTGGTCCCCGTTGTTAATAAGAAAAATGCCTGCTGCATCATATCTTAAAGCAACCAGAATCATTCCTTCTAGCGAAATAGCATTATTTCCATCAAAAATACTCCGTTACATCCGATTTTCCAAGATTGTAAACTTTTGTTGGAATGCGGCTTCTTAACTTCACTTCATCATCATCATCATCATCATCCGTTTACCCTCCAGGTTCGGTTTTTCCCTCGGACTCAGCGAGGGATCCCACCTCTACCGCCCCAAGGGCAGTGTCCTGGAGCTTCAGACTCTTGGTCGGGGGATACAACTGGGGAGAACGACCAGTACCTCGCCCAGGCGGCCTCACCTGCTATGCTGAACAGGGGCCTTGCGGGGGATGGGGAAGATTGGAAGGGATAGACAAGGAAGGGGGAAGGAAGCGGCTGTGGCCTTAAGTTAGGTACCATCCCGGCATTTGCCTGGAGGAGAAGTGGGGAACCACGGAAAACCACTTCCAGGATGGCTGAGGTGGGAATTGAACCCACCTCTACTCAGTTGACCTCCCGAGGCTGAGTGGACCCCGTTCCAGCCCTCGTACCACTTTTCAAATTTCGTGGCAGAGCCGGGAATCGAACCCGGACCTCCGGGGGTGGCAGCTAATCACGCTAACCACTACACCACAGAGGCGGACCTTAACCTCACTTGCACATCAAAATTATTTCCTATTTAACCAAAGACTTCAGTAAATTCTCCCATTTTTCTAATGCTAATACTAGGTTATAATTCTAGTACGTTTTCTATTAAAGTGCTGCAGTACTGGTAGTCAAAACTAACCCTTCTACTAGGAAAATTACAGAGACGTTAATAAAATGTCAAGAAGGTTGAATATAAATAGCAGTTTAAACCAAGTATATAGATGGTTTAACTTTGAACCAGGTTTAAACTTGATACTAAGTTTAAACCAATATGGGGAAAATGAATGTTAGTTTAAACTCAGACTTAAACCAGATTGAAATAAACTTAGTTTTAACTCATTTGGGGAAAACGGCCCTAAGGGAGAGAACCCTGACAGAAAACATCCGCATACCTGGAAGCACCAGGCTAGGGCGCTTGGGCCGATAACTCATTCTAAGCCGAATAAACCTCATCAAAGAAACCGACTTTCGGCCCTACGCTCCTCAACAGGAGATCAAAGAAATAGATCAAGTACAGGAATCCAGCCTATCTGTAAAGAGTTCTGGAAACTTCCCCTCGAAATACGATAATAGCTGGGCCTTTAGAGCCATGATGTCATCTTAATCGCTCTGGTTTATTGATTGCGGCGAGTCGTAACGGAGGCAGGGGCCGCGGGCGGCTTTTGGAAGGCCCAGCAAAGCAAGGTAATGGCAGAATTTTCATAACATGTGATATTTCCGGAAGATAGGTTGAGGGAAAAGTTTCAAACTTATTTTATTTATGTAAAGTTCCAAATTTGGTAGTTTAAATGTAGAATTTCGGCACGTCTGAGGACTGTGTTCTATTCCCTACTGGAAAAAATGTAATCTAAAAATTGGAATGGGGTGACTAAGATTTCTAAACCTCAAAATTTCTTAACGCTATTTTGGCATTTAATGTTACTTATCTCAGTCACCCCTCTGTAGAATAGGCTTAGCCTCTGTATCATTGGGCCATAAGCCCACTTAGTTTTTTAACAAATTCTATAAGGAGGAAAAGTGTTTAGCCTCCTATCCTTTTGTTTGTGCCGATCACGTATATTTTTTTCCATTACACTGAGGCCAGGCAGTATGGGGAATTTTGCCACTGTTTATTAGATAATAGTTTATAGTATGATGTTCCTTTTAGGAACAGTAAGTTATAAAACTGTTGAACAGAAGATAAGCCCAAACTAAGGCTACGTGACTGTAAATACTTTATTTGAAGATTGTCAGGTATAACCTTGTGCGCTGTAAGAAATTTAAGCCATTGAGAGGCTGGACTATATTAACGTTTGGAGCTCAGACCCCTAGGCGATGTAAGTTAGTGGAGCAAACTAGATCTTGTAAAATAGTGTACCTATTCAGAGCTATACTGCTCATCCCTTTGTATATTATCGTGTTGATAATTCTCTCTAGCTTTCGTACCAACAGCCCGCTGTTGTTATCGGGGCTGTATAAAACTTTTGAAACTAATTATTTCCTATAATCCGGGTTAAGTGGCTCAGACGGTTGAGGAGCTGGCCTTCTGACCCCAACTTGGCAGGTTCGATCCTGGCTCAGTCCGGTAGTTTTTGAAGTTGCTCTGTTACGTCAGCCTCGTGTCAGTAAATTTACTGGCACGCAAAATAAATGTTGGGGGACAAAATTCTGGCACCTCGGTGTCTCTGAAAACCATCGAAGTAGTTAGTGGGACGAAAAAATTTACATTATTATTATTATTATTATTATTATTATTATTATTAATATTATTTCATATAGGAGTCCGGCTCAGTGTCAGTGTCAGCTTGAGTCAAGAGGTATGCATAATAGTACATCCCCCACATCTGGGGGCTAATAAAAGCCCACAAGCTGTGCCTGGATTCGATGCCGCAAACTTGGGCAAGAAGCCCAGAAACTAAATCGACTGTGGCGGCACACAACTAACCCTAAATGATCTACAGTAAATGTGAGACCAATATCAGAGTGTAACAGCTAATGGCTGATGATTTCCGTGTTAATATCCAAACCACACAAGAGCGAGACTGCTGTTAATGTGGATATGGTGCGCCATATTCATTATGTAATAATCCGTGAGAACATTAAATGTAGTGTTATTCGTATAGGATGTGCCTCGTTTCTCTCACATGGCCAGTTACCAGCTATAACACTATGCAACAAGATATTAAGCTGGATGGTGGGACTGGAGCGAGAAAAAATATCAGGATGTGAAAGGAAATGTCGTAGGAAGTAAGTTGGAGATATGGACAAAATAGGTAGGACCGACACGTAGATACTACGAAAAGTTGTCTTGTGGAGTACAGAACTAGGATATTTGTTTACGGGACGTAAACTGACATGATGGATACGACCAACACATATTCAGATTCTGCAAAAAGGTCTCGTGTCGAGTACAGCTCTAGGACATTTGTTTACGGGACGTAAATTGATATCATTACAAATGAAAATGGCATTATGTGTCGAAAAGAGGCGAACAATCGAAGCTTACGTCAACGTGAAAATACTTGACTTAATAACTAAAACGTTCACATGTCCCGTTTAATCGAAGTGACAAAAGTAGCGATAGGTTATTAATTCCTAAGTTAATGCTTATTTCGATAGAAGATTCCACACCTTGGTGAGTTTTCCCGGGCAATTCCGACCTACCTGTATGTTGTGTTTACGTTTCCTTTGATTCTTCGACTCATACTGTACATTTAATTTGAAACATGTTAGTGTTAACACAAAATATACTTTCCTTGCTAAACGTGATTTGAAAGACTGAATGCCTTCCAGACTGGAACTTAAAACCTTTCGAGTCATTACGACACTTTATATCTTCTATATATCTGAAATTTTCCTTCCCAAAGTACATTTTGAACTGCTTCATTTATATCACCGAAGAAGTGTAAATTCGGACTTCAGATTAATTTCTGTCCATCTGCCAAAGTATCGCGCCAGATTTACTTGAGACATTGGAAAGGAAATCGGCATTTGAATGGAATGCATGGTTGAAGGAATAGAATGCTACAACTTATTACATTGTTGCGAAGTAGAAGGGTTGGTTTATAATCAGCTTCTAAGCACCTTGCATACATATTCCTACAATGGTTAAATTTTCGAAAGAATTAGATTAATAGTTGTCGGAAAAATTTGCTGAACATGTTTCGTACAACTTATTCCCTGTAAGGACGAGTCATGACTGATTTATCTTCTAAAAAAAAATAAATATATTTTTCAGATATATGAAGAGTTCAGGGAAAAAGCCAGGTAAATCAATTTCTAATCGAGATTTAGTTTGAGGTGGCCTTAGATTCTCCATGGGAAGGACCATCTATTAGACGTATGAAACAGGCAAAGAAACAAGTTAGTCATGGGTTTATTTACCTTCAAAGTTCTGACGTACCGGTAAAAGAAAAGAAGCAGGAAGGTCAACTGTTACAGGAAAAAAAACAGGTAAGTCATCTGCCCGTCCACAAACAGCAGTGTGATCGCTAAAATTATCTCTCGTCGCCATAAGACCTATCTGTGTCGGAGCGACGTAAAGCCCCTAGCAAAAAAAAAAAAAAAAATATCTCGTAACTCTTATGGGTCGGTTTACATTCTGTTTATTACTGTGAATTATTATTCCAATACTTTATAATACTGTGACGTGCTGTTAAGTTGTCAACATTAGCGAATGAAGATTGATACCACGATATGAGCCTAAGGCACGGAAGAAAACTGGCCGGACTGCAGATGTCGGAAGAAATTCAGGTTAAGTTCATTTTCACACTAAGCACAATAAACATACTTGATGACGCTGAAATACTGAGAGTGTTTTTGACGTAGAAATACGTAAGTACTTCTGAAATCGTACTTGGAGCCGGTTGATCGTACCAAAGCATACTAATTTTAAAATCGAAAGGATTTCTTGACAACGCATTCGATTATATTGTAAAAGGGAAGGACTAAGATACTTAATATTCTGATCACGGTATGACATCAACGGGTGGTGCAATAAATGCCATCTTGTGGTATTAAAATCGCCGTGCTGCGTGGCTAAGAATTCGTGAATCTCTCTACTCCTGCGTGATAGCACGTCATGTGAGCTGTCGTTTGCTTCATATCAGTGAGTTCTAAAATTATGTGGCAAAAACCCTCAAATAATAGTGAAAATATGAGGAAAACAAATTTGTGTGAATAATTGCGATAAATTGATGTCTATCTATGTTGTAACATGTAGGCAATAAATGGCCTTCAAAATTATGCCAACAATATTTCAAACCCATACTGAGTAGATTCCTCATTTCGAAAATACCTACAATGCGGTAAGTATTCTAAGCTAAACGTGTGAACGTGATCCTGATACAGACCCGTTCGATATTTTTCTCTGAACGTATCACGATTTCCCTATAAATGCTGTATGGTTCCTAATTTCAAACACTGGGGCAACTACGCTACAATCATTATAATAACACCAGTTATCAGACACGTTTTGACACGCTCAAGAACACTAGGTGAGCTACAGTGTGCTAATAAACAGTACCATAAAAGGTCCTACAGACGATCTGATTTGGTCAGACATTCAGGTGGATTTGATTAGATCAGGCGCTAAATCAGGTTGTGTTTTGTTATGTTATCCCAATGTAACTAGAATACTAACATGTAGGCCATTCCGAGGAGCTGCGTTGCGATTGGCTGCTGCGCGTGACGTCACCTTGAGGGTAGTGCTACTGCCTGATTCAATGCATTATGTGTGTGTGTGATAAAGGGAACAGTTAGGCGAGTGTTTTTGATTTAAACTTGTTATATATTTTAATTACACTTCACTTAGTCAAGTATCTTTAGAGGACATACTGTAAACCAAACCAAACCCCATGGCACTACAGCCCTTGAAGGGCCTTGGCCTACCAAGCGACTGCTGCTCAGCCCGAAGGTCTGCAGATTGCGAGGTCTCGTGTGGTCAACACGACGAATCCTCTCGGCCGTTATTATTGGCTTTCTAGACCGGTGCCGCTATCTCACCGTCAGATAGCTCCTCAGTTCTAATCACATAGGCTGAGCGGACCTCGACCCAGCCCTCAGGTCCAGGTAACAATCCCTGACCAGGCCTGGAATCGAAGCCGGGACCGCCGGGTGAGAGACGGGCACTCTACCCCTACACCACGGGGCCGGCAGAGGACATAGCAATTATCATTTCAAAATGAGTACGAATATATAGCGCCTCAAATCTACAGCTGTAATGATACACATAGACTCATAGTGGTGATTGCGAAATTTAGAAAAATAACATTTTTTTGAACGAAGTACTCGAACTAATAAGCATTTAAATGAGGTGAACACTGAATACAACACTTTTTAACTTAACATAAAGGACAATTAGTATCCAGTTTATTATAGTTAATTATCGCAATTCAAATTAAAGAAAAGTACGAGTTATATGACAAGTAGGTTTCGGAAAATGCAATAATTTAAGAATATTTTGTTATACATCTAGACTTATGTTCTATTGGATATTAGATATTAACTCGTCTTAAACGATGATAATGCTACCAGAGAAGATTCTCCTTCAAAGCATTCTTTCGTAAAATGTCCATCACCTTTTCTGGTTCGTCTAATCCTGAAGACTGTTTTTGTTCTCACATACAGCGATATTATTTTGTTGTGAATTTCAGGGAATTATGTGGACCTATAATCACGTCATCAAATGAATCGTAACACACGAGCATCTATTTCATTTCGTCGAAGTTGATAACTGCTACCTTCTGTAAGTGCTTAAATGAGATCGAGATCTCTGTCAGAATTCAAAGTTTAAACTTAAAAATGCTTGGCCCAATGTTGAAAGGCTAAGCGACAAGGTAGAGGATATCTATGTTTTCGCAAATAAGTTTATGCCTAAGGGGAGAGAGAGAGAGAACTCTTAAGGGCATTTGCAGTGTCCTTGAGGCCCCACTTCATTCTTTGGTTTATGCTCAGAAGATGACACGCTTCAGTTCATTACGTGCTTCTTGTTTTGAATTGTGCGGAGATTGTTTCCGAAAAGCTACAGCATATTTCGTAACTTGGGACTTATTCAAGCCCATAACTTATTTCCTTCATGGCAAATTTTCCGTCTTCAGTCTCTGTATTACTGTTTTCAGCTGATTGAAATGAAATGAAATGAAATGAAATGAAATGAAATGAAATAGCGTATGGCTTTTAGTGCCGAGAATCTCCGAGGACATGTTCGGCTCGCGAGGTGCAGGTCCCTTGATTTGACTCCCGTAAGTGACGTGCACGTTGTGATGAGGATGGAATGATGATGAAGACGATACATACACTCAGCTCCCGTGCCAGCGGTATTAACCAATGATGGTTAAAATTCCCGACCGTGCCGGGAATCGAGACCGGGACCCTTGTGACCAAAGGCTAGCACTCTAACCATTTAGCTATGTAGCCGGACTCAGTCGATTGCCTTCTTCTTTGATATTGTCAGCTACCTAGAGTATCGTGTCTACACGTTGACTGGTGAAGTTCTCCAGAACGTAATGTAATAATTTCTGTGCACAAGTAGAAATTCATGGATAGAAGGAAATATAATAACAGGAATAGCCTATTCACAATAATTTCAGATGTTTTTTTCATTCCGAATTATCACTATAGTAATTATTTTAATACCACTAAGGGAGAAAATGTAGTCAGCTGATCGTCATCATTTCTTGAACTTGTAACGTCGATATAATTTCCATGCCACTTAGGAATATTTTTGGAGGGTACAGCATCTGCCTTCGATTTCCTCTTTTGATTGCAAGCCCATGAGCTCTTTTTTCTAAAAAGTCCCGTTCATAATTACGAGGGAGGAAATGTGCGGAGCAAATTCTAGAAGCGTTAGGGTTCATTTTATCAACTCTTTGACACCATAACATCCGTTTAGCCCATGAAAAATAATTTTTTGGAAAGCCATGATAAATTCTATTCTCAGTTTTACAGGCCATATTTGTACACTCCTCAACTGCACCGTTACTCCTACTTTTACTAATTTTACACCTCCTTGCAGTAAATAACAGCACGTATTCTAAACTTTACTTACACACTGTACTAAATCATTTAATAAACACGCAATAAACAATTAAACAGCTAACATGAGACCGCTTACTAATGTCATGGCTTGGAACACGCTGTAGAAGTGTCCTCACAGTGACGTCGCGGGAAAGTGATTCTGGTACCTCCTGGTGTTATTCGATGAAACTTTCTTCGGCCACGCCATCCGATCGCCCGACCATCTTACCAAATCAGATCATCTGGAGCGTTCAGACAGGTCGACTCGTCAGTGTGAGCAGACCTACAGTACATACAGTACGTAATAATGACAACAGTGACTACTGAACGGAAGGTTATTGCGTAGTTTTTGGAGCTGTATGAAGAATTTACTAATAGACATGACACAGGCTTTTGAGCCTACGTCGTGTCAAGAAAATAAGGTGAAATTCTTTACGTTTCCCAGAGAACTTTGCTCTGCGTCTTCAGAAGAAAATCTCGACTACCCACGAGAAAGGCTTCTCAAACAATGAGGTTTGAATATAGACGTTATAATAGAAGTGGAAGAGGTACGTCTATTCATCGCGAGATGGCTCCCGAGACGCGGTACAACGCTAGCCTTCGAAGCGGAAGCTGACGGAGCCATCAGAATCAGTCTGAGAGCGTCACGTAACATAACAAGTGTACGCACATATGAAAGTATGACATCGACACAAGCCTGGAATGAAACATCTGGCGACGGGAAACGTACGAATTTGGAAAACATCGAAAAGAAATAACAACAGTGAAAATACAGGGAAGGGAACTACCTACGTAAACCCTTAATGGCTGGTAACCAGGTATTACTTAATTGATAGCCAGTGTCCCTGTTGAAATTGTTAGGTTTTCTACGTATTTCCACAGCTTCCCGTATAATCCTGGACCTGTAGTGTCTAGTGTGGGTAAGAGCTCGAGCATCTTGGAACACGACATCATGACCCGACGATAGAGTGTGCTCAACTATTGCTGATTTGTCTGTCTGGTTGAGACGAATATTTCGTTCATGTTCCTTGATACGAGTACTAATGGACCGGCATGTTTGGCAAATGCAACCTTACCGCAAGTAAAGGGAATTTCGTATACGTCAGGATGTAAAAGTGGGGAATTTGTCCTTGATTTTACACACGGCATAAGCCCAAAAGCCTATATCTTGTCTATAAGTATGGACCGTGAAAACATCAGTGGCAACAAGAATTTACTTGTTCATGGAATACGTCGAGTAAGCAGTATAGCAACAATGATGCCGGCTCTTGAGATCGTGCTGGAAAAATAAAAAGTTGTATTATAGAAAGCGTGTCTTAGAGCACGCCTTCGCGACATAGTGTGGCTTTGTGAAAATATAAAAAGAACGGTCGTCGCAATACAAGCAACACCTCTTTTGATAGAACGTCGCAGTGAAAAGAAGAAGTCACTTCACATCGCTTTCTTGGATCTCGAAAAGTCCTTTTACAGGGTGCCTCATGATCTTATTTGGCATGCACTCAGGCTGCATGGTGTAGGATAAGTATACCTTCGATGGATCCAGCTTCTGTATCGAAATGCCACCAGCTCTGTCCGATGTGCTGCTGGAATGTCTGCACCATTTCGCACTCAAGTTGGCGTTCACCAGCGATCAGCTGTATGTCTACGTCTGTTCATCCTCTGTCTCGACACCATCAGCAAAGAAGTGTTAACACCATACCCTTGGACTCTACTCTATGCTGATGATGTTATGGTCACCTGTGAATCCCGTCAAGATTTACAACTAGTCCAACGTTGGAAAAACTCCTTGGACAGATACAGCCTGCGACTTAACGTCAGGAAGACTGAGTACCTAGAGTGTGGTGTACGAAGTGGTGGGTCAATTAACGTCGACGGTGTTGAGATTCTCGAAATATCTCACTTTAAATATCTGGGATTACTTATCCGACAGGATGGTGACACGCTCCCAAGTGTTCGAAGCAGAATCAACACTGCCTGGATGAAGTGGCGCCAAGTCACTGGAGTACTTTTTGATCGGAGAGTGTCAATGTATCTTAAATCCAAAATTTATAGAATCATCATTAGGCAAGTGGCACTGTATGGAACCGAGTGTTGGCCAGTCACAAGGTGACAGGAACAACAGCTGCTTCGCTGGCCAATGGGACTCCTAGACAGGATCTTATTGGAATTGAGGATGTTCGGATGACGTTTCATGAGGCCCCAGTCCTAGAGAAAATGCGAGAGAATCGCTTGCATTGGTATGGCAACGTGCCACGGAGAAACGGTTCATCAGTTGCGAGAAGGGCATTAAACCTAAGTCCTGAGGGCCGCACACCACGAGGGCGACCAATGAAGCGCTGGCTCGAAACTCTGCGGGAGAACATGCACGTGGCGAAAGTCTTCCCTGAAGATGCACAAGACCACATCAAGTGGAAAAGGAAGTGCAGAACAGCAGACCCTGCAACTAAGCGGGATAAATGCTAAGAAGAATAAAATATGTGAGCAGTGACCGCTTCTCTCATGAAGGTATCTTGTTTCGATAACAGTGGACTGACTAGGTGTAACATGTACTGAAATATTCGTAGTCCATTCTCAAATAATTACGGAAGTCATCAGAATCCAATTCCTTTAGTAACATCATATGGCTCAAATTTTTAATACACTAGCCATTTCTTTGTCCACCTTTTTCTGTCATTGGTTAACAATGGTTCTTTTTTTTTTTGCTAGTGGCTTTACGTCGCACCGATACAGATAGGTCTTATGGCGACGATGGGACAGGGAAGGGGTAGGAGTGGGAAGGAAGCGGCCGTGGCCTTAATTAAGGTTCAGCCCCAGCATTTGCCTAGTGTGAAAATGGGAAACCACGGAAAAGCATGTTCAGGGCTGCCGACAGTGGGGTTTGAACCTACTATCTCCCGAATACTGGATACTGGCCGCACTTAAGCGACTGTTGCTATCGAGGTCGGTAAACAATGGTTCAAGCACGATCCCAACCTTTGGCGTTTCGATAAAACGGGAGGCATGATGTGCGTATTCTGTTCAGGAGTCAAAGCCAACTGATGAGATGCGGCTCTTAATCAAGTCGTGTGTTGAAAACACCTGATTTGGTCCGGCTGACTGTCGGGCCAAAAAAATCTGGTCCTCTGTAGGGCCTGTAACATTGACTGACTGTAATGTTAAATAAAAGAAATATAATGGCGTATGGCTTTTAGTGCCGGGAGTGTCCGAGGACAAGTTCGGCTCGCCAGATGCAGGTCCATAGGCGATCTGCGCGTCCTGATGAGGATGAAATGATGATGAAGATGACACAAACACCCAGCCCCGTGCCAGTGAAATCAAACAATTAAGGTTAAAATTCCCGACCCTGCCGCGAATCGAACCCGGAACCCCTGTGACCAAAGGCCAGCACGCTAGCCATTTAGCCATGGAGCCGGACGTAATGTTAAATGAAGTGTCCACTGTGTCTTCTATCGAGCGAGTTAGCTACGCGGTTAGGATCGCGCATCTGTGAGCTTCAATTCGGGAGAGAGTTGGCTCGAACACCACTGTCGGCAGCTCTGAAGATGGTTTACGTGGTTTTCCATTTTCACACCAGACAAATGCTGAGGCTTTACCTTAATTACGGCCACACCCGTTTCCTTCCCACTTCTAGCCCTTCCATATCCCATCGTCGCCGTAAGATCTTTCTGAGTCAGTGCGATGTAAAGCAACTGTAAAAGAAAAAATGTTCGCCAGACCTATCGCCCAACCGAATACCACTTCTTAAAACATGTGAATAATTCTTCGATGGTGAAAAATTTTAACAATGAAGCAGCCACCAGATACGTCTTTAAGAAATTTCTTACTTCCAACAGTTGGAATTATGATAAACGGTTAAGAATGTTCTTGAAACTAATTAGGGGAGGTAGCCGATTTTCATTTACCACAGTCATTGTTACAGAATTCCGGTTGTTTCATTCTCTTTGAAAGTTAGGTCAGCAAATGATCCCGGTGACAGAATGTAATCTCATGTGTATGATGCAACGCAGCAACATGTAGCGGTGATGCACATCTTTCGGCAAGTTGATTACACCATTCAGTAGTCTATCAGATTCTGCCGAATGAGAAAGAAATTTGGGTGTACGTCACTTAGTTTACTCACAAGCTCTGTAAATGTTGTTAAGATTATTATGCTGTAGGTAGGAACAGATGGGAACAAGAGAAAAAAATGCGTGCATATTAAATAAAGGCCGGCCCCGTGGTGTAGGGGTAGCGTGCCTGCCTCTTACCCGGAGGCCCCGGGTTCGATTCCCGGCCAGGACAGGGATTTTTACCTGGACCTGAGGGCTGGTTCGAGGTCCACTCAGCCTACGTGATTAGAATTGAGGAGCTATCTGACGGTGAGATAGCGGCCCCGGTCTAGACAGCCAAGAATAACGGCCGAGAGGATTCGTCGTGCTGACCACACGACACCTCGTAATCTGCAGGCCTTCGGGCTGAGCAGCGGTCGCTTGGTAGGCCAAGGCCTTCAAGGGCTGTAGTGCCATGGGGTTTGGTTTTTTTATATTAAATAAAGGCAAGATCAGGAATGACGTTGGACAAGTCTGTGAAAGGAATGAAACTAGGAAGGAAGGAAGGAAGGAAGGAAGGGAACAGAAGAAATTAAGAAAGTAAAGGAAAGGGGGTAGATGGGAGGAATGAAGGAAATTGCTGTTTTACGAAAATGTTAATGCCGTTATTATATCCGCGGAACATTCCAGTATCACGTGAAATTTATGTGAATTTTCATTTCAACAATCCTATATGTATGGGTCGAGATTCGAACCACGGTCGTCTTTGGGAGAAGCCAATAATTATGTAACACGACTATCACACCCCCAATAAATTGATGCGAATGAATTTGGTTAGTTAGTGGTATCATATCGTCGCTACACCGGCAAAACCTCGTATCCCACAATGCCCTTCCTATCCGTTATTCTCCTTAGACTGGTCACGCCTCCCAGCCACGTATGGATATGCAGTGCATCAGAACAACATTCGTTGTGTTCATTTTCGTATGACAGTGTGTAAAGGAAATTGAACCTTACTGTATCGCGCTGTAGGAATATATTGCCTATATTTGAATGACGTATTTACGCAGTCCCACAGTATAAAGCATTTAAGGTTCCTTTTGTTCAACCGTCAGCATAGGAAAACGAACACAACGAAAATTGTTCGATGGACTGCAAATCCATATATGGCTGGAAGGCGTGACCAGTTTGAAGGAGAATAGTGGATAGGAAGTCCGGCATCATCATCATCATCATCATCATCATCATCTGTTTACCCTCCAGGTTTGGTATCTCCCTCGGTCTTAGGGAGGGATCCCACCTCTACCGCCTCAAGGGCAGTGTCCTGGAGCTTCAGACTCTTGGTCGGGGATACAACTGGGGAGTATGACCAGTACCTCGCCCAGGCGGCCTCACCTGCTATGCTGAACAGGGGCCTTGTGGAGGGATGGGAAAATTGGAAGGGATAGGCAAGGAAGAGGGAAGGAAGCGGCCGTGGCCTTAAGTTAGGTACCATCCCGGCATTCGCCTGGAGGAGAAGTGGGAAACCACGGAAAACCACTTCCAGGATGGCTGAGGTGGGAATCGAACCCACCTCTACTCAGTTGACCTCTCGAGGCTGAGTGGACCCCGTTCCAGCCCTCGTACCACTTTTCAAATTGCGTGGCAGAGCCGGGAATCGAACCCGAGCCTCCGGGGGTGGCAGCTAATCACGCTAACCACTACACCACAGAGGCGGACAGGAAGTCCGGCTCCATGGTTAAATGGTTAGCGTGCTGGCCTTTGGTTTCAGGAGTCCCAGGTTCGATTCCCGGCAGGGTCGGGAATTTTAACCATCATTAGTTAATTTCACTGGCGCAGGGGCTGGGTGTATGTTTCGTCTTCATCATCATTTCATCCTCATCATGACGAGCAGGTCGCTTACGGGAGACAAATCAAAAGACCTGCATCTGGCGAGCCGAACATGTCCTCGGACACTCCCGGCACTAAAAGCCATACGCCATTTCATTTCAGTGGCTAGGAAGAGCATTAAGGGAGACGATGTTTTGTCGGTGCAGCAACGATAAGACACGGATGGAAGAAGACACTAAGATACAATGAGCTACAATATGTAGATCGTCGCCATAAGATCTACCTGCGTCGGTGCGACGTAAAGCAAAATAGCAACAAAACGTAGAAGGTAACGCATGTAAGGGCTGACCTACAGGATGATTAGATCATCTTACACTATCTACCCATCATCTATCCATCTATCTTTCAGTCCGCACTTTTTATGTATTCATCCAAAACTTCGATTTTATACCGTGAAAATATGGACCAATTTTGGGTTCACTTCAATGTTGGTTTGTTTCTCTGTTTGTTTGGTACAGCATCACTGGAAAACAACTTGATATAATTTCACGAAACTTGGAATATAAGTTAATGGTAAGGGCAATTAGAATCCTAGCTATTCGTTTTGTGACTTGTTTTAAAGGGGAGGTGGCTGAGGGGAAGAACTCAACACACCTTGCTAATATGTCCCGTAAAATTAGTCTAATCGAAATAATATACAGGGTTATTCAACTAACATGTTACACGGAAATAACTTCTAAACGATTAAAGACAAAAGCATTCTGTTTTCATATTCGTAAATGGTATGCAGGGTCTTGTAAAATAACGTGCTACTTAGTCTCATGGGGTGATTAACAATCGAGATATTGATACTAACTCCATATTTTTAAATGCAACGGCACAAATTCATACAGCTGATTTAAAAGTTCATCTGCGTACAAGTTCAAATATGTAAGTATTTTCAAAATCGGACAATTACTTTTTGAGATATAAGTAAGAACAGCATGCGCGGTTTGGCTTGCCGCATCAGACGGCGTGAAGTCGGGCAAGGACATATTGAGGCGCAAGCAGTTTCCTGGGAGTGAGTTCAGCCACAGAATGAATACCTCGCACACATATGATGGGTTTGCAAAGTGTGTATGACAAGCGAACACATGACAGGACAGAAAGGGTTGATGTGTTTAAAAGGAATAAAATAAGTACCTTGCCTTGAAAGGAACATAAAGAAAGCTATAATTGTCACTGGTTTTAGCGTACAGTTCATACTACTCTATGAGCTGAGAAATAAACACAACACAAAACACCGGAAGACCTCCTTCTAGAGAAATAAATGTTCATAGCTGATCGTGGTGAGATGGCAGCAACACTATTTTTTATTTTACATGCATTAATCTCCGCAGAGCTCCAGCGCGACTGTACTAGCGTGCATTCGGGAGAGCGTAGATTCGAGTCCTGCCTCGCCCAACCTGAGAGTGATTTTCATGGTGTCCCATGTTCAACACCAGGCAAATACCGGATAGGTACCTTTGTGATAGGCCACGGCCGACTTCCTTTCCAAATACTTCCCATTCCCATCCGTGAGATAAAAGGCTAAACTGAGCGCAACCTATTGCGAGTCATAACAATACAACTTAATCTCCCTTCCCCGTTGTGTGTTCGTCAGTCATACAATAACGTTGCACACCCAGGGTATGTTACGGTACTCACATTGTGTTTACAGTACATGCCTGGTATCCGTTCTGTGGCTGGAATCAAGGCCTGGAAGCATCTTGCGCCTCAATATGTTCTTGCCCGACTTCACGCCGTCTGATGCAGCAAGCCAAACCGCGCATGCTGTTCTTACTTATATCTCAAAAAGTAATTGTCCAATTTAAAAAATACTTACATATTTGAACTTGTACGCAAATGAACGTTTAAATCAGCTGTATGAATTTGTGCCGTTCCATTTAAAAATATGGAGTTAGTATCAATATCTCGGTTATTAATCACCACATAAGACCAAGTAGCACGCTATTTTACAAGACCCTGCATACCATTTACGAATATGAAAACAGAATGCTGATATCCTTAATCGTTTATAAGTTATTTCCGTGTAACATGTTAGGTGAATAACCCTACATATATTACTAAGGCTATAGTAAGGGTTATTTCCCACTGTCAATCCTCTTTTCATTTTTAAACACATGATAAGCAGGGAAAATACGAGTTTTAGCACTGGGTAAAACGTACTGTGAAGGCGAGGAATGATGGAAGCAGTCAAACACTCCTCCTGCACTCCAGTCTTCAATGTCTTCTTGTACGGTCGCATTCAACTGAGCAAGACTACTGAAGGGTTTATTGTATTGTCAAAGTGTGTTAAAGTTACTGTAATTGAATTGACACAATATTTAATGCTTTGCTCATACAAAGAGATTTTTCATTCAGTGACCGTTAAAACAACTAGTTTCTTATAGAATCGCATCTGGCTCCAAAGCTAGTTGAAAATGTAGTCGTGAAAGAACTTACTTCGTTTACAAAATGCATGGACCTAATGTGAATAACCAGAAAACCTCATACTGATCTGTGAGGATACTGAATGCTGGTTTTTTTGTCCCACCCTTGTCCCGTTTCTCTACGGGGTCGGGTATGAGATACGATGAAGTTGTCGTGGCGTGTTTTTATGACCGGATGCCTTTTCCGATGTCAACCTCATCAGAGGATTTAATGAGATGTAATCAATGACGTGATATATGATAGTAGCGAGAAGGTGAAACCCGGTGCCGGCACATAGCCTACTCCTGTCGAATAGCACTAAGGGGGTCTGCTCAAGGCTTAACGTCTCCATCTAACGGAAGAATCACCATCAACAGCGTTATATGTCTTCACGCCATATGAGCACTGCGGAGAGGTTTGAAATTTAATCCAGGCTTTTGGCACGCAATTTAGTGATTATAACTTGTTTACCACCACCTCCCATACCCTGCCGACCAACATTCTGACGGTGAATTTTTTTTTCGATCAAAGGGACATGAACCGTCTAACCACGGTGTCAGACTGTTCAGACTTCAACAACTTAATGATCATGGCCACCAGGCGGGCTAGGATAATGAACTTATTTATTTATTTATTTATTTATTTATTTATTTCGTTCAAGTCGGTAATTACTTGGCAACTTTTACTGAGTGTTACTTATAATTTTGCATTGCTCCACTATAAACAACTTCCGCTCTTCTCAGTAATAATAATAATAATAATAATAATAATAATAATAATAATAATAATAATCTCATTGGTAGAAAATCTTCGTCAAAATGTACTCTTCGCGAATAAATATATCCGTTTGTAGAACAGTAAATAGGCTAAATATTCCCTTACTTACTAACTCTGCAGTGTTTCTGCTTATGAACTTTAAGCCTATCAAGAATTTATAAATTTAATATAAGACTACTCAAAATGTTCCTATGTTCTCCCTTAGCACTTCTTATGTCTTTAGAAAATCCAATTCTGGAAACATGGTTTGCAAATTTCTCTTCATTTCGTTAGTCTATGCCTCGTTCCTTTTTAAATCGATATTAGTTTAAGTTATCATTTCATATCGTTTGTATAATCGAGGATCATATAATACACAAAGTCGAGAGATTTTCCATGCCAACCTAACAATGGTACGTACAGTTTCTATTCTCTGAAATCTTTAGTGCATTTATTCGATATCTCCATAATCCTTCATATTCAAATGCCCCCTATATCTGTACGACAGTCAGCCTAATGAGTTTAATTTGAAAGATGTCATGTTTCTATTCAACGGCAGGTGGTACTGCCTACCTGCGGATATGTATGACTTGTTATTTGAAAGGTAAGTACCATCCTTGACTGATGAGTAGCAGCTCAATGAGGCTAATGGATGTGGACATCAGTTTCCCATTCAAATTATTGCCAACGACGTTAACTTCCATGTCAATGGCTCGTAGATCGATCGAGGAAACTAATACCCTTTGAAATATTTAGCATACGAACAATCAGAAGTCTCCTCATTACGTCGTAGTGGAATTGGACAATATATTTTCTTTTACAAGCATAGCGATACAATGTTATAGACCTAATGAATAAATTATGTTATTTTTAGTAAGAGAATGGTAATGAAATGCAGTGTGAAAATAGTACACTCAAGTGCAAAAAAAAAAAAGAACAACAAAAAGCGCAGCATGAAGGGATCATTGCAAGGGCAGGTAGGTATGTGGGTATGGGCACGGGACATGGTAGTATAAAGAAAACTTCAAAGTATGATACCACACCGAGCATTTAATGCAGGGCAAGATGCACTTAGACAGATGGCGATGCTGTTGGGCACGGAGGCATACAAGCATTGTCGGATCGTCTCCTGAGGAAGATCCTGCCACAGTTGGTGCAAATGCCCCTTAAAAATCTGTCCTGGTTTCCACTGGTCGAAATCGCCGTTCAATCTCAAACTAAACCTTTTCAGTAGGTGGGTGGGCCGATGATCTAGATGTTAGGCCCCTTAAAACAACAAGCATCATCATAAATAGGTGGGAGGTTTGGTGACGTTGCTGATCGAGGAAGCATCTCCACATCACGAAGGCAGGCCAGAGATAACCTGTTTTGTGAGGCCGGGCATTATCCTGCTGGAAAATGGCGTTGTCGATCTACACCAGAAAGGGAAGCGCATATGGTCGCAGAATTTCCTAGATGTATCAGGTTTGCTTCAATAACCACCAGTGGAGAGCAGGAATCGTAGGAAATAGAACACCTCTGGGTGGTATTGTGTGCCGCTCTACATTGAAGCGTGGATCAATGCGCTGGCCACGTCTCCAGACTAGAATTCGCTGGTCGTCTGTATCCGGACAAAACCGTGATTAGTCACTGAACACCAATCGCCACCGGTCCGTGAGCTGCCATGCTACCCGTTCCTGACAGACATTCGAACATGCCCGGTGATGCTCAGGTCGTAATGGTAGACGTACTAGGGACATCGTGACGTCTGAATATGATATTGGTGGATACAGGCTTCACCGGACTGTTCGCAGTGGCCTGAAGATTGCTTTTCGTGGTTTTTCATGTTCACAGCAGGTTTTAATCAAGGCCACGGACGCTTCCTACCCACTCTTAGCCTTTTCCAATCCCAACGTCACCATAAAATCTATCTGTGTCGGTGCGGCGTAAAGCAGATTGTAATTATTATTATTATTATTATTATTATTATTATTATTATTATTATTATTATTACCCTTGTCCCTTTCCTCTACGGGGTTGGGTATGAAGTGATAATGAATGTTCGTAGCGTTTTTTTATGGCCGGATGCCCTTCCTGACGTCAACCTCATCAGGGGAGTTAATGAGATGATTTTTTAAAAATTTCGTGTGGCTATTTCTAGCCGAGTGCAGCCCTTGTAAGGCAAACCCTCCGATGAGGCTGGATGGCATCTGCCATGTGTAGGTGACTGCGTGTTAATGTGGTGGAGGAAAGTTTTATGTGTGGTGTGTGATTTGCAGGGATGTTGGGAACAGCACAAACACCCAGCCCCCGGGCCATTGGAATTAACCAATGAAGATTAAAATCCCCGACCCGGCCGGGAATCGAACCCGGGACCCTCTGAATCGAAAGCCAGTACGCTGACCATTCAGCCAACGAGTCGGACATGAGATGAAATGAATAGTGTGATATATGATAGTTAGAAGGGAGAGGGTGAAACCCGTTGGTGGTACATAGCCTATTCTTGTCGAGTAGAACCAAGGGGTCTACTCAAGGATTTACGTCCCCATCCATCTGACGGACGAATCACTCTTGACAGTCATGTGCCCTCACTCCATTTGAGCACTGCGGAGAGGTTTGGAATTGAATTCAGGATTTTGGCACTCAATCTAGTTATTAGAAATTATATACCACCACCTCCCATAACCTGCCGGCCTACATTCTGATGGTGAACATTTTTTCAACCAACGAGACTCGAACTGGCTAACCATGGTGTCAGTCCGTACAGACTTTAATGCCTTAACGATCAAGGCTACCAGGCGGGCTAATAATAATAATTTAAATAATAATAATTTTAACATCGTTCCGTAATATGTAACAGGTATTTGGAAAGGCATACTAAGTATTCCGGGGTTTCCATGGATTGCAGAGGGATAAGAAATGCCTAGGGTGAATGGGTGGACAAGGAATTAACTAGAGCAGAACCTAGTACAACAAATTTTGAAATTTTATTTCTTTCCTTTTTCCAAATTTAAAAATTGATAAATAGAAAATCTGAATGATTAACAACATTAATGATCTCGTCAGCTCTAGCAATAGCAAGGACTTAAAAGTCCGAAAATCAGGTACAAAATTTACAATTGTTAACAGTTTGTCTGAGTGATGTAGAAAATAGCGTTAGCGCTCTTGCCAGGTACAAAAGAAATGCTCCAGGAATTTGCGCTCCAACTATATCATAGTCCAGCCTCACAGAGGCATCAAATTTCTCACGGCGCACTTACAACCAATCGGTTGTCCTCCATTAAAGTATTTACAAAGCGTTGGCCAGATGTGGGATTATCTGTTGTTCAACAGATATATGTTTCACTGTTTCCAAAAGGGAACTAACCCCAAAAATTCTCTGAACACATCAATAAATTTGTAGGGGCACAATTGCCCATACTAAGTGGCCTTAGTGTAAAAAAGAAGGTTGAACATAACTGCCCATAAACAAAAGGCTAAGAGGTGATACACTTGCCCCTCCTTATTGAAATAGTTAAAACCCTATGTGTGCTTATGATCCAATGACACAGAGGCTAAACCTATTCTACAACGGGGTGACTAAGTAATAAATATTAAAGCCAAATATGACTAAAGAAATTGAGAGGTTTTGGAAACTATAGTCACCCCATGCCAAATTGAATGGAAACTGACAGAGGGTAATCACTCTTTGTTCCCTTACATTACATTTTTCCCAGTAGGCAATAGGATAGAGTCCTTAGACACGCCGAATTTTCTACATTAAAACCACCAATTCAGAAATGTACATAAAAGAGGTTGAAACCTTCCCTTCAAACTATGCTCAGGAGCTATCACATAGCTCTGAAAATTCTGTCAATCCTTTGAGTTGTTGGGCCTTCCCAACGCCGCACGCGCCCCTGCCTCCTGGTTCACGTCAATACACCCTCATCACACTGGAGCAATTCAGGCAATACGGCCCTAAAACGCTCAACCTTTATAGTACTTTTGAGGGGAAGCTTCCAGAACTCTTTACTGATAGGCTGGGTTCCTGTAGACAGCCTTAATTTTAATTGCTAGAGAAAATGTTTACAAGAATCTGGTAGATTGATTTGTCAAACAAGGAACCAGCTGAAGTGTTGACAACTTCGATACATGAACAAAACAATCCTCAAAATATAAGGGTTGTCAACTGCAAAAATAAACATTACTTTATACAATAATTAGAGTTCGTCCCGCTAGAGGGAGCAATTACAATGATGGTAGAGACATCTAACAGTTGAATACCAAAGTATCTTGTAGTACACCAGTTCAAGTTTGTTTAGATAGATGGCCTTATAAACGTAGCGCAGTTTAACTGGCAGGGGAAGGAGTACACCCGATACAGTGATAATTATAATACTTAAAATAAAATAAAATGTAATAAAATATGTAAATCAGTGAAAATAATGGGGAAAGAAACATTTCTCCGCAAACCACGTTACTGTAATCATATTTAGCTGTTAAATTAATGTGCAAGAAAAACCTGGGTCACTGCTGCGAATAATAATAATAATAATAATAATAATAATAATAATAATAATAATAATGATAATAATAATAATAATAATAATAATAATAATAATAATAATAACAATAATAATAATAATCTTATTAGCTTTACGCCCGATTAACAACACCGACGTGCCAGAATTTATTCCCGCAGGAATTATTTTACGTGCCAGTATATCTACCAACACGAGGCTGATGTATTTCAGCAACTTCAAATACCACAGGACTGAGCCAGGATTGAAATTGCCAAATTGGAGTCAGAAGACCAGCGCCTCAATAGTCTGATCAACTCAGCTCGGGTCACTGCTTCGACTCCTGTCTCTACTTGTAATGAGCAGTTTTCGAGACCATTGAGCAGATGACACGAAGCAGCTGTTGATCAACATCAAGACTCATTTGATAGTAGTAATTCATGGCGAACTATCCATATCATTCATTATCTTGCCAGATTATGGTTGAAGTGGAACAAGGCCTATGCCCTCTTCGTAATTTAACTCCAGCGAGGTAAAGTATTCTTGGTGAACGCGTGGTATGAACTCCGAGAAAACCATCATATCCTTTTTCTGAGTAGTGACGCACTACTGACGAACACCAGGGCTGTTTTGACATAAACTGGGATAGCACTTAGTGCTCCTGCAAACAGCTACCACCTAGCAGTATCTTTGGAGATAGCATATGCCAGTGTTTCCTTAGAGTGTCAGACCGAGCGAGTCATTTAGGTGGAAAAAAACTGAATTATACCCCTCTTACTTTCGAACCCTCATAAATCAGTTCTGCTGATTCGTAAATAAAGATATCGGAACTAAGTGTTTACCGTGAAAGTCTACCAAAAATAAAGGCATAAATAGGTCAATTAGCAGAAAGGTTATAGAGTTGAGGGTTATCTGGAGGAAGAGATGGAAACTCAAACAAGGTCGATCATCTTAAAGAAAGTTTTCTTCCTGTGTTAGAGTCGAGAGAGGCAACTCTCTTCAAGTCTCGTTAGTTCCGGAAATACACAAGGTTCTTCTCAAGCTGGGAAATCAAACAACAGCACCAAGAGTGCTCGGAAGTTACTGGAGACTTCTATAGTCAACTTTTTTACCCACTACTATAACAGGCTGCACTTTGAAAACAAAAGTAAATGAATTTCTTCCTTTGAAAAATAAACCAAAACGGTATAGTCTCTGAAAAGTTTCTCTCGTATGTGTAGGATTTGGCATGGAAACTCTTATAAAGTATACGAGAAACTGAGAATCTAATTATACATTCTCGTTCCTAAGTAAATATAATAAGTTGTATATTTATATGCTGTTATTACGTCATGTAATTGTCATCTTGATCACCATCCTCCTGTATTAAATAAGAAGTTTATCAATGTGCTTTACGTCACACCGACATAGATAGGTCTTATGGCGACGATGGGATAGGAAAGGGCTAGGAGTGGGAAGGAATCGGCCGTGGCCTTAATTGAGGTACAGCTCAAGCATTTGCCCGGTGTAAAAATGGGAAACCATGAAAAAACCATCTTCAGGGCCGCGAACAGTGGGGTTCGAACCCACTATCTCCCGGATGCAAGCTTACAGCTGAGAGCCCCTAACCAAACGGTCAACTCGTCCGGTGTGAAGTATTTTCAAACGCCATTTCTCTACGGGATGTTTTTGGTGGTGATTACTGTTTTGAGAGGAAGTACAACTTACCATTCTCTATTAATGAAAAATGTAAGAAGTCCGATACTTCGAAAACTGAAGGTACCGGTAAGAGAAAGGGAGCGGCCATATACAGCGTGAAAACGAAGACTCCCTAGGACTCAAACAGCTAATACCGTCGGGTTCGGAAAAGAACAAGAGTTGACGGCCAAGTGAGATCGGATAGGAAAGAACAAGTAAGTGGAAGCAGTGCCAGATTCAGTTAGAGAAGCAGTGGTCTACAACCCACGCTTGCTATTTGAGCAGGGGCCGATGACCTTCGATGTTAGGCCCCTTAAAACAACAAGCATCATCATCATCATCATCGCTATTTGAGAACCCCTTGCCCCCTTTACGATAGCCAGGGGATACCGTGGATATTAATGTACCGCCCTTACCGACAGGGGAAATGGAATGTTGATTCTAAATAACTAGCCAAGCTGAGTGACTCAGATGGTAGAACGCTGGCTTTCTGAGCCTACATTGGCGGCTTTCATCCCGACTCACATCTGCTTGGGTTGAACCAGGCAAATTTCAATGAAAATGAAACTTGGGTGAATATCAAAATAACGCATGCCCTCAGACTTCTGCTCCTTGACGGGCACTCTTCCAGATGGTAAAAACATACAGAATGTTTCTTCATTAAGCGTGAGAAGACTTACGTCCTAGACTTGGGCTCCCTTTTACAGAAGACCGTTGCTAGCAATGTTGGGCAAGCAGCTTGGAACTTACTGACTGTGGTAGGTTCAAAACCACGAAACTGTTTATTTCACTAAGAGGGCATTCTTAACCCTCCTCTCCCGAGATAGAAAGAAGAAGAAACTACCAGATTTACACAGTTATCTGGAAAAATGTATAGTGGATATTTTGAAAGATTCAGTGACTTTTAAATCATCACGTATATTAGTCCTAAATGATAAATACTTTAGTGTTTTCTTTCTTTACAGTATTTTTCATATTTTCGGTTATCATTGACTACTGTGTAATGAGGACCGTTTTAGTACAGAAGTTCGGTGATTAAATCCACACTTAACTAAAAATGATAAGTTTTAGACCTCAGGTTTTTGTTTGCAATAAGCCATTAATATACAATTGATGATATTCTCCACATTGTTATGTTTCAATAGATTATTCCAATTACATTTTTTTTTTTACAGTTTACGTCGCACTGACACAGATATGTCTAATGGCGACGTTGGTTTAAGAAGAGCTAGGAGTGGGAAGGAAGCGAACGTGACATTAATTAAGGTAGAGTGTCGTGTGGTGTAAAAATGTTTATACCACGGAAAACCTTCTTCAGGGTTGGAGACAGTGGGGTACGACCCCGCTATCTCTCGAATGCAAGCTGACATTTACGTGAACCAATCCGCACACTCACTGGATCGATAACTACAAATCTATTCTCTCCATGAGCAAAATACCACGTACTTAAACTGGAATTAATTAATATGAAATCTTCATTAGAAGATGATGAGGTGCACATCTTGTCCGCCGAAGCTGGAATGGGTCAACACGTCATGTAGGGCAGAATAAAAGTCTACTCGACACTGCTCGTTATTATGCTATTGGCTTTACGTCGCACAGACACAGATAGGTCTTATGGCGATGATGTGACAGGAAAAGTCTAGGAGTAGGAAGGAAGCGGCCGTGGCCTTAATTAAGGATTGCTCGTTGTTTTACGTCGCACTGACAGGTAGGTCTTATGGCGACGATGGGACAGAAAAGGGCTAGGAGTGAGAAGGAAGCGGCCGTGGCCTTAATTAAGTTACAGCCCCAGCATTTGCCTGGTGTGAAAATCGGAAACCACGGAAAACCATCTTCAGGGCTGCCGACAGTGGGGTTCAAACCTATCTCCCGAATATTGGATACTGGCCGCACTTAAACGACTGCAGCTATCGAGCTCGGTGACACTGCTCGTAGAACGATGTCGGTATATAGGAGCTCTCTGGTGCCAACCTTGGTGTTTGTCCGACAAAACGAATTAGAATGTAGCCACAGATCGCCCAATAGTAATCTGGATTTCTCTGCCATCTAGTAGAGTAAAACGGGACGTCGAAATTTATACGCAGAGAGCCTAGATGGTGTCAGATAACAATGCCTGCGGATGGTAGCTGGGGCGATGTGATGATAATAATAGCACTAATAATTTATTATTATTATTATTATTATTATTATTATTATTATTATTATTATTATTATTATTATTATTATTATTATTATTATTATTATTATTGTGACGACATTGGAGCGAAAGACTAAAGTGCTTGGCCGGTTCTATACTAGGGGTGATGCAAGGTGCAGTACTCGGTTGCAGGCGAAGCCTTAAGGCAACAGTTAACATCCCGGCCGATAACATAGGATTTCTAAAACTAAAATTCACGTTCCTGAGGTTCGCAGTACATATAAAGCTGTAGGTCCCGTAGCTACGATCGCGATATCAACAGTTGCGTTAAACGACAATCTTGCTTTCATTTTACGTCGAGAATGTTGTTTGTCCAGGAAGTTAACGGAAATTGTCTGTTTAGCTTCCTCCCGTATGATGATGTCTAGTGTAGGTTAAGTGTCGATGAATGTCATGCGTACGTGTGTGCGTGAGTGCGTCAGGTGTTGTGCATGCCAGTACAATGTATTATGATAAGACTGCGGAAATTGTCCTTTACGCCTACTTTATTTTCCTGCGTGGAAGAGTAGGCTGCGTAGTCCTGCAGAAATATACGGTATAGCCTACTCGACATTCACAAATATTGTTTTACTATCCGACTGTGACAATATTCCGGGATCGATTTTCTGGACAATCGTCTAGCATTCAAGAGTATGATTTTAGGGTTTTTTCGATAGATTTACTGAACGTTAAAGAACTCCATTCAACGGCTATATTTCGGCATTAAGGCCTATCTTAATGTAACTGAAGAGACGATAAACACATATTATTGGGCCCACGTTCTTAAACATTTTCCTGAAATCTATACTAATATTATAAAGAGGAAAAATGTGTTTGTTTGTAACGAATAAACTCAAAAACTACTGAACCGATTTTAAAAATTATTTCACCTATAGAAAGCTACATTGCCAGTGAGAAACATGGGATGTATTTTATTTTCAAAACAATTCGAGGTGGGGGGTATGGGGGGAGATATAAAAACATATAGGCAAAATATCGAATTTGTCGTGTAAGGACGAGACAAAGTTCAATTTAATCCTCTTGACGCAAAGAACAAAACTCGATAAGACCTATGGGCTGAAAACCATGCTTTAAGAGCCTAAAACCAGCCGTTACGGAGATATTGGCACCACACTACCCCTGCTCTAGGAATCGGATAAAGTAATGAACTGCCGTAACCATGGCAACGTCAGCTCCAGGATTCTACAGCAGCTACATTATGCACGTACGTTTGGCATAGCTGCCAACTAAAATTGATACACATATGACTTACTACCTGGAAAAAATAAACTGTGGTGTAAGACGCTCATATCACTCCTTTGGGCGGGGATGGAAAGGGAGTGAAGTATAAAAATAATAGCCCCGGAGATCTCCGTAGTACAGCGACCAGCGGTTGCCGACGGGCCTCCATTTTTACGTACTGGCTTAGGTTTCAGCATTTTTCGGAGTCTGTTACCTGTAGTTTAAACTATTTTCTGTCAAATCATGGAGTAGTAGGATCACTGATGTTATTAGTGCCGATATTTTGGTCCACTTTTACGATAATTGTAATCATGAAAACAACCTTACACAATTGTCAAGATGGTGCGCCCATGACTTGAAAACATTTCTCAACATTTACACTCAGATTCATTTTATGATGTGTGACATGAGTGACAAGCCCTGAGAATTATTATAGTAGTTTCTTTTATGCATCGCGTATTTCCTTGATCATTTGTAACAGTTACGAAATGTCGGATCAAACAAATACATTCAATAATATTTATATTTCTGGTACTATCTAGGGGAAGTATTCTTACACTAAACCTGCAGCTTTGTGAAGGGAGCAGGTATGTCTAGGTGGGAATGAAGGAAAAACATGGTAGCAAAAGATCTTAGAGGTCGACGCTAGATAGGAACTAATATTTAGAGGCCCCATGAAGAAAAGAAGAAGCAGATACACTATAATTCCAAACAAGACAAATTATTTCTACGTACTTAAGTAAATACACCAGTGATATAAATATCTAATGAAGTCATTCATACTGATAGTATGAGTAACTAAAGCCAGTTTCTAATAACCCGTACGAAGAACGGGTACTTCTGCTAGTAATTAATAATAATAATAATGATAATAATAATAATAATAATAATAATAATAATAATAATAATAATAATAATAATAATAATAATAATAATAATAATTTGCCAGCCCAGTGATGTAGAGGTTGCGTGCTTGCCTCTTATCCGGAGGTCCCGAGTTTTATTTCGGATAGGTAAGAGATTTTAATGTTTGCCTGAGGGCTGGAATATGATTCACTCAACCTCGTGAGACCAATTAATTGAGTAAATGTATGATACAAGAACAGAAAGTCAAGCAATACTGCTGACGATGTTTTTACTCTGACGATGTGGAACTCTCGTATCCGTAATCGTATCCCTCTGTGGAACAGGGCGTTGGGCACTCCATGTTGTACGATGTCGATGTGTAAAATATCTCTGGTGACATATTTAAAGTTTACTCGACAAAAGTAATTACAATTCAGCCATAGATAGTTCAACAGGTATCTGTTTCCCTGCCATCTATCAGAGTAAAATGGAACATTGAAACTGACACGACGGCAGACTTCATGGCACCAGATCAAAATGCCTGCACACTTTAGCTGTGGCCGTACGATTATTATTATTATTATTATTATTATTATTATTATTATTATTATTATTATTATTATTATTATTATTTCAGGAAATTGCTTAAGAACGTCGTCCAAAGCATTAAAGACATAGAAGAAAGGAACAAAATGCACAGAATGTAACAGCAAAAATCACTACGGGCATGCTGAAAAGCAAGTAAAAAGTTAAAAGATAAGGACGGTAATTTTAACTGAAAGGAAAATGACGAGGATAATTTCGTGGTAAATAGGGGTATACAGTGATAAAGCTACAGGGCAATAAAAGTAGAGAAATCAGTACAGTTTATGCAGCTATGATATGGAGGTGGCATACCTACTGAAAGACTGCAAAGAAACTAGGAAAACCAGAGAAAAACACATTGGTAATAATTTAAAAAATGCTTGAAATTTACTCTTGAGAAACTTGCTGACGATGATGGAGGTCGAACCCACGGTTGACAGATCACAAAGCGAAGAAACCGAGACGCGCTGAATTCTCTCGACCTCTCTTACCTGCAGGCAAATATTCAGGAGAGGATTATCTCGGTACCTTTACTCTTCTGAAATGTGATGCACCGAAAGTTTTGACGTTAATAATGAATATGCAACTTCGCGTTACAAGCGCAGCGATAAATGGGCCATTTGCTTTTCAGATTTTTCCTGTTTAGTGGTCCAAGGATGGATTAGGATTGTGTAAAATAGATGGACAATAGAAATACGGGGATTTAAGAGCGCGATATCCTGCCCTGTGGAACCTGCAGCCATGCACAGTAATTCTCCGCCAGAGGGTTTCGTGAGATAAAGAGATTCTGGCCAAGAAATAAACATCTCAATAGACAAAACCGCTGCTGTCTCTCAAGGTGGTTCCTCGAAATGCCACCGGTTTTGAGAAAGAAGATATATGAACTGCCCCTTGACCTGCGACCTCACTGGACAGGGGTCACTCACTATCTGCAGAGCAGACCGCAATGTTTAGTATTCGTTGCGTGCGTGCGGCAGCTACTTATCACAGCTAAGAGCTTTCTGCAGTAACGCATTCTCGGAAGCTACGCAACCTATCAGGTTGTTCACCTACTACTGGCATATCTTCTAATAAACACCACCGTAAAATTCAATTAACGCTCTTTCCTTCTTCTCGTATCTGTCACTGTCGCAATCTTCCCTCCCCGCCCCCTTCTGCTGCTTCAGGTCACTGCCTTTCTTACTCGCTAGACATGTCGCGTTAGTTCCGATAAGTCATCGACATACTCAGCATGACTTACTGATCGATTGTATTACAAAAGGTGACAAATTAATATTAACTTAATTTTTAATGTAACACTCGCAAGCCAAGTGCATGGGTGTGACTTTCTATTTCGAAAGTCTCAATGTATCAACAGAGGTTTGGATCTCGGTCTATTTAAGCTACCAAGAACACACGGTTATCACCTATTCAAACATGTCAGCTTATGAGAAATATTAAAAAACAAATAGTCTGATTTAATTATAATTTCTTTCTCTTCTTCGTCCTTTTTTTTACACTTTAGTTGATATGAATCTTGCCCAATTTTAGAGACGAATGACCTTCCTGTAGTCAACACTACGTGGGGGAATATATTCACGATTGCGTGTTTCTGTGGTGGGTACATAGGTCAAGAGATATGCGTTAAGATGAACACAACTACGAAGTCCTCGAGCCATAAGAAGCATACAATCCGCGGCCCGGTCGGGAATCGAAACCAGGGCCGTGTGAACCGAATACCAGTCCACTGACCACTCAGCCAAGGATCCGGACGATTTAATTACATAATATCACCTTTCTGGACTGAGAGTTGCGACGGAGTTTACTCAGATACGTGAGACCAAGTGACGAGCTGTATACGAGAAGCAGCGGAACCGGTCGTTGAAACAAAGCAATACGGATAAGGATATGGTCACACTGACCCCGGCTATTTGACTAGGCAGCAGTCGTATTGGTAGGTCAAGGGCCTCAATGGCTGACATATGCCACGGTTTAATAAGAACAGTGTCCGGATCCATGGCTAAATGGTTAGCGTGCTGGCCTTTGGTCACAGGGGTCCCGGGTTCGATTCCCGGCAGGGTTGGGAATTTTAACCTTAATTGGTTAATTTCGCTGGCACGGGGGCTGGGTGTATGTGTCGTCTTCATCATCATTTCATCCTCATCACGACGCGCAGGTCACCTACGGGTGTCAAATCAAAAGACCTGCATCTGGCGAGCCGAACATGTCCCCGGACACTCCCGGCACTAAAAGCCATACGCCATTTCATTTCAATAAGAACAGTATTTATAACAATAACAACTTACTTCAGCTTATCACAGATATTAATGGGGCCTCTGGGCTATTTTCGATTTTTACCGAACACAATCATTATACAATTTCTGATGTCACGTGATCCTTCAGGTGGAACTCCGGGATTCGAATCTCCGCCGTCTGGATGAAAAGTAATTAAGTTCCTGTCTTAATCATATCCCAATAATAATAATAATAATAATAATAATAATAATAATAATAATAATAATAATAATAATAATAAGAAGAAGAAGAAGAAGAAGAAGAATACACTGTCATCCAACCAGAAAGAGCCTCCTGGCTCAGACGGCAGAGCGCCGGTCTCTCGCCACTGGGTTCCGTGGTTCGAATCCCGGGCACTAAATGTGAGATGTGTGCCGGATAAACTCTGTTTTTTCCTTTCATCTTTCATTCCTGCAACACTCTCCAATATTATTTCATTTCATCTGTCAGTCATTAACCTTTGACCTAGAGGAGTGCGACTGACTTGATTCAGAAGAATATTCTAAGACCCAATAAGACAGAAGAAGTATACAGGCTGCAGAGTAGAGAAGAGATCGAATAGATATCGTGCATAATACACAATATGGTGAAATGTTGACTGAAATCAAGAGAATATCACACTCACGACTGACAACAACACTCGGAGTACACAGGAAGTATCATGAACGTAAAGTTGGTAGCCGAATGCAGAGAAGACTTGATGGACGTTGGAATAACAGTTTAAGATATGCAAGACAGAGAGACATTCAAACAAGTTCATAAGTGAAATCTGAGCCGAAATGTCAAGAAATTGAAGATATGAGTGCAACACCCTTTCAACCATTATTGATCTTATTAGATGTCCGAGTGCTGCAGTTTTTCTCTGTATAGAGATTCTACTGATACAGATTTCTCATATTTAAGAACTCTTAAATGGCAATGAACTGTATCGAGACTCGATCTCACAATCTTGACCATAGGATTCGAACACATTCGCGTAATTATGCCACCCAGCGTGTTTTCAACTGTCGACCTTTTGTGAATTTTCAGCAAACGTCTCTGAAGTATTGGTCATAATGTGTTATGCTATGTTGTCTGTGAGAGGGAGTGTTAGGGAAAGGAGGCTAATGGTACAACATTTGATATTATAAGAGGCAATCTATATGCCATACTCGTATGACTTTCGAGTTCCGATGTATTGGAGATAAAGATTTGAGTTAGAGTGAATAAATGTAATTGATGTGTTTGCCATCGAAAATCGAATAATAATAATAATAATAATAATAATAATAATAATAATAATAATAATAATAATAATAATAATAATAATAATAATAATAATAATTTTTTTTGCTAGTTGCTTTACGTCGCACCGACACAGATAGGTCTTATGGCGACGATGGGACAAGGAAGAGCTAGGAGTGGGAAGGAAGCGGCCGTGGCCATAATTAAGGTACAGCCCCAGCATTTGCCTGGTGTGAAAATGGGAAACCACGGAAAACCATTTTCAGGGCTGCCGACAGTGGGGTTCGAACCTACTATCTCCCGAATACTGGATGCTGGCCGCACTTAAGCGACTGCAGCTATCGAGCTCGGTAATAATAATAATAATAATAATAATAATAATAATAATAATAATAATAATAATAATATAATAATCATTCAGTAAAATGGAAATAGGCCTGGAGGAAATGGGAATCACATTTTTTAACCAATAGTTTAACGTAGAACTAACACATAGATCGTTTTCGGCGACTCAAGAATGGGAGAACGATAGAATTAGGAAGGTAGTCGGCGCAGCCTTAATGAAGGTACAGCCTCAGAATTTTCTTCTTCCTCCTCCTAGTGTTTTTTCGCTGCTATAATCTTGGCTCGCCATTTTTGCACGATTTTGGGTATCGTGTGGTCTTAAGTTCAGAGTCTTGATATCAGTATTCACTGTGTCACGCCAGCGCTGCTTTGGACATTAACGTGGACATTGCCAATTAATTTAAAACATTTGGGTGAAATTGGCAACTGTCCCAGATGCAGCACGGAGGATATGACCATACCATTGGAGTTGTTTTCCCGTGCCTTCTCACTGATGCGTGCAATGCCCATTTGCTGGCGAACGGTGTCGCATTTGACATCATACAGGAGTGTGATGCCCATCGACCAACAGGCGCATTTCCATGGTGTATAATTGGCGCTTCGTAGCTTTGTCAGTTGATCGAAATTCAATATTATATAAAGCAACAGGATGTAATATCATGTGGTATATTTTGGACTTCAGATGTAGTGGCATCCTTCTGTCGCAGAGTACGCCTGTGACTTTCCTCCATCTCATCCATGCTGTCTTAATCTTACTTCTCACTTCATCACCTATCGCACCATCAGTCTATAGGTTGGATCCTAGATACCTGAAGCGTACGGTTTTCGTTAAGGTCTCTCCATCATCTTGGATGGAGCCGTTGTTTGGAATGGTTTCATGGTATTCGGTCTTCTTTTCATTTTTCCTAAGACCATATTGTGAGAGACGGCTGTTCCAGTCCTCAACTTGACGCTTCAGTCCTCTTCTGGTGGTATCAGCAAGTGTAATATTATCTGGGTATAACAGAGTCCAAGGGACACTCTATTGTAGGTCTCATGGACGAAAAGCAATCGGGACAGTGTAGATCCTTGGTGTACACTGACTCTCACTGGCAAGCTCTCCGAGATGCTGACAGCGCAACCTACATGACTGGTGGTGTTCATGTACAGCATCTTGATGCAAGTGATAAGCATTTCTGGTCACCAGGTTCACGAAGTGCATACTAGTTCGCACAATGTGGAACACAGTCGAAAGCCTTTTCAAGATCAAGGAAGGAAATATGCAGAGGCGCTTGTTTCTCTCAGTGTTTTTCAATGAGCATTCTCTCAGCGAAGGTTGCATCGGACGTTCCAGCACCTTTGACGAAGCTGCACTACTTGGTGTTAATGCTGAGAATGTCGCGCAGTCATCGGTCAAGGATTATCTCAAAACTCTTCATTGTATGCGACAGGAGGGGGAATTGGACGGCAAATTACAAATTCTTCTGAATCACGTGTTTGTTTAAAAAGAGGCAATCACTGGGAAAAGAACCAGAGTCAGCTATGGCACCAAAAAATTTACTCACCCAGTTGATCGTGGGTTCTTTTAATTCCCGCAACTTCTAGAAATCTGAAAGTCATCTGGTCCTAGTGGTTTTTGGTTCTTTGTACTCTTGATGGCCCTGGTAACTTCCTCTGATGTGATGCTGAAGATAGGACTTGCTGTTGGATTACTTTCTGGAATAGAAGGATGTGGGAACTCAGTGTTGGAAATCTCTTCAAAGTGTTGTTGCTAACGTTTGATGATGACCTGTTTGCCCCTTAATCGCTGACCTTCTTTGCTTTGAAGAACACATATTGCACAATATCCTGTATAGTTTTGGTCATCTGGAAGATAGTTTTCTCTCCTTCCTTTGAGTCCAGTGTTGTATTCAGGTCATTATAGTGACTGCTCCTAGCTTCACCGACAGCTTTCTTTAGCCTCACATTTGGCTATAATATATCTTTCGCTGTTCTCTGGAGTCTTTTGGGAACCCCAGTTTCTATATGCCTTTTTCTTGGTGTGAAAATCCCACGAAAAACAAACTTCAGTGCTGCCGACGTGAGGTTCAAACCTGTAAATCGCAGCCTGCTTCTTAGTACAGCGTTACTACACTCGGTGCTCGGTAAGAGGTAGGCACGCTACCCCTACACCTAACAATTATTGTCGCAAATGGGGATTATCTGGTTTATTAAGTGGAATGTTCATTTTTAATGTATTTCTGAGCATTCTGTGTAATTGCTATTTTAATAGAGAGGTGCAAGGGGCTTGTGTTTGACAAGGTAAAGACGTGCATCTTCTTAGTTTTATTAGCATTTATCGAAGTATTAGAGAAATGAATAACATCTATCGTCCGTCCTTCTGTACAGCGAGTTCGTTAAGTGCGAAACAGAAGTGCGTGTTTAGAACACTGTGAGATAATTCGAATTCACATTTATGATGTTTGTCTGTTAGATCTAATGTCACAGTATCATTAAGTTATTTCTTGCTCTTATTCAATATGAGCGCGGTTTTTAAATCAGGCATACGACACTTAATTTTCTAGTTCTACGTGCCGATTGATATAGTAACCTGAATCATCATCATCATCATCATCTTCCTTCCAAGTATTGGGCCTGTGTCCCGTTACGGTCTTGCATTTTTCTTATTGCAAGACTTGAAAGCAATCAAATGTTTTTTCCGACGGGTTGCTAGCCTGAAGGAAGTAGAAACCTGAATATGGATTCAAATGAATGGCCTTGTGATTGTACAGTTAATGACGAAGAAATTGAACAGATTTATCAAACGTTTTGTGAACAAAATCTATATTTTCAAAATGAATGTAGGAAATTAGACAAGGTTCTACTCAATCTGCCGCTAGACGCCGGGAAGAAATCTTCATCAAAACCACGTGTTGAAGATAATAATGGTTACGAGGTTTCGTTGAGATCTTCTTACCTGAGTGCGGCACATGTCAATCTAAGATAACTCGTTACCCACACTCATTGAGATACGAGGAATTGCATTGCACGTACTAAGATACAAGTTGGCATGTGGCTTACGTTAAACCTGAAAATTAATGTTTAAGAGTCTTAAGCGGCTTACGATTTTTTTAGGAGGGAGACGTAAAAAACACAGAAAATATTCCTGTTAAAATCACAATTTGGCATATTTATGGGTTAAGAGGTATTGCATCCGCACCTTCGATATGTTTCCAATAATGCCACAAGGTTATTAGTGTGTAGCGTCCCGTTAACATATGAAGATAACTACATCGACTGCATGTTTTTAAATGGCAATTTTTTGTACCGAGACGATTCTTGGTTTCTGATTTTACTTTCTACGCCACTGCCAGTGACATATCTACGGGTTATAATATTGACTTTCCATCTTATAATCGATTTTAGAGTCTTAATCTAATATGGAGGACATACATCCTTATTAAACAGTCTGCACTCAGACTACGCTTAAGTTATCGGATAGAACTTTGACACAACCAGTTGACATTTACAGGTATTTCAATGCGAGAGACTCACAGTTTAAAATGAATGGAACATGGAAAAGAAGATACCGTTTCGGGAGCGCAAGAGAATTAAAGGACATTGGATAAGTATTATTATTATTATTATTATTATTATTATTATTATTATTATTATCATTATTATTATTATTATTATTATTATTATTATTATTATTATTATTATTATTATTATTATTATTATTGTTGTTGTACCAGGAGGTACACCTCTACGCCGCACGTTTAAATCTTGCGCCAATTGGAACTCCTCTACTGAAGAAACACTGAACTTAAACGGGTCCTACTTAAACCTTTCCTCTGAAGATGTCACTGTGTGAATTTCGACTTGTTTTTGTTTACTATTTATCAAGAAGTTTGGACATTCTCTCATAGATGTCACTGCCGAAAATCTATGATCATGCACCCTGGTGAGAGTTGAAGGAACTTTATTTGAAGAAATTTTGTATTCATAAGTTTGTTCTTTACTAAATTTCGTTCATTCATTTAGGGGTTGGCAATATTTATCTTTTTTTCCGCCAGTTTCGAATTTAGCCAATCCACAATTTCTGTAATTAATTTTTAGCCAATCACCGGCTTCTTCTTCGATTTGGTGTTTAAGGTATCCAATTAAATTGAGAGGGTGGGGCTTAATTATTCATGAAAGGTCTCGAACCTTCCCCGAGGTTTTATAAACTGCTGATTTTCACACCTCTTGGCCACTTGATTAACATCTAACCTAGTGTATGGACGTGTAGCAGGAGGCGGGAGGTGCCTCTTTCATCAGGCAGCAGGTCTTCAATAAGGTAATGGCCGCTTAACACCTTTATTTCTTGCTAGCTCAGCAGTTTAACCCGCGGGAAAGGTCCGAAACATCCAATGTCACTGCTGAAACTTTAAATGGAAATGGCCTTTAAGGTGGTGATGATAAGAATAACGAAATTATTTCAAGGGGTTTGGGCAAGACGGAGAAGTATAAAAAATCTACGGTGCGGGGTCAACCCGATGTTGGGTTTAGTCGACCCCGGGTATGTAAAACTGCTGTCCAAATGTTAACAGGCCTGAGAGGGAACTATGGGCACGGTGTCAATCTAAATACTCTAGGAAATCACCAAATAAAAAATGTGACACAATTTCCGATCAAACTAGGGAACTTATCTTTCATAAATTCTAGTCGGATATGATAAGAGAACAGAGAAAGGTTTACGTTGTGAGTAACGTGCGGCGTATTGAACCAAAACGAAAATATACAGAGAACATCTCCAGAAGAAATAATACCATTTTGTAATTACTTAACTGTTGATAATGAGCTTATTCTGGTGTGCAAAACGATATTCCTTGCCACTCTTGGGCTGCGTGAATTTTCAGTCCCGGACTGGGTGAGAAAAGGTCAGCATGGTTATGTGTGATTCAACAGAGACTCAGAACCAGGCAAGGAAAAAATATTTGCCCAAGAGAGGAGATCGAAACCGCATGTTAATTGATCTTTTTATTCTTTGCTCAAATTACCATCAGATTATGCCAGAAAAGAAAGCTCTAATTTCTATTTGGAGCAAAATATCACCTCACTTAGCCACTGTCTATAACTTACAGAGCTATCAAACCACGTGTTACTGGTTTTCTGAAGTAGGCGCTAGCTTAAGTGCTTTCACCTTCGGTTCATGCATTATACATTACTGCGGTGAATCAAAAGAAATACCAAAATCGCAACGTAATTTTGACAAACGGAATTTTGGATTTTTCAATCAGAACTTCAACGACTGTGGTTCAAAATTTCTTAGTGAAAAGACATTCACAAATTGACTGTGATTCTCCTCATAGCTGCATTGAAACGAAGCTGGAAAATCGAGAGATACATATCCCCAGTGATAACCTCTAGATAACAAAGCACGCCGGAATGAAGTCCTTCCCTTATGAAGTCAAGTCGATAGACTACTCTGGCGTTTACTAGATTTCTCAGCAAAAGCTCACCGAAGGTATGAAAAATGTACCCTTTTATTGGAAAGGTAATTATTCATAAATCTCAAGTTCCTTTCTTGGAGTAGTTTGTATGTATCTCTATGCCGTGCACATTTTTCAGGTACCACAGCATCAGACCGGGAAAAGACAAGGTGTTACAAATCAGGTCCTTCATGTACCGTCCACCTGGTGAGATATGTTATAAGCTCAGTTTCAATGACGACTGGACTTTCTACCACGAAGAATTACATCGGTGGAGAAGTATGAATATCCCCTCCTTCAGAAAGGAGGAAAGAGGAAGATAACTGTCATTTCAGCACCTCCGGGAGCTGAAAACAGTCCTTTCGAAGGACTTTTATCATTACAATGACTCGCTATCTTATGAAGCTAATAAAAAGAAGTGCTTTTTATGTTGAAGTCGGTAATGTAGGAAGACTTTTAGTGGAAAACTAGTAATAATTTGTGAGTGGTGTTTATAATGTCACAAGACTTAAGAAAGAGGATATTACAGATTCCTTGGGTTTGCTGCACATTGTTGTATTGCTTAGAATTATCGCATATAACTGAATGTTTACGTTGTAGATATTACCAGTAACATTCATATTAAATTGTGATTAGTAGAAGTTTTATGCACTGTGTTCAATTAAAATATTTTTAAATCTTTCTTTATGGGAATTAAAAGGTCAATACTTGCTTGATTTTCATTATTCTTCAATAAATTACTACTCCTGTTTCTTATGTTCAGAAAGGTTATTTTCCAGTATATTGTAACGCGCTAAATGCTAATTATGAAGTGTTGCGTAACCTTGTAAAACGCGATTCGGGAAACTAACACCCCTAACAAAAGCTCGTAACCCACACAAATATTAAAAAATATGAATAGGAATCCTTTATGGTACGAACTGATCGTTACTGGCCCGAAATTTAAACGACATACCACAAGTAGCCTACACTGGCAGAAATAACAAAATGGGAAATATTTTTGTGCCTCCTGTAAAACTCCTTTTTGGGGGGTTACGAGGTGTCACACGCGCACCGTCGATATCTTGAACCTTAAAATTGTTTTGCACGATATATTTGCCACAAATAGTTTATGAATCCGTTAGTAGCTTAGGAAATTTATATATATTCATATATTCTTTCTTTCTTTGTGCAGGGTTGAAGAACTCACTTACGGTAAAATTTACTTTAAAATCACCCATGGTTTATGTTTCAGTCTTTCCTTGTGATATCCTCAGAATATGAGGTGCAATCTGATCGACCAAATGATCGGTTATCAATGTATTTTAATCTTTTTTTCCAATTTTGATTTATTTAAATAGAACGTTATATCCTCTATGGTTATTAACCTTTTCAGTTCAACTTGATGCCTGACTATGAAAAAACTCTCGTGCTAAAATGTTCATGTTAATGGAACTGATTCTTCCAGGGAAAATGCACCTTTAGTACGACAAAATGTAAAAGCTGGGAAATATGCACTTGCACAATCAGGGTAGTTAAATGCCACGCCCACCTGGCCGCATAGCCAGCAAAAGCGCACAACATGAAAATAAACGCAAAGTAAAACAGTTGATTTAAATAGATTTGAACAATAAAGAATACTGTTACTACTCTGTTATCCAACGTTATAACATCATCTTTTCCAGAAATGGTATAATTTCGTAGACTCCAATCTTCTTCTTCTTTTAGTACCGCTTTCCCCACACGTGTGGGGTCGCGGATGCGAACTGCGTCGCACATGTGGATTTGGCCCTGTCTTACGGCCGGATGCCCTTCCTGTCGCCAACTATAGATGGAGGGATGTAATTACTATTGCGTGTTTCTGGGGTGGTTTTTAGTGTAGTGTGTTGTATGAATATGAAGAGGAGAGTGTTGGGACGGACACAAACACACAAACACCCAGTCTCCAAGCCGGAAGAATTAATTAGAAGCGATTAAAAATCCCCGACCCGGCCGGGAATCGAAACAGGGACCGTCTGAACCGAAGGCCAGTACGCTGACCATTCAGATGACGAGTCGGACAATTTCGTAGACTCCAGTATGGATAATATAATAATATAAAATGCCAATAATTTGTTTTTCTACTTTTCATCTGGAATCGGCAATCCTCCTCCCTTAAGAAGTCTACTCATCGCTCTGATTACGAAATAGGATTCTGCTTCAGATTTTACTGTTGTAACTGGAAACTCAATGTCTGCAGTTCATCACTTTTTTATCCTAGTGGAACTTGAGCGTAATTTCAAGGTAGATCTTGACTGTCTGGGGTAACGCTGTCTTTGTAATGCTAGAACTAATTAGCAGCCAACGCTCATTAAGAAGTAAGCTTCGCAAAAACGAAACACAATGTTTTTGAAATATACACGAAACACTTCATAAACGTTGGCGTGTTGGAATGAAGGAATTGTTCGTTTCGTTTCCTTGTAAGGGATGTCTTTCGCCATAACGTTTTTGTTCTTAAAATTTAATTGTGTTAAGCCTTTGCTGGCGAGATGTAGTGTCTATGTAGTGCACTACGTCTTCTGGTATGTGCTATATCAAATGTATTACTTTCATTGACCTGTCTCAGTCTCATCCTTGGCTTTGACAATATGAAAGTGACTGAGGTATGAGTGATGCTAGTAATACCATTGCTTATGCAGCCAGACCCTGTTATGAATAATGTGAAAATATCGCTCGTAGGGTCGGTTGGTGCTTGCATTTCAGTGAGCTTGGTGGACTGATATGTAATAGCAACGGCTGGCTCGGTGAGGAAAGCAACGGGAAACTACCTCATTCCTCATTTCCTTTGTACGCCTATTCAGTGATGCCTGAGCTATTTGTGACAGCTGTTGGCGGAGCTGCAGAGGATCAAACCAGCCCTGGGGCTGAATACCCAACATACACATACATTATGTTATCTATATTGGAGCCTAAGAAATTATATCATTTCTAAAAAGGAAGAACAAGTAACGTAGAATATCACGCTGAAGACAGAGTAGTAAGAGTACTCCTTACTGTTAATTGTTTCATTTAATGGAAACTATAAAACCGCAGGTAGGCATTCGGTTACGTGCATATGTTATAAGCAGTTTTGTCTATGCCAACAGCTTGGTCCTAATGACTGAATGTCAGATAGGGAATACCGAACTGGAATATGTGTATCATTACAAGTACTTAGGATGTGTACTTTATTAGAATGGTGATATTATTGTAGCAAAAGTACTGCAAAGAGCTTGCAGTTGCGATGAACGATTTTCTGAAAGGTGGAAGGAAGCTTACGGACGAAATGATCTTTAAATCATTCCGTTTTCAAATAAACATTGCTGTCCAGATGTGGAAGGTGGGTGGGTTCAAAATATATCATTAATAAGCTGTACCAGGCAGACATGAAATTTCAGGAATTATTACTTGTATGAGCAGGTGGGAACAATGGTAAGGAACCATTCGCAATCAAGTAAAAAGGACTAAGTTAGGAATAAACTCGAGGGACGAAACTGTGCACATGAGCAGGCTACGCTACTGAGTTCACGTGAGGTAAATGCAAGAGGAAATATTACCCAGAAGCATAATAGGCTCGGACATGGAAGATAAGGGAAGCAAAAGGAGATATAGGCGACGATGACTTGATTCATTTTTTGATTAAGACGGGATGAACTAGATCACTTCATTAGTTACCAATAGGAGAACGTGAAGGTACCTAGTTCATTCACAGAGTCTTGTAGAAATGAAGCCATAAAGGGGAAAGAATCAATAGAAATCGAACACACCCAAAATATCCTAGAAGTAGCGTAAGAGAGCCTACATACAAGGAAGAAAGCCGAGGCGGCCGAGCGCCGCAAGCCACGACCCAGTACGTCTACACCTCTCGTCTAGCCTATGAAGGTAGATATACCTGACACTCAAGAAGATGTAATCAAATCCATAAGGATAGAAATAGTGCGATTCGACAACATTTGCAAAAGAAGAGTCCAGGCAAAGAAACGAGTATGTTCCAAACCTAATGCTACGCGGTCGCTTTTAACACCCACGTGACCAACATCCATGGCTCCGACATAGCCCCACACATTGTTCACCGAGCTCGATAGCTGCAGTCGCTTAAGTGCGGCCAGTATCCAGTAATCGGGAGATAGTGGGTTCGAGCCCCACTGTCGGCAGCCCTGAAGATGGTTTTCCGTGGTTTCCCATTTTCACACCAGGCAAATGCCGGGGTTGTACCTTATTTAAGGCCACGGCCGCTTCCTTCCAATTCCTAGGCCTTTCCTATCCCATCGTCGCCATAAGACATATCTGTGTCGGTACGACGTAAAGCAATTAGCAAAACAAAACAAAAACAACAACATTGTTCAGTTATATACCATATATCTTAGATCATTCAATGACATCTATCTCTTTCTTATATTCATATAAATCGTCTTTTGTCTGTACTTCTTGAATATTAATCTGATACCTGGTTATTATACCGGCAGGGCAAATAATAAGCCTTCATCGGGTTCAGTTTAATTCTTGTCTATTTGTCTGTTACACCATCAATAGAAATCGGCTGGCAGGAATTTTATCAAACTTGGTACTTCTAAAGGGGGCCTAAACTATAAAACTCGATGTCTGTTTCTTACGGTTAGTTTTATTGAATATTAATCTGATACCTGGTTATTATACCGGCAGGGCAAATAATAAGCCTACATCGGGTTCAGTTTAATTCTTGTCTATTTGTCTGTTACACCATCAATAGAAATCGGCTGGCAGGATTTTTATCAAACTTGGTACTTCTAAAGGGGGCCTAAAATATAAAACTCGATGTCTGTTTCTTACGGTTAGTTTTACTGAGAAATCGACGAGGACAAAGTTGATTTAGAAAATGACTAGCAAAAATTGTTTGAATGAAAAATGCTGTATTGGAAATATCAGTGGTGTCGTCTGAAAGTTTAAATTCAAGAACCGATAAAATATTCCATGGAGGTTTGCTCTGGAGATAATGGTGACGATTGCTTGACATTAGCGGTTATTTCAAGGAAAAATACTTAAATATTTATCTTAATACCTAGCTAATAAGCAAAAACGAGAGCCAAACGACCATCAATAAAAGAAAATGTATGTTTAAAATCCTACCAGCTGAAACTGAATTCTACAATTTGTACATTTTGAGTATTGAAAGTAAAACATTTTAATATCGTACCGGTAACGTTTTAAATGTTTTATGTACCTCTTCAGTACTTGGTGAATATTAACCTGACACTTGGTTTGATCCTGTCTCATTTTATGGATAGAGCACTTTTGCATCCATCTCGTGGCAAAGGCCAGAGCAAAGTGTAGTTTTCACCGAAGTCCCAGTCTCATCCATGGCTGTGACAATATGGAAGCTGCTGGGGTATGGGTGAGTCTGATTATGACATTCAGAGCACAATCAGTAAGTCTGAGTGTTATGAGGTTCTACAATAGCACTTTCTGACCCAGTGATGAAAGCAACGGCAAACTGCCTCACTTCTCGTCTTGCCTAGTATGGCTCATTTTGTTTACTGTCATTGATTTTTTTGCTTTTCCTATAACTGCATGCCCTTTGGTGGTGCTATCTGAGCATCCAACTAGCCTCTGGGCTGATGACCTAACAGACAGACTGACTTGGTTTGAAGAGTTTAAGGGCCAAAGAGTGCCAGGAAAAGAGATCGCCTCAGAATGTCAGCAACAACATGCTGGGTTGACAGAAATGTAATCATATACTGTGCATGCTCATCTTATAAGCGGTACCGAGTCAGGATTTTAATCCTGGGGATAGAAAGTCTGGAACAGTGTTTATTCTGACTCACGAGGCAAAATGAAGAGCTGACTGACTGGAGTATTAGCGGACACAGTCTTAATAGGCAAGCAGTACGGCAGAGGATGTGATCATGTTGACCACCTGTCACTCCAATAGGTGCAGAGCATGTGTCTGGGCAGCAGTCGTCTTGGCAACCAAGACATTCAAACATGATTTCTTGAGTTATTTACTAAGTGATACCGATGAGAAATAAACGTGATAGAAGCATAAATAGTAAGCCTGCAGAAGCCACGCGTAAAATAGATTAATGTGGATATCAGGAATGAAAATAATGTTCAGATACTAGAAGTTTTCCGAACTTTCATCGAGGAATAATAAATAAAACAAAGCTGTGTATTTAACGGATGTTTACTTGCTGTAGGCCCAGAGAGACGTTAATGTGCTGAAATTTTCCCGTGGAAAAGTTTTCTTAAATGTGCCATATCTATGTCATACATGGACGTATTCTTAAATGCCAACTACTGTCAGAGCGATTCGGCAATCTCCTACGTTGAACGAATCTGTGACTAGGACTTTTATTGTTGAATTTATTTATTGGTGCTAAGATATGCTAAGTTACTAACGGTGTGGTCTTTGGTATGTGTAGAAACGTTCCACAACCGTTGTAGTACACCAGGAAATGTAACTGTGAGAAGTGCGTTTCTAAACGCCTTAGACTGCGCAGAGACGTTTTGAATTTAGGTCCCTAGTTAACTGAAGTGATAACAGGTCCTTCAGTTCCCTTGAGACTATGGTCACCATGCAGTAATGATTACGCACCGAGTGAGTTGACTGCAAACTCCGGGCTGTATAGCTGTCAGCTTGCATTCGGTAGATGGTGGGTTCAAACCCCATTGTCCACAAGTCTGAAGATGTTTCTCCGTGGTTTCTCATTTTCACACCAGGCAAATGCAAAGTCAGTGGTTGCTTTCTTTCCAGTCCTAGCTTGTCATCGCATAGTCGCCATAAGAACTGTCTGTATCGGAGCGACGTAAAGGCATAGCAAAATAATATTATATCACCTTCAAGTCCACTCGAAACACATAAGACAACCACTCTGATGGGTCGACGTTGTTTGTATTCACTCGCATCTTACTACTCTCTTCAACATTCACGTCCAATGAAAACACCTGTATGCCTAAAATAACTGGTGAGATCATATTCAGATCCTTTGCCAATAAGCACAGCTGGAGAGAATGATCTTCTAAAGCTCTGTCGAGCAGGGATTATTTCTGAAGAGCTATATGACTGGTAAAACAGCTTGCCAACATTGGCAACTAAAGCTGACAAGATTCCAGAACAGGAGAATATTGCAAGTGATAATTCAGTAAATGGAGGCTAAAAAGCTAGTAGAATTTTACGGATCTTAAAAAAAATGTTTTTCATGTTAAATATGGTATAGTGGAAAATGTATGAATACGAAATGAACTTCCATTAAAATCTTTTCATATTAATAAAAACTAGCTGAAGTGCCAGTCGCTGAAGGGATAATTACTTAGCATGTGCATTATTATAATTTTTGTCCACCCCTCAGATTCTGAGGCGCATATGTGGACATGCCTCTCCCTTTCAGCGGCTTGTCGTGATGTACTCACTTCCTTGACCTCTGTGGTTCCTTGCAGTTTAATATTGTTTTGTATTATTACTGATCTTGATTTGATCTCGTCCTTCCGGTACAAACGAAAGCCAAGTACGAGTTCCGATATTGTAGGCCTTCACATCTAGTTGTCTTTTTATTGTCATATTAGGGCATCCAACGTAAAGGGAGACCTACTTCCTCCTTTCATCACGTTCCTTCACGACTCCGATAGACATTTGTACAATTTTCCTTGTTGTAGATAGCTGTAGTACCCATAGTCCATGGGACAATCATACAGCATGTGCAAAGTTGTCTAACTCCCCAGCTACTTTCCGCCAATATTCCAGACAGGCTGTTTTACTGGGGACGCGCAGTAATCCCATCTATCGGATATGAGTGGCAGCAGAAGAGACAAAACGCATCACAACAATGGTCAATGTAATGTTTTTGTAGATCAGTTTTATGAGCTTTCCATATGGTAGGTTTTCACATTTAGTTTTCTTCTGACTCTGTGACATTAGGGCATCAAATGTGAAGGGAATCCTTCTTTATTTGATGACTCTCTCTTGTCTTATCGTTCAGGTGATCGTTCCTTTAAGATTTTTCTCATATTTTATAACTTATTGCACAATTTTTCTTGCCGATATGGACCGATGACCACGCAATTTTACTCCTTGACAATCATGAAAAAATCCATCACCAATTAAAATGATTGAACGATATATCCATGTTAGCAATGCTAGGCGATGATACGGACTAAGCAACGTAAGTATAAAATAATGAATTCTATTATCATAGCCGAAACGGTAAGACTGTATGACATAAATGACCATAAATTGTATTTTCTATAACTATGTTATGTGTTACTTTTCGATAGGACCAATAATAAAGGAATTTCAAAATGAAATTTTAGGCACCTTCCCCTAAACTACCATTTCAACTAGCGTGAATAAAAGTATTTATAGCCTAAACTGTAGCGCCTCATTTTCTAACTTTACATACCGATTTTTAGTAAATTCTTTTCACCCATTGTCTCGTGGTTCGGTGTTGATGTGGACTTAGCAACAAAATCGAAATTCATGAGTATCTCTGTTGTCATAGCCGATATGGTAAAGAGGTATAAGAATAAATGATCGGAAATTTCATTATATATAACATTAGTTATGTACTGTAGTATTAATCGATAGGACCACTAATAATATGGATATTTGGGAATTAAATTTTAGACCTTCCCCTAAACTACCATTTCATTCAGCGTGAATAGAATTGTTACAGCCTAGACTGCAGAGCTTCATTCTTCGACTTAACATACCGATTTTCATTAAATTCTCTTCTGACATTTTCTCGTGATGCGGGTACAGCCAGCCAGCCAGCCAGCCAGCCAGACAGACAGACAGACAGACAGACAGACAGACAGACAGACAGACAGACAGACAGACAGACAGACAGACAGACAGACAGACAGACAGACAGACAGACATGATGGAAATATAAAAAAGTGAATTTCCCTTGTTATTGTCAATACAGAAATACCATTCATTTTAAATTCTGAGCAATATAGGACTACACACAAATACCGGTATTTAGAGATTTTAAATACAAAACATGAATTTCCATAAGGATTGAAATCTTAAAACTGAATTATTTCAGTGTTTTTGGGCTTACTACTTCTTCCTTGAAAGTCCACGATAATTCTTTACAATCTCAGACAAGGGCTGCCCAACTTGGAAATTAAAGGATACTTCCAGTCCTACTTGAGGGCATTTTCAGGCATTGCGACGTTTGGGTTTCAGACCTACCATCTTCTGAATACAATCTTACAACTCCATGACGTATACTGCGTAGCCAACCCAACCAGCAAGAGGATGATTTAACTAAATCTCAACGGCAGAATTTTGTTTGCGTTGCCTGTCAAAAAATACTACTTTTACTTAAGAGATTCACATTAATCACAAAGTGTAAGAAAAGAAACCGTTGAAAGCTCAGCAGTCATTTGAAGACAGACGTCAAGCACTGGAAACCCATTGTCTAATGCAATTCATCACAGGCTGATGTCTTCAGTGTGAGTAGGTGCAATGTAATTGTAGGGTACAACGACACAGCTGAGATGTTATCTCGATCACTGGGAGTTGGTACTCCATCACCTAGAACAATAACGAGGTGGCGAGGAAGTAGGCACGCTTGTAAACATTACAACATGGCATACTCTCTATTCACAATTCACGACATTTAATCAATCAAGAAACTTAATCTGCCGAAGCAATGCTACCCGTCACCCTGGCACTTATTTCCATCTTGCATCTAAATGTTCCCCAAGATTTGACTTCATAACATGAAGCAGCAACAAATGTAGAATACGCATAACAAAGCTATCATTAATCATTTGCCTGAATGAAATGCGTACCTAATGACGTACACCTACAAGATCCAGAGTTATTACAACTGGACAAAACTATGGTGTAGGTATAATTGAAGTGATTAATTTGTATATAGGCCTATTTTCATTTTGCTACAATTAACAGTTTCAAATTTTCAAGGAATAATTTATGTTAAAAAACAAAATATTGCGTCAAGAATCAGTTCTTTCGAAACTGAAGCCCAGTAACATAATGTAAAATAGGAATTTCGTACCAGAATGTCTCATGGAATTTCTTTGTAAATCGAAAGGTTTTCCAGGATGTTACTCTTAGACGAGTTTAGCTACAACCAGCTGTATCCCATGACCAGTTCTATACAGGGTTGTCGGAAACAACGTAATAATAATAATAATCGTATGGCCTCAGCTACCGTGTGCAGACATTTCGATTTGACACCATGTGGCAGCCTGCTCGTCAATTTCGACGTTCTGTTTTACTCTTTGCCTACTAGATGGCGGACCGAGTAAACTGAAGCTCTCTTGGGCGTCTATGGCAGAGATGTTAATTAATTTTCTCAGGTAAATACCAAATGTGCCACCAGAGATCTTATATATGCCGGCGTCGTACGACATGGAGTGTCGAATGGACTTTTTTCCGCCCTTCAAAAATCCGACTACCTTTGCCAGGTTTGAACCCGCTATCTTGGGATCCGCAGGCCAACATTCTACCACTGATCCACACAGGCAGTCGGAAACAACGTGAACAGAGTATATAAGCGTTAGAGCTTTGGTCATCCCGATAAGCAATTTGAAAAAAAAAAAAATACGTCGATATCTCGTGCCGTAGCGCGATGGGATTATTCTTATTCTTATTCTTATTCTTATTATTCGCTGACACGGCCATCTGTGGGCCACGTTTACACAGTCTCCTTCTGTCACGCAGACTAATGCCCTTTTCTTGCACTCTCGCGAAACATCTTTGGCTTCCTCTTTCTTGCTCTTCCGCCGTGATGTTCCGTGGCTTGTCCATTGGTACTTCGGGGCATCGCTCTTTCCCGAAACCTTTTAACTAAATTTTGTTCTGTCCTCTATTTCTTTTTGCCTCGTACATACTTCTGTCCGCCTCTGTGGTGTAGTGGTTAGCGTGATTAGCTGCCACCCCCGGAGGCCCGGGTTCGATTCCCGGCTCTGCCACGAAATTTGAAAAGTGGTATGAGGGCTGGAACGGGGTCCACTCAGCCTCGGGAGGTCAACTGAGTAGAGGTGGGTTCGATTCCCACCTCAGCCATCCTGGAAGTGGTTTTCCGTGGTTTCCCACTTCTCCTCCAGGCGAATGCCGGGATGGTACCTAACATAAGGCCACGGCCGCTTCCTTCCCTCTTCCTTGCCTATCCCTTCCAATCTTCCCATCCCTCTACAAGGCCCCTGTTCAGCATAGCAGGTGAGGCCGCCTGGGCGAGTTACTGGTCATTCTCCCCAGTTGTATACCCGACCGAGAGTCTGAAGCTCCAGGACACTGCCCTTGAGGCGGTAGAGGTGGGATCCCTCGCTGTGTCCGAGGGAAAAGCCGACCCTGGAGGGTAAACAGATGATGATGATGACATACTTCTGTTAGGTCCCTTTACACTCACCCTGTGCTTCCCACTTTTCTTGCACGAGTATTCCGTTGGCCAGCCTCTGTCGATTAATCGTTTTAATGAGTCCATAAAATGTCATTCCCCTGTTCCTCGTTGTCGTAATTTTCTCGATGGATTTATATAGTTACTTTTACAACTACATTGGATTGTTACTTTTCCTTCTAATTTATAATAATAATAATAATAATAATAATAATAATAATAATAATAATAATAATAATAATAATAATAATAGTAATAATAATAATAATAATAATAATAATAATAATAATAATAATAATAATAGGAAGAAAAAGAAGAAGTGTTCAGTTCCGTGGACAACTTTATAAAACTCTTTTTCTTGTTTCCTTCGTGGAAAGCAGAACCCTACTTCAATTTTCCTCAGAGTTGAACTCAATGATCGAATTCCGGAAGAAAAGTACGTTCTAACGTTTTTCGCTGAAAACAGCCTTTCAAGAAGAGTAAAGTGAGGTCATGGTCTGGCGGCTAAGAGACAATCCTGTAGATTAATGACGTTCTGGTAGCTGTTACGTGGACACATGCTTGATAGCTATCCAGACTCTTGAAGAAATGCATGACTTTTTATTTGTAAGGAATGCAGAGGCCTGCTTGAGTAATTATCTTTTTCTGTTCAATCTTCTTCCGCGTTTTGCAAAGACAACGTATCGCTCATCATCTCAACGATAAAACAGTCTAGTCGAGCTGAGGATAATGTGGTTGTTGGCGGTCATGAAGCAATGTCCCAAAGTTAGACGATTCCAGGTAGGATTCAATTCAGCCTGTCCGCCGTTATAGTCCCGAGAAGACAATTTTCTCTTGTTGGAAACTTGACATTTGAAGTTCCTGGTTTGGTGATGACTGCATATTTAAAGGGAAAAAACAAGATGTTTATCAATCTTTTTTATCATATCAAATAATAATAATTGTTTTAAAATTAACATGGGGAATAATTTCGGTTAACAATGTTCTACTACCAAACTCTAAACGAACTGCGTGCTACGGTGACCTTATAGTAGTGATGTATACGGTGGAATTATGAAATCTCAAACTTGGGAATAGTGGTCATTAAACGATTCCCGGACCTGGAATTTATGTTCCCGTTAAAGTTATTATCACTTAGTTACCAATAAAAAGCCTCTCTCGAAAGCTGACGAAAGCTGTGTCCATCATAAAGAGAGTTCTTGATGTCCTGTGTTATTGCTCCGGTAATAGGCTGCTACTGTCTCGTGGGACCACTCAAATATACCTGTCTCCAAGTACTACACAGCGTTAAAACACAAGAATGCTTGATTCTTTTATGAAGTGCCGCAGTTCGCCCTGCAATTTCAAGATAAAGCTGCTCATTTTATCGTTACCTGTTGAGTAGTGAAAACAACCTAACTTTGTCCTCGAGTAAACAATACCTACTGCACGTGTTAAGGTTCATTTAAAACAGCATAATTGAATGAAAAAAAAATAGTATCCTGTTTCTTCAACAGTTCAGCGGAAATGATGTCCCACTCACAAGAGGACACCCTGATTCCAGTGTGATTGCTATGGAACTCCACAATCAGGCGTGCATTGAGGTAAAAGTAACATCCATGAAGTTGTTTCTTTCGGAGCCCTTTCTATCTCGAGTTATTGAAGGGGACACATAGAACTCTTCTCAGTAGTTAGGCAGCCAGAAAGCTCATATTCGTAAAATGTAAGCCATAAGTTATTTCAAAACTTTATCTCAGCTCAAATACTCTCGAAATTAATAATGCATCAAATAACAAATTGATGTGTAATATGTACGTAGCATTATATATGTTACAGTTCGCTCCGTTGCTTTCTTTAAAATACATTTATTTGACAGCAAAGCAACTCATATTGCACTAGGATTACATCTGCAAAAGGACTGTTTACAATTGACATAGAACATATTTATGATTTAGCCCCTTCTCCCTGATAAATGATATTCCACAAACTAATTACTCCTTACTAGGGCTAGGATTATGATGACCTTATATAAACTGACAAAAATGTAAAAAGAATTGCATGTATGACCTAAAAATATACAGAAAAATGACCTATTGAAAAAAAAAAGTGACCTTTGATTTTCTATCATGTCTGTGTTGTTTTATTCTTGTGTGGTAATAAAATGAATTCAAGCTATTAATATTGGCAAAACAGACATTTTGTAATCCTTTTTCGAGTTTCTAGTTATGAATTTTGAAAATAATACTTACATTTTTACAAAACAGACATTTCTCAATCACCGTAAACCTTTTTCAGCGGCCATTATCACGTCACTAAGTTTGTAGTAAAGTGTGGTCCCGTCATTGGTGAAGACCCTTTCTCCATATTGCGAAACAAATTGTTTTAGTTTAACAGACACACCTAGCTTCACCATCTTCATTATTCATTCCAAAATGTGTTAGGTGCAATGAACAAAGAATACATGGTGAAGATTTTCAAGTGAAAATGATTGTCTACTACCAGCCAACAAAGCTTTGTAGATAGAAAAGCTCCTTTCTACCTCCACCGACACAACGGGAGCGTATTTAAAGGAAACAATGTCACTTGAATTTAATTCACTCTCGTCAAGGTCACAAAAAGAAAATGCTTCAGCTGACAAAATTTTAGCATTTGAACACGTTGTCTGATACCCTTTATTTTTATCCAAAACCTTCATCTTCTCCAACACAGCTTGTCCCACTTTGCCACATGCGCGATCTATATCATTCACCACTTTTTTTTTTTTTTTTTTTGCTAGTTGCTTTACGTCGCACCGACACAGATAGGTCTTACGGCGACGATAGGACAGGAAAGGGCTAGGAGTGGGATGGAAGCGGCCGTGGCCTTAATTAAGGTACAGCCCCAGCATTTTCCTGGTGTGAAAATGGGAAACCACGAAAACCATCTTCAGGGCTGCCGATAGTGGGGTTCGAACCTACTATCTCCCGAATGCTGGATACTGGCCGCACTTAAGCGACTGCAGCTATCGAGCTCGGTATTCACCACTTTCAGCATAAGTTGTAACTGCTGCACTAGCGGTACTTCCGTCTTTTCCAGGACGGTTATGGCAGTAGGAAGAAATCCAAAATTCGTTTTTATGTAAGAAAGTTTTCCTGCAATTTCACTATCGGCCATAAGCTTTTGCGCTGCTTTGATTGACGCGGCTTCAATGCTGTCGAATGAATCCACGATTTGTTTCACCATTTGTAAGTTCTCGCTATAATGCGTCCAGGCTTCATCCTGAAGTCGTTGCAGACTACGTTTGTGTTTCTCGAGCGGTACATGTTGTTCCACCGTAAACCTTTTTCAGCGGCCATTCTCACGTCACTAAGTTTGCAGTAAAGTGTTGTCCCGTCATTGGTGAAGACCCTTTCTCCATATTGCGAAACAAATTGTTTTAGTTTAACAGACACACCTTGCTTCACTTTAGGCATATCGTAACTTCGAGTCAAATAGAACAGCACAAATAGAATACCACGAACACAATGACTCATTGTTAGCTGCGGCCTTCTACCCAAATGTGCGGTTCTAGGACATTTCGCATCACTTGACCTGCGAAGTGTCAGGTAATGACTTTAAAGTATTGAGAAGAGGACATTCCGTACCACTTGAAAGAGTGGGAAGTATTCATCATCATCATCATCTGTTTACCCTCCAGGTTCGGTTTTACCCTCGGACTCAGCGAGGGATCCCACCTCTACCGCCTCAAGGGCAGTGTCCTGGAGCTTCAGACTCTTGGTCGGGGATACAACTGGGGAGAATGACCAGTACCTCGCCCAGGCGGCCTCACCTGCTATGCTGAACAGGGGCCTTGTGGAGGAATGGGAAGTTTGGAAGGGATAGGCAAGGAAGAGGGAAGGAAGCGGCCGTGGCCTTAAGTTAGGTACCATCCCGGAATTCGCCTGGAGGAGAAGTGGGAAACCACGGAAAAGCACTTCCAGGATGGCTGAGGTGGGAATCGAACCCACCTCTACTCAGTTGACCTCCCGAGGCTGAGTGGACCCCGTTCCAGCCCTCGTACCACTTTTCAAATTTCGTGGCAGAGCCGGGAATCGAACTCGGGCCTCCGGGGGTGGCAGCTAATCACGCTAACCACTACACCACAGAGGCGGACGTGGGAAGTATTGCGAAGTTAAAACGATATCCTACTACATGTATTCATTTGTATATCAATTGTCCACTACTGGCGCAGAAGCCTCCACACGGTGTGACCACTACTGATGTTAAACTTCCGTTGGGCGCAGCTGATCTGATTGGCACACGTCTCAATTCTTATCTCGTATTCGTCATTCGCGGGGGCCTAGCTATTTCCTACCTTTCAGTAGTTTTCTGTTTTCGCGTGACCTTCAAGCCCATATCGGCCAGTTCATCAGAATCTTTTATTTTACTTACTTGATAATGAAATCATGAGGTAGTTAATGAATATTCACAATAATAGTAATATTATCCACATTAGGCCGAACACGATGTGTATTTCTATTGCATTGTTTTGTTTCAGGGTTTATTCCCGTTATGAGGAAATACTACCTGTCTTACTAATAAAAAGTCCTTATACAGTTGTTTAACACTTGTATAGTTATACATTGAATAAACCCTGTATAAGCGTTGTATATTTTTCTTACTAATAAACGTGGTATACGCATTGTATTACTATACAGCACGTATACACTCGTTACAAGTCAAAGGAATCTCATCCTGCAGATCACTGACGTATTCGCACGTTCACCTTCTTTATGATCGCTTCTGCTTGTTATCTACGAGCAAAACTTTCCGGAAAGTCACGCAGTAGCATGGCATATCGAAAAGGCAGTGGCAACACAAAGTGAGACAGCTGGAAATTGGCTTATATTGATATGAATATTTCTTCAGCTTGCTTGTGTAATGAACGCTACGAAAGAAATTGAAAAGCTTAAAAAATGATCAAGAACTCCTAACTGGGATAGTACGGAAAACAAGCAATTGTAATTGAATCGGTGTGTTGAAAAGGGTACTTCCAAAATCCTTACTTGCAGGAGAAAGGAAAAACAGTTTTGAAGCTAAAAGAAAGGTTTGATCAAAAACGTTTCTATTAGGCATTTAAACATCACATATTTGCGTATTCAACTACAAAGTTTGGAAATCATATTACGTACGGTTTTGAACTTCTACCATTTTTTATGTCAAGGAACATGTCTCTTTTTTATACTGAAATTCGAGAAAAATCTTTGTAGAGGCAGATAATGTATAATAAACTCGTAATTTCAAAAGTCTATTAAGCAGTAACACATTATTACACAAAACTTCGCCCAACCATCAATTCTTTTATAGTTATTCATTGTCATTCCGTCTCTTTAAGAGTGTTTTACTTTACGAAGATGTCTAGCCTCCATTACCGCTAAACGGTGTATGTCTTCTATGTTTAACATATCGTGAAGACCATCAACGTTATCGTCCAGTCCTTCAATGTTGAATGAATAAGTCGAATATTTCACCACGATTATATTACTGCAGACAATAAATACCACGAAAATAAACTGCTCACTCGTTTCTTTTTCCGCTACTCGCTGCTATACGACGCTTATACAAGGATCCCGGTCTGTATAAGCAATTTAATGAATAACTATAACAGATGTATACACAAGAGGTTTATACACGGTTTATTAATAACGAATTTCACATGAACGGTGTATAAACCTTGTATAAAAGTTATACACCGTTTATTAGTAAGACGGTAGTTTATTAGGTTGCACATTTGTCGTCTAGCACCTAACAGCTTTTGATAATATTTACGTAAACATAAGTTATAAGTATGGTTTAAAGATCAATTATTGAAATAATACAGACGTTTTTCTTCAGCAAATGTTGTAAATTATCTTTGTTTCTGATTTCTAAAGTGTGTCTGTCAGGCACATTACGCCCGCTGGTGTGGATATGGAATTCCAATTTGAGTTCAACTGGTACGAATTGTCCTGGCGTAAATATTTGGGGATTTCGGGAAACCGTTCGCAGATATATACGGACCTAGCGATACGAAATGTTCTCAAAAATTAAGTGGTACGAAATGTCCTCAAAAATTAAGTGGTACGGAATGGCCGTGGTCCGGACACCCAAATATGGTTCCTCTAATGGGCGAGTCCATTATAAGCATTCATCTGGGAATAGGGGAAGAGGGAATTCGTTTCCTGGAAAGTATATGATGTATGAAATCAAACAAAATATCCAACACAGAAAATTAGTAATATACAGAATTAAATAGCTGAACATAAAAAATGATCCTTCTTTCTTGAAAATAGAAGAAAAATGACCAAATAAACCTAAAATTTCCCCAAACATGTCCTTCAAAAGTGGCAAAAATTAAAAAAAATACCTAAGAAATAGACTTAATTGAACTCATTCTTTCTTTCATGAAACATATATATATATATATATATGTGTGTGTGTGTGTGTGTGTGTGTGTGTGTGTGTGTGTGTGTGCGAGCAACGTATCTATCTTAAAAAAATGCAAAATGATCAGAATCCTAACCCTAATAATTACAAAACATTGTTTAATGTAATACGTGCTCCTAACTGAAATATTTTCTTAAACTGACAATAGTAGCCTAAATGTCCCCAGTACGGTATCATTACTGAGTTGATACGCGTACATTTTTACCTACTTCGCGACAGTATGAAATGACTAGAAAAAATGAGGCGCTGAGATAATAAGGGAGACTACTCATCATTTTGGTGGTATATGTGTTACTAGCATTTGTGCCGTTGGGAATCATGCTCCCTTTATGAACGTGTGCGAAGTTGCATGCCTGTATTGAAACGTTTATTACAGCGTGTTAAACTGATATTTCTTTAAAGCACGTGACAGCAACGTGAAGTACGATAAAACTGAACAAAGTCGAGTCGGAATGAGGACGATTACAGCGTTTATAGTACGATACAGTTCCTGGTCCGAAGTTGTGCGAAATTTTCGCTGAATCTTGGTTACATATTGTTGTTTCTCTGATCACTGGAATGGCGCTATGGCTGAAGACTCAAGAAACCCATCGTTGATGAAAACCTCCCTTATTACCTGTTCTATAGAAAAAAGTAAAATGGTTCTATCCGTAACCTACCTTGAAATGGCATGCACCAAGTGTTCCACGGGACTTGGAATAACAATCCAGTTTTTCGTAAGGTGGTGGTGGTGATTATTGTTTTAAGAGGAAGTACAACTAGGCAACCATCCTCTATATAACACTAATCAGAGGGAAAATGGAAGGTATCCGACACTTCGAAAAATGAAGATATCGGCCAAAGTAAGACAAGGGCCGCGAAGGGCGTGAAAATGAAAGACTCCCTACCCCTCGCAAACCTAATAGCGTCGGGGTCGGAAAAGAACCAGAGTTGACCAAGGGAGGTCGGATAGGATAGATAAAAGTGAGGAGCCTGGCACAAGTAAGTGGAAGCAATGCCAGGACTCAGCTAAGAGCCCCGTGGTCGCCAACCCACGCTCCAAAGTTCAGAGCCCCTGAGGCCCCTTTTAGTCGCCTCTTACGACAGGCAGGGAATACCGTGGGTGTTATTCTACCGCCCCCACCCACAGGGGGAAGTTTTTCGTAAGCATCTCCGTTATTGTTCCTCATCGTCGCACGATAAATGCGTATACCGCGTAACATCACGGAAATAACACATTCTTAAACTTTCGTTATATACAGTCTTTTGATAGACCTAATCAAACGAATATATGTCAGGGGTTATCTTTCTATATACGCTAAATTCAAATGATACCTTGATGTCTTATGCACCTGATAACACAATATTGAATGAGTACATGACATATTGCACCCGCTTTTGATCTACGTTCACTTAGACTGCAAAACCGTCCTAACGATGTCACCCTTATCAATCCTCCAATCGAAAAGATGCAAATGAGAAAAAGTTTTAGAAATTAATTTCCAATAAGGCTGGTTGATACACTTGTTTTGTGGGAGTATAAAATCACGAATTCAGGGATTCAGAAATACTACTGGTCCTAAAACCTACCCAAGTACAGGTAGATTCTAAATATGGAGTTTGGTAAAAAATTATCCAGTAGTTTTTCGGTTGCAAGAGCTCAAACAGACAAACATACACCAAAGCTTAAATATGTAGATGTTCATTACTATACCTGAAACGGATAACTGTACGAAAATTTCGGCAAAATATTCAATGTACAGACACACAGTCATTACGATTTTATTTAAATAGATTACTGTGGTTCTTATCCTTATGTAATTCCGCATCTGTTGAAGCTAAAATGGGACTTAATCGATAACTCTTTCACTCTCTAAATCAGTGATAAAGTGTTGTGTTATGCAAGAACAGGACTTTTCGCAGGCAAGCCCCGGACTTGCACGAATCAACAAGACGACGCAGTGATAGCAGCACTGTAGAGGCATGCGCTGAGCAGAGTTTAAAGTGGCTTCGGTGATGGATTCCTCAGAGAAATCCGGAGACTATTTGAATGAATTTACAAGGAAGAAATGCTGCCCGGAATTTTGAAAGAGAAATGTGAATGAAACAAAGAAGTTTATGTGCCTGGAACTTGCCAAAAGGAAAGAAAAAACCTGCTCCGAAATGACAGATTGCAGGTAACTATTCATACAGTGTTCAATGTTTGTTTTTCTGCTGTAAAAAGAGTCCTCTATAACGTAGTTGTATGACTAAATAACCTGCGTTGTTTAGTCAGAAAATCCATTTCTATTACCTCTTCCATGTTACAAGCCAAGATACTAATAGGTTATTGACTTGTCCTTGCATGAGAGCGTCGGTTTTGATATGTACGTGTTGTTATGATGCATATTTATACACTTATTTGGTATGTGCATTAATGTGTTTAAATGATTAAAAACATATTTTTCTATAAAATTATACAAATTTTTTATTTATAATTTTTTTTGTAAATTAGTGTTGTCAGTTGTTTTCTAAATCAATTTCCCAGCACGTGTTTTTATTATATGATTACATATGTCGTTATATGATTTCATTCCTCCTAATAAGTATGTACGGTTAACTGTAAGGTGTAGGCATATTATTATTCAGAATTATACTAAAACATTGATATATCTGAAAACTACTATTCAGTGACATATCCCGTTTTTGAACTCAACGCCTCAATTACACATAATATTACTATCCGAATTTGACTGGTAAGGAACGCGTAACCAAATCGTACCTCCTGTTTGAGAGAATCTCCGGTCGTAAATCGTTATCACGCTGCTATAGCCTTAATTAAAATACCGCTACCTAATCTTAATAATTATATACAGTCACCTTGCTCTCTCATTACATCTAGAACTCCGCCTATCTAACACGCAATTTTCCCTCCCATTCATTTACACAAGACTTGTACAAACTCTTACTCGGTACATGCATGACAAATTTAACATTTAACATTCGAAAGGCCCGTATTCTTAAGAAACGCACGAATATCACCAGGCTTTTATTTTCCACAAACCCAGAACTATCCCAGGTGTACAAAATACCATCTCGTTCTCACACCTCCTGTCAATTTCAATCAACACTTTATTAAGATCATTAAACCCACGCTTGAATTATTTCCTCTCATTTCGCAAAACTTTCCTTTCTTACTTTCCTTAAAGTTTCAAATACTCCCACATAATCCTTCATTACTTAATTATCAAACTTTGAATAACCACATCTTTTACAATTCTGCCGATCTGACCCAGTATGCACAAAATTTAACACACAATCCGCTTCAAAGAAATCTCTAGAAACAGCAGTTAAAGTCTCGTCCAACCTTTTCTAATCAAACCTACCTTTCATTATGTCAAGTTCCTTCAAAAAAATATTATCACGTATATCATCACTCCCACTCACTCTACTACTAAAATTACTACCTAACATTATCCCTTTGGCGATCTACATTATTTCTACCGCAGGCCTCAACAACTACTTCCTCTTCACTACCTTTCATGTCAGCTTCTACCTGCACGTCTTTCACGACAACACTGTTACTCTTAACCTTTTTATCAAAAAGTTTCATAAATCTCAACATATCGCTGATCCAACATTACTTTTCTCCCGTACAACAATATCCTCTTAACTAAATATCTTTCTCTTTCTTTACCTGTTTACCCTCCAGGGTATGCTTTTCCCTCGGACTCAGCGAGGGATCCCACCTCTACCGCCTCAAGAGCAGTGTCCTGGAGCTTCAGACTCTGGGTCTGGGGATACAACTGGGGAGGATGACCAGTTCCTCGCTCAGGCGGCCTCACCTGCTATGCTGAACAGGGGCCTTATTGGAGATGGGAAGATTGGAAGGGATAGACAAGGCAGAGGGAAGGAAGCGGCCGTGGCCTCAAGTTAGGTACCATCCCGGCATTTGCCTGCAGGAGAAGTGGGAAACCACGGAAAACCACTTCCAGGTTGGGTGAGGTGGGAATCGAACCCACCTCTACTCAGTTGACCTCCCGAGGCTGAGTGGACCCCGTTCCAGCCCTCGTACCATTTTTCAAATTTCGTGGCAGAGCCGGGAATTGAACCCGAGCTTCCGGGGGTGGCAGCTAATCACACTAACCACTACACTACAGAGGCGGACTTAACTAAATATACCAATGAAAATAATATATGAAAGAAGTGTTTAAATAACAAATTATTATGTAACATGTGTATAACATTGCACATGTTACAAAGTAGAAGTAAATAAAACAAAATAAGGTAAATATATAAATATCGGTAGTAAAGTGAAGTAAGAGTAAACTGAGTAATTCGCAGAATTCCGTCTTTTGTCGTCTTAGGTCATTATAACTATAGTCTTTCAAGCGCATCAATTTTACCTATTATAGGATCGTATATGACCGAAGGGACCAACTTTAGGATCACATGCTCGGCCTCAATAGTGGAGCATGTTTCGCAGTCCTTTCTTCTCTTATTTTGTCGTTCTTATCTGTGCACGCCAAAAAACGTTTCGATATTATGGACAAACGTATGGTAAACGCCAACTTCGCATCGTTTAGAAATCCTACTGGTGCACAGTACACAGCAAGGTGTTAATTTCCTCTTGTAGAGCTGACACTTCACAAATCCACCCTGGTAGTCAGAGTTGTAAGGATACCATGTTTCCGGGCAGGGTGATGGTGAGAATCTGCGTGGAGATATCTATTGGTGTTTGTAGGCTTACGATAAACACTGTGTCCTAAAGATCCATCCTCTTTCTTGGTGAGGAGAACATCTAAAATGGTATTTTGCCGTCAGATTCCATTTCCATGGTGAAACAAATGGAAGGGTGCTGCCGATTAAGGTGATCCAGAAAGTGACCAAGATTGTCTTCACCTTCCGTCCATACGACGAACGTATCATCCACATATCGGCACCAGATCTTTGGTTTGCAAAGTGCCTACGACAAAGCTTTCTCTTCGAAGTTTTCCATGAAGAAATTAGCCACAACAGGAGAGAGAGGACTTCCCATGGCCACACCATCTGTCTGTTCATAATATTTCCCATTCCATAGAAAGTAGGAGGAGATCATGCAGTGGTAGAAAAGCCTTGCGATCTCTTCAGTGAAAATATCATTAATGAGAGACATAACACCATCAACAGGTACTTTCGTAAACAGAAACACCACATCGAGACTTACCAAGATATCGCCTGGCTGAAGTGATATAGTTTTTAACTTCTCAACGAAATGTGTGGAATCCTTAATACAGGAAGGGGTGTTACCCAGGAGTGGTTGAAGTAGACTACCTAAATATTTAGAAAGGGCATATGTCGGGGAACCAATCGTACTAACAATAGGCCTAAGAGGAACAACTGAGCGCATTCTCTCCATGTGTAACTGAGTGACCATCTCCCCTACAGAGCGTGGGTATGTTGACAGGAGTGTTATATTCGATATTGACTCGAGGTCTACAGTTCATTCACTCCCTTACATAAGATTTTGAAACACATTTTTATTTCAATTTCAAATTTGGTTATCGGGGTTACATTTGCATAGTTGGTGAAACACGCGAAGAGGTCGAGGGAGCCTTAGGACTTTGGAGAAAAGCTTTGGAGACAAATGGACTCAGAATAAGCCGTAAGAAAGTGGAGTATTTGTTCTGTAACTTCGCCAACCCAGAAGTTCAAGGTCCACTCAATACAATTTTTCTAGCGGGTGAATCACTGACAATTATTTCAAGGACCTGGGCTCATTTATTACCACCGATACGACGATTGATTATGACGTGAAGCATCGCATCAACGTTGGATGGACCAAATAGCGTTTGCTGACAGGCGTCTCATGTGACAGGCGGTTGCCTATAAAGCTCAAAGGCAAGATAGAGAAGACTGTTGTTAGGCCTGCCCGCACTTACGGCTCCGAGTGTTGGACAAGGAAAAAGAAGAATGATCAGCAAAATACCGAATGCTGCGGTGGTCATCGGCTGTCACCCTCTTGGGCCGAGTACGGGGATCATATAATGCGGTCCCTATCAGTGAGAAACATGGAGGAGTGGTAGTTGCGCTGGTACGGATACGTACAACGTCGAGATGAAGATAATCCCGTTGAGAGAGCTCTTACAATCGAGGAACCAAAGAGAGGACGTGAACGTCCAGAAGCAACATGGTGGCAAACAGCCGAAAAGGTCTTGCATAGAAACCGCATTCCAGTTTCGGAAACATCCACCCTCAGGGAGAACTCTCTAAGGATCGGCAGAGTCGACCCTGAGTGATACTTGGGAGTGTCCATTGTGGGCACACATACTGTGAGGAAAGAAGAAAAGGGTTACGCATACGGAATTTGAGATGGATTGGACCAAATGTTACAAAGAACCTAAAAATAAACAAGTACACGAATGAGACTAACAAGTACACAAAAGAAACTAAAAAACAATTTTTTACAAGTTGTTTTACGTCTCACCGACACAGATAGGTCTTACGGTGACGATGGGACAGGAAAGGGTTAGTAGTGCGAAGGAAGCAGCTATGGCCTTGATTAAGGTACAGCCCCAGCATTTTCCTGATGTTAAAATGGGAAACCACGGAAAACCATCGGGCTGCCGAGAGTTGAGTTCGAACCCACTAGCTCCCGCATACTGGATACTGGCCGCATCTAAGCGACTGCAACTATCGAGCTCGGTGGCTAACAAACAGCAGGCTACCCAACAGAAATAGAGTAATGAAATGTTGGTCAAAATTGTTTTAATATTTACTCAATTTGAAGGAAAAATATCTAATTTTCGAGCAAGAAACAAACAGACAGACGACTCAGTTCTATTTATTGTATTTATATTCCTCTGAGAGTTCACGGAACTCGTGAGCGACGCTGTGGTCATACCTATTTCATGTTACACTCAAAATAGAATAGAAAATAGAATACATTTTATGATTGTATGGGCTTTGCCATTCACAAAAGAGTCGTTCTTAGGGAACAGAATGAAATCAAATGGAATGGCGAGGTGTGCGCTGTTCTGTCGTTTGTTAAGTTAACCTGGCAACCGCTGGAATTAGCAATCTGGTATTCGTCAAAGATACTGTCAGAACAAATAAAGCCTCCATTTAAGAGAGAAACAAACAGGCGAATACCACATCAAAAGCACAAGATTAATTTCTGTGAATTCCGAACGATGCTGTGTGTATGCTTTACTCGACTCAAAATTAATCCAAAGCAGCATCAGCTGACACATGTACGGTTCACATTCAAGCTCCTCGTCTCTCAGAGATAATAATCTCACTCCGAACTGGTATCTAGCATTTATCTTGTGATGTTATTCCGGAGAATATAGTATAATCACAGAACAAACGTGGCACCGCGGTAAAATATATATCTAATTCAAAAGACCTTGTATCTGCACTGGATGAATCGAGTAATTTTAAATGTATAGGGTAATCTATGAAACCATCTGTGAATATATTTTCACTATATTGAATTTTAATATTTACCACTTGATTTAATGAGAACATATTATTTCTACTCTCTCTGTATCAAAATATATATCGTTATTAATTCGAAATATCATGTTTCAATTCATTCGTTATTTCATTAACAGAAAAATTTACTGTGTTTTTTTCTATTGGCTTTACGTCGCACCGACACAGATAGGTCTTATGGCGACGATGGGACAGGAAAGGGCTACGACTGGGAAGGAAGCGGCCGTGGCCTTAATTAAGGTACAGCCCCAGCATTTGCCTGGTGTGAAAATGGGAAACCACGGAAAACCATCTTCAGGGCTGCCGACAGTGGAATTCGAACCTACTATCTCCCGAATACTGGATACTGTGTTTTAATATTTAGCTATATCACCTGGGTTATTCAAGAGGACAAATTGGGGTAAATATTCGTTTATTTTTTTTAATATTTTTTTTTTGCTAGGGGCTTTACGTCGAACCGACACAGATAGGTCTTATGGCGACGATGGGATAGGAAAGGCCTAGGAGTTGGAAGGAAGCGGCCGTGGCCTTAATTAAGGTACAGCCCCAACATTTGCCTGGTGTGAAAATGGGAAACCACGGAAAACCATTTTCAAGGCTGCCGATAGTGGGATTCGAACCTACTATCTCCCGGATGCAAGCTCACAGCCGCGCGCCTCTACGCGCACGGCCAACTCGCCCGGTAATATTCGTTTATAGGAAGGGGAGTTAGGGATTGGAATAACTTACCAAGGGAGATGTTCAGTAAATTTCCAATTTCTATGCAGTCATTTAGGAAAAGGCTAGGAAAACAACAGATAGGGAATCTGCCACCTGGGCGACTGTCCTAAATGCAGATCAGTAATGAATGATTATTGTTATACGTAGTATGTATTTTTTTGATATATGAAATCGCATTTATACCTGCAATATGTATTCCCCATTCTTTACTCCTTCTTTTCATTTACGTTTGAATATGGTAACTGTATACCCGTTAACATGTTAGGGTTGTAATTTTGCACCACAGCAACCTAGTTGGCATTCCAACAGCAAACAGATTCTTCAGCAGTACAGAAGTAAATGTAACTAGACAGTTGCCTGTCAGGATTTGTGTTATTACAGATGGAAAGGAATTCGTTCTACGATTACATAAGACAAAAGCCTAAATTTGATAAAAATGATAAAACAAACGAACAGGCGTAAATTAGTTCATGGTCAAACAAGTGTTAGTAATAAAACTAATAATGTAAGCAAGGACTCAACACTGTCCTTCTCCTAATAGGAATAAAGTAAGGAATATGTCAGAGTCTACGGAGCATTCATAAATTTCGTACAATACTAGAAATAGTGGGGCATTAAAAAATATTATATCGTTTGCTCTTTGTTCTGAAAGTTCAGCGTCATGTTCTTCAATCCAGAAGACACTAGGTCCGATTTAATCGGTAATTTTAGTTGAATCTGGTTAATTCATCTCGCTGGGGGATTGAATGGTTTTATCTACCTAGGTGCATTTATCATCATATATAAACAACACAACACACTGACAACCATCTCAACAAAATGCAATAACGAATATATTCCTCCATAAAGGTTGGCGTCAGGAAGGTCAATCGGCTTTGAAACAGAGTCAAGCCCACATGACTGCAACGGTTCGCACTTGTAACCACACTAGGGTGTGGAGAAACGGGCAGGAGGAGAAGATTATGGAACAGATTATTACAAATGAAAATGATCTGCGGAAGTCTAAAACGATGTGCATATTTTATGTTGTTCAGTCTCGGTAAAAACAATTGTATTTCGTTTAGACATTTATATCTTGATAGTTACAAAGTGCAAATTTCTTCGACTATACTTACAATGGTTTTATTTTTCAAAACTCATTAAAACAGTTTTTGCAGTAGTTGATTGTGAATGATCGTTGTTTTAAGGAAAAGCTATAACCATCCTCTCATAATATTTTAATCGAAAGTAAAATGGAAGTGGTCTGATCCTTGAAGAATGGATGAAAGAAAGGGAAAGGTTACGAAAGGATTGAAAATGAAGGACTTCCTAGGCCACCCATATTTAATATCGTCATGGTCGAATAAACTACGAAACTCGCAGTCGTCAACCCACGATCCGAGATTAGGAGACCCCAGATACCATCGTTTAGTCACCTTTTTGTTAGGCTAGGGTATCGTGAATGTATTCTTAGTTTCCACCCACAGAGGTTCAATAAATAAATAAATAAATAAATAAATAAATAAATAAATAAATAAATAAAGGTAGGATTGGTCAATAAGTTAGAACTGGTGGAGCGAAAAATTCTAAGGAAAATATTGGGAGTCCAAACAACAGAGGACAGATCATACAGAAAGAAAGCAAACCAAGAATTGTACCGCAAGATAGAAAAGTTCTCAGACACCATCCGGAAGAGGAGAGACATGTTCATTGGACACATCTAAAGAATGGACCCGGGAAAACTGACCAACCAGATAGTAAGGTTTTTTGAGACCAGAAAGACTGTGGCACGCTGGCATCAGGAAGTGAAGAAGGACCTGGCAGAAATGAGAATACAATGATCGGAAATAAGCAATAGGGAAACCTACAAGTCGAAAATAAAGAACACAAAGAGTTTCCAAGGAAAAGTTAGTTTGCGGACCCAAATACCATGGACGGAAGAGAGAAGAAGGTTGCAGAGTGAAATAATGAAGGATTACTGGGCGCAGATCAACGCTCAGAAGCAGCTGAAATCTAATTAATGTGGCCCACAGTTGACCAATATGAAAGAAAGAAGGAGAAATAAATAAATAAATAAATAAATAAATAAATAAATAAATAAATAAATAAATAAATAAATAAATAAATAAATAAATAAATAAATAAATAAATAAATAAATAAATAAATAAATAAAATTATTATCAATAATTAGGCTATCACCGAGGTGGCAGATTCCCTATCAGTTGCTTAACCTAACATTTCCTTAACCGTTCTTAAAGAACTTGGAAATTTATCGAACTATTCCCTTGAAAATTTATTCCAATCCCTTACTCCTCGTCCTATAAATTAATATTCGCCCTAATTTGTCTTCTTGAAATCCAACTTTATCATCTTTTTACGATATTTTCTACTTCTGAAAGCTCCACGCAACCTTATTCGCCTACTAATTTTATTTCACACTATGTCTCCACTGATAGCTCGAAACATATCACAGAGTCGTGCATCTTGTCTCCTTACTCCCAAGTCTTCCTAGTCCGAAGTTTGCAACATTCTCGTAACACTACACCTTTGTCGGAAAACACCCAGAACAAATCTTGCTGCTTTCCAGTTCTCGTATCACGTAGTCCTGGTGTGGGTGCCAGTTTATTACAGTATAAGCGCATATTGATAGATGACAGATACGCGGGTGTTGTAGCTATGAACGCTTGAAAGGTATGGTCGTAGTTTTAAAACAGAGGAGGTAACCTAACACTCTGCAGATATTTACAGTAGTTCGGCAATGAAAAATAGTTAATATGCATACTGCTATATACTTATATTTTGGAAGCTATGATAGGTTTCAGACAAGTGGTTCCGGGGATTGTGGGATAATGGGACCAGCTTGCATCTGATTACCACCACTGTCTCAGCTCAGCGATTACACTTGTAAATGCCAGACTGCGGGCTATATATGAATTACTTTGCCCCTTAAATCATGGAATCCGCATAGCTAAGAGAGATCAACAACTAACTTATCTCCTTCCAATGGGAAAGAAGTAATAACTCGTATATGAAAGGAATCAATTTTGGGCAAAATAAAAGCAGATGGTAAAAAACAAACAAATGGCCTCTCTTATTACACTTCGGTCCTTCAAATCTTTCTCTGTCTCTAAGATCCTATTTGACCCCTCAAGCATGGCGAAAATGCGTATATGAAAGTTTTAAATACCCAGTATCATTCAATAAGTCCTGCCGTAAACTACAGAAATTAGGCAACTGTAACAGACTGAAAAACAACAATACTGAAATATATGCTAATCTTATTTTTCTACCGCTTTTCCCACATCTGTGGGATCGCGGGTGCGAATTGTCTCGCACATGTGGATTAGGTCCTGTTTTACGACCGGATGCCCTTCCTGACGCCAACCCTATATGGAGGGATGTAATCACTATTGCGTGTTTCTGTGGTGGTTGGTAGTGTAATGTGTTGTCTGAGTATGAAGAGGAAAGTTTTGGGACATGCACAAACACACAGTCCGCGGGTCAGAAGAATTAATCAGACGCGATTAACACCCCCTACCCTGGCGGGAATCGAACCCGGGGCCCTCTGAACAGAAGGCCTCAACGCTGACCATTCAGCCAATGAGTCGGACACTGGAAAATATGCTAATAATAATAATAATAATAATAATAATAATAATAATAATAATAATAATAATAATAATAATAATAATAATATATAAAACCTTTGTCCCATTGCTGTAAGGGGTGGCATATGAAGTAGATGAATATTTGGCAGCGAGTTTTTAAGACCGGATGTCTTGACGTCAGCGTCACCAGAGGAAGATGGAATGTATGACGTGATATATGATAGTAAGAAGGAAGAGGGTGAAACATAGCCTTCTCCTGTCGAATACCACCGAGGGGTCTGCTCTGGCCTTAACGTCGCCATCCGATGGATGAATCATAATCTACAGCGCCATATACCCTAACTGCTTATGAACCCTCTGGAGAGGTTTGGGATTGAATTCCGGCTTTTCTTCACGCAGTCTAGTTATTAGAAATTTTACACCTATACTTCTCCTTCCCTCTCGGCCAACATTCTTCTGGTGCACATTTTTTTTCGACCAACGGGACTCGAACTGGCTAACCACGGTGTCAGTCCATATAGACTTCATGCCTTAACGATCATGGCCACTAGGCGGGTAAAATACTACTACTACTACTACTACTACTACTACTTTTTTGTTTTTGCTAGTTGCTTTACGTCGCACCGACGCAGATAGGTCTTATGGCGACGATGGGACAGGGAAGGGCTAGGAGTGGGAAGGAAGCGACCGTGGCCTTAATTAAGGTACAGCCCCAGCATTTGCCTGGTGTGAAAATGGGAAACCACGGAAAACCGTTTTCAGGGCTGCCGACAGTGGGGTTCGAACCTACTATCTCCCGAATACTGGATACTGGCCGCACTTAAGCGACTGCAGCTATCGAGCTCGGTCTCTACTACTACTACTACTACTACTACTACTACTACTACTACTACTACTACTACTACTACTACTACTAATAATAATCATCATCATCATCATCATAATCGTATGACTTCAGCTACCATGGGTAGGCATTTTTAGTTGACGTCATTTAAGATGCCTGGGTGTCATTTTCTCGTTCTTTTTCAGGATATCTTTTGGACGATGTACACTGAATGGCCAAAAGTCACGGGAAGGGCTGTCCCATTAGAAAATGTACCGTGCGACCGATGTTCGAGGGCCCATGCACGTCGTTGATCTCTATGTTGAGGTATCAGCAAAGGGACACGAGTTGGTCGTCGGGTAGTGAAGCCTATGCGGTGCAGTTACCTCCTTACATTACTGGTAGAAATGGATTCCTGACTCCCAACATTCAACTGGCCGGTGATCTGAGTGTTGCGGCTAGCTGCGACGTAGCTGAGCAGTCCGTCACAGACACCAGTATCGTGAAGATGGCAACACATCGCGAGTTAACATACTCTGAGCGTGCGATGATCATCTGAGCACAGCGCATGGGTCATAGCATTGTGGAAATTACACGCGAATTCGGGTTTCCGAGGTCACCAATGTCGAGGGTGGATCTTCAATATCGTAGAGAGAATGTTACCACCCGCGTAAACCGCCGGACGGGAAGACCACAGGTTTTCAACGAACGGACATCACGTCGCCTCCGCAGAACCACACTGGGCGCTCAACGGACTACTGTGAGTCAGATCACCGGCCAGTTGAATGCTGAGAGTCAGGAATCCATTTCTAACAGGACTGTAAGGAGACAACTGCACCGCATAGGCTTTACCACCCGACGACCAACTTGTGTCGCTTTGCTGACACCTCGATACAGAGCTCAACGACGTGCATGGGCCCGCTAACATCGGCAGTGTAGCATGGGGCAGTGGCGGCGTGTAGTATGGTCCGATAAACCCTGGTTCCAATTGTATCGAGCTGATGGGCGCGTGAGTGTTTGGCGTATGCGCATGACACTATGGAACCCGCGTGTCAACAAGGTCGTGTCCAGGCGGGAAGTGGCTCAGTTCTGGTCTGGGCGGCGTTCTCATGGTCGCAATTAGGCCCCATTGGCCTGCTGCATGGATCACTCACAGGTGCACATTATGTGAACATTCTTTCACACCATCTGCATCCTTTCTGGCCCTGGAGTACCCTGATGGAGATGCCATGTTTCAGCAAGACAATGCGCCATGTCACCCCTCCGAGGTGGCACGTAGGTGGTTGGAGGTGCACTCCAATGAAGTTAAGACCCTCCAGATCCCCCGATCGTAACCCAGTTGAGCATTTATGAGAAGTTGTCGATGCTTGTGTACGCTCCATGAAGCCCGCACCAACTACACAAGACCAATTGTGTGGATCCTGATCCCTCCAGAACGATTCCAACAACTTGTAGAGTCATTGCCTCGCCGTAGTGCTGCCGTTTTGATGGCTCGTGGAGGGAGAACTCGTTATTAGCTTTTGGCCATTCAGTGTACGTCTGATTTTTAATTAACTTTATCAGGTGAACACTAAACTTATCACACGATACTTTTTACATGCCAACATAGTACGACATGGAGTGCCGAACGGATTTTATTCTGTCCTTCAAATATCTGAGAGCCACCTTCCTAGTATCTGCAGGATGTTGTATATCCACAGAGGGAGCAAGATAAAATGATAACCAGGTATTACTATAATGGATTATTTGACATATACACTATCCTCGGACTAATTATGACTCGCAACATGCACGGTCTTTCGTAAATAACATTGAAAAGAGCAGTAGTACCATGGAATTATTATGTGCCAGAGGACCCGTGCTTCTCCCCAGCATTCGTTGTAAATACGTATACGTTAGTTGACGCGTCTACTGTAGATACGAAACTGATCCATGCATTGTACGGGTACTTTTTTCAATGTTTACTTTTAGGATTTGTATTACATCTTAATTTTGTGTCAAGTGAATTTTTGTAAATTTCTTTATTGTGACGGTTACTGATATTTTACGAATTATATGCAGCTGTATTGTTGTGTGTAGATTAATTTACAGCTGGACCAGAACGAATACAGGGAAATGAACACGGTATTTTTAGGAATATTGTAATAGCTTTTACATACGAAGGTTGGGACTTAAATAGTGGCAACTATTTACTTACAACAGATACAAAAGAGTTACATGTTAGCAACCTTTAATGTCCTTCAACGTAGTCACCAGCGTTGTGTATAGCCCGTTGCCAGCGATGTGGAAGTCGTAGTGTATCTTTAGCAGAGCCTATTCTGTTGATGGTGCGAATGGAGCTGTCTACTGCCTGTCGAATCTCTGCAAAAGTTCTGAAGCGAATGCTCACAAACAGTCTGGTTTCGATCACTGTCCAGTAACGCGGCAATGCACTTCTTCTTCACTCGTAGGACGACCTGCCCGATGAATGTCCGCCACAGTTTGCCAACAATCGTTGAAGGCTTTTACCCAACGTGCCACTGTTCTGTAAGGCAATGCAGATTCCCCGCAAGCCTCTTGAAGACCTTGATGACACTGTCGTGCTGTACGACCTCCGGCACATTCAATCTTGATCCAACTCCGTTCTTCCTGTTTGGAAAACATAATGACAAAGTTACGTTAGACCGCTAGCTCACACGTGGCTGTGTTTTTCTCGCTTGTGCGCAGGCAGGTTATGTGGGAAGGGCGGATCCATTTGCTCTGAGGTAAGATAGGTATGTAACCAACTTGTGCTATCAGCGACAATATTAGATTCCGTTGCACAGCGTCTCCACAGCAGTGTTGCCACTACTTGACGTCCAACCCTCGTATAAGATTTTAAAAATACATACCCATTGACTTTGTTACAATTGTACGTTCTTTAATGGCAATAAATGATACTGTAATTTGGATTTTATCCGATAAAACGCGCGCAAGTTCAGTAAATACCTACGTAGGTGGATCAAAAGGTTAGTTGCACTAACGCTTCGCAGCACCGCGCTGTGTGTCGCAAACGTGGGCACAGCGGAGAAAGGGACAGACATTGCCCACACGACTGTTAGGCAGGTCGCTGTGGTGTTTCGTCTAGTATTGTGTGAATAGCGGCTAAATGCAATGGCGCGTCAACTGGACGTTCACGCCAAATATGAGGTGCGTGCCAGAATCCGATTCCTATGGGCCAAAAGGAAGAATTTCACGGGCATTCAACTTGAAATTAGTGCTGTGTATTGGGGAGCGGGCCATTTCCCGGCAAGGTATCGTAAAGTGGTGTCATCAATTCGAAGCCGGGCGCACGGATATCACGGACAACCATCGCGAAGGCAGGCCCGCAACGTCCAGGGCACGTGAAAAAGTCAACAGTGTGAATGCGATCATTAGAGAGAACCGGCACATTAAACTGAGAGAAATCGTGACGCAGCTGAACATGTCGTATGGCAGGGTGTTCGCCATTGTTCACGAGGACCTTGGATATCGTAAGCTGTGTCAATGATGGGTCCCACGTCTTTTCATCGATGAGCACAAGGGACAACGATTCCAATCCCCTCTGGCATTTTTGCAACGCTATACCGCAGACAGGTTTTTGCAGCGAATCGTCACAGGCGACGAAACGTGGGTCCACCACTTCAACCCCGAAACGAAGCGAACATCAATGGAATGGGTGCACCCCTCATCACCACAACGAAAGAAGGCCAAGGTTCAATCTTCAGCCGGTAAGGTTATGGCGACAGTGTTTTTCGACATGGAGGGTTTGCTGCACATGGAATTCATGCCGAAAGGAACGACGATCAACGCGGCGTCGTATTGTCAAACATTGCACCGGTTGCGTAAAGCAATTAAAGAGAAGCGCCGGGGAAAATTGATCGCCGGTGTGATTTTGTTGCACGATAACGCAACACCTCACAAGGCCCGCCAAACGAGAGAACTGCTGCAGCGTTTCAAGTGGGAGGTCTGGCAACATCCACCCTACAGTCCCGACCTAGCGTCATGTGACTTTCATCTGTTCGGTAAGCCCAAGACGGAGCTCGGTGGTCGACGTTTCCAGACCGATGAGGAGGTGAAGGCCGCTGTCTCCGAGTGGTTGCAGAACGCTGGAAGAAATTTCTATGCATCCGGCATCGACAAGTTTGTTGTGCGTTCACAGAAATATTTGGAGTCTCTTGGAAACTATGTGGAAAAGTGACATTACAGTGTATGTCGTTATAGTCGTATTGCTGTTGTGTAGGTGGGTGTAATAAATGGCCATAACTGGGAAGTGCAACTTATTTTCTGATCTGCCCTCGTATATATTAATGGTTCCCATCTTGAATGATAATTGTTTAAAAATAAGAATACGTGTATGTTTGAACTTAACGTCTGGGATATATCATTACTAACTTTCAGCTGAATTGGTCCTGTGGATTTAGTGCCATTGAGCGAGAAACAGTCAGACACAATCTCATTTTAAACTATTAAGTGATTGTTTACAAAATATTCTCTCAAATATTGTGCTTTTAGGTCCATATTTTGAAATAAAACATAGTCATATGATAGTTTGAGTGATTGGGAGAAAGAAGTGCTTATTCACTCATGCATGCATTAGCTGAACCAGGCATGCAGACATCCATCCCTTCATCCACTCATTCCGTCCATTCACAATGTCTATTGTAAGTTTAGAAGAAATCTGTACGGACTCGTAACAAAACAAATACCTGTACTAATTAAAAATAAGTGTAAGATACATGTTGTCCTACCCAGGTTTTACCAAACTTCCTGTCTCTGACGTCCTTGGGTATAACGCATGCATGTTCAAGGACCCCTTAGCCAGAGAGCATAATACTACATCTTTTAGTAATACCAATATAAATGATCTGTTATTGGACATTATACATTTTCCAGCTAACTCATTCCTGGTTGCCAGCGTTTCGCCTCCGTGTGCTAGATTGGGCTTATCGGTTGGTACCTAGCACACCCACCAAGACTCATGGCTAGTGCATACCGTGGAGGCTGTCTATCTATAATTGTTTTCATTCCCCACCCTGAAGGGGTGGAGCGGACCACCTAGAGGGTTACGCCCTCTCTCTGGCCAAAAGATGCGGGAGGCTTGGGGAGATGTGATGGAAGAAGGAGGTGGGTAAAGGATGTGAAGAAGAAGGAGATGGGGGAGGAATGTTGCCTATGCCTAAGTATTTAATTTATTTGATTGATTTTTATTGAAAAGAGATACAAAGTTTTATAGGATGTACATGAGATGTGGAGTTTATACGAGGATTCCAGTTTGGAGATGGATGGTGAGGTTATGCAAGGTTGTAGTAAGATTGCAGAGAGAAGAGATGAGGTATCGGAGAAGGTCTAAAGTCTAAGGTGTGAGGGGAAGAAAACCAGGTATGGGAAGGGTTGGACTAGGTTGAAAAGATGTGGATGGCCGGGGGCGATGAAGTTGTTGGGGGAATATCGAACTGGTTGGGGTGGGGAGATTGAAGGCTCCACTCTGTAGCGGTGGTTGTAGATGTATGCGCCGTTTTAACAAGCCGTTGAACATCTTCAACCGTCGGGAGTTGGACACGGACCATATATGTCGGGCCAGATGCATTCTGAATTCGAGAAATTCGACGGGCAGGGATGCCTCCTGCGTGAAGTTGGTGAAGAATTGTGCGAGCTGAGATGGCAGGATCTACTCCGCGGAGCACGCAGCTATACATGGTATGATGTGTTGATGGTAGATCGGCGGCGGCTGCGGCGTTGTCGTGGAGAGATTGTGGAGGCGATGGCGGCGCTGCTGCAATGGAATCCAGGGGAGTTTCAGGGAGTGGCTGGAGATGAGTTTGCGCGGGACGGATGCAAAGAGGAGGGGATGATAGCATAATTGGCAATGGATGGCATGTCGTTATTGTAGTGATGGGATTATGGGACGGGGTAAAGGATGAAGTCGTAAAGGTCGAGGTGGTGGTAGTTGTGTGGTGAGAGGTAGAGGCGGGCGGTGTTAGCTATTGCGAGGTCTGAAGTGGAGACGCGTTTACTACGGACAGGATAGTAGGGTCGGCGGATAGCTGAACGAGTAGGGGTTTGGGAGTAGGCTCCACTTGGTAGAAACTATGACTAATGGTCACTCCGGTGGCGATGAGGCGCTTCCAGGCGTCCAACGTAGGTAGGTATAGAAGGAGATGCTGATGAGATGTAGCCGTCCAGCAACCGGTAAGCATAGTCGACGGGGATGCTGGCGGAGCGAAGGTGGCTGGCGATATCATTTTCCGAGATGGTTGGATCAACACCGTTGAAAATGCAGGTGAGTATATTGAAGGGAAGGCCGACTTCCTTTGTGGTGTCAGGCCTATGTGCTTTATTGGCGCTGGCGAGTTGCAAGGTAGAGTTGAGACAAAAAAGTGTAGCGTTGATGTGGAGATTTAGGTGTCCACAAGGAGAGAAATCGACGTGAGCTGCGTATGTGTTCCCCCGTGATGTCCTCCCGTGGAGGCGTGCGTGCGTGCGAAAAGTTTTCATTCCCAACCCGGAAGGGTTGGGGCGGGCCACCTGAAGGGTTACGCCTTCCCTCTGGCCAGGAGTTTGGGCGGGGTGGAGAAGATGTGTGAAGAGTAGGAGATGGGAAAAGGTGGTGTGAAAAAATATGGAAGGTAGGGGCCTCTTGGATAAGTGAGGTGTATTGCTACATATGCCTTTATTAGTTGCTTAGGAATTAAGTACAATACAAATGAATCATACAAGTATACAGAGAAGCGAGATTTAAAGATGTGCTAGGGAAAATGTGGAGAGCAAAGAGGTGATAAAAGGAGGAGAAGTGGGCAAGTGACGTAAGGAGAAGGCGGAGATTGTCGGAGGGCAGCAGATGTGGGAAAGAGGAACTGGATGGAGGTGGGGGGAAATGGTGATTGGAAGTTGAGGACTGAGGAGGAGGGGTAGGCCGGGGACGTCGACGAGGTGAGGGAGGTCGGTTCAAGGGTTGGGGCGGAGAGCGGGAATGTTCAAGGCGGTGGTTGCGGCCGTAGAGATATAAGCCATGGTGGACGAGGCGTTGAACGTCGTCAGGCGTCGGTGGATGAAGCCGCAGCAGGTACGTAGGTCCATCGGCGTTGAAGATTTGGGAGGCGCGTTGTACCAGGAGTCCTGATTGACGAAGGGTATGGACGATGAGGTCAGAAGAGAGACTGGGGTCGACCCCACGGACGACGTAGCTGGAAGTTAGCTGTTGTTCTGTCGGTGGTGGTGGTGGTGGCGATAATAGGCGATGTGCTGGATTTTCCTCGGCCGGCGGCTGAAGCGGAGCGGAATGTTGAGCAGGAGAATGAAAAACTGGGGGAGAAAACGTCATAAGGGGATAAGGATGGGACATTACGGAAGTTGTGAGAGGAAGGTTAGGGGAGGTGTGGGCAGAAGTGGTGGTGGTGGTGGTGGTGGTGGTGGTGGTAGTAGTAGTGATAGTAATGGCAGGGGAGGTGTAGGGAGAAGGCGAAGGTAGGGTTGGTGAGCGGTATGAAGGAGGCGTTGTTGCTGCTGGCGAAGTGACTGATGCTGGCGTTTCTCGATCGCTGTCGGGGAGCTGTGCCATGATGTTGGGAGGCGTAGCAACCAATCGATGAAGACGATTGTTAATCAGTGCGCTATAATGAATGATGTGGTCCCGGTCTGCTGATGAGGCCAAATAGAGCAGTACTGCGTCGGAAGGTTCTGGGCCGGCGAGGAGCCGGGAAACACAATGGACTCCAGATGGTCGAAGGGCAGTGAGGATATCCTCTTCCGGAATGTCGAGGTGGACATCACAAACGAGGCAAGTGTATGTATAGGGAAGGCCGACCTCCATCTCGGTGACAGCCTATTTGTTTTATTAAGTTCAGCGGGGTGCGAAATTATAGGGTGAGGCGTCACCCAGCCGACGAAAAAGAGAATTGTCCCGTGGAGGCCACTGCGTAGGCTACTTGGAGCCACCGGCAGTGCCAATGCACTATGAGAGACTTTGTCTCATTACCAAAAATTGATGCCTGCTTGGCCATCAGATGATACAGTTGTTGATTCCCATAGGGAACCTGAAATATTTAGTAAACAAAAAGCAGAATTTTCTAGTGATACCTAGTTTGATTTTATTCGTATAATTTTGGACTAATATTTACTTTCTTTGAAAGTTTAATTTCTTTCCATTTACATAAAGATACTTTATAAACGCACGTAAATGATTTAAATATGTGACACTTAGCTAATAATTACAACAGTCTGGGTCTGGTCATTTACTTGGAAGAATTCACCTGTTGCGCCTGTTGGGTTAATGGGACGGACAGTGCTGTTTTCTAAAGACCAAGATATTTACAAGCCTAGCTACTCGAACCGTAGATCTGTACCTACATTAGCTCTGTTTCTGTACTTCGTGTTTGTGTGAGACCAGAAAAGGTACAATCAAACAGGTATGTTGTCATGAAAGGCATCCAACACAGCATTTCCTTTCTGTAAATTGTAGGCTATATTGACTCATACGTCGATCAGAGTGAAGTTGTGATACATTCATGGAACTTCCTAGAGCCACTCCATCTGTTGCTACACCCATATCATATTTCAATTTATTTTTCACTTTTCGTCTGCCAAGATACTTCAGCTAGTTGATCTTCTTGAAGGGAAGGCACTTCATGCTCAATTTCAAAGAAGGGATTTCTCATCTACGAGATTTTCTCAACCATAGGTGGAAAATATGGCTTAAGTTTCGATACAAGCAATTCCAAGTGTATCATAATAACATCACTTACACTGCGTTGTAATATCCGCTGCTAATACAATTTCGCTCTTCAAATATTTACATCTTTCATTAATATTGCGGACCCCTTGGATTATCGTCGCAGCCCCCCCAAGGGTCTTCGAACCACAGTTTGGGAATGATTCCTAGATATTAAAACACTGTTAATGTCGTCCGCCTCCGTAGCGTAATGGTTAATGTTATTAGCTGCCGTCCTCGGGGGCCCGGGTTCGATTCCCGGTACTGCCAGGAATTTAAGAATGGGAGGAGGGCTGGTATGTGGTTAAAATGGTACAAGAAGCTCACCTCCAACGGGGGTGTGCCTGAAAAGAGCTGCACAAACTCAGGATCAGGACACGAGTTTTGTCCGACTCGTTGGCTGAATGGTCAGCGTACTGACCTTCGATTCAGAGGGTCCCGGGTTCGATTCCCGGCCGGGTCGGGGATTTTAACCTTCATTGGTTAATTCCAATGGCCCGGGGGCTGGGTGTTCGTGCAACATCCCTGCAACTCACACACCAGACATAACACTATCCTCCACCACAACAACACGCAGTGTGCTACAAATGGCAGATGCCGCCCACCCTTATCGGTGGGTCTGCCCTACAAGGGCTGCACTCGGCTAGAAATAGCCACACGAAATTATTTTTACTGTTAATGTCTAGGGAAATTTTAAAAACTACAATTTAGAGATTGGGTGTAAATATTAATTAGATGTTAAAAGTACCGGTAATTGTTAAATTAGTATTAGATAAATTGAAATGTAAGAAGGAAAACATGCATTATCAAAATAATACCAATTACAATAACTGATTACTCTCCCCTCTCTTCCGGGCGATCCGTAACTAGGGGATGTGAGTATTTTGTTCATATGATAGTTCTCTCTGAGCATGTTTGTGACAAATATTGTGAAATTTTGCTGGGCGATGTAGGATGTAATGTCTTTTCGGGAGGGAGAGAGGAGTCATTTCATTTTTTATACAGATCACTAGACAGTAGTTAACAGGACTCACAAATTCTATAATATTATCGTCATTATGTAACAAAGCTCAGCAGTGAATAGAGGGAAGTCCTTAGATATACTACAATATACAATTTGTTTGAACATCTGCCGTCTTTTACTGGGCACGATACTACTGCACAAGTGACTTGTTGAGGTTGACTACTGGCACCTGCTAAGACAGGCAGAGTTCATTCTATTCTCCATTTGAAGCTGAATAATACCTAACAATTGTGTATACAGAGAAGCCAACTAATGGCAAGAATGGTTTCCATACTTCAGAATGACTAGGATGTGTTTTAATGGTCGCAATAACTGTCACATCATTTACTGTTAAAGGTGAAGTCACATCAAGGTTTCCCCTCACGTACCTTTCATATACCCATTCTTTTCCAATTCAAGACCAGTGTAATGCTATAAAAACACACACACACACGTTTACTCGAGTTGTAAGTTGACAAGTATGGAAACTTGATGGTACAGTTAACACTTCTTATTTCAAGGATTTCAACTTGATTTTTTAATGTTCATACATTTAAAGGAGTCCTATTGTTTAACAAGTAGACCAGAATTCTCCTTTAGAAATTCTCAGCAGAGAAAAGACATATTTATTATGCAGCTTACTTTCGTGAATGAGATTCAAAGACATTGCTATCGGAAGACGCATTGTGGCTTCACTACTCTTGCTATATTTTAGTGACTTTGAATATTGAGGTCAACAGCCTTGCGTACTTAGTATGTACCCAGTAACCTGTATCACAGTGGTAGTAAATCTGTAGTGGTGCGTACATTTGTGGGTGTGGAATTAGAAAGGATACAAGCCTCTCCTTATCAAATAGTGTTACGCCTTTTAGCGTTCAGTCTGCAAGCCTATGTAAATTTACAATGCGCCTCAGGAGAGTTGGACCACACATCTCGGTTTATTACTGTACTGTATTCAGACTAAATTAAATTACATGTGAACAGAGAACCTGGTCCGTATTACGCAGCTATTATCGTATTGTAGCAGGATGTTTTACTCATGATACAATCATCGCAATTACTCGCATAAAACGTTATCTACAAACAAATTGTTTCGGCTAATGGGCGAACGGTTCTTACTTGTACGTCAGGTACATTGTTCTTTGTTCTTCACAGAACTGGTGCCCATATAAGTCTCGTATCACTCATCACTACTCTGACAATTAAAATGAATTGCTGTGATCTACTGAGTAAAGAGCCCGAGTTCTTGACACATCAGTCATCTGCTGGTGCGAGCTAGGAAATTGCTTACGAGTTGCTTTTATGTTTCTGTCAGGAATACTTTATCTACAGCCTGATAGTCACTAGTCACGCTTATGGACGCATTGTGTTGCGTCTGTTCATCATGGCTTTTAATCTCTGAAAGAAAGCAACTAACGTACGAGTAATAAAGGGAACTTTGTGAAGTGTCACCCCAGAGAAAGTTAAGATAAAAACTTGAAAATCCCTATTCTCTTACAATAATTTGTGTAACTGCGTAACCTCTGGCTGATACATTCATTACCGAGCTCGATAGCTGCAGTCGCTTAAGTGCAGCCAGTATCCAGTAATCGGGAGATAGTGGGTTAAAAGCCCCACTGTCGGCAGCCCTGAAGATGGTTTTCCGTGGTTTCCCATTTTCACACCTGGCAAATGCCGGGTCTGTACCTTAATTAGGGCCACGGCCGCTTCCTTCCAATTCCTAGGCCTTTCCTATCCCATCGTCGCCGTAAGACATATCTGTGTCGGTGCGACGTAAAGCAAATAGCAAAAAAAAAAAAAAAAAGAAAGAAAAAAGATACATTCGTTAGTTCCCTGTGCTCTGGTTTAGTGCCCTTTTTATTTCCCCATGAGTATGCACATACATTATTATGCATTACAAAAAGTACCGTATATTCATAAAAACATGCAGTCAGCTATCCAAAGCAACAGAAACGCAACGTAGTTGGCATTGTGGGGTTTTGAACTCAAAATTATCGTGAAATGGAAGATCAATGGTATGTATAGTATTATCGGGTCCTGAGGCATGCTCGAACACGACGAGGCATACTGAGTACTAAAGAACCTAAACTGTTTTGGGGCAAATTATCCCAATCTTGGATAGGAGATTCAGTCTGTTACTGAATGTTAACAGGAGCACAGAATGGTGAGCAATTGCTCTCTTCACGGCAAACATGCTTAACACCGTTCAGGTCTGTGGCATGTGCCTGCCACACCATTCGTTGGATTTCTTGTGTCTGAAAGAACTGATTGACCTCTCTGCACTAAGGGTGTTTTTTACTGTACACTATTTAAAGCTAAGTGAGAGTGTATAAGACTCCAATTGAAACCGAAGAGGACTGAGCTCGATAGCTGCAGTCGCTTAAGTGCCGCCAGTATGCAGTTATCGAGATATAGTGGGTTCGAACCCCATTGTCGGCAGCACTGAAGGTGGTTTTCCGTGGTTTCCCATTTTTACACCAGGCAAATGTACCTTAATTAAGGCCGCGGCCGCTTCCTTCCCATTCCTAGGCTCATCCCTCGATTGCTTGCAGCTGCTACTTTACAGCACACGAACAGCTTTTATTACGGCAAATTCTTCGATACGATTAGTATTGACGGAGGAATTTGATATTTACTGCATTGGTCAGCTTAATGCCGCTACACCACCTTTTATTAATAAAATAATACTGCCTGTAGTGTAGCACACAACCTGGATAGAGCAGTCGCGTCTGGAATTAAACCAAGAATTAGATATCTACGTCGACCTAGCATGACCTCATCCAAAAACCTGACGCAAACGGAATTCCCTTGTTGCTCCAACATGAAGGACTCACATCACATATCGAATCCAGACTCTAATTGTCTAATGGAAGCTTATGGCGACCTCATGAGAAAAGAGCGTACGTACGCATCTACTATTCTTGTTGTCATTGTCTATTAGTTGTTGCCTACCTCAAATGGTGCTGCCCAATGGTCTGGTTTAAGAGAAGACTTCCGGACAGGCCTCTTTGCTATCAGTTCAATATCATGCGGCCGATTTTGCACTGTCTGGTCTGAAACATTAACTCTGGTAGCTCTTCGAATATTCTGACGGAGCCGATCTTCTCTGCGAGTTATTTTCCGTCCTCTATCTAACGTTTCTGTCTCATTGACCTTTTTGCAAACTCTAGAGATTTCACTCTGACTCACTCCAACACGATCAACACCATCCCATTATTGGCCTTCAGCTTACAGCATTATCGCAATTCCAATGCGGTGAGCAGCAAAAAATGGGTACTCTTGCCACCTTACTTAAAGCCTACACGTACTGTCTGTTCCTCGTATCGGACAAATATCCAACCTGATCGGGTTTGGCGACGTGTCTCAGAGTCGGCCCTGCGAATTATAAAACTTCTATCGCAAGTATGATAATACGTTGACGCAGGAAATGCCATTCCAAGTTTTGAGCAATACGGTGAGACCCTGGGCCACACCATATACTATTATTTGTCAAGGGTTCTGAGAACTACTGTATATCATAATTCTTGTACTTTCCTGGATCACAGTTCATAGCATTTAATTTATTAACAAAAAATTAAGGAGGAAGTACCAAAATTACTCACAGATTCCATATAGGTTCGTATACATATTTATCATAGGACGAATATTAACGGAGATATTCACGAACATTTCATTTTTAGTTGAATTCCCAGGGTATTACAATTTGGAACTTAGAAGCAGAGATGATTTCAATCAATCAATCAATCAATCAATCAATCAATCAATCAATCAATCAATCAATCAATCAATCAATCAATCAATCAATCAATCAATCAATCAATCAATCAATCAATCAATCAATCAATCAATCAATCAATCAATCAATCAATCAATCAATCAATCAATCAATCAATCAATCAATCAATCAATCAATCAATCAATCAATCAATCAATCAATCAATCAATCAATCAATCAATCAATCAATCTTTCTTCTGCATTTAGGGCTGTTGCGCAGGTGGCAGTTTCCCTATAAATTTTCCTTAAACGTTTTCAAAGAACTGGGGAATTTATCGAACATTTCCCTTGATAATTTATTCCAGTCTCTTACTCCTCATTCTGTAAATCAATATTTGCCCTACTTTGTCCTCTTAAATTCCAACTTCATTTTCATATTATGACATTTCCTACTTTTAAAAACTCCGCTCAAGCATATTTTTCTACTAATGTTATAGCACACCATCTCTCCATTGACAGCTCGAAACGTACCACATAGTCGAGCATCTCGTCTCCTTACCTCCAAGTCTTCCCAGCTCAAAGTTTGCAACATTTTCGTAACGCTACTCCTTTGTTGGAAATCACCCAGAACAAACCGTACTGCTTTTCTTTGAATCTTTTGCGGTTCTCGTATCAAGTATTCTTGATGTGGGTCCCGATGCACTGGAACCATACTCTAATTGGGGTCTTACCATAGACTTACACGCCCTTTTCTTTACATCCTTATTACAGCCCCAGAATACTAGTCTGGACAAGAAACTGTACTGTACTGTACCTTCGAAAATCGTCCTCATTTTGTTTCAATTTGGTTCAGGTTTACCATACTTCACTCTACTGCCAAATGCTTTCGGAGAAAAATATAACATGCCGTAATTAACTTTGCATAAATTCGTATTTCCTGGACAAGATAATGCCAATTGTCCGTCTAAGAACGGGTACAAATGCTAGTATAAAATAAAAGGGTACCTTCAAGGAAATACAATTTTGGGTTTGAATAATGTAGGCGTGGTTTCCCATTTTCACACCAGGCAAATGATGGGGCTGTACCTTAATTAAGGCCACGGCCGCTTCCTTCCAACTCCTAGGCTTTTCCTATCCCATCGTCGCCATAAGATCTATCTGTGTCGGTGCGACGTAAAGCCTCTAGCAAAAAGAATAATGTGGGATACAATCGTTCGTACGGATAGCTAAATAAATGTCACATTTTTCACAACAGACAGTGCCAGAGAGGATGAGCCAGAATGCATTTTGCTCAGAAGGTAGTTGAAATAAGAGGGGGTAGAGCCTGTCAAAAGGACTCATAGGAATAGTAAAATATTCAACTTGGTATTTAGTGCTTGTAATTCTTTTGGTCTAGGATTTTAGGATTTATAGAAATTCTGTTAGCACGCAAGTGGTTGTAGTTTGGGTCACGTCGCTATCATCTTACATTCGGGAGATAGTGGTTCTAACGTTACTATCGGAAGCCCTGAAAAGGTTTTCCGTGGTTTTCCATTTTCGTATCAGGCAAGTGCTGGGCCTGTACCTTAATTAAGGCCACGGCCGCTTCCTTCTCACTCCTAGCCCTTTCCTATCCCATCGTCGCCATAAGACCTACTATCTCTGTCGGTGCGACGTAAAGCAGTTTGTAAAAATAAATTCTGTAAATCTTGAAGTAAGTCACCATCACAACATTTTATCGGAGAAAGTGAAATACCTGGTTAGAAATCGTAATCACGATAACCACTGTCCTCGAACCTAGGATTCGAGCGTCTGATCTGTGAGCGTTCCGACCATTAATCCTACAGTTGGACGTGATATTTTGCACTAGGTAAGGAACATGAGCCTCTTTATCACATTCTATTCTAGTCTAGGAATGACCGCTTTGTGATACGGTTATTCTTTGGTTATTTCTAAATGTTTAACTTTCACAGAATCAAAATGTGATTGGCTCACACATTAAGTACATGCCGCTGGTTTCGTGGTACTCACCGGAAAAAATCGCGTGACATTTGATTGGCTCCATGTGAATAATTCTGCTTCAATGCAGTCATACTTCCTTTGTTTACAGGACCATACTTTCTCCATTAATCAATTCTAACAGAAGGAAGATTGCATTGTTACGATTATAACATACAGTATATTAGTATCGTATACAAAGACACGGGGTATTGTTCGTCCAATCTGGACACGCAAACAAGTCTTGACACTAAATTTTGCTCTCTGTTATACCAAAATAACTGATATTGATTGTACCGCGTATTTTTCCCTTCCTTCATTTCTTTATTATGTTTCATAATATGAAGTGGTAGAGATATTTATTTAAAACAACGTTTGTATTAAAATATTATTAAATGTAGTAAATTGTATTTTAACTATAGAAAAAAATGGACCTTCTGTTATCTAATTTTAGGTATTTTTAAAATAATTAAGGCAAATTCTCTACTTCTACAATGCACACTGAAACCTGAAACCACCGAGCTCGATAGCTGCAGTCGCTTAAGTGCGGCCAGTATCCAGTATTCGGGAGATAGTAGGTTCGAACCCCACTGTCGGCAGCCCTGAAAATGGTTTTCCGTGGTTTCCCATATTCACACCAAGCAAATGCTGGAGCTGTACCTTAATTAAGGCCACGGCCGCTTCCTTCCCACTCCTAGCCCTTTCCCGTCTCATCGTCGCCATAAGACCTATCTGTGTCGATGCGACGTAAAGCAACTAGCAAAAAATAAAAAAAAATAAAAAAACAAACCAGAAATCAGCTCTAATTCACCTTCAGCAGAAACAATTAGCTAGGGCGGCAGCGTTCACCAAGAGATATGAGTGATTCTAATCCTGCTCAGAGGTCAAAAAATGCTGAAACTAGTGTTCTATGACTCGATTATTCACACAACTCACAACTTGTAACTGAAATGAGAACCTGATTAATTCCTGGGTATGAGGCAAGCTGTGAATAGAACTAACTACTCTATTCCGCTTGTACTGAGTCTGTAAATAGTAGAAATATCTTCTTCACACTTCTCCATAGGATTCTATGCTCTGTTTGATATTTATTTACTTTTTAAAATTATTCTTAAATATATAGTACGTTATTGTTTGTGTGAGTATTTCTCAGTGAATTACCAGAGGTACTCTTCTAAAATTTTTCTATGGGTAACAATAATCTCCTACACTTCATTTTCCGACAAATACATACACCTTTACAGATGGAAATAATAGACAAATTTCCGTGGTTCACTTAGGAAGATGCGAAATAAATTTTTTTATTGATTTAAGCCCGCTAGGGAGCGCTTATATCTAGTTCTTTTTGGATGCTCGCTTTCGTCTCGAACACCTCGTGAGTCCTGTTTTAATTTTTCCTTTCCTTCCTGTGAAAGAGGTTTGCGAGACTGAACAACTTTTGTTAGAGGAGAGCACGTATTTACCAATTTACAAAATTTACGGCGGTCTGACACAACAGTATCAGAAATCCCAGCGGAACCTAAGTCTTTTTTTACTGCATTGAGCCACATGCTTCCAGTCTTGTAGCTCTTGATGAGTGAGAAGATCTTCCTCGTAAGACTGCCGTTGTTCATTCTCAGAAGGTACCCCGTCAAAATTCAGCCGCCTACGTCGCATATTAATGTTAGACGTTTCCAACCGTTGGCACAGTGTTCGGAGTTCGCTTTCAGTCGACAGGTTCCGCGTATAGTACTAATGCTGAAGTCGGTCCCAAGCCTGGATAAAGGAGGAGGGCTGGAGCGACTGGCAATCGCTCCGTAAGAATCATTAAAAACTGAATAATATTCGGAGTAGCCAACCTTGAAGACTCTGGATCTTCACCATTAGTAAATACTTATACTAGCTTTTAAGCGAAATAAAATATACGTAAACTGTTATCCTTCCTGCCATTAGTTTCATTTTACATTGATATACCAGGTGGACTGCCAGCGCCGTACTTTCTACGTGTAAGTGTCCCATATAGTTTATGGCAATGGTGAAAGTATATTTTGAAACTAGTATCTAAACATCACCTGAATGTATTACATTTCGATTGTAAGTACTAAAAGAAATCCTGGAGAGAATGGAAAATTTGTACAAGTTCATAATGAACTGCAATCACTAAGTAGGCTAAACATTTTCTTACAAAAATTCGTGAAAGGTAAATGTATACATAAAAGAATCCTAACATAGTTTCATATCGATTGGAGATACACCTGCCAATCACTAAGGGCTACGAGAACACTTTCCAATTTCTCATAGAAAAACGCAGCTACTTCTGGAACGACTTTCATTCAACAGACGCCATAATGACGGATGATTGGAAACAAGCAAATTACGAGCTTTGACACGTAATATCGCAATATGAAACACGTGGTTTTCATAACAAGTTCTGCCAAAATACGAGATTTCATTATAAGAATGAGAAATGTATGTGTGAAATGTGCAATGAACACTGTGAAAGATACTACGTAAATATCTGCAGTCAAATACAAATATCAATAACAAAACTAGGACTAGAGTAATGTAATATACATAGTTTTTGTACTTTGCATATTGTGAGAATTTTATTTAATAATAATATCAGGATAAATTAGGATTGGGAGGGACATGATCATGCATTTGGGATGTATGAAATGCAAAGCCAAGTCCTTGGGGTTCGTATTCGACGTATAACAGGAGGTTCTCTGGCTTAAATTACGATAACATAGCACGTAAAACCACAAACTAGCTTGCTTTAAAATAATATGGTTTATGGTAATGGTGAAACTATATTTTGAAACTACTATCTAAACATCTCCTTAATGCATTACATTTCGACTGTAAGTAATACAAGAAATATTGGAGTGAATGGAAAATTTGCACAAGTTCATAATGAACTACAATCACTATGTAGGCTAAAAATTTTCTTACAAAAATTCGTGAAAGGTAAATGTCCATATCTATCTGCATGTTTAAGGAATAAAATATAATTTGAAAATATCCTTCCTTAGGATTCATATAGTTCGTATGAACGAGAATTAGAATCTGTGGGTCATTTTGGTACTTCCTTCCTAATATTTTTAATAAATTCAAAGCTGTTAACTGTGATCCACAAAAGCACAAGAACTACGACAGTTCTTAGAACACTTGACATACAATAGAATCGTATGTGACCCAGTTTCTCACTGCATTACTCAAAACCTTGAAGTGTCACTTCCTACGTTAACACATTATCATTCTTGCAATAGACGTTTCATAATTTTGCTACTAAATAAACCTAATAAAGTGAGGTCATTTTCCATTCTCTTGCTACATATTACACAATTAATTTATTTAATTATTGGCCAGCGTTATTAGCATACTTTATGTTTTTACTACGCTTACACCCACTTCCCTGGTATTGTTCACATGGCCTTAGAGTGCACTCGACCTTCTAGCCATTGTTACCCACATTCCTGATCTCTCTTTTAACTCATTTAGACTCTTGTGCTGTTAAAACACGGCAGGCTTCTCGTGTTTTGCGTAACTTAAGGCAACACAGTACCTTGGTAACGCGTCAGTGTGATTGACATTCAAGTAAAGATTAATCTTTCGGAGGCATTACATTCATTATAATATCGCCCTAAATTGTCCTGTTTCCATATTAGTTTCTGAACACACGTAAAATGCTTCATAGTCCTCTCCTTTTCTCTAGTTTTGGGAAGTAGAATGGGGAAGATTTATGGAAACACTACGAGTGATATGCTTATAAGCGTATTTTGACTGAAAAGGGGAAGACAATATAAAATCTTTCCCATGCAGTATTTACATGAATTCCTTTAGATTATGTCAGTTCTATCTATGTGATAATGTAAACGAGTTCACTTTTACGATAGAAAAGGGAAGACCGAAGTAAATGGACTATGGTAGACGTTCATTTGTAAATCGGCGAACTTGTAATTGAAATCCAGCAATATTAAAGGATTTTCCCCAAAACAGCTAGATGTTTCAAGAAAACAATATCATTATCATTTTGTGTAAATTTTTATGTGACGGTGTTGGCAATAAAATGTTATGTCGTTCTCCTACTCAACAGTATTAAATTATGTGTGAGATTCTATGCGATTACGTAGTAATTATTCCGCTATACTTCCTGTAATGGAAATGCTTAGTTTTATTTGGTAACATGTGTGTGAATTCATACGCAAACACATCGCAAATATTAACTTACCTAACTTGTAATGGATTATCTAAAGTTATACTCTGTAAATTTTGAGCGAATTCCTATCTGGCTGATTGTAATTATTATGTTTCACTTGTTGTAAGTGCAAATTTTCCTTTTCACGGATTATCACTATCACTTCACTAACTACAATATTCCCAAACACGACGCACTGGCTTTCATTTCACCATTCAAAGCCCTGATAATATGCTTCAGATCTTCTAAAAAATCATAAAAATATTTCATCAACTCACAAATTTGTAAATTACGGTACATTCCACCATATTTCTATATGTATATAGATTATAAATATTTATTGTATGTTTTGTTATTTTATTAATACATTTTATAACTTATGTATACATACATTACATACATTATCATCATAGAACTTTATGCCTTTCAGCGTTCAGTCTACACGCCTCCGTGAATTTACTAAACGTCGCCACAATCCTCTATTTACACTAGTTCTGTGGCCTCACTTAGTTCTATACCTCTTATTTTTAAATATTTAGAAACTGAGTCTAACCATCGTCGTTTTGGTTTCCCCTACTTCTCTTACCCTCCATAAGAGTCCTTCATGCTTTCAGGTAACCTATCCTCCTCCATTCGTCTCACATGCCCCCACCTCCGAAGCCGGTTTATGCGTACGGCTTCATCCATCGAGTTCATTCCTAACTTAGCCTTTATCTCCTCGTTCCCAGAACCCTGCTGCCTTTGTTCCCACCGCTTGGTGCTACCAATCATTCTCGCTATTTTCCTGTCTGTTACTTCTAACTTACTGTATGAATAAGATATCCTGAGTCCACCCAGATTTCGCTTCTGTAAAGCATAGTTGGTCTAAAACAGACCGATGTAAAGATAGTTTCGTCCGGGAGCACTTCCTTCTTACAGAACACAGTTAATCGCAACTGTGAGCTCACTGAACTAGCTTTACTACATCTTAATTCAATCTCACCTACTAATTACCATCCTGGGAAAACACAACCTAAATACCTAAAATTATCTAACTCTTCCAGCTTTGTATCACCAATCCGACATTCTATTCTGTGAGTTTCTTACCTACTGACATCAATTTAGTCTTCGAGAGGGTAACTTTTATACCATACTCATTGCACCGATTTTCAAGTTCCAAAATATTAGACTGCAGGCTTTCGGCACAGTCTGCCATTAAGACCAAGTCATCAGCATAGGCCAGACTGCTTACTACATTTCCACCTAACTGAATTTCTCCCTGCCACTTTATACCTTTCAGCAGATGATCCGTGTAAACTACTAAAGGTGAAAGATTACAGCCTTGTCAAACCTCTGTAAGTACCCTGACCCAAGAACTCATTCTACCATCTATTCTCACTGCAGCCCAATTATCAACATAAATTCTTTTGATTGATTTTAATAATCTACACTAATTCCATAGTCCCCCAGTATAGTGAACATCTTTTCCCTCGGCAACTTATGTATATTCAACAGCAAAACATATTCATAATCACTGCTAGTTCAATTGTTGGTACTGCCAGTTTAATGAATTATTATAACGTATTAATACGAATATAATGTAATGACGGAAAGTAACACACTGTAAGTGGGACAAAGAAACCTTTCAATATGCAATATATAAATAAAATAAGTAAATAACTACAATAATCTTAGGGGTTCACTCGCTGTAGGTATAATGATCGTCTTCCGAGCGCACCGATGTTACCAATTATGAGTTTCCAGATGGCTGTTGAAGATTCTTGTTGTATTCGAACCCGTGGTGAGTTCTTTTCTTATTTTCCCGTTGTGTTCTACGATCTCTTTATCGGACTCTTACATTCCTCGCTAAAAGTGTTGTGGATCCCCGTGGTCAACACATCGGCCGTACATCCTCCGTAGTTGAAGTCAATTTGGCATTTCTTCTTATCAGATTTTAGAACGTCCTTGTATTTGTTTTGCTATCATCTCTGATTATTTTGTCGGTTAACAATTGCTTTGAGAGAACGGCGACGTGGCCGGCCTATTTGATAGATATTACTCCAGTGTTATTGGCCTCTAGGATACTGAAGTTAGTTCAACGGTCCTGCCATTTTACATCTTTTCTAAGGAAGCGCTGGTGGAAGTTTTCTATACGTTTGAAGTATTGTGTGAGTAGTCCAAGTCTCGTGTTCATTTCTTTACTTAGATATCTTCCTACAATATTTGCAGGCTGCCCCAAGGACAAAGAGTAATATATCCAATATATATTATTTCAGGGAATTTCAATGAAAAATCAGTAGCTTCTGGATGGCTGTTAAGGTCCATAGATGTGGTTTCGTAAGATCCCATTAATGCAGCTGTGACAATTGATTGGAGGAGATTGATCCTTCGAGCGCCGATCATGACACTGAAAATATAGACTCGTGATTGTAGGTGTCTTTGTAGTAAGGTACTGTGATTTCGTAGATTTACCTCTTTTTCAAGGTCTTTTTCCTCCGGTTGACCTTCATTGGTCTCGAACCGGAGAGTAGGTTAACTTATATAGCCTACTTATGTGTGAATATCAATGGCGTAGATGCTTCGTCTGTTGGTCCCGTCAGTCGAGATACCTTGCACATCCTAATAAATTGTGTAACCTTTCCATCTTATGTCGTCGATCGTCGGCAGTCAGAGACCTTTTGCATGGTGGCGAGTACTGTGCAGCAGTTCACCACGTGGACAGGTTCTCGGGACATGTGCAAGTGTTTCTGTCACTGTGTGACAGTTGTAACCGTCCAGGCTTCTCCAGCCCTACCAATTTAATAATATCATTTTACGCGATAACATTTGATATCAAGTTTATCCGCCATCGGCAATTATTTGTATTAACATATTTATTCAATGTCAATCATTTGTAATCAATGCTTTTTGGAATCATATTGTATACATGATAACATCGTTTTATTATTTAAATTATTATATTATGTAGGATAAGAATTCATTATGTTGTAAATACGGTCAATATGTTGAGACATAGTTGTTTTCATTTCATCTCATATTTGTGTATACGGAGGGTTATTCTTGAAGCTTGGGATTTTGCGTGAGTCATGGGGTTATTTTATGACCAAGGCTAGTAAACAGCGACCCGTGCGCGAGGCTTGCAAGCTGGTCAGCTATATCATCGCCACACCTTCTGGACTTATCGAGGAATAAGAGAAGGGGAGTTGATGCTTCGATCTATCGAATCAGATACTTCGTTGTATATGAGTTTTGAGATTGAACTGTTACCAAGAGTGGGGGTGAGTCCGGATATATACTGATTCTCAACACGAGAATGAGAACCTTACAACCTTACGACCTTACAACCTTACAACCTAACTACGAGAAACTCCATCACTAGTACTTCTACTGTGAACATCTACTTTGAACGACGTGATTTGATATTTGAAACAGTGTGTGGTCGCTCCGCGACATAGTTATTTTTGTACAATGTGTTATCGCTTCGATACAGTACTTACGTGCGGTAATATTATCGGATCTGCGTGACACGAAACAAGCTTACGGCTTGTGTTATATTCAGTAAATATTCTGGACGAAGAACTATGTTTAGTTCAAGTCTACGGAATTTTGGTACAAGTCTGTACCGTATAAATAGTATAGCTCAGTTGGACTGAGATTTCTACTAATATGGAAAAATTCATATCTCTGAATTTTCTCCTCTTACGATCAACGCTGATCAGTTTTTACAAGTATAGGGGGCCAATGTCTATTTTAAAGACTAGGCAAGCTGGGAGTGCTAGTCCAGATAGCCCGTAGCATATCAGAGAAGGAAGGAAGGATGTCCATGGAGCAAATTCTACATCGAGAAGGAGAGAACGAGTAACCACGAAAACCAGATGACTTCAACGGAAGCTGCAATTGGCGAGCTTCAATTAGATAAAGCAAGCAATGGTAAATTCAGTAAATTATAAATTCCTCCACGCTTTAAGGAAACTTTTCCGATTCATCTCATTTTTTTGTATAATAAATTCATTTGTATTTTATATTGCGTTAATTTTCTTTCTTAAGCGATACTTAATGGTTAATTATTTAAAATCCTACACCTGTGATTTAAGTATAAGTCTCTATGCTAGTAAATATAAATTTTGGTTTACAGTTTTCATTGCGCCCAAACATTACATAGAGAAATGGGGAACCATGGAATGTTAATTGTTTTTATTTGCGTGGCAATTTGCGGGCAAGCCACAAATAGTTTATTTAATATTCATGTGTCCCAAGATAATAACTTTCATCTCCTCAAGTGTTTTGACGAGGAGGAACAATTACACAGTGACAGTGTTGGTGTCACTATGGTATCACAACATGTTCGTGACACTGAGGTCACAGTCGTCAATGACCATCTTAACAAGACTACTAAACGTCAGACTAGTGCTGAAATTGAGAATTTTAAATTTATATGATGGCATTAAACCACAGACAACAGAAAAGCTACTTGAGAACAAATGTTTCCCCGTTCTACGCATGTCCACGAGTATCAGTAGTTCATAATGGTTGATATAAACTATTGTGAAAGTAGTGTGCATAGCGGATAGTGAAACTTGACACCAATGTGAGTTTTAAGGAGGTTAGTTTATTTATATCGTTTCAGAAGCATACATAAGTTTAAAATTAAATATAAGCCAAAAACATAAAACATAATATAAATACTTCAGGGACGTAGAGCCACATTAAACTACTTGAGCCCAAAACCTTGCGACATCAAGTGCATTTGGCTTCGCTTTAACCAGGTCTTCTCTTGTGCAACTGAATGGGCATGAACTACAAATGGGCTGAGGTCTGCTCTTCTCCACATACACACAAGGTACTGTCCACTTCGAAACCCCATTTCTTCTGGTTGACCCTGCACCGCGTAACACCGGAGCGCAGTCTATTCAGTGCTCTCCAATTCACCCGATCTGTAACATGGCCAGGAGGGAGTTCCTCTTTTGGGGTCATCCATTGACTGATACGCTTATGTTGACTCCTGACGCGTCATTCTTGAATTCTTGCTTGCTGAGCTGTTATTAGTTGTTAACACTCACATATATCTCATTGTTGATAGTTGTACAGTAAAATTAACGTTGCATATAATAACTATAATGTCCAAGTTACTTTAAAATAATTGTAAATTGTTGGGCCTAATTGTCCATACATTGATGAATAATGATACGATTTTACGTGTAGATGAGCAGAAGGAAATAACATGCAATATACCTTCGCGGCAAAATAAAGAAGTGTACAAGATAAATATTTTCTTTATACACTCACCAGGTTATCCTAACTGAGATAAATTCTAAGGCGATGATAATTATTAACTGCCTGAGGTAAGGAAATATTTCAATTAGTCTTCAGAGAGAACTATCATCTTACTGTTCGATCCTTCATCGTTCCGTATATGGACATATTCTTTACTACCTGAAGACCGTATGTACCAACTTGGATAAATTTCCGAGAAGTTTCATTGTTAATTTATCATGTCTTACTTCAAAATCTCTTGGAATGAATTCCCTTTTAATCACAGTACAATTACCAAGGAATGCCATATAATAACATAGTAATTAAGCCTCTTTCACGCTATTCTTCACATGGATAGCAGTTAAAAAAGGCCTCGTTCTTCGTGCTTTCCGATTTAGTTTACAAATCTAGGAGATAACTGAAAGAAAGAGAAAGACAATTACGGAATATAAAAGCCATCACGCGAATTAGTACGGAGCGGTGGAACGCACCGACAATGCTTTGGACAAGAAACTTAAGAATCTTATTCTCCTTTAATATATGAAACGATGTTCATTTTTTACTTTTATTTGAGTGATCGCTGTTGTTATTAATGTCATCTCTTCATAAAATGTTGGAAACATTTCATTTATTAAATGTATGATTTCGTGAGGAAATTATCTTTGCTGGAAAATTGGTCACAGATTAATCTTAGCAAAGCAAAGCAAAGTCACCTCCGTACAGGCCATGGAGGCCTTTGGAGGAGTGGAAGGTAAAGGCTTCCACCATTGTTAATCTCGGCGCGTAATGGGGTAGAGTGGTTAGCTCTACGCCCGGCCGCCTTTGCCCCCAGGAATTAACCTGGTACTCATTTTTGGTGTAGGCTTAGTGAACCTCAGGGCCACATGCACCTCCGGAAGCGGAAATCTCGTTTCTTAAATATTAGGACTTTCTGACGGGGATTCGAACCCATATTCTTCCGGGCGGACCGAACACGCCTTTACCACAGATTAACCTTAGCATTTGTTAATTACCTACATTATTTCGTGAGTACAAATCTCCAGCTACACTGATCGCGTTATTTTGGATTGCCGCATTATAAACAGATATATGGAATTTGGAAAACTTGCCAGAATGTAAACATCAATGGTGACTCCTAAATACTGTTCGGTTCATAGTTACGAGCCTAACAAACTGTCTTAGACTCTAATGAGTATATAAATACTGGTTGACAAAAGATCACCAAAATCACTCCATTATTTTCAGATTTATATACATTTTCACGGGAGAATTGCATGGTATTCATGTAGAAATTTATTTATTTATTGAATGAAGTTGATGTAAAGGTGAATGTTTGAGGACTTAGGTATAAAGACCTCAGTATCTGGGATAACAAAGTTCCAATTGCACACTAAATTCTGGTTTTCCATTCTTCAGATATAAATGCTGATATGTTTCCACGTTACTTCCTTTTCAATTCCTTGTTCAACTTCCTGCCATAATGAGACCAATTAGTAGATTAATCCTGTTCCTCAGATGTAACCATGATCTCGAGTCCGACACTACCTGCAAGACATCGTCAGATGGTGTGGTAAGAGAAACTACTTGTGGTGGTGAGGCAAATCTTCAACGATACACAGTAAAGAAAACATATCGGACATCTATTAAACGCAAAACGGTGAGCTAATTCATTCATTTTCGTGTCCGGTTAGCATTTCAAAAAAGCTGCTGCTGCGATGGCCTTGCTGTTTCCTTTAAAAACATCTTGTGATGTGCATGGGTTGTCCTGAAGGGGACAGAGAAGTAGTTGGTTTGGGTCTTGTTCAGCACCACATTAACACGAGGTGTCTGCGTTTGCAGGAATGATCCCGCATTTCTTCAGGTTGGTCTTGCATCGAGGGACGCCCATTCTTAAGTGGTGGAGGGACCTCCATACAGGGTAAGGTAGGTCGGTGCCAGGAGCTAGTTCTTCTTTGGGTGACATGTCTGTGGCAGTGAGCTCCTCCATCTGTTAAGACGTGTTGTCTCTGGTGTTCTCTCCAACGGCAGGTTCCTAGCAAGAAAGCTCTTGCGGGATCTGACGCGAGGACTTGCATCTTGGTGACCATGGAGTGGATGGCGATGGTCATTCTCCTGCTTTTTTTTTCTCTCTCTCTCGGCGTCTGCAGAAGTGGCCCTCCGGCTGCTGGGTGGGGCTTTTTCAAAACTCGGGTACAGTTTATGCACTGGCGTTGGTTTTAGGCATCCCGAGATTATCCTTGCAGAATTGTTGACCTCGGTATCTACTTGCTTAGCATGTACGGAAGCGTTCCACACAGGAGCGGCAGACTCAGAGGCTGACACATACTGCGCAAGTGCAGAAGTTGGCTCTCCAGGTGCTGCCGATCAGCTTATTAAGTATGCTATTGCGTGCACTGACCTTCTGTTTCGTGTTCAGACATTGCTGCCTGTACGTTAGAGCACGGTCTAATGTGACATCTAGATAAACTGATGTTGGATAATGTTTCAGTCGCAAAAGGTGAGCTATAACTGAAATTTGAAACTTTCACGGTATTTGTTCTACCTCACAAAATGTCCTGTCACATTCTGGCACATCTTAAAACTTTATAACGGTACTCTTCTATTAGTTTTGAAGTTATTAACATTTTCTATATACTTTAATCCAAATCCATCCGTGGTGAAAATATGTTGTCAAATTTCTCTTTGGAAAATAGAATGGTCTTAAGCATATCTTTCAATAAATGAAACTCAAATTGATTACGATTGATTTATTTGCATCTAACGAATCGTTTTCGAGAGACACTGGTATGGCATTTGAAGCCAACAAGTGCAGCATTCAGAGAACCGAAAGAGGGGAACTGACTCAGGGCCTGTGAAACTACTATGAATGAAATAACCACTTTTCTAGAGTATGATGAGATGAGGCCTGTTTGATAAAAGATCCTTCTCTATGTCTCTCAGCCTTGGCCATCCATCAATACTTCACATTACAGACCGCACGTTTGCTAGGTAACATCATGTCACATATTTTGTTTCTCTAATATCGTGACGCATATTTTGTTTCTCTAATATCGTGCCGCATATTTTGTTTCTCTAATATCGTGACGCATATTTTGTTTCTCTAATATCGTGCCGCATATTTTGTTTCTCTAATATCGTGGCGCATATTTTGTTTCTCTAATATCGTGACGCATATTTTCAGGTCACCACCAGCCATAACATATTTATGTCAAATGTGTTCAAAGAAAGGTAGGTGTACACCGAATTGGGAATTCTGACAAATGTTTGCTTTTCATAATAAATATTTCGTACTCCATTAACTGTGTGTGTTAGATTCTTCTCACTTAGGGTCTGGGATTTTGTGTTCATCGTAATGCACAGCTCTTCATATTTACACAACACATCACACACTGAACAACGACAGAAACACGCAATAGTGAATACATCCCTCCACATAGGGTTGGCGTCAGGAAAAGCACCTAGTCATAAAACTGACCCGAATTCACATCAAGTGCTAACTCTGATAAATTGAGAAAAAGGCCATGCAAAAGATCTATTAGCAGCGTTGATTCTTATATAATTGTAACATTAATCGAAAAAGAAGGGGATTGAGATTATACTACAAAATATTGCACTAAAACCTTATGAAACTCAAGAGTATGTAACATATTATCCAAAAAAATTAAAATGTCACGTTATATATTTCTAAACAGTATTATACTGCGGTTACGGAACATCTTGCTTCTACTAGCTTATTGACATACTAATAGCTAGTAGACGCTTTCGCGCTTGTTGTCGATAGTTGCCTGGAAGCCAGTCTGAAAGATTCTTTACAAGCGATGTACCTATGTAGATGAAGGCTTCATATGAATATTTTTTCTGAAATATAGATATTTACACAGATAAAGGTATTCAGTGCGCCCAATTTACGAAAATCGTCGTGAACTCGGTGAATTACATAATTTGCAAAGAAAGCTTAAAGACGACGATCAAAAAGGTCAGAAAGCTACTGGTTCAACAGCTAATAATGCCTATGTTTGACTGTTATTACGTTGTGTATGGCAGACTAAGTGGCTCCCTCTCTAATGGACTTCAGAGAGCTCAGAGTGCTTGCATCCCCTTTACAATGAACAATCTAAAATTTCATCATATAACTCCTGCATTCCATGAGGTAAATTGGCTTAAACTAAAGCAGCGTTGTAGCTACCGTTCGTTGTTTCTACTCCACAAAATAATATACAAGCAGACACCCTCTTATCTAACAGATTCTTTCCAGTTGCTCTCAACCAAACACAACATCCCGACCAGAGCTGTATCTAAACTAACCCTCAAAATACCAAATCACAGATCCACCCTCTGCAATAATTATTTTGTTGTCAGTACAATTAGAACATGGAGTTCGTTGCCCAATGAAGACACTCTACCTGAACCGGTATTTAAAAAGAAATGTTGACAGCGGTACTTGGACGGATCGGGGTGAGTGTAAATAGATGAATTCTGTTTTCTTGTTTAGTTATTTCATTCCGTGTGTCACTACATTTCACTAAATTTATTTTTATTGATGCATTAGGACAATTTTATTTATTCTGGATTATTTTATATACGTTTCTTGTTTCTTTACTATCGGGCAAGTTAGCCGTGCGCTTAGGGGGCGCGGCTGTGAGCTTGCATCCGGGAGATAGTGGGTTCGAATCCCACTGTTGGCAGCCCTGAAGATGGTTTTCCGTGGTTTCCCATTTTCACACCAGCAAATGCTGGGGCTGTGCCTTAATAAAGGACACGGTCGCTTCCTTCCAACTCCTAAGCCTTTCCTATCACATCGTCGCCATAAGACCTATCTACATCGGTGCGACGTAAAGCCCCTAGCAATAAATAATAATGTTTCTTTCCTTTAATGATTTTCATAACAATGTTCGTTTTATAAATATGCTCGTCGTCTTTAAGCATTCTTTGCAAATTATGTGATTCACCGAGTTCACGACGATTTTCATAAATTGGGTGCAATGAATACCTTTGTCTATGTAAATTATGGAAGTCTATGTCAAATCTCTTTCAAATAAACACTTAAAAAATACTACAATCCAGAACACTTCAGAAACCGGAGCACTTTTACATTTTTATACCTTTAAAAAATATTCTCACTTACTGTGAACAAACGTTGTCGCAAGGTGTGTTTTGTGCGACAAGTAAGACACAGGTAAGTCACGCCATGTAAATAAGAGAATAAAAAAATCGAATATTGTTGAATGAGGCCAGTTGCATTTTACTATTAGGTAATATAAAGGACTTTATTACAAGGCACAGCAGAAGAGAAACTTGCAGTAACACTAACGTAAGGGAACTGATTAAATTAATTTATTTTGGAATATCGTATAATATGTTATTTTCTATATTTTCTTTCATATTATACGTAACTTTTTTAAGTGTTAAAATCTGAGTGCAATGGAAATCAATAAACTGTCTTCCTTTATATTTTCTTCGCAATCCCTGATTACCACTCTGTCGACAAGCTGCAACTGGTGCATGGAAACGGACAGCGGTCCGTTTCACTCGCTTTACAGGCGTTAGGGAGCGCTGGCTCGTGCGTAATAAAATGAGAATTTTAAGTGCTTCAACACTGAGCAACGTTTTATAAAATGTAGCGCCAGCTGGCGTGGATAACCGCTAGGTATTCCGCATCTACATCCTTAGTGTGATACTTTAACTACACACGCAAGAATTAATTGATTATTTAGATTTGACAGTCGCAATGCACTTGAAATAGAATTGAATCTAATGAGCCAACATAGTGCAATCTGCAAGACCATCGGACTCAAAATCCAAAGGATGAAAGTTCGGTTCTTAACTATGTCCATTAGGTAAGTTTCATTCTGTACTTCACTTCTTCCCAGTAAATAATATGCATACAATGTACGCCATAAAAATATGGAAGTCTATTTCAAAGCTCTTTCAAATAAACACTTAAAAATATTACAATCCAGAACACTTCAGACGGAGCTCGATAGCTGCAGTCACTTAAGTGCGGCCAGTATCCAGTAATGGGGAGATAGTGGCTTCGAGTCCCACTGTCGGCAGCCTTGAAGAGGGTTTTCCGTGGTTTGCCATTTTCACACCCGGCAAATACCGGGGCTGTACCATAATTAAGGCCACGGCCGCTTCGTTCCATCTCCTAGGCCTTTTCTATCCCATCATCGCCATAAGACCTATCTGTGTCAGTGCGACGTAAAGCAAATAGAAATAAAAAGAAAGAACACTTCAGAAACCAGAGCACTTTTACATTTTTATACCTTTGAAAACATTCTTATTACTGTGAACAAATATTGTTAATAAAGTCATCGCAAAGTTTGTTTTGTGCGACAGATAAATTTAAAAAAATAAACTGAACAATGTGTATTATATAACTTTTAATAGTAAGGGCTGTCATTGTAATATCCAAACAAGACTTAACAAAATTTAATGACAGGGTAATGTTTCGTAAAATTTATTTCTCCTTGAAACTGAAACGTATTATCACTGATGTGAAATTAATTTACCCATAATTTAGGTAAATAATGAGCGCTATATTTATCCAAAGAGCCATTACACGTTTACGTGAACTGCATGTTAAGTGTTATGGCTCCATTTCCATAAGAATATTCATTACCTTACAATGTGAGTACTGCAGTGTGATGTTTGAAGGAGTAAACTTACTGGTGCGGCATTATTGCTCCGTACGACCTGCTACTGCCTTAATGAGCATTTCACTATGGGATATTGCAATTCTCCGCATTTTGCTAATTAAAAATTCTGACTCATTAACCTTTATAGCTGGTATGTAATTGCTGCGCGCACTGAGGTCAACTCGAGCAGGTGACGACACCACTTCCATTACAGCTCGTTTAACGTCTGCGTGCGCGCGGAGCATCTTGGTTTTCCGGTTCATTTTCTAATGTTGTTCCTCCAGTAACCGCCGAACATTCAGAAGTTAACTAAAATTCCAAAGATTCCGTGGACTGCATTCTATTATTCTGTTCTTCAACGATTAAATTTTCATTTCTTGATATTTTTAAACTCCATTGAAATTGAAACTGTATTCCGGATCCAAATGGTCATCCTCATTGGAGGCCGGATGATTTATTTCTTTAATAAATTTCTCTCTCACACACACACACACTATTGATGATGATGATGATGATGATGATGATGGTGATGATGCTTGTTGTTTATATGGCCTAACATCGATGTCAACGGCCCCTAACGGTACGAAATGAAATGACAAACAAAAAGTTCAAAATCATCCACTGACCAAAAATAAAAAAAAATGTAATGAAGAATGAATGGATGACATGAAATCGAAAAAAAAACAACAGTGGCTCCGACTCAAAAAAGATCATAAATGATAGTGTTACTGACCAAGGGACCACTTATAAAGCACAATCCTGAATCGAGGATGTCTAAAGGGGTTCAAAATCCAGGTCAAAGGCCCCTCAGAATGGTACTTATCGCTAGTAAAGTAGAACCATGGTATTTGTCATGTTGGGGTACTAATCAAAGGTAGCGTAAACTCACGGTGTTCCACACTACTACTCACAAGTATTGTACGTCGTAAAGGTAACGCAGACCTATGATGTTTCTCACACAATGGCGCCACTCATAGCCAACGTAAACCGATGAGTTTCCTCACCTAGGTGTACTAGCCACGGGTGCCGGTATTCCCTTGGTGTTCCTCATATACTGGGTACTAACCACAGGCAACGCAGACCCACGGTGTCGCTCATATAGTGGTACAACTCATAGGCAACGCCCAGACCCGCGGTGTTGCTCACATGGGTACGACTCACGGGTATTGGAAACCCACAGTGGAACCACTCTCTGCTGCTACTAATCACAAACCTATTTCGTACTTAATATAGTGGTACTACTCGCAAGTAAAGGCGACCCATGGTGTTCTCCGCGTGATGGTACTAATCAAAAGTAGTTTCATGGTTCTAAGACAATCATCCCTTGGTCGCCCCTTTTAGTCGCCTCTCACGACAGGCAGGGGATACCGTAGGTGTATTTTTCGTCTGCGTCCCCCACCCATAGGGGGTAGAGAGAGAGAAAAAAATAAGAAAGAAGGGATCCGTCACATCGAAAAATGAAGTAACGGATGAAGAAAGGCAAGGGCCACGAAGGGCGTGAAAATGAAAGACTCCCTAGGCCTCGAATGCTCTAATACCGTCGGGGTCAGAAAATGACAAGAGTTGACCAAGGGAGGGCGGACAGGATAGACGAAAGTGAGGAGCCTGGCACAAGTAAGTGGAAGCAATGCCAAGACTCAGCTAAGGGCCCCGTGGTCGCCAATCCACACTCCCAAGTTGAAAGCCCCTTGGGCCCCTTTTAGTCGCCTCTTACGACAGGTAGGGGATACCGCGGGTGTATTCTACATGTGCGTCCCCCACCCACAGGGGGTCCACACACTATTACTGATATAACTTGCTCCATAAACAGCCTCTTCTCATCTAGTGAAATGAGAGATATGCAGCGTTTGAAACGATTTTATTTTAGCACTTCGATTTAAAACATGGAATAGCTGCACTCTTCCCATGCCAACATACTGTAACATGATGGTCTAAGCCAGTGGTGTTCAAAGTGTGGCGAGCATCCATAACGGACTTAGATACGCATTCATAAATTCAATGAATTGTTTAGTAGCAGTGTATGTAATACAATATACATATACATATACATATACATATACATATACATATACATATACATATACATATACATATACATATACATATACATATATCGTAATTCCACTTAGTTGCTTGCCTGCCCCTGCGTCCGTGCTTTTATTCCTGGTGTTGATGTGGTAGGATTTTCGATTAAAACCAGTGGTGACAGGAAGAGCATGCGACTTTAAATCCCCGGCCAACACCCTAATTAATTATACCTACAGTACATACGACGTCTTCACTATGGACTGTTATGCCTTTCAGCATTTCACCTATGAGCTTCTGTGAATTAACCATGAAAGATAATTTATTAATATAACAGTTCGCAGGGTACTGAGTTCGTAATGACATCCCTTGTGTTTTCATTCATTAAAAGACAGAAGAACAAATTATAGCTAGTATAGGTTGGTGTACGTGACCTCAGAGATATATATTACGCTACGACCTATAAAGGGTCTTTCCTCATATCAAAGTCCCGAGCATCTCAAATAAAATGGGCCATTGTCTCTGAGGAAGCACTGCATCCCCACAAATATTTGATAACCTCCACCCTCGGGCAGAGGATGCAGACGAGATTGAGTGAACAAAACCTCCCGCTCAGTTGTGGTGATTTGTCTCGCCCAGGAATGCTTTCATCAGATTTTGTAAGGAACTTCTTCCTCCCCTCATATTGCTCTATTCATCGGCCCTTCATTTCCTTCTCATGCTCTTAATCATTTCTCGGTCTTACTTCTGCGGCTACGACTCCCATGTGAAGTACGGGATACTTCACCCATATCTCTCTATCTCATCTTCATTACACACGGTGCTCCGCTATGTGACCATTGAAACTGACTGGCGAGTGGGAATGGTTAATCTAAACAAAGATGTTCATACAGGGTATAAGAAAAACTGGGGAAATGTATGGTAATGGAGCTTTACAACTATAATTTATCAGGTAGAAATTCTAATGGTATTTCTGTTTGATCTCACTTTTTTAATGCGATAGTATTGAATGAATTCTGTATTCGTTCAAAATTCGACTTCCTTTTTCTGACAGATCTTGATGTTTCATGATCACTAGACACCGGAAAGGTGATTTAGGACGCCGTGGTGTACTTCTATGGAGTCAGTTAGGGCGTAGACTAAGTCTAAAGCGATATTGTGTTACGCGCCTCAGTTGACTTAGGTTGATAATTGCTTATCTATGGGTTTGGTTTATAACCCCATTTCGTCATGGCCTTTGACTATTGGACAGCATTTTTCCCTACTCCCTGCACACAAAGAAGGACGACGTGGCTTCTTAACTGAAATATGAACTTTTTATTGTAAGAAATATCTTAATGAAAATTACCTGACATTTTTAGCAACGACACATCGCACATGGCTTCAGTTCGATAGAGTGAAATGACATATAAAGCACTTTTCAACACAGTCCCTGTATAATGGCCGCACTCAAAACGTTACCATGCTGCAAGGTTTTGATATTCCATCATTGTTGACGGCGGGGCATTTCAACATTCGGACCAATCACAATCGTCGTAGCTAATGTAATAACGGCCTCACGCTTTTGACAGCTACATGTTTCCCTCGCGTGTAGTTATCATGGTAGCATAAGGAGAACAGTAAAGCTATACCTGATAAACTAAATGATTGAATAAGATCAGGCTTAAACAATGGACCTTCTAGTTAATATGTGGATTACCACTTCCTTATCTGAGCACTTCAGCGGGGAGGTTGCTGAGATAGATCTCTAGTCGATTCTGGTGTTCTAAGAGCCTTCCGCTTTACAGCGAATTATGAATATGTGGAGTCTTTGGGAAATACTATACATGACAGCAGGATAATTAGCGACGGTGACAATCACACTCCCTGTGTAGAAATGGTAGTGGGTAAAGGATGGTCCAGAAATTGTAGTGCGGTGGATGACATTGGCGAAGGAAGTTATGGAAGCAGCAAATATATAGGGAGACTAAACGAGTAGACACAAGAAATCATTTGTGACGTCCATGAATATTTTGAAATCAGTGAACAAACGATAAAAGCCAGTTTATGCTGTAGTTGGGAGAAAGTGAACTCGAGGATGAAGTACCACAACCATTCAGTTGTACGAAGGAAAGAATTAATACATGTATAAACTGAATGCAATAGGTTCTAATCCACATTAATGCGTTACACCTCGGTAATTAAAGTAAACATGACAACAGCGCTTAGCTGCGCTGCCTGTTCTGAAACAGGTCTTTGTTAAGCCACGTGGTGACTTTTTGCTTGCGACGATTATATCAGTGCATGGTTTTCCTGATGACGCTCGGCACGAGAAACACTTTCCATCACAGTGAAAAGTGCATTCAGAATTCGTCCCTGAACTACTGAACAATCCGCCTTTGCAACTAACTCCTAGAATTGATCGCTGATCTTGGGAAGTAGTTCATGGTTTAAAGCACGTAATGAGTCGTACATTCCAGTGACATGTGCAGGAGAAGTGAATTACTGCTTCCTGTCGTTTACTCGCTTCCGTGCGATGCATAGGTTCTAATCCACATTAATGCGTTACCCCTCGGTAATTAAAGTAAACATGACAACAGCCCTTAGCTGCGCTGCCTGTTCTGAAACAGGTCTTTGTTAAGCCCCATGGTCATTTTTTGTTTGCTTGCGACGATTATATCAGTGCATGGTTTTCCTGTTGACACTCGGCACGAGAAATTCTTTCCATCACAGTGAAAAGTGCATTCATAATTCGTCCCTGAACTACTGAACAATCCGCCTTTGCAACTAACTCCTAGAATTGATCGCTTGATCTTGGGAAGTAGTTCATGGTTTAAAGCACGTAATGAGTCGTACATCCCAGTGACAAGCGCAGGAGAAGTGAATTACTGCTTCCTGTCGTTTACTTGCTTTCGTGCAGTGCATCTTATTAGACAAGTTAGGTTATGGAAGTTATGTTATGAACAATTACAACGACAATTTTACAATCTTCATCCATTGAAGAAGAGAAGTTGATATTTTCTTGTAAAAATAAAATTATTTAGGTAATTAATTAATGGTCGATTTTCAAGACAGTGTTCAATTTATGACACTATCAAAAGAGCTTTTACATTTATCGATGTCCCTTCTGTCCTGAAACCGAGTGGCATTAGTCGCACAGACGGAAAACGCCCTGATGGTCTGACTTTAATCCCATGGAACAAAGACAGATATCTCCTGTGAGATGCCAAGTGTGTCGATAATTTAGCACCATCTCATTTGCCTCACACTTGCAAGACTACAGGTTCTACGGCGGAAATTGGCCACACGCAATACAAGGACGAAATGCAGAGCAGTAACGGACAACTAACTACATCTTCGTGGCATACGCAGTGGAAACGAAGGGGACGTTGTGTCAAGAGGCTAAAAATCTTGTTTCAAATATTGGTAAACAATTATCTGGAATTACTAGAGACCCTTCTTCAAGGGGAATTCCTGAGGCAGTGGATAGAAATAGCTATTCAGCGAGGAAAAGCTGCCAGCGGAATGCGATCGTTTCCGGATAACGTTCCACTGCACGTAGTTTTCTTAATTCTTAGACTTTCGAGCTTGAGCCAAGCACCAAGGTCAACAGCAGAAAACCGTGTTCGAGCTGTCTCTGTACTATTCGTAAACCTACAACCTGTTTTCCAGTCATTGACCGGGTCAGGGATGTAATGAATGAAACATATATAGGCTCTTATTACAATGGGGTCGCCACTCCCAAGGTGATTTCTTAATGAGTGATAAATGCAATGAAATGATAATGGAGAGTGTTGCTGGAATGAAAGATGACAGGGAAAACCGGAGTACCCGGAGAAAAACCTGTCCCGCCTCCGCTTTGTCCAGCACAAATCTCACATGGATTCACCGGGATTTGAACCACGGTATCCAGCTGTGAGAGGCCGACGCGCTGCCGTCTGAGCCACGGAGGCTCTATCTGTACTATTCGTAATTATAAAAATACTGTACATCGTCTCTAGATTATCAATGAATGAAGTTATTTATGTATTGTGTTACTCCAGTCCCATACAACCGGAAGGCATTCCAACACAGCTCATTCACATATCAATCCAATGAGTTGTACCAAGTCAACACATGCGAATAGAGTGTTACGTGACTGCATTCGTGTAGTGGCAATGAGCTGTAGATTGGAAAGGAGCTACAGTTACTATGGTTGTCCGACGGGAATTCGCGTGGATGCAGGGTAAGAGGTGCGAGGGGTAACATGGCTACCTACAAGCAGCCGCGACTTTTCGTCAGACGCAGATAGTATACATGAAGCTGCCTTGCTAAATGCAATCTGAATAGAAAGACATGGACCAGAACTTTGCCTGCTCGATCATCCCACCTAGTTCCATGAAAGTTTAACATTTTGGGACTCGGATTCCCTATACGGGACGGTACCAACACTCGAACACTTAGTGCAAGCAATAACGGATCAGTTGGCGGCATACGCTAAGTCTTTTTTACGTTTAGTCTTCTTCTTGGCCTTTCCTATATTTGTTGGGATCGGCCCAGTTTTACTATCGTAAGTACTTTCTGTCACCAACACTTTTACAAATGAAATGGTGTATGGCTTTTAGTGCCTGGAGTGTCCGAGAACATGTCCAGCTGGCCACGTGCAGATCCTTCGATTTGACTCTCGTAGGCGACCTGCGTGTACTGATGAGGATGAAATTATGATGAAGACAACACATACATCCAGCCCCTGTGCCAGCGGAATTAACCAATGAAGGTTAACATTCCAGTCCCTGCCGGGAATCGAACCCGCGGCCCCTGTGACCAAAGGCCAGCACGCTAACCATTTGGCCATAATATTGTGGGTTTGTGTGGTGGTTGTGGCAGTGGCATTGGCAGTGTGGTGTGTAGGTGAAGACAGGTATGGTATTTTAAGACGAGCACAAACAACCTACCCTCGAGCCGGTGGAATTAATCACATGCACTTGGGCCGATGGCCTAGATGTTTTTTTGCTATTTTTCTTTACGTCGCACCGGCACAGATATGTCTTATAGCGACGATGGGATAGGAAAGGCCTAGAAATGGGAAGGAAGAGCACGTGGCCTTAATTAAGGTACAACCCCAGCATTTGCCTGGTGTGAAAATGGGAAACCACGGAAAACCATCTTCAGGGCTGCTGACAGTGGGATTCGAACCCACTTTCTCCCGATTACTGGATACTGGCTGCACTTAAGCGACTGCAGCTATCGAGCTTGGTACCTAGATGTTATGTCCCTTTTAAACAACAAGCATTATCATCACACACAGTTAACATCTCGAACCCGGAGCCTCTAAATCCAAGGCCACTCAGGCACGGAGCCGGAAATATTCTGTGGATGAGATAATTTTAATAAAAGATTGTGACTTGTGCGAGCAGGTTCATCAACATCTTTGAATGTGATATTTCAATGTTAATATTATACACTTGTGATTATCGATATTACAACATCAAGAAAGATGGTTGGAATGCATGTAAAAATTACAGTACCGGTATGTCAAAGCGAGTGGTTAGAATTGTAACAGAGTTATTGCGCATTTTGAAGTCCTGGGCACGGCAGTTCCATCTGGACTGTCGTGTTATTATATAAACTGTACCGGCCGCTAGCGCTACACTCGCCATTAGATCAAGTTACTTGTTCCGTGCATTATTTTCCTGTTTTATTTATATTCTATCTTTCCGTTATATTCTTTGTTAAAACAAAAAAATGAATATTAATCTCAGCAGGCAACCTATCCCTTTTTATAATAAAAAGGTGCTGAATTACATGCCTACATATAGTGTGTAGTATCATTTATGATTGGTGACCCCGACGTGTTCAGGAGTATTACCGGTCAAAGATAAAGACAAAGACACCTCCATACAGGCCATGAAGGCCCTTGGAGGAGTGGAAGGTAAGGGCTTCCACCATTGTTAACCGCGGCACGTGATAGGGTAGAGTAGTTAGCTCTACGCCCGGCCGCCTTTGCCCCCAGGAATTAACCTGGTACTCATTTTTGGTTAGGCTGAGTGAACCTAAGGGCCATATGCACCTCCAGAAGTTGAAACCTAGTTTTTTAAAATTTACGACTTCCTGACGGGGAATCGAACCCACGTCCTTCCGAGTATTACCGGTAGTGTATCAAAATCAACGAGCTAGAAACCTTTCTTCAATAGTTGCTGTATCATCGTTTCAAAAGGGCGCAGTATAAAAAGAACAGAGTTTTTAACGCGAACTATCTGCGTATCGGTACACTTTCTATTGTTCTCCTGTGGGACAGTTTTTGATTAGGAGATAATTTTGCCCGTGCGAACTTTTACATAGCGTTATCAACGATATTAGTAACATTATTCTTTTCCCACTTCAAAGTGGGATGGTAGGTATTTGGAACCGTTTGCCACAGTGTCTCCAATCCTGGCATAAGGTAACAACACGAATGTGAGTGAAATTCGGGACTCCACACATCACTGTCCCCTGCCACTAAATCCAATGAATGCAAAAACAAATAACAGCCGTTCATTAATGCAGATTGAAAATGATACTTGAAATAATGACTAGTATCATTAGCATACAAAAATTGCATTTGATGAGTGCTATTACAGAGTAATTGGCAGTGGGTGAGCTTTGCCACCCTGTAGCCAAACATGGCGGGTAATTGGCTTGTCTGTGAGCTTCTCACGTGCTCACACCTCTGGCAGCCCACCCACACGCCAGCCAATCAAGCCACTGGCTAAATGCAACCATTGACCCCCCATTAATTATCACTTCATAGCTAGAATGTATCTAACAATGGTGGATCTGCCTTGAAAACTGAAATGATATTACTCAAAGAGACAGCAACCGAAGACTATGATTGGTGCCCGACGTACATTTTGCAGATTGGGGACAAACCTAGAACATCTGGACGATAAGCATCGAAGAAAAAGTGATCAGTGGTAGAGGGCCGGTCTTCGTATACGAACATCGTGGGTTCAAATCCAGCAGAGATATTTCGAATTTTGATCCTTGAATTTTGAAGGACGGAAGGAAGTTTTCTAGGCACTCCATGAGTATGACATCAAAATTTAAAAGATCTCTCTTGCCATAGTTGATGGTTAAAACGAAATTAATTACTATGCATCCGAAACCATTTATTGCGACATCGCTTTTAACGACGTATTGATATAACGAATAAACCTAACGGTCACGTCTAAATCGTACATAAACACTGTATTAAAATAGCTCAGTACGACGTCTCTTATTGAGATATATTTAGATCCCATTTCCCGAGAAATGTATCCGCTATAATGTCCAATGTTGATTATTGTTTGTTAAGTATTTGGGGGGTCCGCCTATGTAGTGTAGTGGTTAGTGTGATTAGCTGCCATCCCCAGAGGTCCGGGTTCGATTCCCGGCTCTGCCACGAAATTTGAAAAGTGGTATGAGGGCTGGAACGGGGTCCACTCAGCCTCGGGAGGTCAACTGAGAAGAGGGGGGTTCGATTCCCTCCTCAACCATCCTGGAACTGGTTTTCCGTGGTTTCCCACTTCTCCTCCAGGCAAATGCCGGGATGGTACCTAACATAAGGGCACGGCCGCTTCCTTCCCTCTTCCTTGTCTATCCCTTCCAAACTTCCCATCCCCCACAAGGCCCCTGTTCAGCATAGCAGGTGAGGCCGCCTGGGCGAGGTACTGGGCATCCTCCCCAGTTGTATCCCTGACCCAGAGTCTGAAGCTCCAGGACACTGCCCTTGAGGCGGTAGAGGTGGGATCCCTCGCAGAGTCCGAGGGAAAAACCGACCCTGGAGTGTAAGCAGATTACGAACGAACGAAGTATTTGGGGATTGCTGACAACAGTGTAACGCTCTTTTACTGTAGATTTCAAATCAGTCTGTTAAATACTCAAGGCTGTAGAGATGTCACAAAATAGAAGGAAAGTGTTTAATACTGAAGAAAATTCGCACACACACACTCAATGGCGATTAGAAAATGAAGAAACAAATATCAGCATCGCGAACGAAGGATTATATTTTACAGTTCGCGAGGACAGAGAGAAAATGCAGTCTCTTTTTTTGAAGAAATTTTAAATCAAACCAAGCGTGTCAGAAAATCTGAGCACAAAGATATTGAATAATGTTTAGTGAGATGGTTTAAGCAGCAGAAAAGACATAATAAATCAATCACTAGGCCTACTGATCTGCAGTTAAGGCAGTCGTCCAGTAGACTTTTCTTAAATAAATAATGTGCTGATCAATGGACCTATTCTTCAAGCGAAAGCTAATGAAATTCCTCGCTGTTCCACTCCACTAATACTGTGCTGTAAATAAAATAGTTATTTCATTTACGTTGTTTTTAAGTTTTGTCTTGATTCTGTAAGTGTGCAGTCTAAAACTTACAGATATGGCATTTTTAGCAACAATACAAAACAACTGGTTTGTGTAACTGTAGGCTGTAACGACCGTTAACTGATGGTCCTTTTGGACTCGTTATGACCAATGTCGACTGTATATCCTTACATGATCCAACAAAGATCCATGCCCTCGGACTTCTGGTAGAGAAAGCCGGAACGTCAACATTGGCAAACATGTAGCCTAGATCGCGTAAAGTCAAAATTCATGCACACGGTAGATGGGACTATACGATTATTATTATTATTATTATTATTATTATTATTATTATTATTATTATTATTATTATTATTATTATTATTATTATTATTATTATTATTATTATTATTATTATTATTATTATATAATTCGCTGGGGCCATCAAGAACCACGTTAAGTCTTGTTGCATTTGACACTGAACTTGGCCTTCTTTAGAGCCCAAATTTCCCTCATTCTTTGTGAGTGAGCCTGCTTACGCTCCTCTGTCCAAGGGGCACCGTGTCTTCTCTTCGGTTGCTCGTCTCGGTTTAGCCCGTTCGTCAATATTTTCTTGCGGAAGAGATCTCTGTTAAGGGCGTCTTCAGCTGAGATATGTAGCATTTGCAGGTCTTCTTTGGTATTTCTAAATCAGGGAATTGTGGTTTTGGGGTTTGAATAAAAAAAGTGAAAGATTTCTTTAGTTAACTTTCTTCCGTCCATTCTTTTCAGATGACCGTAAAATCGTACCCGTCGTTTTCTGATTGTGTCGGTAATTTTCTCTATTTTGCTGTAGACTTCCTTGTTGGATCTCTTTTGATGGATTCCATTTCTGTACTTTGATCCCAAGATTCCTGTCACAATTTTGCGTTCTCTTTTCTCCAGTTCTTCAAGGAGTCCTTTGTTGGCATTTAGAGACAAGGTTTCGGCTTCATATAGAACTACTGGCTTCAGAACTGTTTCATAGTGACGAGTGACGTATCTTGGTGTTTTGAGAAAGGCATTTTTTGTTGTACATTGTGCGGGATGTTTGGTAGGCTATTTCCAGTTTGCGTACTCGCTCCTGAAGTGCTTCTTTGTCCAGTCCATTTGTCATGATGATCTCACCCAGGTATTTGAATTTGTCTACTCGGGTGATGTCCCCGTATTTTGTATGGAGTTTTGGTGGAGCCTCTTTGATGTTAGTCATTACTTCTGTTTTCTCAAACGATATCTGCAAACCAGTTTGTTCGGCAATTTCCTTTAAAATTTCAACTTGAGCTCTAGCGGTTTCTATGTCGTTTGAGAGAACAGCAATATCATCGGCAAATGCTAAGCAGTCTGTTGCGATCCCCTTGGATTTGGTTCCTATTCTCAATGGACTGTAGTTGGTTTCCTGTAATCTCACCCGCCAGGTTCTGATGATCTTTTCAAGAACACAGTTGAAGAGTATCGGGGATAGCCCATCCCCTTGTCGGACTCCTGTTTTGATGTCAAAGGAATGCGAGAGACATCCGTGGAACTTCACCTTGGATTTTGTATCGTTCAGAGTGGCTCTAATTAATGCCAGCAGTTTCAAATCAATTCCAAATTCATTTAAGATGTTTAGCAGGACTTCTCGGTCAATGGAGTCGTACGCTTTCTTAAAGTCCACAAAGACAGACACATACTGCTTGGACCTTAGTGTCATTTGCTTTCTGGGTAGATGGTGAAAGTGGGTCGACATGACCTGCAGGTTGTGATTTTCGCAAATGGACACCAGTCTTTTGCCGTTGGGATTGGTTCTTTTGTGAACAGGGTAATTTCCTATAACTTTCTTGTACTTCTGTTCACGACCTAGTTGGGCATTGAAGTCACCCAAAAGAAGCTTGACATGGTGTTTGGGGATTTTGTTTAATTTTCCATCCAGTAGGTCCCAGAAATTATCAACTTCGTCTGGATCAGACTTGTTCTTATCGTTTGTAGGAGCATGTGCGTTAACTAGGGCGTAGGTTTTGTTCGCGCATTTAATTGTGGGTATAGACAATCTGTCATTCACAGGTTCGAAATTTGCAACCAATTAAGGATCTTGGTTCTAACAGAAAACGCGGTTCCAAGCATCACAGCTCCATTGAGGATTCCTCTTTGCGCTTTGCTCTTGAAAAATCGATAGCCTTCGGATTCAAAAATCTCTTCATCTGGGTACCTTGTTTCCTGTAGGGCCATTATGGATATCTAATTTTCGTGAAGAGCTTTGGTGAGGGTTTTCAGCTTGCCAGTTTGTGTAAGTGAATTTATGTTGAAAGTTGCTAGAAAGGTTTTAGATTTTGGCCTGAGTTTTTGACTCTTTGGGGTACACCGAGACTCTCCGGCTCGCCTCTTGCATGATGTCGAGTATCCCCCAGAATACGAACGAGACTCGTGCGCCGTGGCGAGGGATTTATCCGAAGATTTACCCCCTGGGGTATGTTTCTTGAAATGTTGTGCCATCATGCTTTTTGACTTGACTTTGCTTTGGACGGGTACCCATCCTTTTACAGCTAGGGTTGTTAGCCCTAGTGGTTGCCTCAAGATGTTTTCTGGCTTCTAGTCATTTACCAGTCTTCGCCGTAACCCTGGCAAGGGACCAGTTGTTTTTTCACGGTGGTATTTTATTTCCCTACTACCCTCTGACTCTGCTGGCGGCAGAGCCAGCGAGCTTCCCCAATTCCAATGGGACGCGCCCGATGAAGGTAACCGGTAAATCCCCATACGGGTATTATTATTGTTATTATTATTATTATTATTATCTTATTATTATTATTATTATTATTATTATTATTATTATTATTATTATTATTATTATTTCTTCGTTATGCCCATTTACAGAGTGCGTTGGAACTTGTTAACTTGATGATGGTTTTCCTTTCTTCTTCTCCTCCCAAAATCTCTTCATGAACTCGCTATGAGCTCCGTGAACGTGTGCTTTGCAACCAGATTCCCAAAAGCCTTGCGATCCCTGATGATATCTTCTGTGACGTTCATTTCTTTTAAATCCTGCTTTATTTCCTCAAAGCAGCTTATTTTGACCTTCTTTGATTTAATTATACCAAGCAGTTGTTTTGCATATCTAGTGTCGTCCATTCTGCAGATGTGGCCATAGAATTTCAATCGTCTCCTGCGTACGGTATCGGTGAACTTGTCGATTGCTTTGTACAAATCTACAGTTTTCCTTTTGATCAACATACCATTTACATGAACCGAGCCATATATTTTCCTAAGAATTTTTCGTTCTTGTTTTTCAATTTCATCAATTATTATTATTATTATTATTATTATTATTATTATTATTATTATTATTATTATTATTATTATTATTATTATTATTATTATTATTATTTCCAGCTCCATGGCTAAATGGTTAGCATGCTCGCCTTTGGTTATAGGGGTCCCTTGTTCGGTTCCTGGTAAGGTCGGGAATCGGGAATTTTAACCATCCATTGGTTAATTTCGCTGGCACGGGGACTGGGTTTGTGTCTCTTCTTCATCATCATTCCATCCTCATCATGACGCGCAGGTCGCTTACGGGTGTCAATTCAAAGACCTGCACCTGCCGAGCCGAAAATGTCCTCGGACACTCCCGGCACTAAAAGTCATGCGCCATTTCATTTCATTTTTTATTATTATGATTATTATTATTATTATTATTATTATTATTATTATTATTATTATTATTATTATTACCGGGCGAGTTGGCCGTACGGTTAGGGCCGCGCAGCTATGAGCCTGCACCCGGGAGATACTGAGTTCGAACCCCTCTGTCGGCAACCCTGAAGATGGTTTTCCGTGATTTACCATTTTCACCTTAATTAAGGCCACGGCCGCTTCCTTCCCACTCCTAGGCCTTTCCTATGCCATCGTCACCATAAGATCTATCTATGTCGGCGCGACGTAAAGCAAGCTATAAACCAATATTATCATTATTACTTGCTTTAAAATCCCAGTATTGCTTCAGGCGGTGACGTAGAACTAGTTTCAGTAGGAGCATAGCAAGGAAGATATAACACCTCTGTACTTCTATGGGTAGAACAATCTTTTTGATAATAGAGCTTAGATTTCCTTATTAATTTTGCCAGCACGTTGGGACTGTGCAGTCAGTCTGTCACTGCTAAGCAGCGCCTTGGGAAGGAGTGTCAGTCGAAGAGATGAGCCCAAATGGCGTGTACTGATTGAAGAGCTACACATGCACACGGTCTAACAACTCAAAAGTTAGTTCTATCGTTGTGATTGTTAAAGACATAATATATTTGCGAGGGGAAGGGGTGTCCTAACAATCTGAAAGAAAATTCAGGATTACGGTTCGTGTGTCCTCCATGACTGAAAATGTGAAATGAAAATCCTCAGCCTGTTTCCAGTCATTTGAACGGGTTATAAATGGAATGAATGAAGTTCCCATCTAGCGGCGAGGATAGGAAACATGCAGGCTGCCGATGCCCGTTGCACTTCTCTAGGGCAATGATTAATGACTGACAGATGAAATGATATTGGAGAGTGTTGCTGGAATGAAAGATGACAGGGGAAACCGGAGTACCCGGAGAAAAACCTGTCCTGCCACCGCTTTGTCCAGCACAAATCTCTCATGGAGTGACCGGGATTTGAACCACGGTATCCATCGGTGAGGCCGCCTGAGCCACGGAATGTTAAACTGTAATGTTGTAAGTATACTGAAAGCAAATCTTTAGCATCTATCATTACCAGTTAATTTTTGTCAGTCCCAGATTCATCCTCATTTACGTATTAAGGATGTCCACAAAGTTCACAAGGCGGATAATGATATTAAGGACATGATTTTTTTAACAATTAGTGTTACGTCGCACCAACACAGATACGTCTTAAGGCGAAGATGGGATAGGAAAGGCTCAGGAGTGAGAAGGAAGTGGCCATCGCCTTAATTAAAGAAGAGCCCCAGCATTTGCTTGGTGTGAACATGGGAAACCACGGAAAACAATCTTCAGGCCTGCCAACAGTGGGAATCGAACCCACTATCTCCCGGACGCAAGCTCACAGCTGCGCGCCCCTAACTGCACGGCCAACTCGTCCGGTAACATGAATAATCGAGATGCTGTTACATATCGGAACATAATTAATATCCTGCCCTATATACTTACATTCCAATATTATATGTTGAGCGAAATTAAGGTAGGCTATGAAGCTACTAACCAGAATGTCCTAAATCCTTGCAAAAAGCAAGAACAGGATTGTGGGTTAAATTCAGGTCTCCACACATCACTGTCTCCTACGACTATATTCAATGAATGCTCAAACTAATTACAGTCGTGCATTAATGCGGTTTATTTTTTTTTTCTCTCAGTACTCCATGCTCCGTCATTTGTCTGCATTCAGGACACTGTTTTAAAACATGAGCAAATCAAAATACCATGATATGAGAGGGTTTTGCGTCCCATACATTCGCCCACTGATGTTTGTTATGGATGCCTGACACTTCAGGGTAAAGTACACCTAATTGAATGAGTAATCTGCCTTGTGCAGGGCCCACACCAACATTGCATCTTAGCTGAACGCTAATTAAAGCTCGCTGCAAGGGTTTCACGGTTGCATAAATCGTAACACTTTTTCACATTATCTAAGCAAAAAAGAGTTAAAATTACATGTGTCTAATTGCAATTCTTAAGACAGAGAAATCAAGAACCCACTTAACTCCAAATTTTGACCAAATATAGTAAGGAGTTGAATGCTGTCGTATTGTTTCCTCAGCACGCAAGGTGATCAAGAATACAGTCATTCCTTTATTTGTCTGCATTCATAAAGCTTGTTTTAAAACGTGAGCAAATCAAAATTCTTGTTCCATGAAGTAAGTGTTTCTCTTTCCTTGCTTAATTTTCCGCCAGATGGCAGCGCCATTGTCCAATGAGATGCATGTGAGATTCAGGAATTAAACATTGATTCTCAAGTTCGTCGTTGAAAGGAATTGCAAACTTTAATATATATAATTTATGCCGCCGGAAAGTGAAATATTTTATCAAAATCTTTTATTTGGACGATAAAAGCCAAGATGCGCAGCATGAATTTGACAGGGAGAGTGTAATAGAAAATCGGTACTGTGAATTAAAATTGTATCATTTGAGATTTAACTATTATTTTCTCGTTTATCACTTTTCTATGGTATATTTTTTCAGTGATAATAAACAGACTAAGTTTATCTAAAATTTGAATGAAAATTTACATTTACTACTATTACCATTACTGAATTCTGGAATTGTCTAATTTGATTTCTCTCCAAACATGACTGTTATTCCTAATTAAGAAAGAAAGTTTCTCATATATTTATTTTTCATGAAGCAATTACGATATCCGTTATTATTTTGTTATACAGTAACTGTAGGGTATAGTTGAAATAGGTTTTTTCATCAGAACTTTTATCGTCGATCATTAAATTTAAAATTTAACTGGAGAAAGTAAACATTGGCAGGTTATTAGTACACCTTCATGAGTCTTGTAGAGTGAGGCCTGCCAGCTGTTTCCTCGAGTGTACGCTAGCAAGAAGAAAAACATACCATAAGTGTGTCGACAATGGAATAATAAATAATAATAATAATAATAATAATAATAATAATAATAATAATAATAATAATAATAATAATAATAATAACAATAATAATAATAACAATAATAATAATAATGTTTTGTTTTGTTTGTCTAACCCGTGTCCCGTTTCTCTACGGGGTCGGGTATGTGGTGAGATGAATCTGTTGTGGCGGGTTTTTATGACCGGATGCCCTTCCTGACGTCAACCTCATCAGAGGAGTCAATGAGATAAAATGAATGACATGATATATGATAACAGGATGCGAGAGGGTGAAACCTGGTGCTGGCACATAGCCTATTCCTGTCGAATAGCACCAAGGGGTCTGCTTAAGGCTTAAAATCTCCATCCGACGGACGAATCACCATCAACAGCGTCACATGCTCTCACTCCACATGAGCACTGCGGAGAGGTTTAAAATTTAATCTAGGCTTTTGGCACGCAATCTAGTGGTTAGAAATTGTTTACCACCACCTCCTCTACCTTGCAGACCAACGTTCTGATGGTGAAAAGGTTTTCGAACAACGGGACTCGAAGCGGTTAACCGCTGTGTCAGACTCTTAGAATTCAACTCCTTAACGATCATGGCCATTAGGTTGGCTAATAATAATAATAATAATAATAATAATAATAATAATAATAATAATAATAATAATAATAATTTTACACCCCACCAAGTACTTTTACGGTTTTCTGAGAAGCCGAGGTGTCGGATTTCTCATAGGAATTCTTTTACGTGCCAGTAAACCAAACCGACACTTGGCTGACGTATATGAGCACCTCCAAATACCACAGAACTGAGCCAGGATCGAACCGGATGAATTGGACTCAAAAAGCCAGCACCTTAGCCGTCTGAGCCGCTCAGTCCATAGAAGTAGCAGGCGTCTAGCTTCTGGTAACCCTGATGTAAACTGAAATATTTCAGAACGAATGCATATTCAATGTCCATAATCGGAATAAAGTTGTGTTGGATTTAAGGTGGTACTTACTTCTATTAATAAACTGACGTAAACAACTATCTACTACAGAAGTGTTCTTTAGACAGTGCCTTAAACATTCTGAGTTTTCTAAAGGAACCAGTCACGGAGTGAGGCTGTTTTAACAGAGCAGACCTAGTGAGAAGATGAGGTGTTCGAGGTTGATGTTATCGTATTGTTGTGAACTTGTTGCGGAAACTACTAATGAGTTATTTCACTTATTTTCCCTGCGTGGTGTTTGCAGTTTCGGTTGAATAAATGTCATCAATCAACCTGAATGTTGACTGTTCTGTCAATGAAACCTTTCTTACTGACTTACGGAAAATAGCTGTAAATCTGCCGAATAAGGCTTCATACATTGGGCAAGTGAATATCCGCTCATAAAGAACAGAATTTAGTAAGTACGCATCAATTTTCTAGACATAATTTACAGAAAATATCATCCCAGTGACCGATGTCCTTTTAATAAATAACTATTTAAGAACAACAAAATGTTTTACATTGAGGTACTTGCTGTATTTTTAATTCATAGTAATCATTAACATTATTTGTAGCAGAGAATTAGAAAAACAAAATTATGGTATGTAATCGACAGGACTCGTAACATTCACCAGTTCCTGGATTTTCAGAAGTTGTTCAGTGTGGCCACTATTAGCCCGAATGCACGCCTCGGAGGGACGAAGTCAACTTTTTTGTACATATTCACACATGGTGGCGTCGTTTCTTATTATGGCTAATGCATCAGATACATGCATTCGGTGATCTACAAGGTGACATACTTCACGTCTGTACACCAGTTCCCGCATATGGTCCCAGAAGTAAAAATCCAAGGGATTTAAATCAGGACTCCAAATCGTCCACTGTATTGGATCATTTCGACCTATCAATTGGTCCAGGAAATCTGTGTCCAGGAACTTTCGTACTGGCCGCGATATATGAGGAGGCGCACCGTAATACAGGAACCACATCTGTCTGGTACTATCCAGAAGAACGTCATGCGAAGTCTCCGGCAACATGTCTGTGAGAAACAGCAAAGGACTCAAACGATGTGAAAGTACATAAGTGCCAATAGTTGTGTCCCCGATGATTCCTACCTGCACGTTAATTAAAACCGCTGACGAAAGCGGTGCTGAACATATACATGGGAATTTTGTTCACTCGAGACATGTGAATTATGGATATTCAGTATTCCATACCCTGTGACACATGCTTCGTCAGTGGCTTAAATTCTTGTAAGAAAATCTTGCTGTCGCAGAATTTTCTTTACAAACCACTGGCAGAATTATTGTCTACAGAAAATCTGTTGCTTGAAAATGTTGTAAACGTCGAACCTGGTGTGGGTACCCAACAAGTGCTCCCTAAATATTCGGTGTACACCAGAGTGAAACACACTTACCTCACATTTATGTCTTGGCTACTCCTCCTGGGATCATCGTGGACCATGTCCTGGATTTCTTTCTCAGCTGTCAATAGACGTTGCAGCCGTTAACACCCCTCCTCTCACAATTGTGCTGTAGTGGTCCGGTGTCTCGAAGTGTCTGAAGCACTGAGTCTAATTTTGGGTTACTTAGAAGATTTCGCTTAGGAAAACGTTTTCAGTACGATCATCTTACTCGTGTACTGTCATCTCTTGCTTAATTCTATTTAAGACATATCATGATTCGACAAATCTGTCATTTTTTTCATTGGCTCACTGTGTTTGTGTCTGAACTGGTGTTTTCGGATGAGTCGCATGCCGCTGAAGACGTCATGCATGGGAAGGGAGAGCATATGTCGCGATGACCGATATAGAGTAGGATAATGTGGTGTCAACACACTGTTTACACTTCGCAACAGAACTTTGGAAAACATGGAGTGAAATTTGATGGTTTCTTGTCTCCTTCAATAGTAATGAGGGGGTAATCATATACTTGCTTAGAGTGGCGGTAGACATCACCATTTTAGCGGACTAAATTATTTCTCTTTCATCATGTACGTTTACTTCCGTTATTTCGTACATCCTGAGGTCTATGACACCCTAACGTCATCAATGATCAATTTGTAGCAATAGACAGTGTTCGCAAACAACGCGCGAAGTAATCAGGGCGTACATAGTGGATACCAAAGCAACACTAAACGTTCCAGTCAGTACACGTCCTATGGTCGATCGCTTACGAGTTACAGGCATTCCAAAATTGTAGTGGAATTGTTAGTAATGGCTCTGCCTGGTATATATCACTCCGAGAGTTTATGTATGAGGAGTAGTACGTCACTCTACAAGAAGCGCTCAAAATGAGTACCATATTTGATAAGTTTTCAGATACTCAACAGAGTATTTTTGGATCTCTTTAGAGACATGCAAGACCTTATCAGTGAGAGAATTTTCGATTGTTTTGGCCATGAAGGAAGAACAACCACCTTAGAATTCGCAAAGATTAGACAGTAAATTAAAAGATACGAGGCCTTAAGGCAGGATTCCTGACTCCAAGAATAATAAGAAATCTCAGCCTCATTCCAGCAGATAATATAAAAAGACATAACTCGTAAAGGAACGTCGAAGGGGCGTGTTTTCAAAGGGATATTTAGAGTTGTTTTTGGGTGTGCTGTCCACGCCCGATCATTTTCCATATTTTTGGGAACAGCTGTATAATGCAGATACTTAGGTTTGCTAGAAAGTACCTTTACACAATACTAGCTGTTACCCGCGGCTGCACCCGCGTGGATTTCGTAATTTGATAAAAGTAATTGTTCTTCGATATTGCACTAAGACATAATATGAACATCCTTAAAGTAAAAATAAAAAAAAATCGCCGAAGAAATGCAATTACATTTACCCCAGAACCTCTTTGTAAACCAAGTTTGTGGTATTGCCTTTTGGGGCTAAAATGACCAGGCGGAGCTAACTTTGGAACAAGCGACATAGAACTGTGCATGTGAGAAACATTCCTCTCTCAAGGAAAAAATACGTGTATCTTTGTTTTCAAATGAGATTCCAAATACCTATTTCCACATTTGGAATACCTTCAGTGTAAAAATAATTCAACCCATTTATCAATCCTTACCCTGCCCACCTAAGTGGCTTTTCCGAAAACAAAAAGTGCATGTTCCTTTACTTGTAAAGGAGATTTCAAATACCAATTTTCACATCGGTAACATGTTTTGTTTTTGAGATATACTGTAGATATCATCATTTAAAAAATCCTCCCGTTTTTCAATTCTTTTCACCCCCTTAAGTGCATTTTCCGAAAAAAATTAAGTGTTTATTAACTTTTAAATGAGATGCCGAATAGCACGTTTCTCGTCTGCAACATCTTCACTTTCGGAAATATATTGTCCCCTTCAAATTTGGCCTACAATGAATGGTTTATTGTGTGTGAAAATAAGAGGCTATCATTCCTTTATTAAGGGTGATATATTTTTTTTGCTAGTTGTTTTACGTCGCACCGACACAGATAGGTCTTACGGCGACGATGGGACAGGAAAGGGCTAGGAGTGGGAAGGAAGCGGCCGTGGCCTTTATTAAGGTACAGCCCCAGCATTTGTCTGGTGTGAAAATGGGAAACCACGGAAAACCATTTTCAGGGCTGCCGACAGTGGGGTTCGAACCTACTATCTCCCGAATACTGGATACTGGCCGCACTTAAGCGACTGCAGCTATCGAGCTCGGTGTGATATATTTCAAGTTCAGTCTTACAAAGTCGTGTTCGCATGAATAGGACCGGTTTTTACCAGCCGGGGAAGAAGTCTTAATTTTTCGATCGATCAGTCAGCTGTACCATGTGACCTAATTGGAAACTTTCAAGGCCAAGGAAATATGCAGCGCGTGTGGAATATTCTGGAGAACGCAATATCTAGAATTTTTTTACTAGTTGCTCTACGTCGCATCGACACATATAGGTCTTATGGCGACGATGGGACAGGGAAGGGTTAGAAGTGGGAAGGAAACAAATAGTTCGTGTTTCTTTATTTTTAAAGGAGATTCCAAATACAAATGTTAACGTCTATAATATCTTCAGTTTTTGAGATCAAAATGTCCTCTAAAAAGAATTCAACTCTTTCTTCACTTCTTTTCACCTCCCCCTTAAGTGGATTTTCCGAACACAAAAAGACATGTTCCTTTATTTTGAAACGAGATTCCAAATATCAATTTTCACGTCTGTAGCATATTAAGCTTTTGATATATACTGTAGCTATACTCATTTTAAAAATTCGCCCCATTTTTCACATCGTTTAACCCTTTAAGTGTTTTTCCGAAAATAAAAAATGCATGTTTCTTTTTTTAAGGAGATTCTAAACACCAACGTTTACTCATGTAACATGTTAAGCTTTGAGATATACTAATTTTAAATACTCAACCCCTTTTCACTTCTCTTCAACCCCTTCAAGTGGGTTTCCCGAAAACAAAAGTACGCATTCTTTAAAATGGGGATTCCATGCACCATTTTTCACGTCTGTAACATTTTCACGTTTAGAGTTATAAGTATCCTCATAAAAAGGATTTAACCGGTTTTTCATTTATTTTTAGTTCCCTTCAATGGATTTTCTGAAAATAATAAAATACATTTCCTTTATTTTTAAAGGAAATTCCACATGCCAAATTTCACATCCTAAAACTGTTATTTTTTGCGATATAGATATATTCTATTTTTTTAATTCGCTCGTCCCCCCACCCTTTCATATCCTTAGCGATGGAATATGGAAAAATATTTCCTTAGTGAGCTCCTACACTGTAATATAAATATATCCCAAAATTTCAATTCTTGATGTCCAGTAAATTTGGCTCGGCGATGATGAGTCAGTCAGTCAGTCAGTCAGTCAGTCAGTCAGTCAGTCAGTCAGTCAGTCAGTCAGTCAGTCAGTCAGTCAGTCAGTCAGTCAGTCAGTCAGTCAGTCAGTCAGTCAGTCAGTCAGTCAGTCAGTCAGTCAGTCAGTCAGTCAGTCAGTCAGTCAGTCAGTCAGTCAGTCAGTCAGTCAGTCAGTCAGTCAGTCAGTCAGTCAGTCAGTCAGTCAGTCAGTCAGTCAGTCAGTCAGTCAGTCAGTCAGTCAGTCAGTCAGTCAGTCAGTCAGTCAGTCAGTCAGTCAGTCAGTCAGTCAGTCAGTCAGTCAGTCAGTCAGTCAGTCAGTCAGTCAGTCAGTCAGTCAGTCAGTCAGTCAGTCAGTCAGTCAGTCAGTCAGTCAGTCAGTCAGTCAGTCAGTCAGTCAGTCAGTCAGTCAGTCAGTCAGTCAGTCAGTCAGTCAGTCAATGTTATTTCATATTCGTAGATGAATGCATACATTGATAATATTTCAGACCAGTTAAAGACATGATCAGTTTTTCTCCCTCCTGTAAAATTTGGTTATCTTGAAATAGGGACTTTTGATTTTCCTGATTCAATTTTTGGATTGTCTAACCTATGTAGAAGGGCATGTGTTGGAATCTTTTTCAGTAATTTGTATTGTTCCCCATGTTTCTAATACTATGAAGGTATTTTGAGGAAGTGTTTAATGTATTTTGTTAGTTATTAGAACCATCTTCGTACAGGTTCTTCAAGGAGTTGAAGATAAGAACTTCCCCTTATCGTAACTAGGCACTAAGTGGAATGCAGTGATTAGACTTACTTTTGGCCACGTCACATTTACCTCAAGAATATATTTGCTACTCACTTCTGCTGTAGGCTGAATGAATTTTCTAGATAATGAGTTCTCGTTTATAAATTACTTTCTCTCCTCGACATATTAACAGAAGAAAGGAGGATGATACAGCGTCTAACAGAAGAGCAAGTAGATTTTAAGTCGAAGTAGGAACTGATTTTGTTTTCAACATGTCATTGATTCTGAACGCCAATTCTACCAGCAGCATAAAGGCGGACACACCTGCAGCAAAAGCACTCCTATATACAAAATTAATTGTGTGGAATGAACCTCCAGCGACTTCTCAAAGACCGAAATAAAAGGTACGGTACCATTCGATGGTAAAATAATTCTACTGGGTGGAGATTTTCGACAAATCCTCTTGTAATAATGAGAGGTTCACATTCTCTGGCTGCTACCAGCCGTTTGAAGCAGCGTAATCTTTGGAATAAGTTCCATGTACAGAAACTCACTGGAATATGTGGGCTCTGCATTCTGAGAGATAATTTTCAACTGAGCGTCTAGAGCTAGGAGAAGGCAATAGTGAAGGGACAATTTGAAACATTCAAACTCCGACCCATAAATATAAGATCTATTTGAAGAACTGCACGATGATTTTGCCTTCACCACTGTCACAACTCAGCTGCTTAAAAGAAGAGTGATTATTTCTGTTACTAATTATGAATCAATATTGAAGTAAAAAATTGCGTACTTCACGATTTACTGGGTATAAGGCAGCCTACGAAAGTGTAGACGGTATTGCGAGTGAGCATGGAGAAGATCAATTTGCTTTCCCTGAACAATTTATTATCAGTTTATCATTCTAACACGCAGAATGCCTCCATACAGGTGAGAATTAAGAAAACTGCATACGTTATGTCACGAACTAATTTATTACCGCCCAGTACTCACAGTTAAAGAAGTAGAGCGTAATATAACAGTGTAGAATGTTATAGATTCCTTTACTGTAGAAACTGTTCTTATATCCAGAATACACTGTTTCTTCTGACGTATACATGCCTGCCTGTCAAATTTAAAAGACGACAATTTATAAAATAACATTATTAGTGAAAATGAAAACATTCAACCTGTTTTCCAGTCATTGAGCGGGTCACGGATGTAATGAATGAATCAGATATAGGCTGTTAGTACGATGGGGTCGCCACTCCCAAAGTGATTATTAATGAATGATAGATGCTATGAAATGATAATGGAGAGTGTTGCTGGAATGAAAGATGACAGGGAAAACCGGAGTACCCGGAGAAAAACCTGTCCCACCTCCGCTTTGTCCAGCACAAATCTCACATGGAGTGACCGGGATTTGAACCACGGTATCCAGCGGTGAGAGGCCGACGCGCTGCCGTCTGAGCCACGGAGGCTACAACTTTACTACTGACGGTGAATAATTCTCAGGGTTCAAACTTCCGACAAAATCTGTCTTTATTTTCCAAAAATAACCTTCGCCTATGGGTGCACTTCCTAACGTCATACACGAGTGAGATTGTTTGATTTACTATTTGCCGTATCACCAAAAAGACATGACCTAACAAATTCTATATTCAGGGAAACTTTAGATGATAACTGCCATGAAACAATTAAGCAGAACTTCGCTAGGATGGTATGTGAATATAGTTAAGCTTCAAACGAGGTTTGCATCATAAAGGGATTTAGGAGGAGAAATAAGTGTCTGTTATAGGATAGTTTGTTACCAATGGTAGAAAATATTCATGCATTCTATATAACTTCATAGTGGATGTAGTTATCGATTTGAGTTCCAGTAATTAGTCGATGTACATAGGCACCCCCATTCATGCGAAGTATTCACGTAAATAGAACTTTTGGCCCTGTCCCAATAGAGTCTATGTCAGTGGTTCTCATACTGTGGTAGGCGTACCCCTAGGGGTACGTCAGAGACTTTTAGTGGGGTTCGCGAGGAGCCTTTGGGGTTAACTGAATAAAAATTGAAATATGAAAATAAATAAGAAGAGAGTTAAATATGTATATATGGAGCTCCGCTTCACTTGGAAGTTTCACCTGGACTACGATACATCAGAAAACTGCCACGCCACGCAGGCACACCCATCCTATTGAAATATTGATGGTTTGCAATGTCTCTGTTTCAGAATGAAGATCGAAAATATTTAATACTTCTTTATTAATTTGATATTGAGGCTAAAATCTAGCTGTTTGTGGAACTTTTATACCAACAGGGTATTCGGTGTTACTTAATTATCATTGTATCATACTTGATACAGAGACGAACTCTTTTCTTGTGATGTGTTATACAAATGCATTTAATTTCACAATCTAGTCTTATTTAAGATAAATAACGGTTTAGCGTAAACTTGGCAAATATGGGCACTAAGGTAATATGGGCATATTTAAGAAATTGGTCATATTTCACGCAATGGTAGCGAGTAGTAGCATTCTCTCTGCTAGGTTGGTAATCCTCAAGTGTCATAGCTGCTCACTGTGTTAAATATTGTTTCCTATTGTGTTAAAATAAGCTGAAAAGAACATGTTTTGAGGTAAGTATACCAGTCTACTCTTACAAAATTGAGCTGTTATTATAACTCAGTTAAATAATTTAAGGCACTACGTGCAAAACACGTCTATTTTTCAAGAAATTTTATTACGAACTGCTTTCAAGATTAGTGTAGCATATGTTGCAACGAGTAGAGAGGCGCTTGGGAGTTAGTTCTTTCCCAGTAATGCCAACTTCTGAAAAGTGTCACTAGGGCAAAATTGGGCAGTGATATTGTAGATAATTTGGGCATCATCAAATGTCATTGTATTTACGTGACGCACTCTGAGTGAGACTATTTATTCTTTATTTGTTCCGCAATCTTTACGTTTTTACGCTAATTGATTAATATGCCCTATGGCATGAAGCTGTTTCACAAAAACTATATATATTTTTCCGGGTGATGATGCAAATTAGGAATGAACGAGCGGATATCCGCCAGAAATGGGATAAAGAGGATATTTTGCGTGCTGTAATAGATGCAAGAAATGGTGATTGTAACCAGTTACAACCATCTAGAACTTATAATGTGCCTAGACAAACTTTGCAGCGGCATTTGTCGAAAAATGAGGGGACCATGTCCGTTCAGGGACCATCCTGACTTCCTTCACTTGCCCATATCTCTTCGCCAGTGGGAGCAGTACCTAGCCCCTTTTAAGGAAATTAGTCCAGTTCCAGAACTGATGATGACGACTAGCAGCTGCAAGTGTTCTGCAAGAGAACTTACTAGTGAAGAAAGTCTGGCTTCAGCGCAGGCCTATCGCGGGAGCTAGTAAAGGAGGTATAGCGGCAAAGCGTAAAGCCATAAGGAGCAACACAGTTCTCTGTATTTGTCCTATACGTAAGGGAAATTATTATGATGAAAATGAAGGGTAGAAGTGGGCCAAGTGTTGTGGTTTCTGTGCTAAGTGGTTCCATGAGGAATGCGGAACGTGATTATTTCTATTGTGACAAGTGTAGTTAATAAAACTTGGTCAATATTTATGACTCAGAATGTTCTCATGTGATTAGTTTTGTTAGATTAATACTTTTTCTTTTTATATTACACAAACCTTGGGCCAGTTTTATGTTATTTATATTTCCTAGTACAGTACAGTACAGTACAATTGATAATTTAATAATGGTACTTCCTTGGTACCGGTAGCATTTGTCCATGATCCGTGCTTAATTTTAATATATATTTACCCCTTTTTTCATATATGTATGTTCAATAGAACCACCTTCTTATAATACAAAATTAATGTAATCATGTCTGTACCACCATGTAATCATTTAATAACTTATGCCCATATTACCTTAAGAGTTTGACAAATATGGGCATTTGCAGGGTTTGCTGCGAAGCTGCACAGTACGTAAATCACAATGGATTGGAGGCTGGTTCAAGATTTATTAAAATGGAAATGGTTGTAAGTTTTCAAGGATTTTTTACCAGGGAAATGGAAGTTGTTTTAGTGCTCCTCTTTTTTTAAGATACATCTTCTGGTCCCCATATTTGCCAAGTTTACCCTATAGTTAATTGAAATGCCTTAATAATTAGCTAGGTGCTCATATTTTTAAACTTACAATTTAGAGATTTCTTCATGGTGGTACATTGAACTCTTAGCCATGAGTGACCGGTATAATCACATAAGAGTTTGAGAACCTCTGTTCTGTGCCATATTTTTCTCTGCTGATCAGATTTAAGGGGGATGGTTATCTAAACCACCTCCCACTAAAACAATTATCAGCACTAGTACTCTTCTTTAGCTTCCACGATTGCCTAATTTTTATGTTTTAGTAGTTTCCTGTAAAAATATGTTCAGCCGGAGGTAAGGATCTCTTCCATTAGGAAATTGTCTGTTATTGTACACACGTAGAGTGCTCTAAAGAGCTACTCGGTTAGAAGGAAGGTATACAACATGTATACGTGCTTCCGCCCACCGTGTGTATAAAACACACTATTGTAGCGGAGGAAGGGGGATGAGGTGGCTGAAGTTTTCAGTGCCAGAGAGTTCTTAGCCACGCATTAAGCTTGTAATGGTTGGAGATAATGGGGTTACTTTTATGATTACATTATGAAGTGAATAAACACGAAATACTACGTACTAAACAAATCAGCCACCAGAATACAAATGAGACAGTGCTCGCTGGAAGCTTGCAATCTCAGGGGAGCGGGCTATCTTTGGTAACGACATGGAAACTCCATCACATCACATTCTTCCCTCCATTTCAGTAATTATAACGAAGAGTAGGCTACGTGTTTCCAATTTAGTAACTGATATGCACTTAAATTAATCTAAATACATGGCTCTTTCTTTCTTAAAAAGGATAACTCTCCGAAATTGTATGGTGAAGGATAAAATGGATACTATTCAATTTAATTTTCACCATTTTTTCAGTTCTTACTGTTTGATTGAATCTTCAGTATATAATATTCCATTCAGTAGGTTCCGGGATTGATACTCACCCGGTCCGGGGTTTCAGATCCATCTGATGATCTTTTTCTTTCTCGAATACCAGAGCTCTTTTGTGTTAATACACACCTCTTCATTTGCAGTCGTCACTCATACCACCGCTCACACGGAAACGCATAATTGTTTAACCCTCGTCAAGGGTGGTGAGGTCCCTGGCAACTTTCACCAGATCCTTTCAGGCAATTAATTACCTTGGCAGTCCCGTAACTTCAATCTACTCGTTTAATTTCAGGCAGCTGTTGCGATATCAAAATATGCTCTGTTGTAATAACTACGCGACTCAAGTGGTCTGTTGGACCTCTCAACGCAGGTTACGAAAATTTTCTGTTCTGCTGCGACTTTCTTTATCGTTATACTAAAATCGTTTGAGTAGTGTATTGGCAATGCTTCTTTTGAAGAATATATTATAGCGATATTGGATGAATGAACCAGTGGTGTAGGGGATTCTGACAATGACGATATAAAGTGACCACAGCTCAAGGTCAAATTAAAGAATACTTTAGCTTTCAATTGAGGTGAATGGGGAAATAAAATGTTTACACATTTCATCTTGGTGTTGTGAGTAGGATATATTTCAATTTGTCAAGTGTTTGTCTAATAACCATGTGGAATAGGTTTCGGATGTACCTAAAATGTAAGATCTTTTGGTTTCCACATAACATTGTTTTTTAAATAAATCATTTAATAATTTCATTGTTGGGACCTTTATTGATATTACGATTACACAATTCGAAATGTTTTATATGTCTGTAAGAGTTCACCTGAATAGTTTTGACATAATTGATTGAAGTAGACATTAACTACATGATATTTCCTAATAATAACTGACCTAAGGAGTTATTTCCAAGTGAAATTAGAACAAGTAATTAAAATGAATAATAACCAAACACAACATTGTTGATACAATGACATTTTTCAGAAATTGTATACGTTATTCAGGCTTAAACATGTGCGGGCCCCCGGGACTCTCAACACCGGCTACGTTCCTCAATTGTGCTACAATTGCTAAGGGTTAATACATCTGTATATCACAATTCGCTTTCTAGTTCCTACTGAATTAACAGGCATGAACCATCAGAACATAAGTAACTACATACCGATTTTGACATTTTCAACCATAATACTGCCTCGCAACCGTGAGTTGTTAAATTTCACTGCAATAGTGGATATTACATTTTACAGATATGGCTCCCAAGTTATATGGGTATAGCGGGAAACGAGTTAGGCGATAAAGCCGCTAAATAGACGGTTACATTGCTCGGGTTCAAGCTAGTTAATATCTCACTGGTAGGTAGCGTGGCAGGCCATCTCTTCTTCCAGTAAGCAGAAATCTACTGAAGAGAAGCAATCGTATTGTGCCGTCTTAGTATCGGCCAAGGCAAAACGAAGAGGCATAGATAAATTCCTATTCCCCACGCTCAAGCCCCGGTGTGTACATGCGGCGCCCATCTCATCGTAGAACGGAGTACGAGAACCTAGCCGATCTCAACCGTAGTCTACAGCTTCCAAGCACCGTGTTCGTCATTTTACGAGATGACGATCAGCCAGTAGATGTCATTCATTTTATGAAGGACTACCCACGGCTTTACTCGCATGGATTTCATAATTTGATGAAAGTAATTGTTCCTTGGTACTGCACAAAGACATTATATCTGAAAATCCCTAAAGTATGAAAACTTACCGAAAATTGAGTTTCATTTACTCCCGGAACCTCTTTGTAAACGACGTTTGTAGTATTACCTTTTGGGGTTAAGATCACTAAGCTACTGGCAGAGCTAACTCTGGAACATGCAACGCAGAAATGCACATGAGACAAACAGTCAGTCCTCTCTCGTGTCGAGAAGAAAATAATACTTCTTTATATTTAAAGGAGATTCCAAATACCTCTTTCCTCGTCTGTAACATCTTCAGTTTTTGAGATATAAGTAGCCCCATAAAAAAATTCAACCCCTTTATCAGTCCTTACCGCATCTCCCCTCCAACGTAAGTGTATTTTCCGAAAACAAAAAAATGTATGTTCCTTTGGTTTTAAAGAAGATTCCAAATAGGCTACCAAGTTTTCACGTCTGCAACATCTTCAATTATTGAGGTATAAGTATCATCATCATTATAATTCAACTCCTTCTTCACATCTTTTCACACCCCGTTAAGTGGCTTTTCCGGAAAAAAGTACTTATTCCTTTTTTTTGAAGGTGATTCCAAATACCAATTTTCATGTCTGCAACACGTTAAGTTTTTGAGATATGCTGTAGATATACTCATTTACAAAATACCCGCTTTTTCTATTCTTTTCACCCCGTGAGATGAATTTTTCGAAAAAATGTGTTTCTTTAATTTTAAGAGAGATTAAAGGTATCAATTTTCACATCTGTAACATCTTCAGTATATAAGTATCATCATAAAAAGAATGCAATCCTTTTTTCAGTCCTTCCCCCCACCTTTTAAATGGATTTCCGAGAAACAAAAAATACTCATTTCTTTACTTTTAAAGGAGATTTAAAATACCAATTTTTATGTATGTAACACATTTTTTCAGTTTTTTCACCCCCTCCCTTAAGTTGATTTTCCGAAAAGAAAAAGTGTTCTTTATTGTTAAAGGAGATTCCAAGTACCTATTTTCACGTCTGTAACATGTTAAGTTTTGAGATATACTCATTTTAAAAATTCATCCATATTCACTTCCTTTCACACCCTGTTAAGTGGATTTTCCAGAAACAAGAGTATGTGTTTTTTTATAGGAGATTCCATGTACCAATTTGCACATCTGTAACATTTCAAGTTTTGAGATATAAGTATTCTCGTAAACTGTATTCAACACATTTTTCACTTATTTTTAGTCTTAAGTGGATTTTCCGGGAATAAAAAAAAAAAAAAAAAAAAAAACACGTGTTTATTTTTAAAGGAGATTCTAAATACCAAATTTTACGTCTTTAAGCTGTTGGCACTTTGAGATATAGATACACTCATTTTCAAATTCACCGCCTTAGCAACGAAATATCCAAGAATATACCCTTAGTGAGCACCTATATTGTGATATAAATGTATCCCCAAAATTTCATTTTTATATGTCCAGTAGTTTTGGCTCGGCGATGTTGAATCAGTCAGTCAGTCAGTCAGTCAGTCAGTCAGTCAGTCAGTCAGTCAGTCAGTCAGTCAGGACATGCTAATTTATATATAAACGAAGTCTATATTGATTTAAACTTTATTTTTTCTAACTAAATGAAGTAGATTACACATCAGTTCTTACATCCACCTTCTCAACATAATCTCCTTATAACTGTATGCACTTTTGCCATCGATGTGTCATTCTCTCCCGACCATCCTGAAACCATTCTTTCGGAGTGCTGCGTACCCTAGCCTAGACAGCTGTGTCCAGTTCTGCAAAATCCGCAAAACGGCGACCACGCAGAGGTTTCTTCACGTTCCCGAACAGGTGATAATCACTTGGTGCCAAGTCGGGAGAGTATGGTGGGTGTGGAAGCACCGTGAATCCCATTTGATCAAGGGCAGTGGTGGTCTCTCGGCTAGTGTGGGGCCGGGCATTGTCATGTTGCAGAAGCACACCTTTAGCCCATTTTCCTGGCCGCCTAGTTTGAATAAGGGTTGCCACATATGCTGCACTGTTAATCGCGGCCCCAAATTCCAGCCAGTCAATGAGAATGATGCCCTTTATGTCGCAGAACACTGTCACCATTCACTTGTTGATGGCACTGTTCGACATTTCTTTGGCGGTGAACTGCCCCTATGCTTCCATTGCATCGATTGTTGTTTCGTTTGTGGCTCATGGTAATGGAGCTATGTCTCATCACCAGTCACAAGTCTAGCCACGAAGTCGGCTGGATCTTGAACATGGTGTTACAAAAGTTCTCTGCACACGTCCACACGCCTCTGCTTTTCGTCTGCAAACAAGAGTCTAGGCACCCATGTGGATGACACCTTTCCCAACTGTAAGTGGCTGTGCACGATCCGCTGCAAGGTGTTTCGGCTAATTCCCGTGGCTGCCTCCATTTCCGTAAATGTGATGTATTTGTTTCCTTGGATGGCAATGTTGGCTGGTGTTGACACTGTCATATTCCTTCCAGAATTGGTTCCCTTGTCCATTGATGTGCGCCTTGTTTTCCAACCTTCCACCCAGTTGTAAACTGTTTTCAGTGACGGCACATGTTCTCCACAGACTGCCAACAAGCGCCGATGAATTTCTGCAGTGGTCACTCCTTCTTTTCATAGGAACCAAGTCGTATAGCGCTGTCCCTGACGGTTGCTTTCCATGTTGTCTGCTCCTACAGTACACTGACAGTGTCGTTATGAAATGGCAATGACGAGTGCATTCGTTGGCCTCTGTGCGTGTGCTGCTACCAAACGATGGAACAAGACACTAGTTACATGTCACCACCTTCAAAAGTGAAATGTGAACCATACCCAGATGTACAAAACATAAAGTGTAAAACAATATAGTGCGCCCCTAGTAGGCAGTGGTCTATTTTATATCGAGGCGATTTACCGCACGTGTTAACGCGCTACGGCTATGGATCAAAACATTGCATTCGGGAAACGTGTAGGTTCCAAACCCACCGTCGGCTGTTCCATGAATGGTTTTCTGTGGTTTCTCATTTTCACTTCCAGGCAAGTGCCGGGACAGTTCCTATTCATTGGCCAGAACCGATTCCTTCCATCTCCTTACCCGATTTCATTCGCCATCATTCATTAGCTCCTTAACTGAGGTTAGCGTCGGTAAGGACATCCGGCCGTCAAAATGTCATATAAATTCATGTCACCATATACCCGACCCCGCATCTAGAAATGGTACCTAGGGCCTATTAGATCGATTTTTATTCTGGTATTATTTAAACTTTTCTTTTACTATAAATGGATGTTTACCTTCAGTTACCCTTTTTAATATAATTCCCGCTTTTAGCCTTTTAACCCTTTAACTGAGTTTTATATCTCTACTTCTATATTTTGTATTTAATTGTATATTTCGATTTTAAATCAATAACGGTATCTTACTTTTATTGATGTTTTATGTTTTTACAGTAAATAATGCATTGTGGAACAGATACACGGATTACTTTATATTCATGTGCATGCTCATGTACATCGTAGACAGTGGGTGAATTATAAGTAACCATTTCACCTCGTAACTTCGAAGGCCGATGACTTGTTGAAACAAAAACAGGCCTGTTAAAACAATCACCATCACTTTCAATGTAAGTGGAATTGAAGATATATAAAACGTAACGTAATATCGTGCCGTCTATACTCCTCTTGCTCTGTTGAAAGTCACTCCTTTTGTTTTCTTGAACGTCCTGTGTTATGATTGACTTGCAGCTGTGAATGGTTAAAGCTTAATCAGCGTTTGGAAGTTCCTGGAATAGATGATGTGGTACCAGAAAGCTAAATGAAAAGACTAGAGAATAAGTCAACTGTGTAATAGCTTCAGAACATATTACTGCAATATGTCATTTCTGCAAAGAGAAAGTTACATTTGTAAGAATTACACTTCTCAAATGATTTAGTTACTAATTTATATATATGATGTACCAGGAAGGCATAGGCCCTGGCACATATAAATTATAAACTTAAATTTCTCGCATACAATTCAGTTGCGCTGCATGAACAGCTGTGTGAGAGAATGTTCTCGTACCTACTGCGCGACACGAGGGAGAAGGCGAGTCCAGCAAGGTCAAGTGACGTCACCGCCACCTGAAGCTTACTTCCCCTACAGAAGTTTCTCGATTATATTTTTACGAACTTTTTAACGCCTGGACCGATTAACACGATACCAACGCCGAATTATAGTTAATGTTCTGGAAGTAAAACCCTGCAAATTTGAAGTAAATCATTCCAGTGGTTTCCGAGATATGACAATTTAAAGTTTGGGATAAATACTCGCCCCTCATTACCTGATTCCAAGCGCTGCCCACCAGACGTGTATATATAGGCCACTGGGCCAAGGCCATAGTCAGTGCAGTCCCGTGTACAGAGTCATGTGTGCACAGTGTGTGTAGAAATTATACTCCGTTGCGATTCGCGAGGACATAATAGTGGCCGTACTCATACGCTGTTGTAATAGTAAAAGGACGTCGTACCGTACGTGAAGTTTCCGCCGCGCCGCGACGACTGTAAGATTCTAGACGTTTTTCAAGGTGAATTAGCGTGATATAATACTTGCAAATTTATTATAAAGGTGAAGCTATAATAAGAAGTAACAATTGAAGTGTCTAATATTTCACTGACTAAAATATGACACCGTGAACTCTAGTAATTCCACATAATTCTAAACTGTGCTAATAACATAAATCATTGCGTGTGGTAAACTGAAATCGTAATTTAAAACCACTTCTAAGACATATCTCCCTTACAGTGAACTGTGTGAGACTGTATTTACTCAACATTCGTCCCATAACAGGGTAAAAATTAACTTTCATTGTGCACTGTCTCGATCTTTCGATCACTACGGTGAGAAATCCAGTGAACATTAAGGACATTTTTTCAATAATATTAAGTAGTTTGGACTAGTGTGGTGTGAATACAACCATAAAACCGCCTTAATCTGTTAATAATATTTGTTCAGAGACTGTGATAGAAACTGTGATAGATCACGTTTTCAAGTGCTTATGAACTGTGTATATAAAAACTGTGTTTTCTACAGCATGGACTGTGAATGTTAATTCAACGCCGTTAAATCAATATAAAAATAGAACTGTGCATTACGACGGTGTGTAATATTAATATCCACAATATTTTTAAATTCAAGAGTGCCAATTGAACTTTCCGTGTTCCGACATTACTTCCAAGAGCAACGGAAATCTTGGCAAAAGTGCTACGAGATCCTGCTACATTAAACGTCGCTTCCAACGAGGGATTTACATGGTTTCTTCAGTTATGGTACCCATCGAGGAACGTCGACGAGGGAGAGTGACGTGGTATCTTCACTGAACATCGCTGGTGCTGAGTTCGAGTCTTCGTCCGCACTCCGCGGAATGTTCCAGACACCGTACAGCACAACTCCAACATTAGTAACCAGATCTTCTTGTAATCTGAGTGAGTAATCACAACTGACTGACCTTCTATCAAGCACTTTGTTCAGTACAGTGTTCTTACAAGTGCTGCGTGTGGATATTAATTTATAATTTCATCGTCAGTTAAAAATATTCATATGGATCTATAAATTCCTTTCTAAGTCATTAATTAATTGAAGTGCTTTATTCGTTTCATTTTTTCAATTTAAACAAACTGAAAGACATACTGCAAGAGTTCAAATATTTAATTTATCAAACTTTCCATGACAAGTGTGTGTTTATTTTGTGTTTCAAAATTTAGAAAGACTGTAGGTCAGCACCATAAATGATGAACTGACAATGTCCAAGGTGCTAACTGATATGTGTGTGGTTTAACATTTAGAAAGACTGTAGGCTATTCATGATCTAAAGAAGAACAATAGTTATTTTTGAAATTCTCAAGAAAACAGAAAATCAAGAAAATCATCACATAAATCTTTTCTTTTACATTTTGGCAAATATTAAGTACCAAATTGAGTTGCAAGTGCAGGGTGATTTATCTGTGGCTGTTATTAATACATTGTATAGAAAAAAGAATTACCATCTATTATTCGCCCTGCGATACTATCCGCCCCTGTACCTGCTCCAAAAAAAACACCGGACACTACCTGAGATCCTTCCCATGCTCAAATCCCAAAATCATTTCCCGGTACAATATATAATGTAAATTTCCTTCTCCGCTGGATATCCTTCTTTAAAAGACTAAGAATTATTGCACTACACTTTTTCGTTTCTTTTGCTTAGACATCACTTATAAGATGACGTACATTTCCGTTCAAATACTATGAAATCACTGATATGATAAATAGCGGCTTTGGAGTTTTGTCTGCCTTTCTGAATAAAATCCGCGAATTGTTGTCTGGATTAACTATCTCCACGTGCATTTACTGATGGTTGATTGTTAATGAATAATATGTGGATTTAATGTGTGTGATATCTTTCTAATGATCTATGTGGTTATGGTGTATATACTGATGTGCGTATTTGGGAGAGAAACATTTCCAGGCTGAATGCAGCCGACCTAGTAGTTCAGTCGGTTATATGTTGAACTTCCATTCCCTGTAGACCTATATTAACTTCGTTCCCATATGAGGTTGCTGGATTTCTTCTTCTTCTTATTATTATTATTCCCCTCCTTCTCCGTACATTCGTTTTCGCGGCTGGTCCTTCCAGCTACTTTTTATAGGAAGACTGGCCCACTGTCAATGTTTTCACGTCGACTGGGGCTTTTCCTCTTTTCTGGACCAATCTAAAACCATTCTGTCGCAAACGTTCTACCCTTCCGGTTGCTATATTTGTGTCTCACTGAATACACCTAGAAACACCACACCATGTAAGGTTATTAGCCTTGTAATGGGGTTCAAGCGTAGGGAGTACTGCTAAGCTGACATTTCTGGCCGTTTCAATGTGTTAGTCAACGGCCGTAGCCTTGTTGAAACACCGAATCCCGTGAGATCTCAGAAGTTAAGCAACAGTGGGCGTGGTCAAAATTTGGATGGGTTGCCACGCAGTTGGTGGGGGCTAAGGGAATGGAGGAGTGGAAAGGAACTGGCCACCCTACCGTACGTAAACTCCGGCTCAGGCTCACCTCTGTGGAGGTTCGGACCTGCCTTCGGGCAGAATACACCCGTACCTCAATGTGATAGCTCCTTATTGTTCACTTCCGAAATTGTAAGAATCTCCTATGGGGTGAACAGCTGACATTTCGACGTCTCTTCAAGTCCTAATCTACAGAAGGAACGTTAATCAAATAACACTGTATTCTATTCCCGCCTTCAGCTTGTCGTAGATCCTTGGATTGAAACCAAGTCAAACGGACGGGAAGTTACTGTTCCCCTCCATGGTGATCAGTGTCTAGGCGCTCACTTTATACACTCAGGATGTGGGATCGAATCACGAGAAAGTCAGTTAGCATTAGTAAGGTAAACGCATGTCCTCGTTACAAGGTGGTGCAGCTCTCCTCAGACTCACCACCAATGAAGGTGAACTGCATGTACCATTTTAACCACATACCAACATTCCTGACATTCGTAAATCTCTGCCAGTACCGGGAATAGAACTCAGGACTCCAAAGCCTGCAGATAATAGTGCTAACCGGTACGATACGGAGGCAATTTAAAAGTACTTAAACTCAAACCATCAGTGTCAATAGATTTCTGGCACGTTATGGAAACTCTTTTCTGTGCAAAATTTGTGAACTATAACGTTTGCACTAATGCAGTAGTTGAACATATTTACGTTAAGCTGATAGCTAAGACATCACCATTATAGTCCATGAAGGCCGCCGGAGGAATGAAAAAAAAAAAAAAAAAAAAAACGTATCTTCTATCTGGGATTAAATAGTTATCACTACGACCGGCGGCCGAATGAAGCTCGTGGAGTGGAGATCTTGGTGACCGAGATTTTCAGGGAAAAAAACGGGATTTTCAATCCCTCAAGCATCATGTAGGCTACGCATTTAGAATTGGAAGTAATGTTCCTAAATCTCTCTACTGTTTGGTAAGAAATGGAATCTACGTCCATCGAATTAATATTTTATTTGCTAGTGGCTTTACGTCGCACCGATACAGATAGGTCTTATGGTGACGATGGGATAGGAAAGGCCTAGGAGTTGGAAGGAAGCAGCCGTGGCCTTAATTAAGGAGTACAGTCCCAACATTTCCCTCGTGTGAAAATGGGAAACCACGGAAAACAATCTTCAGTGGAATCCAAGCCTTGTTCCATTCCTCTACGGAGTCGTGTATGAAGTGGGTTTTTTTACAACTTGCTTTTTGTCGCACCGACACAGACATGTCTCATGGCGACGATGGGATAGGAAAGGCCTAGGAGTGGGAAGGATTCGTTCGTGACCGTAATTAAGGTAAAGCCCCAGCATTTGCCTGGTGCAAAAATGGAAAATCACATAAAACCATCTTCAGAGCCACCGACAGTGGGGCTCGAACCCACTATCTCCCGGATGCAAGCTCACAGCTGTGCGTCCCTAACCGCACGGCCACTCGCCTGATGTGCACGAACTGAAATGAATCTTCGTATATGAACACTGTGGAGAGGTTTGGAATTCATTTCAGGTTTTTGGTACGGAATCTAATGATTAGAATTTGTGTACCACCACCTGTTCTACCCTGCCAACCAACATTCTGATAGACCGAGCGAGTTGGCCGTGCGGTTAGGGTTGCGTAGCTGTGAGCTTCCATTCGGGAGATGGTGGATTCAAATTTCATCGTCGGCAACCATGAAGATGGTTTCCCATTTTCACATCAGGAAAATGCTGGGACTGTACCTTAATTAAGGTCACGGCTGCTTCACTCCCAATATTATCCCTTTCCCATCCTTGCGTCGCCAAAACCCTTCAGTGTGTTCGTGCGATGTTAAACCAACAGCAAAAAATAAATTTTAAAAATGTGGTGCTGAAACTTTCATCGACCAACGGGACCCAAACCGGCTAAGACCATATAGACTTGGCCACCAGGCGGCCATCCTAAGCACAGTCGGTCTACAGCAAATATTAGTACCAGGTTCATTCTGAGGGAAAAGCTGGTTGGATTAAAAGATTAGGCTTTACTTGGTTGTCAGGATAAGAACAGGATCTTTCATGGCCTTCACGGAGATGACTTTAAAATTACTCCTTCTCCTTTATCAGTTTACCCTCCAGGGTCGGTATTTCCCTGGGACTCAGCAAGGGATCCCACCTCTACCGCCTCAAAGGCATTGTCCTGGAGCTTCAGACTCTGGGTCGTGGGATGAAATTGGGGAGGATGACCAGTACCTCGCCCAGGCGGCCTCGCCTGCTATGCTGAACAGGGGCCTTGCGGGAGGATGGGAAGATTGGAAGGGATAGACAAGGAAGCGGCCGTAGCCTTAAGCTAGGTACCATCCCGGCATTTGCCTTGAGGAGAAGTGGGAAACCACGGAAAACCACTTCCAGAATGGCTGACGTGGGAGTCGAACCCACCTTTGCTCAGTTGACCTCCCGAAGCTAAGTGGACCCTGTTCCAGCCCTCGTACCACTTTTCAAATTTCGTGACAGAGCCGGAAATGAACCCGGGCATGCGGAGTTGGCAGCTAATCACACTAACCACTACACCACAGAGGCGGACTTGAAATTACTATTATTATTATTATTATTATTATTATTATTATTATTATTATTATTATTATTATTATTATTATTTCACTTTTCAAACTGCAATAGAATGTGTAACTGGCCTCTTGGCACAAATTCCATAAGGCTGTCCGTAGGCCAGCGAGTTATCGCACTGTTTTTCACACTATAATGAGCTGAGTTGTACTGTGTAGCAAGCTGGTACTGCGGTAGAGTCGATGGCACTCCGGTTAATAAGGGAGCACAGTGGAGCGCGGCGGGCGTCGTAAAACCCAGAGCTGAGCTCCGTTCGGCGAGAGGGCCAAGCCAGGGCGCCCTGCCTGCCTGCCTGGCTGGTCGTAAAGATCGTGGCGATTAAAGACGCATCGTAAAGCCAGAGCCAGCTCGGGCTGCCTTCCATTCCCCGGAAAGAGAAGAGCACCTCGCTTAGCAAACTGTAATGAAAGCCCATTACGAATCTTCCTTGAAGAAGTGGCTACCAGGCAGATTTCTGTGGGAGGATGACTTCTCTGTGGAGGGGAGTGGTAATAGTAGCGCGTTACCCTCCCAGCCTTCATCGCCCATTTAACCAAGGACATGACAGAATGTTCACTTCTCGAGTGAGGGAGAAACATTTCTTACAGAGTCATAGCTATTTGGCAGACCTGTATTCTTGTTGTTTGGATCATCAGACCGGAGACTGGTTTGATGCAGCCTTCCATGCCATCCTAACCTGCATCTACATCTACGCTCAGACACACACATTGCACATTACATATTATACAATTAAGTTTCAAAGTGAAACTACAGCCCTTATACCCGCAGATTGCGAGGTGCCGCGTGGTCAGCGTAACAAATCCTCTCGGCCATTATTCTAGACTTTCTACATCGAAGCCGCTAATTCACCATCACATAGCTGTTCTATTGTTCCCACGTACACCGAGTGGACCTATGACCATCATTTCCTAGTAAAAATCCCGACAAATTAAGTCTGCACACACGAATACGATTGTTAAGTGCTTTTGCATTGTGTGCCCTTAAAATCTGGACTCTACACAAGGTTGAAATCGACCGTTTGTAAGCATTTGAAATATGGTGCTTCCGTAGAAGCTGCGTGGTTTGGGTTACATATCTATCAGCTTGCATTCGGGAGATAGTGGGTTCGAGACCCACTGAAGATGGTTTACTGTGGTTTCCCTTTTCAACACCAGGCAAAAACACCTTAATTAAGACCACGCTTGATTCCTTCCCGCTCCTAGCCCATCGCCGCCATAAGACCTATCTGCGTCGGTGCGACGTAAAAGATGAATTTTCGTGAAGGATAAGATATCCAGTTACCTAGAGATAACAAGTTCGTGGAGGCAATTGTAAACCTGGTGGAACCTTTATCAGGCAGACCCCTCCTACGAGGGTCGATGGCATCTACCGTGTTATTTTGCTGGTCGATAGGATAGTGTGGGGTGTGTGAGATAGAGGGATATTGTAGATAATACAAACACCCAGTCCCCGGGTCAAACAAGTGAAAATACTACAGTTTCCGACCAGGCCGGAATCGAAAACGGGGTCCTCTGAACCGAAGGAAACTATGTTGACCACTTTGCTAAGGAATTGACAGGTAGTAAACAATCCACATGCGGATGCACTGTAAAGAGTGTAATGTATGTGGTAAACCTACAGCCTGGCTAGGTTTTCCCACTATTATAATGGAGAAGGGCATTAGACCATGTTACCAGCGGCTCAACGCCGCCTGTCAGGCAGTGGTAAATAACTCAACTCCCTAAAGGGCAAACAGCTTCGGGTGGATGAGCCATATGCAGAATAAATAATGTGTGAAGAAATAAAGTCAAAGATGAGCTACGAAATGCAGGTAGTGTAACGGTTACGATAAATTTGTGGACATGAACAATTTCCGATCATTACCTAAGTATCACCGTTCGCTTTGTTGACCAAAACACTAAACTTCAGTATATGCGTGTTGAAGCGATACGATTTGATAAAGTGAGTCGCAAATTTGGAAACATTGCAAATTTATTCAAAAAAGCATTATAAACTCTGGACTTAATGAATAAAATAGTGTTTTTTATTAATGGTAACAGTTCTAATGTAGTAAGGGTCATGTCTTTGCAGCCGCTGTATTCTTGAAAGTAACATTTATGGTCGTCTCTTTGACATTAAAGCAGGTATTTGCTGACCAGCAACTCAGATTTCTAATTTATGAACATTTTCAATAATGATATTTTCTTATCTAACTACTGAGGCATGAACTTTAAGTAAACATAGTATTGTTAATATTATCGATCATATTAGATAGTGTCTTTACCTGAATTACTGTTGTAAGTTGATGAGAAATATAGTTCTTTGACTTCAAGTTGTGAGGATATCGATCGTATTCAGTTCATTGAGACGTAAATATTTTTTCAGCCAGAACGTTATATTTTCAACTAGCAAATGTACCCGTGCTTCGCTACGGTATTCTGCACTGTATACGAATCGTTGCCTACGCTATAATACAAGGCCTTGAAATGCACTCGTGGAAACGGGTTCCTTCCTAGTTCACCATTCAGCCGCTAGGATCACGGTCTTGCCCCCCTTGAATTCGCATGGCCGTATATGTCAATAAGTAAAGTATATCCTAAATAAAAAGAACTGAATGTTTTTGCGAGTATTGACAGTACTCTATTTATAGAGCGGTGCTGCATTGACTTGGATATGTCATTAAAGTTTCAAAACTTTCCTTCTGAGGGGCTTCTTATCAAGTTTCAAAACTTTCTCTCTTCTATTTGAGTGGGTCAAAGCAATGTTGTCTAACAGAGGTCTCAGAAATTTTCATAGTAGAAAAAGAGGTGGTTTGTCGCCGTTACACTTTCCACACTTAATTTCACTGTTGAACATGTCTTTCGAAAAAATAAACGTACACCTTTCAGTAACTCCCTTCGGGACAAGTACTGCGTAGCGGAAGTGACAAATTCCGTCGTTCGCTGCAAAAGTGCCACAGACGATTTTCGGTATCTGAGGGCTCCTCGATCTTGAAAACGAATAAGACACAATGTTGGACTTTGAGTAACTGGAGAACAGATAGATTCTAAACAGCCTTTACAGTCTGTTTTTTTTTTTTTTTTTTTTTGCCACACGAACCATAATGTCATTGTATTCCGCTTGGCGTCTTAGGTAGCTGAAGAAGAGCTCGATGTCATAGATCGTTAGGTTCCTCATCAATGCATAATGCAAATATATACTTATGAGGTATTTTACGCAGGCCACAGTGGACTGGGTAGTCAAGATCTATGCCTGATCCATTTCTCTCATGATTCTTTTTTACTTTCTCTGAATGCATTTTAAGTTTCTTAATATATGACAGGAAATTATTAATTAACCAACTGAGGAGTTCATCTTCAGTACTAAAGAATCCTTTTTTTTTTTTTTTTTGCTAGTGACTTTACATCGCACCGACACAGATAGGTATTATGGCGACGATGGGATAGGAAAGGCCTAAGAGTTGGAAGGAATCCGCCGTGGCCTTAATTAAGGTACAGCCCCAGCATTTGCCTGGTGTCAAAATGGGAAACCACGGAAAACCATCTTCAGGGCTGCCGACAGTGGGATTCGAACCCACTATCTCCCGGATACAAGCTCACAGCCGCGCGCCCCTAACCGTACGACCAACTCGCCCGGTTAAAAGATGCTCGTTTGTTCTCGTTCCTGAATATGTCCCATGTGAGGTGTTGCAGACGTTATGCGCATTGAACAATTTAATAAAATGCTCCATAAAACAAATGACTTATTTTAAACTGTATTTTATGCTCTCGGGACAAAACCACCTCCATACTTTACAAACCAGAGATTGTTTCAGGGGAAAATACAATATTTTTAGCTCTTGGTACATTCATTTTCGTGAAATTTGTTGGGCAAATTATCCTCGTTGGTTTCCTAATTTAAGATTTCTGAGTTTGAAGATGCCTCTCAAATGATTGCCGGTCACGGTAGCATAGTTTTAAAAAAGTCCAGTGACAAATTTTGGGATCGCCCGATTCTTATGACGTAACTCGGATCAAAACTTAGGAACAGAGGCCTGCTTCGATCAGCTTGAAGTCGTATCTCATGCGTAATACTTCCTCTTTTTTTGCTAGTTGCTTTACGTCGCACCGACACAGATAGGTCTTATGGCGACGATGGGACAGGGAAGGGCTGGGAGTGGGAAGGAAGCGGCCGTGGCCTTAATTGAGGTAAAGCCCCAGCATTTGCCTGGTGTGAAAATGGGAAACCACGGAAAACCATCTTCAGGGCTGCCGACAGTGGGGTTCGAACCTACTATCTCCCGAATACTGGATACTGGCCGCACTTAAGCGACTGCAGCTATCGAGCTCGGTTAATACTTCCTCTGTATAATGTTTCGAACATTGAACATTCACTGGAAACTTGTGAAACGAAATTCCACTACCTTTAATTTCTCGTGAATAAACCATGACTGGAACTGCGAATGCTTAACATCAGACAAATACATAATACATTCACAACCAACTCAATTAATGAACACGTTTAAAGGCGCGAGCCTGGTAGTCAGGGGGCAAGATAGCGATCCTAGCGGCCCGGCATTGAACTTCAGTGTAACCACTTCCATAGCGTTTTACGGGCTCTATTTCCAGGCCTTGTATTATAACGTAGGCAACGATACGAATATTGAAGTAAATACTGTACATGCAGTAAATAAGATTGTTTTAAAATAGCATGTCTCTTAGCGTTATCCGAGAAACAGCATGGAGAGGTCCCCATACGTTGTTTCCAATGTAAAGTGCTTGTTACGGATTTGTGATGATAACGACAGGCTCACTTGCCTACTGCCATTCATAATCGAGTTGGGACGTTCACATTATAATTGCAGGCGCCATTGCCTACTGCGCGCTCACAATCGATTTGGGGAGTTTCCGTTACAATGGCAGCCCCCTTTCCTACTTCCAGACTAATTACAAATTGAGGAGTTTTTATTATAATGGCAGGAAACTTCCCTACAACCAGTCAAAATTGAGTTGTGCAGTTATCATTATAATGAAAGGCCCCTTTTCCAACTGCCAGCCAGCTTACTGCCAGTCACACCAAGTTGGTGAGTTTCCATCAAAATAGCAGGCCAGTATGCCTAATGCCAGTCACATTTTAGATGAGTACATCTGTTTATAACTGCGGGAACACTTGCCTACAACCAAACACAATCGGGTAAGGGGAGTTTTGAACAAAACTGCATGCTCCCTTGCCTTCTGCAACTCAAATCGAGAAGCGTATTATTCATTACAATGGTAGGCCTGCCTTATTAATGCCAGTTACACAGGAATTGGAGAAGCACCCCATTCCTACTGCCAGTTAAAGTCGGTGTGGGGAGTACTGATTACAATAGCAGACACACCCTTTCTCGATCGCTACAAAAGCGACATCAGTGAATATATATAGTTCGACATACGAAAGTATGTGCTTGTTTACAATATTGTGGACCTTCCTTTAAAGATTAACTGCTGCTAAACGGTACATCATATCGAGAAAGGATTGTACCATAAGACGCCGGATTTAGCGGCCTAAATTGCTGGTCTTATGATATCTCATCTATTATGGGTCAGATTGAGTTAGAAACGTGGAATAGGGTAAAATTTGTGCAAGATTATCTCACATTGCATTGCTTTTCGGATAATTAAGTGACAGGTACAGACATAGCATTTGGCTCACATATGGCTACTGGGTGGACCGATTTTCGTGTAGAGTTTGATGATTCTATCTTTCCTATAAGTGATGGAAGGTATGAATTATGTATGTGAAAAGTCAAAATTTACTTAACATCGAGAAATAGAGAAAAATCAAAAATAAAGGGATAGAAATACTACGAAAAGTCGTAAGACCAAGGTTGTAGATCACTCCAAATTGAACGGGGATTGTGCCATCCGTTATATGATAATACTTCCCGAAGGTCTGCACCATCATTAAAATTGCCTCCATATTTTGATATTCTTCGGGATAAAAAGGGAAAATTTAAAGATGTTGGAAGTTTTCCGTCCGTTACAGGCTAAAACGTATAATTTTTCCGAATTTCAATATCCTTCTTCGACTGGCAGATTATGCCGCAATCTGGGTTTTCGGTGAGGAGTGTAAAAATTAGGACTTTCAAGAAACTAAACCAAAAATATGCAGATGGTCATTATTACCCCTTAAACGTGTAGCTGTATGAAAATTTCGCCAAAATAGTCAATGTACAGGCACACATTCGTTACGATTTTATTTACGTAGATAGATAAGGAACCTGCTCCACGTACAACACCTTTTGGGCTATATCCAGTGGACTTAATCTGATAAACGGACCGTTTATGATATCTCCCTTATTAATCCTCCTGTCGCAAAAATGCACATGAAAAAAAGTTTTAGAGATGGAATTCCATCACGTGTGGTCGATTTCCTGTCAGGTTGGTCTTGTACTGTATATATTGTGTAAGAGTAAAATCACCATTTCGGTTCCCTATAAACCGCCAGTCCATTCCGGGAACATGAAATTTTATTGACGATTAACACCTACCGTTGGACAGGTGGATGTTAATGTAAAGTTTTACTCAAATATCTTCAGTAGTTTTCAAGTTGTAAAAAATATGCTTTACACGCACCCGCTCTTGAGTTAAGTCCGGTGGGACTTGTACCGGAAAACGGTCCGTTAATGATATCTCCCTTATTAATCCTCGTATTGAAATGATGCACATGAGGAAAAAGGCTTAGGAATTAATTTCCATTAAGGCAGGTAAATTTACATTTAAGTTTGGTTGTGTATATTTTGTGGGAATGCAAAATTACTGTTTCGGTTTCGTATAATCTCCCAGTCAATTCAGGGATTTAGAAACAACATTTGCCCTAAAACCTACCGAAGGACAGGTGGATTCTAAATATCAAGTTTGGTGGAAATATATCCAGTAGTTTCCAAGTTATAGGCAAAGAGACAAACAAACAAACAAACAGACAGACACCAAAACTGAATATATGCAGATGGTCATTATTACATCTGAAACGAATAACTGTACGGAAATTTCGCTAAAATTGTCAATGTACAGACACACTCTAGAAGTGCAGACCTTTATTTCGATAGTTACTGCTTTGAAACTGTACGACGTATCTACAAACAGACTTCACTATCAGACGCCCCTTTCAGTGCTCTACATGGTTGGTCCTATAACATCTTCTTGTATCTCCTATATTTATGGGTTAGATTGAGTTAGAGTCATTGAATGGGGTGAAATTTTGTACAGTTTTCACATACTAATTTATATTTTTGATAGTCATGTGACAGCTAGAATCATAAAATTTGGCTATAACATGGCCAATGGTCATGTGCGTGCCGAATGTCATGATTCTACCTTTCCTATAAGTGTGCCAAATTATAACATATACGTGTAAAACTACAAAATCAACTTGAAATCGAGAAATACAGCTGTATTTAACGTATTAGGGACAGAAATACGACGAAAAGTTATAGGGCAAAAGTTGTAGATCTCTCCTAAATGAAACGCCATTTGCTTTCTGACTTGTGATACGACTTACTGATTAGCTACCAATTACCCCGAAACGAAGCTCTGCACCGTCGTTAAAATTGCATCCTTATTTCGGAATTTTCCTGGGCCAAAAGTTATACATTTGCATAGCTTAGAATATTTCCTCAAAGAAAAGAGTGTCCAACATTCGGGATTAGCACTCACATACATACGTGGTAATTAAGGAAGAAAATAATGCAGTTTAGTAAGTTGAAATTTATAGAAAATGGATTATAACTGAGGACATCCGGATGACGACAAATATGTAAATACCAAGTGAATGTATTGGAAAATCAAACGCTCCTCAATAAATTATGCCGGTGTGAGTTATGGATATAAGAAAGCGGTAATCGGAGAGAAATTTAGGCGCAGGGATTCTTAGGTAATCAGATAAGAAGATTAATATTTGTGTTATTACTTAAGCTATTCGAGGACGGTTATAACCACCAATGATATTCCGCCGATATCCCGCAGAATGGCCGGTTGACGACTCTCTTGCCTTCTACCCAAGGAACAACCACGAATTTAAAGGAATGATGAGGAAAATGGCAATAGGTTACTTCCCTGCTGGCAAGCAGTCAGAGACGTTGCCATGGTAACCCATATATTCGTTGTCGGTCTGTCGGTCACTCAATGCAGAGCATGGTATCGGCAGAAAATAGTAAATTTCCCCGTCATTTTAAGAGTAAGGTAAATTATGAACATAACGAAAGTTGTTTATAATGAAGAGACCTTTCACATACGGTCCGCAGAGTTTACAGAAAATCAATAGTATAAGAGAAAATGGAGGAAAACCGTTGTGGTTTTCCTATAAAACCCCCGTCTTTTCAAAGATTTTAAAATTATATGCATATCGAAACCTTCCCCGGGATGAGTATACTCTAAATATGAAGTTTGGTTGAGATCTATCCAGCCGTTTCGACGTGATGGTGGAACAGACAAGCAGACTTCAAACAAACAGACAGACAAACAGACAAACAGACAAACAGACACGAAAAGTAAAAAACCACCGATTCGGTCTTGAGTTGACCTAAAACGGATAAATATTTGAAAATTTGGCAAAACAAAAGGAATTACAGACAGCGGACCCCTTACAACTTTATTTACAAGATATTTCTGTACTATTTATTCGACATGAATACTGATCGTCAGTATTTAGAAATCATCCACAACAAAAGGGGGTACGATATCATGTGTTTTATGGCTTTTAGTCGGTAATTGCTTAAACGTATTGAACCATTCTGTTCATTGGAACAATTGTATTAATTTGAGTATTGGATATTGGAATCACACAAGACCACCCACGAAGCCGATGTCTTACGGTATATGTCATAAAGGGGTCCAGAAGAAGCGTTCTTATGTGAAGTGAGCGCGAGCGTCATTATGAGAAATCTCCAGAACTCATTAAAAGGAGTTATGTCCCAAGCCAAGCCTCTTGATGAAGATTGGGGACGCTTTCCAGTTCCCGGCTAAACTTATTATAGGAGGGAAGAATGAAATAAATTAATATCTTTGGTTACGGAAGAGTTGCATTGGATTTGAGACAAGAACTGCAACCTGTATTATTTCTGCTTTATTTTGATAGGCATTAGGGCTGCATTCATTAATGCATTCGCTAATTTGAGCTCATGATATAATTAATGCGGGAAATTTTCCCGGGCGCGCTAAGATTGCACGCAGTCAAGCGGCTTGATGACGCTATCCGGAATTATAAATTAAGGCCGCCAGGGCATATCAGAGTCATTCTTGGACCGAAAGGCTGCGGGAACGAATCGTCATACTGCGTGTTGGTACTGAGAACAACGCTTTGTCTTCGAGCTACACCGACTACCCGTACTGCTATTTCTGCAAGGAAGTAAGTACTCAACTTGAATATTCAGATGAATTTAAGATTTTACCTGTGAGATTATGCTATGGGGAGATGAGGTACTGCTTATAAGAGACTAATGAACTAGTAGCTTCAATTTTCTGTGAGGTCAAGGTATTACGGACGAACTGCTAGAATTAATATTGGCTCAGGTTAGGAATTCTGAAACTATATGTTGTCCATGTGATAGGGTGATAGAACAGTGACTGAGAGTAGTGAAGAAACTATTGTGTACCAGGTTAAAACTCTGAACGAGACTTGGTCAGTGTGACGTGTGAAACACGCTAGTAGTGGAGACAGGCATCGAGTTTGGACAGTCTGTAATATATGAATTTATTTTCAGTTACCCCAGCATCAAGTCAGAACGAGTGTTTGACAGCATCATTGCAAAGAAGCCACAACCAGGAGCTGAAGCCAACACAACAACGGGCATCGATCCAGGAACGTTGGGAGCACCTGATCAGCACAACATCGAAGGGGACACCTTCCGACTACAGAGGGAGCTGTACGAAGACGCCACACAAGCAAGAATGTCTCCAAGTGGTCAACACTGTCTGATGCCAGCTCTGCAGTCTATGAGAATGTGGTAGATCCAGTGGTCCACAGGGATGGCCGCTCCGCTATGTCCCCGATAAATTAAGGTCAGAGCTTTCCAATTCTGTTTCAAGCATGTCATTTAAATTTAGATAGAAATATGGGGGCCGTTAGTCAACATATTTGTGGTAGTAGGAAAATTTCCCTTGTAATTTAGAGCTAGGCCTCAAACTCGAACCCCGTACTTTAAGGTAGATGTTATTTGTAGAGTCCTTGTTAGCGAAGTTATAGTTCATTTTGATTGCGTTATTTTAACGTACGTGTTTTTGTAAGGGTCTGATCGAACTCTTTTTGGCATGGAAGTAGTCTACAGATAGGTACTTTGATTAGATCGCATTTAGGCATTTGTTTCTGCAGACGTAGAAGTGTATAATTATGACCAAGTCGTGACCAAGCCGTGACCAGTAATTCCCCAGATTCACTGATAGAGCGAGCGAGTCCAAATATTTAAGAGATTTGAGCCCATGAGAGGCAGAAGTAAAATTTGCAGTTGGCATGAGAGAGCCCAACCATTGAAAGTTTATTGAATTTATTTTGGAAATGCCAAGTATGGCCATGTGACGATCGCTTAATGATTAGTGTTTTGTAGCACCAGGATTTAGCCCATGAGAGGCATAAGTAAGATGAGCGAGATTGCTGGAAGTATTGAGACGAGGGCAGATAGCCCAGGTATATTTAAATGAGGGCTTTAGCAGCTGACTACGTGAAGTGTTCTTTGAAAGGCAAGACTTTAGCCTGTCACCCCGTTGGAGCTCATAAATTAGGGGACTGCCGCAAGTGGAATGGTGAGGGTGGAGGTCATTGAGCTTGACGTCACAGGCTTGTGGGTTGGTCGTCTGCAGTATGTCAAGTATGCCGAGAGGGGATGAAACGACCTTCATGTTTTGAAAGCAGAGAGAGATTTGTTTTATGTCCTATTTGTTTTACGTAATATTTTAACACTGGCCCGTTTTATCCTGACACCCATGTATGTGTTGATTGGGTCCTTTTATATTGTGTGCATAGGTATCTTGGACGCCTTACTTGTCATGGGACTAGGGTTCGTGACCGAGTCAGGTCATTGTAATTTTGTTGTGATTTTGTTTGCACCGGGGTTCGACGGCGCGAGGCATTGTAAATTTTTATGGGAATCATTGTTTTTGTGTAATTAAGCAGATATCCATCTTTCTAAACTTCGTTACTTACACTATTGTAACATGCTTGTTGCAGCTCACGTGTTTTCGTGAAGGCAGTGAACTGGTAGTCATCGGCTCAGCGTCATTTTACCATCTCATATTGAATAGCTCTTTCATTTGTAAATGATTCTATTTTATGAAATAAACCCCTATTTGTTAAACTTTGAATGCAGCGGTGTTTTCTGTTAGATATTTTATTTTTATATTTTAATTTAGCCGAATTCTTACCTGAGTAGGTACATGTCCTAGTGTATTATCTTTATGTTGCCCCGTTATACCCATGTTATCCCTGAGAAGAGCGCTCTCCCGGCTGATTGAAGAGGACTGTATTCAGGTAAGACTATGTGCACCAGCTCACGTCTGTGAGAGTTCGTTCACTACTGTACTCTGGGTTCGAGACCGGCCTTCGCCTGGACGGAACTTTAAAGTGCAGTAGGGCACATAGTATCAATGGCGCAAGCCATCGTGGCGCCTCGATATTGCTGTAATGAGGGCTACCCAGACAGTGTAAACAGAGCGCCATAGTATATATGGTGCCAAGCAACGATGGGGCTCGATAACTTTGGAAAAAGGGCTAACCATAGCGCCATGGTATTTATGACGACGAGTAACGAATGGCCCGATATTTCAGTAAAAGGGACCATAGCGCCATTGTCTACATTGTGAACTTGGTGTGGCTAACTGAGGACCCGATATTGCAGAACTGAGGGTCATACAGCTTATTGTTATTATGCCGTCAGGCGATGCTTGATATTTGTGTAAACGAGCTCACACAACCAAGTGGTATTTTACTGATTTTCCCCATAAAATAGGGCGATAGGTCATAATGTGTGTCTATAGGCAGGACCTGATATTTCGGTAAATAAAGGTCGTGCAAGGCTTGATTTCAGGCATATGTTATGACAGCTGCATTCAAGTATGTGTTGTGCAGGTATACCAAGTTTGGTCTGTGATCTGTACTGTTAGCTTGAGGATATTTGGAGTATGTTGTTAAACTTGTGAGGTTGAATGACTGCCAGTTCAGAGAGGTATTTTGTGATGTTCTGTCTTTGATCTTACCATTAGTTTATGGATATTGCTGTTGGTGGTGTTTAGCGAGGATGTGCTGATTTTGTGGTTTCCTGGAAGTGATGGATGATATTCGTGCGGGGATTTGACCTGCAAGGTATTGTGTTTTACAGGTGTATAATCGGATAGCTTGGATTTGTGCATGTGGTGGTTTTTGCTGGTTTATGACATTTTGTGGGAGAATTTTATGTTTGTGTTGTATATATATTTTGTATCAGAGTGTTGTACTGACGGTTACCCTATGTTTGAATTACATGATATCAGATTTAGGTAGCCAATTTAGGCTTTGAAAGTTCGAGAGTTTAGCAGTAGAAACATTTTGATAAATTAGAAAGTGTAGGAAATTTATAGTATTTGATAGTTAATCGAGGACATACGGAGCGGTTTTTCCCGCCGGACTTTATGACTAGTGAGTTGAATGTCGGTAGACATAGGAGAGATGCTGAGGCAACTCAGCGAGCAGATGAATGAACAGTTTGTGGCGCTTAAAGAGGAGGTAGGAGCTATTAAAGGACAAACGGATAGGAATAGTGAGCTGTTCACGGAACAGTGTGCCAAGAGCGAGGTACAGTTTGTGGCGCTTGGTGAGCGTTTGAACGACCAGGTCAGTGCACAATTTAAAGAACAGGAAATTAGGAATTCGGAACAAGTAAAGGAACTTAAGGTACACTTGACCGAACAATTAGTACTCACAGAAACCCGGGTAGCGACCCAAATCACTGAGCTAAAGGAACACACTAGCATTCGTTTGGAGCAATTGGCCTCTGAAAATGAAGCGACTAGGGAAACCATAGCAGAGTTAGATACGAAAATAGAAAATGTACGGCTGTGCTGTGTCACCACGACCGAGAAGTTGAGTCAACAGATGGAAGAATCGCACAGAACGGTAGAGAAGCAAATTCGGGAAGTAAAGAATAGTATCGAGGGAATAGAACAGCGCATGGAAGAAAAAAATAAGGAGACTCAGGCCGAACTAGGAACATTTAGAGAAAACCTGGGGGCCGTAGTAGTTCGCATGGACCATACTCAGGAAGAACTAGTCAGAATCGAAGGAAAACTAGAGGTTAGGACTCAAGAAGTGGTAGATAAATATGAAAGGACGACCGAGAAAAATAAGGCTAAAATTGCTGGACTAGAATTGGATTTACAACAAACTAGGAAGGAAATCAGCGCGGAGGTCCAGGGTTTGAAGAAGTGCCGTGAGCAGGAACAACGGACAACGGAGAAACGTATACTAGGGTTAGAACATGAAATGGAGAATATACGTGATAAGTTGGACCAATTAAAAATTGAGGAAGACAACGGAGGAAAGAAGCGGAAACTGGGTAGGACTCATAGCCCGATGGAACGCCAGTATGGAGATGACAGCCTGAATGAAAGTCAGGAAGAGGGACATGAGATACTAGGAGAATCATTTAGGGCTAAGCCAAGGATAGGAAATTCAACCCTATTCAGTCAAGACAGTGTATTCCCGGGTTACCATTGGATTAGGGCACCCGAGGAGAAACCGAAGAAATTTGAGGGGAATGGAGAGGTCACACCCCGTTCATTCCTGAAGGAGTTAGAGACCTACATGGACGAAGGACAGATACCACCTGAGCGCAGACTACGCACGGCAGAAAAGTATCTTGGAGGGATTGCTGGAGCCTGGTTTAAGGCGTTTGGGCAGTCATTTAAGAATTATGAGGAGTTTAAACGGGCATTCCTGAATAAATTCTGGAATCAGGGACATCAGTTGGCACTCAGAATGGAGCTCTACGCACGAACATATGCGAATAGTACTCCCACTAGACTAAGCGAGTTCTTCATTTCCCAATATTTACGTTTGCAAGAGCTAGATCATCAGCCCGAAGAGCTGGAAATCGTCACAACCATTATCAGACAGCTGCCTGTAGAGGTGCAGAGGGCTCTTATCGCGGCAAATGTAACGACGGCGGTAGCAGCGGAAGAAATGCTTAGGCTCTGGGACCAAACGTCTGCACTGCATCAGCCACGGATACGGGCCATAGAGACTGTCCATAATGTGAACGTACAGGCAGAAGAGCAGATAGGAGAACGAAACCACAAGGAATGTCAAAATTCCGGCACTCAAACACCTACCCGGAGGGAGCGAGATGACGAAAATCCTAAACCCAGAGGAGATACGAACTGGCGACCTCGAAGATGGAGCACATGGCAGGAGGAACCGGACCGATGGAAAGGGCAAGAACGCCGAAGGAATTCATTCGAACAGCGGCGGAATGACCGGCCGTACTGGAGACGAGACGGTGAACGTTATCACCCCAGAAGTAACAGCCAGCGATGGAATGGGAACCGAGCGAGATATGACAGGCCGAGGGAGAGTTCACTGCGCCCGAGAAATGGTGAGAGACAAGACGGCGCCTACCACTCAAGAGGGAGAGAGTCGGGGGAGATGTCAACACGCGACACATGGCAGGAAGCAATCCGAAATCACAGTGCTGCCAACTCTCCTGGAGCTGCGAGCTTGGCATACCAAGAATTTCATAATGGAGCCAGGCCGAAGGGTCTCAACCCAAATGCACCCAGCTTTGCCGAGATCGAGAGAGAGGATAAAAAAAACGAGAAATTTAGTGCCAGGAGATAGAATATTTCGCGAGGATGCCGGTTGGATGACTATAGCTATTCATAATTGGGTTATCACTCCTGATGATCTATTAGAGGATCCTAATAAAAGTAACTTGCCCCGACCGAAAGAATTACCTGTAATTTACACAAGAATTCACGGTTTAAACGTACGCTGTCTGGCTGACACTGGAGCCACGGTCAGTGTAGTATCACAGGCCTTAGTTTCGGACATTCAAAGCAGAGTTCGTATCCCGTCTATACCAATTTCAAAGGTCAAAATTAAAGGGATTATACCTGACAAAGTAACGTCCTGTAAGGAGCAGGTATTACTTGACATCCAGATTGGAGATTTACGGGTGTCCCATCCATGTATTGTCCTTCCTAAAATGGAATACAATCTTATATTAGGAGCCGATTTCTTAAGAGAATACGAAGCTGTTATTGACATGGGTACGAACTCTATCCTGTTAAAATTAAATGGTAACCAGGAACGAGTAGAATTAAACCAGAACCAGGATTACCAACCCGGGGAACGTATTTGGACAATGGACATGCAGACGGAAGAACTTGATTCAGGTAGGTGGCTACAGGATCACGAAGAAATTATCCCAGAGTTCGAAATTATGGTATCCGAATTGGAAGAACAGCGAGAGAAAGAAAAATTTTTGGAACTGTTGCCGAGTAAAATCGAAGAAGCAAAGATTAGTCCGGAAGACAAGGGACGGCTGCAGGAGTTATTGATGAGGCATGAGATGGTCTTTGGTTCGAGGCCTGGAAAGATCCCGAATTACCAATACAAATTATGTGTAAATAACTGGGAGCCTTTCAAACAGAGACCATATCCAATTCCAGAGAAGATGCTACCCCAGGTCCGGGAGGTAATCGAAGACATGGAGAGGAACGGGATAATCGCAAGTCCCCGAGTCCGTTTTTAAACCCGTTATGTGCAGTGACCAAGGCGAATGGAACGGTGCGCGTGTGCCTTGACGCACGATCTTTGAACCAACGCCTAGTCCCCGAGTATGAGAGACCTCCAAACCTTAAGGATATTCTCAAGAAGTTCGGAGATATGGAATTTTTCAGTACGGTAGGCATGACTTCAAGCTTTCACCATATCGTCTTGGATCCAAGTACAAATATGCTAACTGGATTTTTATTTGATAACCAAACGTATATTTTCCTACGTCTTCCATTTGGCCTGGTCACAAGTTGTGCTGCTTTGATACGGGCACTGGAATCGAACCTCAGTCCCGAGGTAAAAGAGTTTACGATTCGGTATATCGACGATATTTTAATCTGCACTAAAACCCTTGAAGAACACATGGAAAAATTGAATTTACTCTTTCAGGACCTCGAGAGATGCAATTTCAAGGTTAATTTTGAAAAATCACACTTCTGTCAGCGCAGGGTATTGTTCCTGGGGCATGTTGTCGACGGTCAAGGCATTCGGCCCAACCCAGCTAAAATTGCGGCGATACAAAATTTTCCTAGGCCGATCAAGATTAAACACGTTAGGCAGTTCTTAGGCCTGACGAACTTTTTCTCCAATCATTGTCCCGGTTACACGGATACAGTGGCGCCTCTTCAAGATATGTTGAAGACCAATAATAGATGGAAATGGGGAGAAGAGCAAGAAAAAGCTTTTGTAAACACGAAGATACTTTTAGAAAATTCTGTAAAATTGGGGTACCCTAGCTTCGATAGGAAGTTCATCATACAGACGGACGCTTCTGCAGTTGGAGTCGGAGCAGTGCTGTACCAGGAAACACCCGAGAGGGAGCATAAAATATCATATTTGGCTTTCATGAGTAGAAAATTACGAGGACACGAGTTGAAATACACGACCACCGAGTTGGAGATGTTAGCCATAGTTACTGCCTTAGCACACTGGAGAAAGTATGTGTACGGATTCCCAGTAGTGATTAGAACAGATCACAAAGCACTTACTTTCATTCTTAAGACGGACATGGCTAATGCACGGGTCAGTAGATGGGCACTTTACGTCCAGCAGTTCGACCTCACGGTAGAACATTGCCCAGGGAAACTGAACGTACTAGCTGACGCGTTGAGCAGAAATCCTAATCCGGAGGAACTTACAATACACTTAACTATGTTAGACCAAGAGGATCAGAATATACTGGAGAGACTTCGGAATATTCATGAGGAACAGGAAAATTACCCAGAGACCGGACGGCTAATCCAGTACTTTCGGAAAGAACTCCAACCCGGGACTCCACAGTACGCTGAAGCGGAGCGCAAAGCGGTAAATTATCACTATTTTAACAACATTTTGCATAAATTTGTGGATGAGAATCATACGAAATTTAGAATTGTGGTACCTCCGCGATTACAGATTGACTTGATATGGGTAGCTCATCACTCTACAGGACATTCAGGAATTGATAAAGTGGTAGCAATACTGCAGGAAACGTTCGTGTGGCCTAAAATGAGGTCGATGGTACAGAAAATCCTGCGTACCTGTGACATTTGTCAGAGGGTGAAACCAAATCCGTACCTTCTGAAGCAACCGCCACGACCACTGATACCTACGGGACCACGTAAATTATTTGCAATAGACTTCTTCGGTCCCTTACCCTCTGCTACTAGGGACTTAAAGTACATCCTTGTCTGTATGGACGTCTTCAGTAAATTTGTTACATTATGCCCTATTCAAAAGGCGAATACTCGTTCAACGCTATCGCAGATCAAAAGAAAGATAATACCCATTATGGGTAAGCCTGAGAGCATCTTAAGTGATCATGGGAGCCAATTCACTGCGGCAGGGTTTAAGCGTGAACTAGAAAGACTAGGGATCAAGCATGTCTTATCCAGCATCAGACATCCGCAAGCTAACCCGAGTGAACGTATCATGAGGGAGATATCCAAATATTGTAGGATATACTGCCCGAGAGAACATTATAAGTGGAACACTGTAGTGCCCATTATTACAGAGTGTATTAACACAACTAGACACGAATCGACCGGTATGATTCCAGCATGGATTCACAATAATGAGTTGCCTAAACGTCCTTGGGAAAATGTAATTCCGTGCCCTAGGGATCCTCAACTAGCTCACGAGATATGTGTTAATAACGTTGCAGAACACTTAAAAGCACAGGCTGAGAAGCGGCTGCGAAGAACTAGGAATAAAAGATTTCATAGACCTCTACAAGTGGGCGAGTTGGTGTTAGTTAAGACACCCACTGTCTCTAACCCTACGGAGAGATACTACCATAAGTTCGCTGAGCTATACACTGGACCGTATAGAATAATTCATAGTTATGAAAATAACTCATACAAGGTACAAAGCTTGGACGCTACAGTGACTAAGGTCTTTAACTCATCAAACCTTAAGCCCTTTTTCCAACCCGGCCAATATCAATTAGACAATCAGGAAGAAGAAGAAGAAGAAGAAGGAGGCGAAGAAGAGGAAGAAGAACCTGAGGACGAAGAGACCGAAAATATTGCCAGAGAGGAGGTTATCATTCCGGAAGAAGATGAAAATGACAGCGAAGAAGAACAACCAGAGGTACCAATGGTGAAGAAGAAGAAGAAGAAGAAGTGAATATGATTTCTCCAGGCGACCAGAAACAGCGAGCTGAGCAGCGCGAAGAAACGGAGTGTCAAGACTGCGAGGGTAACCACCGGAGATTTCTAGCTCTGCTGGAAGCCTATTACCAAGTTAGGAAGGATAGGGAGGCTATCATGTCTGTAGCTGAAGATAGTCCCATGCCCTGAAATTTTGAATATTGACAGCAGATATGATTGCAAAGAGAAATGATCTTGGAATTTGGGAAAATAAAATTCTTAACAAAATTTTATTTTGTCGTTCACGGGGGGCTATGAACCATTCTGTTCATTGGAACAATTGTATTAATTTGAGTATTGGATATTGGAATCACACAAGACCACCCACGAAGCCGATGTCTTACAGTATATGTCATAAAGTGGTCCAGAAGAAGCGTTCTTATGTGAAGTGAGCGCGAGCGTCATTATGAGAAATCTCCAGAACTCATTAAAAGGAGTTATGTCCCAAGCCAAGACTCTTGATGAAGATTGGGGACGCTTTCCAGTTCCCGGCTAAACTTATTATAGGAGGGAAGAATGAAATAAATTAATATCTTTGGTTACGGAAGAGTTGCATTGGATTTGAGACAAGAATTGCAACCTGTATTATTTCTGCTTTATTTTGATAGGCATTAGGGCTGCATTCATTAATGCATTCGCTAATTTGAGCTCATGATATAATTAATGCGGGAAATTTTCCCGGGCGCGCTAAGATTGCACGCAGTCAAGCGGCTTGATGACACTATCCGGAATTATAAATTAAGGCCGCCAGGGCATATCAGAGTCATTCTTGGACCGAAAGGCTGCGGGAACGAATCGTCATACTGCGTGTTGGTACTGAGAACAACGCTTTGTCTTCGAGCTACACCGACTACCCGTACTGCTATTTCTGCAAGGAAGTAAGTACTCAACTTGAATATTCAGATGAATTTAAGATTTTACCTGTGAGATTATGCTATGGGGAGATGAGGTACTGCTTATAAGAGACTAATGAACTAGTAGCTTCAATTTTCTGTGAGGTCAAGGTATTACGGACGAACTGCTAGAATTAATATTGGCTCAGGTTAGGAATTCTGAAACTATATGTTGTCCATGTGATAGGGTGATAGAACAGTGACTGAGAGTAGTGAAGAAACTATTGTGTACCAGGTTAAAACTCTGAACGAGACTTGGTCAGTGTGACGTGTGAAACACGCTAGTAGTGGAGACAGGCATCGAGTTTGGACAGTCTGTAATATATGAATTTATTTTCAGTTACCCCAGCATCAAGTCAGAACGAGTGTTTGACAGCATCATTGCAAAGAAGCCACAACCAGGAGCTGAAGCCAACACAACAACGGGCATCGATCCAGGAACGTTGGGAGCACCTGATCAGCACAACATCGAAGGGGACACCTTCCGACTACAGAGGGAGCTGTACGAAGACGCCACACAAGCAAGAATGTCTCCAAGTGGTCAACACTGTCTGATGCCAGCTCTGCAGTCTATGAGAATGTGGTAGATCCAGTGGTCCACAGGGATGGCCGCTCCGCTATGTCCCCGATAAATTAAGGTCAGAGCTTTCCAATTCTGTTTCAAGCATGTCATTTAAATTTAGATAGAAATATGGGGGCCGTTAGTCAACATATTTGTGGTAGTAGGAAAATTTCCCTTGTAATTTAGAGCTAGGCCTCAAACTCGAACCCCGTACTTTAAGGTAGATGTTATTTGTAGAGTCCTTGTTAGCGAAGTTATAGTTCATTTTGATTGCGTTATTTTAACGTACGTGTTTTTGTAAGGGTCTGATCGAACTCTTTTTGGCATGGAAGTAGTCTACAGATAGGTACTTTGATTAGATCGCATTTAGGCATTTGTTTCTGCAGACGTAGAAGTGTATAATTATGACCAAGTCGTGACCAAGCCGTGACCAGTAATTCCCCAGATTCACTGATAGAGCGAGCGAGTCCAAATATTTAAGAGATTTGAGCCCATGAGAGGCAGAAGTAAAATTTGCAGTTGGCATGAGAGAGCCCAACCATTGAAAGTTTATTGAATTTATTTTGGAAATGCCAAGTATGGCCATGTGACGATCGCTTAATGATTAGTGTTTTGTAGCACCAGGATTTAGCCCATGAGAGGCATAAGTAAGATGAGCGAGATTGCTGGAAGTATTGAGACGAGGGCAGATAGCCCAGGTATATTTAAATGAGGGCTTTAGCAGCTGACTACGTGAAGTGTTCTTTGAAAGGCAAGACTTTAGCCTGTCACCCCGTTGGAGCTCATAAATTAGGGGACTGCCGCAAGTGGAATGGTGAGGGTGGAGGTCATTGAGCTTGACGTCACAGGCTTGTGGGTTGGTCGTCTGCAGTATGTCAAGTATGCCGAGAGGGGATGAAACGACCTTCATGTTTTGAAAGCAGAGAGAGATTTGTTTTATGTCCTATTTGTTTTACGTAATATTTTAACACTGGCCCGTTTTATCCTGACACCCATGTATGTGTTGATTGGGTCCTTTTATATTGTGTGCATAGGTATCTTGGACGCCTTACTTGTCATGGGACTAGGGTTCGTGACCGAGTCAGGTCATTGTAATTTTGTTGTGATTTTGTTTGCACCGGGGTTCGACGGCGCGAGGCATTGTAAATTTTTATGGGAATCATTGTTTTTGTGTAATTAAGCAGATATCCATCTTTCTAAACTTCGTTACTTACACTATTGTAACATGCTTGTTGCAGCTCACGTGTTTTCGTGAAGGCAGTGAACTGGTAGTCATCGACTCAGCGTCATTTTACCATCTCATATTGAATAGCTCTTTCATTTGTAAATGATTTTATTTTATGAAATAAACCCCTATTTGTTAAACTTTGAATGCAGCGGTGTTTTCTGTTAGATATTTTATTTTTATATTTTAATTTAGCCGAATTCTTACCTGAGTAGGTACATGTCCTAGTGTATTATCTTTATGTTGCCCCGTTATACCCATGTTATCCCTGAGAAGAGCGCTCTCCCGGCTGATTGAAGAGGACTGTATTCAGGTAAGACTATGTGCACCAGCTCACGTCTGTGAGAGTTCGTTCCCTACTGTACTCTGGGTTCGAGGCCGGCCTTCGCCTGGACGGAACTTTAAAGTGCAGTAGGGCACAGTATGGTCTGAGGGTAAACTATGTCTCCTATTCTTTACAATTTAGTTTTTTTAACATTTACTATTTAAATGAAGTGTGTTGTGTTCTATAAATTATTTTCGAGTCATGCACACGTGGGATATTTTCTAATTAGGATTTTGTTTTGGAATGTCTGTGAATTAAATAACTTTCTCTGTCGCTATTCAACAATACTGTTGAGATGTATTTATTTATCTGAGTACAATAACACTACAATACAACACAGAATATTATACTTTGTGAGTCCAGTATTCAGCAGCTTGAATGGCACGGTCATACGCTTTGGACTGGTCTTGGATATCGTATAGTTCATCCGACTTACAGCAAACCAACAGGTGTTCGGCATCCTGCCTTTCTCCACACTTACACAGTTCATCATCGCTGTAATCCCACATCTTCAAAGTAATTGTGCACTGTGTCACTCTAGTTCTCAGCATATTGAGGGTCTTCCAGGTCCCATATTGTAAATGATAGCCTGCTGATATTGGTCTCTTTTGCAGTCCACAGCCCTGTAAGGGACTTTGTTCTTCACAACTCAATTCGACGAGCTACGGTTGAAGATGGAATTGGTGCCGTGTTAAGGAGGAAGCATTTCCTCGACTTCATCCTGGATGGGTGAGCATGAAGACCAAACATTTCGCGTCTTGGCTCGGTTTCATGCTTCTTATTTTCAGCCCCTGCTGCTAGCTGTCTTCCTACATCTGGAGGTGCTAGTCGCATGAGAGGAATGATCTTACCAATAGAAGTTGGTTTAGGCACCCTGTGACTATGTAGCCTGTCTCATTAAGAATCATATCAACGTGAATAGCGTGAGCAGAATTCTTCCGGACTGGAGCGGTATACTCTGCAGCAGAGAAGCAGAGGGCAAGAACAGGAGTTCGAAGTACACTAGGCTTTGCTCCCCATGTACAGTAGTATTCTTGAGCTTGCGGATGAGATTGTTTCTGGTGCATATGTTCTGTTTTCTGTCTATACATTGCTGTTTGTAGGTGAGGGTAAGGTCAAATTTTAACCCCAAAAGAAAGAACTCATACATAAGGTGTTTCACCTCGTGGGGGACCGCCATTCATTATGTAGATAGACAGAAGTAAAAGGTTTCGTTGAAGGAAAGACACCTTGTGGACTACCCAGATACAGCTTCATCAAACAAATGGTGAATGGCATAGAAGCGGAGAGCTATGCGGCAATGAAGGCGACTGCGAAGGAGCGCCGAACATGAAGGAACTTCATGTTTACTGACCAGTCCAAAGACTGACTGCCTACGAGATGATGATGATATCTAGTCAAATTTATTTCTGACTCTCATGAATAGGGATTCCCCGATCATCCTCACCCCCTCACTTTTCACAAAACTCAAACTATATACAACCTGCATGTCTCAAGTTGTGTCTTTCTGGGCTCCATCTTCTCGTGATCAAATTTTGCAAAATCATTTAGCCGTATGTATCACTAACAACTTCCAAACATCAACTAACCTCCATCCTAAAATGTCATGTCCCATGTATGCAGATTTTCTCTTCTTAATCCGATCACCAGCCGTATTATATAACCCGTCGGTTTGTTTACCTTTACCATACATTGTTTTTTTTTAGCCTTTCCAAACCTTTTGAGGTACGATGGACCTCCTAGACGGTGATGGGCACTGCCAGGTCAGGGTATGTATTGCGGTAACAAGACGTTTCCATGATACTGTGTAGGCTTTTGGGGTTATGCCGTGTCAAGAAAATAAAGTGAAAATTCTTTACGTTTCTCAGAGAACTGTGCTCTGCGTCAGCAGAAGAAATCTCAACTGCCCACGATCAAGGCTTCTTAAACAATGACTCTTTAAATTTAGACGTTATAATAGAAGTGGAAATGGTACGTTCATTCGTCACTGGATGGCTCCCAGGACGTGGCACAGCGCTAGCGTTCGAAGCGGAAGCTGAGCGAACCATCAGAATCAGTGGCAACAAGACTTTTCCAATTTGGTGGTATTTAAATGATATTTAGTGCATTCGTAATGCAAGTAAAACAGTGTTCGAGAGCACGAACGTTGGAAAGGTCCTTTCTTCAACTGAAAATTGTTACTATCCTACAATATTTTAGCATTTTAACAAATTTTAGACTTCAAAGTTGTTCAGTTAGTTATGGAAGCAATAGTCTAATCTTGTCTACTGGTCTTTGTTTTGGAATATTCTTTAATGTTGGCCTCATTCAGGTGTTGAGCTGATGTCCGAAAACGACCCGCTTGCTAATCACAATAAGTAACGTATTTTGCTGCTGTTGCATCATGCGTGTTTTGCTTCACTCAGTTCAAGACTGACATTTTGAGTACGCAGTCGAGGCGTCGAGTTTAATTTTAATAATTAATACATGTGAATGGAGTGATTGAAGTTTTCTGCCAGCTGAAATACTCGTGTTTATTCTAAGAGGAGAAATTCTTATCCTTTTGAGGACCAGAAGTTATCTAAAGGTTCCAAATACTGCGGAGTGTTTCTCTAACATATTTGGTTATGCTCGGGACGAGGTACCTGTGTGAGGAGCTTTCTCACTAATGAAATACCTCAAGTACGAAGCACTATCATGATTAATGGAATCACGTCTGCAGGTCTGTTTACATATACAGCAAAAGCTCTTTCATCTGCCAGCTTCTGGACCGGAGGTTTAACGATTAGGACAATTTTCTAGGTAATATACTTGTGTTCATAAAAAAAAACAGAACAACTTAAAAGACTAGAGATAGTAAGTTCATATTCACAGTACCGAGCTCGATAGCTGCAATCGCTCAAGTGTGGCCAGTATTCAGTATTCGGGAGATAGTAGGTTCGAACCCCACTGTCGGCAGCCCTGAAAATGGTTTTCCGTGGTTTCCCATTTTCACACCAGGCAAATGCTGGGGCTGTACCTTAATTAAGGCCACAGCTGCTTCCTTCCCACTCCTAGCCCTTTCCTGTCCCATCGTCGCCATAAGACCAATCTGTGTCGGTGCGACGTAAAGCAGCTAGCGATTTCTTCTCTCTTCCTTCTGCCTCGGGGAACCCATATTCTAAGTACATGTTCATTAGTATGTTCTGCAGAAACGATTAGGATTTCAGTACCTAGGTTCAGCATGTGTTCTGTTGCCTAGTAGACACTGGGTCCTCCATGGGCACTGATAACTTGTTCCATGCGTGATAGCATCGACGCGTATAAGGCGCGAATGGCGTCCTGGGGTTATAGCCATCCATGCTGCATTCCCCTGGTTCCACAGTTCATCTTTGGTGTTTGGCATTGGGTCACAGCGCCGCACCCGTCGCTTCGCCATATCCCACACATTGGCGACATGTCCGGTGATCGGGCGGGCCAGGGCAACAGTCTGACATCCTGTGACAACAAGAAGGTACGCGTTCGTGCAGCAATATGTGGTAGCGCATTGTTCTGCTGAAATACAGTATGGCGTCTGTGGTGTCCTGCAGAAAGGGTATGGCTACTGGTCGCAGGATGTCATTAACTTAGCTCAAACTGGTCACAGTGCCCTGGACACGCAAAAGGCTGTGATTTGTGGTTTTACCCATTACCACCCCACACCATAAGGCCTTGAGTTGGCGCCGTCTGTCTTGTGCGACTGCAGTCAATGTGTTGCCTCTCCCCCTGTCTGCGGACAACCAAAATGCGGCCATCATTTTCAAAAAAACATAACTAGGATTCGTCCAAAAACACTACCTGCTGCCATTCCTGTCCTCAGTGACGTCTAGCATGTTTATGCACATTAGTCAAAGGTGGGCGTAGAAGCGGACGACGTGCCGATAACCCAGACCGTAAATAAATGGCAACGGACTGCCACTACTGATAGAGTACGATATCACTGTTCCACTGTTGCACCAGAGCCGAGGAGGACGCTGATCTCTCCTGCAATGCCTTTCGGATTTTCTCGGGTGGTGCTCTGGGTGGTGCGACTAGATCCATCTCCTCGTGTTCTACGGCCTTTTGTGAACCATTCTGTACACACCCGTTGCACTGCCGACACACTTCGTCCCACACGATCAGCAATTTACTGGATGGATGCATCACATTCTCTCATGCGAATAATGTGCCCTCTTTCTAACTCACTCGTTGGATGGTACGGTTATCGCATACGTTTGCGAGGCATCCTGCACGTTTGCTCAAGTCACACTGATCCATTACCTTCGGTTTATAGCGACAACGAGAACCGCAGGCACATTTAACCAGTCGTTGATGATGCGCAGAGATATCAATGTGGGCCTTGTATCTGTGGGTCGACGTGGTTCAAATGCTAATGATTTCTTCAGAATATGAACTTCCTATCTCTCGTCCTTCAAGGTGTTTCGGATTTTATGAACATGAGTGTAGAACGCAACAATTTCAATCAATGCATGTCTGAAATATTTGCACAACATAACACTGCAGGTAGATCTTTGTTTAATTGAAGTAATTTGAAAGTTGAGTACCACCACCTGCGAGAATATTGTTGGGTAAACAAATAAACTCATTTTATTAGCATTAAATATTTGCTCTAATGTTAAATTGTTCGTTTATTCGTTTCCCTCCTGGCTGAGGCGTCGTGACTGACGTAATTCAACCAATCAGCTGATTAAACATAGACCACTATTCTACACCCAAACCCATAAGTGTGACTAATCGGACAGGACTCTTTAAGGGACCCTTCACTATGTTGATCCATCATGCCCTAATTACCGAATGATCCACTGATAGAATTTGAACAGCGGGCGAATTGGTTTCTGAAGTTCAGAGTTGATATGTTTGTGCAATGCGCTGTCTAAACAATCCTCAGTATTTCCTCCAGTACCACATTTACAAGTTTTCTATTCGTGCACGATGGCGTTGTAGGATGGTTCACGTCGCTGCGACATTCATGCAATCTGAGAATACTAGAGATTCAACGAGCTTTTTTTTTATCCTGTATTGATTGTAATATTATCTCCATATATTCCGCATACGTATCATTGCTAACTTTTCTATTTCTATCCCTCGTTTTATTTCATCAGTGGGACCACCAGAATTGGAGAATAAGGAGCCTAGATATTGTACTGGTTTACAACGCATCCTCCAATCTGCTGGATATGTGCACTGTTGTTGCTCTTACGATTAACGATCATGATCTTGATATTCTTTCTAATTAGACGTAATTCACTGTCTAGACTGGTTTCCTCCACAATATTGATCAGCTCTGTCTGCTCTTCTTCAGATTATGCTATTAATGTGGTGTGATAAGCAAATCACAAATATTTGATCGTGCATCCCCGAATGAAAAATCCTTTATGCCAGTTAGAGTGCAATTCTCATTGAATATTCACCACAGAAAGTGAAAGGTAGTGATGACAGAATGCAACTTTGACAGCTCCAGCCTTCCTTTGAAACTGTTGGGACTCTTTTCTGATTCACAGGCGCTTAATTTTCTCAATACAGAGGAGATCAATCGGATGGAGAGGCAAACCCATGTCATCCAAATTTTTCTAAAGATATAATATTTGACGGTATCGAAGGCCTTTTGGTAGACATCAAAACAAAGGTACGCCGGAAAACTGAATTCTTTAGCCATTTAGATTAGACTAATTCAGTATTTCTTCAAACTAGTGAACATACTCTGTCACTACTTCATTCAAATTATTTGCCAGTTACAACCGAACATAGGAAAAGGCGCACTCCTATGTTGGGCCCATTTTCTCACATAATTCTTTAACATTTTCTGTAATCATGGGTTCAGAGAAGGGTACACCCTCTGAGTTTTAATAGTAAACCATTCATACAAAGCAACGTCAAGTTATTCCAGCTTAGGTTTCCGTAGAGCATGGCGTCCAATGATTTTTTTTTTTGCTATTTGGTTTACGTTGCACCGATACAGATAGATCTAATGGCGACGATGGGGCAGGAAAGGCCTAGGAATGGGAAGGAAGCGGCCGTGGCCTTAATTAAGGTATATCCCCAGCATTTGCCTGGTGTGAAAACGGGAAACCACGGAAAACCATCTTCAGGGCTGCCGACAGTGGGGTTCGAACCCACTATCTCCCGGATGCGAGTTCACAGCTGCGCGCCCCTACCCGCACGGCCAAATCGCCCGGTGCGCCCAATTGATTCTGTTGTTGAATGGAATTTCAGCAAGTTGTCTTTCTGCTTATGTATGTCATAGACCGTGGGCGATCCAATGTCATATTCATTTATTAATTTATTAAGGTTTCCTCCTTGTTCAAATCTACGAGATACGCAAATTCTTTCTGTTATCGTTAATACGACTTTTTTCCACTTCTTTCATTCTCCTTCCATGATACTGCAGTAGTGTTCGGACAACGAAATAACACAGAAAACACTGAGCACAAACCTGTAAAGGTGGAGGCAACAGTCAGCTTAGTTATGCTGCACCATCTGGCGGTCAATCGTAGACGTATGTGGGGGGTTTAAAACTCTCGCTGCTAGTTGACAAGAGAGTGAACCAGAATGAAGCTCTTGCTTGATTTTACAGATAATAGAACTATCTGGATGATCGAGTGCTGAATGAAACAGCTTCTACTGTAGCTACACGCGTCCTCTCCCTGGATATTATTGAAATGTAGGTAACATTCAAGGCCACGAATCCCAGGAACCTGGTGGGTGTTTTAAAAATGTATTTTATTTATTTATTTATTTATTTATTTATTTATTTATTTATTTATTTATTTATTTATTTATTTGGGGTGGTGTTTAGCGCAGTGGCTTAGCTTCTGACGTTCTACCCAGCGAGTTTCTACTGGATGAAGGCCTTCTTCTATTTAAAATAGGAGTTTGTCTGAAGACGTCCTATACAAAGAATTAAAATAAATACCAGAATTAAACCTACAAATTCTGATTTGTAAGATTTGTGCAATTATGCAATTTATTGATATTAGTATAAAACTTATTAGGGGGCGATATTATTTCAGTGGCTTAGCTGCTGGCTTCTCCCCTAGAAGGGTGAGGTTCAAATCCCGGTCTTTCATTGTTCGGTCTGCTAGAACACGAAGCAAAGTACATTGTAATCGTCTGGTTATACGGCTGGATGAAGTGTGACTTTCTGTTCAGTGACACCTCGTCTTGACAGAAAGAAATCTGTTCCAAAGACCATGAACTGTGACTTTATGGACGTGATATTGTCCAGCAGGTGAAGGAAACAACCTACCTCACTCCTCATCCTGCCTAGATGCCCCATTTTGGCACTGGCATAGTTGTTTTATCTGATTTTCCTCTAACCCCATAACCACTGGTTGCATTATTTGAGGATTCAAACGATATTCGGGCTGATGATCTAGCCGCAAGTCGTCGTCCAAGAGTTACTAAGAACTTTTAAATTCAGCCAAAAATAAATACCGCGGAATTCTGACATAGAAATGCAACAGGAGATACTGATGTCGGAACATATCCGACATAGGGACACAAAGGGTTAATTATCTCAATCAGGATCGAATCATCTGTCTTGAGAACACGACAACTAACTGAATGCGCCATTAAGAACGCTTCTCTTTCTTTCACTCTCCGTCTCTGACGAAAGAAGATAGAAAGGAGGAATGACAGAAGAACGAACAAAATATTTTCTATTTCTTTATTTCCTATTATTATTATTATTATTATTATTATTATTATTATTATTATTATTATTATTATTATTATTATTATTATTATATTAACGAATATATTTCACTGGGGTTGTGCCCTTGCAATCTGTATATTCAGCAGACCTCAAAACCTCTCTTTCTATGTCTGTGCTACTGGCTTGGAGGGCTGCAGGTTCGAAAGCGTAATCAACAACAAAAATGTTGAATGAATAATTGAATTTAATGTTCCCCTCCCAATGGTTGCGTGATATTGTGTTATATATCAAGCTGGAGGTGGGCGGGTGTTACCAGGACAGGACACCTGTTCCCACCAGCAAACCTGTTCAAGATCTTCACTACTGTTAATGAATGTCCTCTTCCCTTATTACCTACTTCCAATATTACCATAATTTATGGCCAGAAAGTAGGAGAATAGATTTTGCTGTAGAGACGTAATCGCGAATGATTTCATACCTGCAGCCTTAATCCAAGGGAACCACGGAACAAGTTTCGAACATCATTTAGCTGAACGAAACCACCTCTCCCTTACTAACGTAATAATGTTTCCACGTTTTTCTTTTCTTTTTTAATAAGAGTTAGAATTTTTCGGTCTGGTGTTTCATCGTATTTTAATCCACCTTCGCACCAGTATAACATTTGACCCTACCCTCATTCAAGGGTCACGTAACATATTATATTATTCACGTTCCTTACGTCATTCGTCTCTCTCCCTTGTGCCATAATGCTTCACATTCTGCGGTTATCTCCAATCTCTGTGAAAGATGCATGAAAAGGACCATAACAAGTCCATTTTATTTGATATATTCCTCAATCCTTCTTTGTGTTTCATCTTTCTTTCTTTAATCGGTATCTACCTGAAGATGACTCGGGGCCTGGTGGAGACCAGTGAGAGATTTAAAATAAGGAATAACAAGTTTACGGCACGTGGTAATTGCTGTATTTAACTACACGCAATTTGCTGCTATGAGAGGAGAACGTAATCTCCGAGGAGGGGTGTTTTTATCACATCTCTGGCTTAATTTCTTCGAGTGGAAAGAATTTGAAATATTTCTTACACGTCATTGTCTGTACAATAGTCGAAATCTCTCTTCTTTTTTTTTCGCTAGTTGCTTTACGTCGCACCGACACAGATAGGTCTTATGGCGACGATGGGACAGGGAAGGGCTAGGAGTGGGAAGAAGGAAGCGGCCGTGGCCTTAATTAAGGTACAGCCCCAGCATTTGCCTGGTGTGAAAATGCGAAACCACGGAAAACCATTTTCAGGGCTGCCGACAGTGGGGTTCGAACCTACTATCTCCCGAATACTGGATACTGGCCGCATTTAAGCGACTGCAGCTATCGAGCTCGGTCGAAATCTCTAATCTGTGCTTGGTACTTATGAAACATGTTTCTTTTCGTGAGTGGAAAACCCTCACTAATTTTGAGGACCCTTCTTACAAATACCACTTAAGCCATTGTTTACACATTTGCGTCTTTGTGTTAAACATTGTTGTTACAGTGAGGTGTTCGTGCTCCAGTGCAAAAATCATTTAAGTCACGCAGGATTTTCGTTTGAAAAAGCGCGAGCACGTCATTCTAATAAGAATTTTTAACACGGAAGAATAGTGTCAAAATGACTTAAGTGGTGTTTACAAAGATGCTGCTGAAAGTAAGGAAGATCCAATCCTGAACATACAGTATCATTGGTGCTCGGAAATATTTAGTGGTACTTATAACATAGCTTCTATTTCTCGTGCTTTATTTCATAAACATTATCTTATTACATTATTTACCAGTGATAAAATTATATTGAATTATGAGTGTATATTGTTACGAATTTTAAATTGAATGAAATATTCACCCGAACATGTGCGTTACCAAATCACACGCCCAATAGCAATAGAATTATATCAGGGCAGTTTTCAATAGTAGTTCAAACGAAGAAATTATTTTAAGTAACTCTAAATCAATGTACCTCTAAATATACTGACGGATGAAATATCTTAAATTAATTAATCTCACTGTATCATTTTAACGTACGTAAAATCAAAGCAAAAGCACATTCAATTTTTTATATTTTTCTACTTCTTTGTCATCCTGTCACTTTATGTTTGTGAATTGTCCTTTACGATCTCAATACGGACCAACCAGTAGAAGATCCATATCGATGTACACAATGTCATGCCTTGAAGGGACAACTCGACAAAGAATGGATGAAACGGAATTGGTACTTCAACGTAAGTTAGATCACCGTGTTTTACAAATGACAGTAAATATGAAAACTTGTCAATAGTCATAGCAGCTGTAAATCGTACGTATTCCATTTTAGTTGCCAGTTTGTAAAATGTAACAAATTAAAGCAGCAAAACCGCATTCCTAGTTATTATTATTATTATTATTATTATTATTATTATTATTATTATTATTATTATTATTATTATTATTATTATTATTATTACTTAATCCTTGTACCCTTGAGGGTTGATTTTTCAATCAGACTCAGCGAGGGATCCCACCTCTACCGCCTCAAGGGCAGTGTCCTGGAATGTGAGACTTTGGGTCAGGGGTATACAACTGTGTAAGAGTACAAGTACCTCCCCCAGGTGGCCTCACCTCCTATGCTGAACAGGGGCCTTGTGAGGGAATGGGAAGATTCGAAGGGATAGACAAGGAAGTTGGAGGGATTCAGCCGTGGCCTTAAGTTAGATACATTCCCGGCATTTGCCTGGATGAGAAGTGGGAAACCACGGAAAACCACTTCGAGGATGACTGAGGTGGGAATCGAACCCTCCTCTACTCAGTTGACCTCCCCAGGGTGAGTGAACCATGTTCCAGCCCTCGTACCACTTTTCAAATGTCGTGGCAGAGCCGGGAACCGAACCCGGGCCTCCGGGGGTTGTAGCTATCCACACTAACCACTGCACCACAGAGGCGGACAATAATAATAATAATAATAATAATAATAATAATAATAATAATAATAATAATAATAATAATAATAATAATAATAATAATAATAATAATAATAATAATAGCAGTCTGTTTCAGCGTTATCTGTACAGAAAATATATATGATAGACTAGAAGGCTAGAAATCTGCAAGTTTTTATGCAGATAGCTTCTAATCATAGACACAGAAAGGTGACCTCAAACTTCAGCCGCGGTTCCAGAAAGGGAGAGTTTTATCAAAAGTACAAAAGCGACATTTGCTGTTGTTGTTCATGTTTTGTATTGGGTCTCTTTTTTAAGAAAATTTACTTGCTCAGTTTGCATGTTGTGAATAGCGGTAGGGAGGCCGCTACAGAAGAGTAAATAACAGATTTTCAAAGATTAAATGCATATATAAATTTTCTGCTTCATAGCACAGGTTAGGGTGTCATGAAGGGCTGCATCAAACCAGTATGTGGCCTGATTATTCAAACAACAAAAACAGATACAAAGTCCCTTCTATACATTCAGTAAGCTCATCAAGTTAGTAACAGTAAGACACGTAATATAAACAATTATATGACTGAATTAGCCTGAATCCGACTGCCTAAAATATTGTTTAGGTAAGGGATATGGCTGGAGGTAGAACTAGTGACAATGCGTTCACTCTAGGTAGGGCGAAGCATATCAGACAAAAATGCTGATCGTTAAGAAAATTGTAGTCCTATAGGCCTAAATACACTGGAATGCTTGACGTTTAGGAATTGGAAGTAGAAGTACGAAATGGTAAAACAGAGTATTACACAGTGATTTATTTACACCCCATCAAAAGACGTCCAATAAAAGTTAATAAATTATTCGGAAATTGTCTGAGGGATCATAACCTTCCAGTTCTGCAGTACATAAAATGGTAGACAATAGAGATTTATTGCAGGGCAGGGGATAGCCTCCCTGATCATGATATTACGATCTCGAATGGAGAGTGGCCACAAAATCAGGTAGCAGAACTACAAGAAGAAGAAGAAGATTATGATGATAGTGGTGATGAGGTAAGCCAGACATGAATCACGAACACAGTGTTTCTATGGGAACAATATACTTTAGTGAGGATCCCGGCCAGGTTGTCGTCAATTGTTACACTTGGCCATCGCCGTAAGGAAAAGGTTAGGATGTAAATCTGAGCATGAAGCTGTGGAATTCCTCTCCCGCCATCAATCGAAATGATTCTCTCATTTAGTGCCAGATGAATGCAATGACGGTATATATAATAAGTACCTCGTCCTGCTCGTTCTTATTAAATGCAAATAACAAGGCTGAATGGCTCAGATGGAGGAGGATTAGCTTTCAGATCCCACGTTGGCGGGTTTAATGCTATTTCTGTCCACTTGTAATTTTTTAAGGTGCTTAAATACGGAAACTTTGTGTCTATATATTTACCAACACGTTAAAATAATTCTGCCAGGCACCTTTGTACCCATGAAACCGAGAATAGTTAAGGGGAGACCCTACTGAGTTTTAATTTTTCTACAATTCTTATCTGATTTTCACCAAATTTTGGTAGTACATTGAGATAAGTAAGTTTAAGCTAATTATAACATTTGAATGAATTTGAATGGATATTTTTCAATTTATAACATTTTTTTTGAAAAAAGTACATCATTTTCAAAATGTCCCATGCACAATATTTTTGAAAATATTTTCTTGAAACTTTCTTACAATAGTCACAACACATATTTTAATAATAATTGGTATTCATTTCAAAAACAATCCATTGGTTATCCAATTATTTCTATTTTTCTCGCTACACCTCATAACCATGTTAAAACATATGAAAATTTTGGATTTCACACCCAATATCTCTGAAAATTATAATTACATTTTAAAACGGATACTAAGTTTCATGAACCTTATAATGTAGAGTGTGTGGACATAGTTTGAAGGTAATCGTGCAAAAACTGTTGTGCAAGGAATGTTTTAAACATCTGAAATTGTTAGTTCTGAGAAAAAGATAGTTTTATAAATAAACACCTGTCAAGTAATAATACCTTCATCAGAACTTCCCAGCACCTATATTTCTCCTTCCTTAGCCCTTTTTCTCTCTTCAGCAACTGATTTTGACTGCTTCTGCTTCTTGCTAACAGTTCTTTGTCTTCTTTACTATTCATGGCACTTTTCTGCTTCCTGTCCCTGTCACGTTCATGACCCACTTTGTAAGTGGTTTCACTCAATTGTCTGCCATCAACTGCCATTTTGACCTTTTGACAGGCTACGGAACCCATATTGAACTCCCCCACAGCATTTACAACAGCCATGTCCACCCTTGCTTTGGAAACAAAGGTCTGTTTAGGGCATTTATGCCAAATAACAGATTGTAAACTCTCATTTGGATTTTGAGTTTTTTCCCTAATACACCTCTTCAACAAATCATCAAAAATAAGATAACAGATGGCAGCACTATGCCATTCCTAAACATCATGCTCAAGAATCAAGTTGAAACACAAAAGAATCTTTGAGCTATGCCACTTTATCTGCAGGGAAGTGGGCGTGTCCATTCAAATTGAAGTGCACGTGTCACTTTAACGCCCCCGCAGAGCATTTAAAAATGGCCGTACAAGCAAAAAAATTATATCACAATGCGCGGCAAGGAATGAAATATCATCTGATGGAAAATCTCATTTTCGGTTTCTGGACCATTTTTGACTGAAAAACTCAGTAGGGTCTCCCCTTAATGGGACGTGAAACCTGTAGCAATATGATTAGTGAACAGAAATGAACGCACCAGCACAGACACACAGTTTCGATTTTTTGCAAAGATACCGAAGTGTCGCTCCACCTGTCGTTCAGGGCATTTGATACCTCCTATTAGGTTTGAGTTTGGTAGCCGCCCCTAACCTGGAGTACAGACGCTGGCTGATAAATGCCGGTGTCATTTCCTCCATTGAGGGTCTATTGGTCATCCACCCGCAGCCCTTGGCTCCTTTTGGGTGTCAGGTTCTTTCTAGCCGACCAACGCTCGACGTTGACTCACCGGCTGCCCAGTCTACTCTATCACTCTAGCAGGTCAAACCATGGCCTGGATTAGAATATCACCATTTAATATGGAAACATGAACACATCCTCCATGCTATGGAGATGAGGATGTTACGATGGTCACCGAGACTGACATTCTTGAACCATCTCAGAAATGAAAATGTGCGAAGTAGATTTGGCGAGGCTGCAGTCTTAAAGAACGCCAGAGAGGCTCGGCTCCGGTTGTATGGACATGTCATGGAAAGCAACAATAGTAATATAAGCGGCCCTTAAGCTTGGCCCAGGTGGGCACAGATTACGAGGGAGAACGCCGAAGCGGTGGATGGACAGCAACATGGAGGATATGCGCGCTGTGGACCACAACTCTCGAAACGTCCTACAAAGAGCCAAATGACGGTAGTTTAGCCGAACACTGGACTCCATTTGATGGGAAAAACGCTAGAGAAGTGTGCGAGAGAGAGAGAGAGAGAGCGCATACACACAGTTTATCAGACAGATGTTACAAGAACTAGACTCGTGATGTTGAAAGAAAAGTTTTGACAGAGAGGGTTGAAAGGAGAAGCATTGCACGTGTTTTTGCATGGTGTTGCCACATTCCTCTATTCCTTTGTCCTTCCCCTCGCTTCGAACTCACTTGTTAGTTCAGACCGCTGTATTCTGTTGTACATAACTATGAAGTGAGAGGTTTGGCAACTCCAACCAACACAAGCCGGCCAGCAGGCTTATCTCCGTGGCAACCGCAGTGGACGCGCCCTTGTTTCCATGACAACCATACCCCTACTCCCCACCCAGGCAAGCAATGAACGGACATGCCTCTATTTCTATTTCAATATTACGAACATAACCAAGGACTGTTGTTCACAAAGTTCTAAGCCATGTAAATGAATCAAACTCGCCACAGAATTCTTTACTTGGGTATTAATAGGAGTCAACATGTAGACATGCGATTTTGGAAGTAGAGTACAACTCGATTATCCATTGTAACAGTTGAATACACTGGGCGTTTAAATGTTAAAAACTTATAATCCGTGACATCTATCTGAGCGTGGGAGTCTCCTGATTTTGCCGATGGTACCAATAATAATAATAATAATAATAATAATAATAATAATAATAATAATAATAATAATAATATAATACACTTAAGAAAATGGAAACTGCAACACCATGAAAGCTTTGGTCGTTTGTGTTGATTTTCAAGATATGGAACGATGCCTTGTAGGTATGTAAACGATCAAAGTTTCAGACCCATTGGATTGTTACTACTGGTCTCCCCACGTGATTGGTCGCGGAGGAATCAACTCCAGTATACGGACTCTGGTGTAGCGTAGTTGACTTGCAGTCTGTGCAGTGAAGTGTTCCCCGTCAAACATGCCTCGACGACAGAGAAGAGCACGCTATCACAACTGTCGCCGTTTGAGAGGGCTCGGATAATTGGGCTGTGTGAGGCTGGATTATCGCTAAGGACTGTCGCTGCACGTGTTGGCTGATAGGCATCTACGGTACAACGTGTATGGCAGCAGTGGTCAAATGAAGGTACCCACACTCGTAGACCTGGCACAGGCCCAGTGCAACGGACAACTGTGAGAGAGTATCGCCGTATCATTCAGATGGCCCGGATGGAACCCCATGCAAGACCAGCGCAAATTCGAGCAGCTGTGTCACCCCACGTTACACAACAAACAGTTGGTAATCGCCTGCGTGCAGCTGGCTTACGAGCCCGTGTCCCTGCAGAAGGTGTTCCATTGACCCGACAACAGCGACGTGTAAGGCTGGCCTGGTGTCGAGAAAGATCGACGTGGGTCGACGAATGGCATAGGGTCGTCTTTAGTGATGAATCGCGCTTCTGTCTTGCCCGCAGTGATCACCGGAATCGTGTGCGCCGACGTGCGGGGGAAAGGGGCCGCCCAGATCTTATTGTCGAGAGGCACACAGGGCCAACATCAAGCATTATGGTCTTAGTGATTGTTGAAGGCACTATGACTGCTCGACAGTACGTTGATAGGGTACTCAATCCAGTGGTTGTCCTTATGATGGCGAACATTGCTAATGTGATGTTTCAGCAGGACAATGCCCGGGTTCACACTGCACGCATCTCCAGAGAAGCTCTCCACGACATCACAAACTTAGAATGGCCCGCCAGATCACCGGACCTCAGTCCTATTGAGCATGTGTGGGACATGATGGGTCGACAACTGGCGAACCGTCCTCAGCTACCCACAACTCTGGAAAAACTGACCCGTGCAGTGCAGCAAGAATGGGCCACAATTCCTCCGGAAGCGATCCAGGGCCTTATTGACTCCATGCCTCGACGAATTCATCAATGTATTGCAGCTCGTGGTGGGCACATCCTATATTGATTGTTGTCCAAACTTGCGGTCAGAGGGACCTGAAAGTGTAATCATCGAATCACAACCGAACACTCGTCCTGCATGTTTAATTGCAGTAATGTTGCACCACTCCTTCTGGGTGTTGCATTTACCATTTTCTTCAGTGTAATACGACAAGAGATTAACCAAATAGATCTTCACGTATCTTTGGAAGAAAATGTCAAGAACCACTTGGATTCAAGAGATGAAAAAAGACTTGGAAAGAAACAACTTCAGAGAAAAATTAATGGAAAGATAAATTTTCAGGAAGAGAGTTTTGAAGATGGAAGGATTCCAAGGGAGGGTGGCAACGAAAACCGGCACAAAGTGGTCTGAAGAAAGGAAAAAGAAACATAGTGAAACAATGAAGGAATATTGGAAGAAAAGGAAGGAACAAAAACAAAGGATGGAGAATTGAAATTGGAACGTGGTCCTAGTAGGCTCTAACGCAATAATAATAATAATAATAATAATAATAATAATAATAATAATAATAATAATAATAATAATAATAATAATAAGTAAGAACACTGCACGTCGCTAAATCTTGATGAATGCAGTATTTTTGCATCTGTTTCATGGCAAAGGCTGGAGCAAAGTGTAGCTTCTACCTGCTACAGTCTCATTTATAGTTGTGACAATATGGAAGCTGGGGTATGGGTGGTGTACAGTAATAACAATAACATTAGGAACACGACCAGTGCATCTGGATGTTAGGAGAGATACTACTCATTGGCCTGGTCATGCTGCGATAGTACTTTCTGATTCAGTGAGGAAAGCAATGGCAAACTACCTCACCTTTCAGCATGCTCTGTACATCTCGTTGTGGTACCGACATCCGATTCTGTCTTTTCCCAATAACTCCGTAACCTTTGGTGGCGCTCTTTGAGGTACCAACCAGCCTTAGCAGGACGTACCAGACAGACCCAATTACAAGAACAATGTGAGCTGTGAAGGACATACGCTTCCCCCTCGTAACTGTTTATCTGCACTGGCTTTGCTTGATGAGTTCCATATACACATATTCGACCATGAGGTGTAAATTAAATGTTTTATGACTCGGACGAGGAGTGGAAGTATTGAAAGAGCTTCATAAAAGAAGGGCTTGAGGTCATATCTGTACACTCAGTCATAAAATATGCTGATTGCTTTGTGATATATAATTCGGAGAATGGTTGATCACGGAACTTATGTTCGATGGTACACTGTACTAGTCTCGTCATCTACCACAGCACGGACTATTCTTAAGGTGAAAATAAATGTACAGAAGCAAAGGAATAATTTTTAATGAGTTATCGCCGCCTGTAAGGTCATAATGCGAGCAGATCCCATTTCACACCGCGCTACCCCTGTCAGCTGCTATGACGGATTGCTTCCACCGTACGGGCCGTCTCGCCGGAGGGCGCTGCGAGTTTCTTGGAGGTAAAAAAAGAGAGCGATTCACAAAATAATTCGTAAGAACATAAACCTAGATATAAGCATTTTAGATGGCATAATAAGCAAGGTGATTCAAGATAACAGCATCAACGGTTAGTATTCTGTGTGAGAAGGCAAATTGATCATTTTTCATGTCCGAAAATGCATGGTTAGGTTGTTTTGGGACATCAAAGTGTGGCAACACTTGAGATGTCCTGATAGCAGTGCGCTCTACATTTTGGAAAGGAATATCCACCAACCTAACAATAGTATCATATCGTGCAATAAATTACAAAGGGGGTTCGAACTATCGACCTCGTACTTGATTACAGAGCCTACATTGGTGGAACAGAGAATGATGCACATTGTCAAAAGCTGTTCAGTATTGCATTACTACGAGAAGATGGCGAAACAAATATTGCTGTAGACATGCAATAACGAGAGCCTCCGTGGCTCAGGCAGCAGCGTACTGGCCTCTCACCGCTGGGTTCCATGGTTCAAGTCCCGGTCCCTCTATGTAAAATTTGTGCTGGACAAAGCGGAGGTGGAGCAGGTTTTCCTCCGAGTACTCGAGTTTTTCTTGTCATCATTCATTCCAGCAACACTCTCCAATATAATTTCTGTCAGTCCTTAAGCATTGCCCCAGAGAAGTGCGACAGGCAGCAGGCACAGTTCCTATCCTCGCCGCTCGATGGGGGCTTCGTTCATTATATTCCTGACCCGGTCGAATGACTGGAAACAGACTGTGGATTTCTTTTCCACATGCAATAACGCTTTTTTGTACACGGTTATATTACGTTGACTGCTCATGGTGGCAAGATCCTGATTCAGATAATAAATCAACGCCTAAAACCTTTCCTACGACCTCAGATATCCGCGGAACAAGCAGGATTTGTCGCAGGTAAAGGAACACATGCGTCAATCCTGAACATCAGGCAGATAACTGATAAACGTCGCGAGTTTTGTGTTTCTGCCCCTATTTGATTCCTTGACTAGAAGAAAAGGCTTCTGTTATATGGGACAGTTTGCGGCAGGTGCTCAAGGAATTTGGGGTTCCATTGGATTTAATAATGTTATAGAAAGGTCTCTACAACAACTATGCTATAACCATAAATATGATAGGTGATTTCTGAGAATTGTTCAAATGTAGTGACGAATGGATTAAGGAAGGCTTGTGTATTATCACATCAACTCTACAAAATCTCTGCAAAGTGTATCATCAAAAGAACTCTCAATTCTCTCGATGGCTGGACTGGTGGAATCTCGATTTCCTGATGACACATCACTCATAGGTGGAAGTGGAGATTACAAGGATGAAGAATATTAGTCTGTATTTTAGTCTAGAGATAAACATGAAAAAGTCCAAACTAATGGTAGGTTCTAGCCGACTTACAGGATGCCTAAAGGACGTGGAGATATTAAGGGAATTCTTATACCTGGGTTAAGTCGTCATTGTTACGTTAAACTGGGAGAAAGAGATAAAAAGACGCATTGCTCTACGTCGAGCTACAGTAGTTAAACTCATAACATGATTCGGCAGAACCGGGCAGTATCAAACGAACAGGCACGTGGTTAAATCACTAATATTCTCCGTCTGGACCTGGACCGTAATGGCCGTTGAAAAAAAATTCGAATCGATGCCATGGAGATTTAGTGTCGCTGGAGAACACTACTTATACCCTGGACGGAAAGAAAACAAATGCTTCCTTTATAGATAAACTAAGCGTCAAGTTAAGTGAGCGTTACCTCCCAGTTCCTTGGCCACATTTTCAGAAGAAAATTTGGAAAAGACCATTTTGAAAGAGAAAGTGAAGGCTAGGAATAACAGCAAGTAGTTTGATAGATCAAGCAAAGTAGATCACTCGCTCTTCCCCTCAGATTATATTAAGAATACCTGGAGATCATACCTTTGCTGCCAGGACCTAGTGTTTGCAGTGCACTATGTCTTGTGGTATGGGCAAGAACAATTTTGTTCTTTCATTGATTTGTCTCTCTCTTATCCTTGGCTTTGAAAATATGAATGTGACTGAGGTACGAGCGATGCTACTAATTTGAAATTTTAAATAATGCTATTTGTTCGGGGCGTAAACCTATGAAGATCTTTTGCCCTTACTTGCACCATATGTGAGGAACCTGCGTGTATTATGTAAATGGTGGAAGTGTAGAGTGTTGAATGTGAGGAAAGGGACATCAAGGACAACACAAACACCCAGTCCCCAGGCCAGGGATATTAATCACTTACAATTAAAACCCCTTGACCCGGCGAGGAATCGAACCCGGGGCCGCCGGGTGACAGGCCTACACCGCGGGGCCGGACAAGTAATGCGATTCCTTCTGCAGCCAATCCCTGCTATGAACGGTATGAAAATGGGCTCATAGGGTCGGCTGGTGCAGCATATCAGTGGGCTTCACAGACTGATATGTAATAGCAACTTCTGGCTCGGCGAGGAAAGCAACGGGAAATTACATCACTCCTCATTTCCCTAGTATGCCTCTTCAGTGATATCTAGGCCATCTATGACAGCTGATGGCGGAGCTCTTGAGGATCCAAGCAGCCTTAGGGCTGAAGACTGAACATACATACCAGAAGACCTCTGTGGATGGAGATATCTCGTCAAGACTGCAACTCAGAAATGCTAACGGGGTCACGACGCTAAGCAATGAGCGGAACGACAAAGAATTAGGGAATAGATTTTTAGGGACAAATAAAATACTATGCAACAGTATTTATACACAATCTCACTGCACAATCATTATGTGGGATAGACGATACTTGTAACGCGCTTTAATAATAATAATAATAATAATAATAATAATAATAATAATAATAATAATAATAATAATAATAATAATAATAATAATAAAAGTTACGACACTACAATACAGTCATTAAACCAGAGGCACTTTATGCATCTGAAACACTGATCATTGGTGGCAGGTCACAAATGAAAAGCATTGAGAAACAAGAGAGGAAAATTCTCAGAAAAATTCTAGAACCAAAGTTCGAAAATGCAATTTGGATGAAAAAGGAACCACACGAAATTTTTCAATTCACAGAAAAAATCACAGATACCATCAAAAAGAGACTACTAAAATTCTACGGACACCTACACAGAATAGATAACAACAGGCTGACAAAGAAAATTCTAAATCTATCTCTAACCATGAAAATCCACAACAGTTCGTTAGCAGAAATTCATGAAGATATACAAGAAATGGGTATTGAGGACGAAACCATTCAAGATAGAATAAAAGTTAGAAGCTTAGTAAACAAACCTAAATTTGCAGAGAAACCAACACGAAAAAATACAATAATAATAATAATAATAATAATAATAATAATAATAATAATAATAATAATAATAATAATAATAATAATCTTAGGTATTTGACCTGAAACGCTCAGCAGAGGAGAGACAAATGTGGTTGCAGCGACAAGGCCTTGCCTTTAGGATATGAATGAATCTTAGGTATAAATTCTAACCTATTAAAGCCTAAAAATCCCTTCCTTCGAACCCCACTGTCGGCAGCCTTGAAGAAGTATTCCGTGGTTTTCTACTTACTCTTCTTTTTCTTAATCTGTTTACCCTCCAGGGTTGGCTTTTCCCTCGGTCTCAGTGAGGGATCCCACCTATACCCCCCAAGGGCAGTATCCTTGTGGGGGATGGGGAGATTGCAAGGGATAGACAAGGAAGAGGGAAAGAATAGGCCGTGGCCTTAAGTTAGGTACCATCCCGGCATTTGCGTGGAGGAGAAGTGGGAAACCACGGAAAAACACTTCAAGGATTGCTGAGGAGGGAATCGAACACCCCTCTACTCAGCTGACCTCCGGAGACTGAGTGAACCCCGTTCCAGCCCTAGTATCACTTTTCAAATTTCGTGGCAGATCCGGGAATCGAACCCGGGCCCCAGGGGTTGGCAGCTATTCACACTAACCACTAAACCACAGAGGCGGACTCCCTATTTACTCAACAGGCAAATGCTGGGACTTCACCTTCATCACGGTCACGGTCGCTTCCTTCCCATTCCTAGCCCTTTACTATCCCATCGTCACCATAAGACCTATCTGTGTCGGTGTGACGTACCGTAAATCAAATTGTAAAAAAAAAAAGAAAAAAAAAAGAAATCTTCCTTTTAATGGTAATATAAATTCGTGTCTTCGCCTCGAGGTGGTGCAGCTCTTTCAAAGTACACCCCAAATGAAAATGAGTTGAATGTACGATTGGAACCACATACCAGTACTCCTGTCATTGTTAAATTTCTAACAATGCCGGGATTTGAACCCCGGTCCGAATAGTGCTAACCGTAGCGCTATGGAGGCCAAAACCGTACTAGCTACATGTATCTTCCATTGTTTTCACCTTCGTTAGATCTCCCTCCTTCTACTCATTCCTCTCATAATATCTCCTAGTTTTGCTATCTTCAGTGGTTCCTTACATACTCTGTTCCGTAACTTAATATTAGTATAACATTCACGTTAATTGTCAGTTCTACATTTTATTTTAGTCCAAGTCCTTTCTGTCATTGTGTACATCGTTAGCCACGTTTGCGTAACGCATTTTGGTCACCCCTGTTCCCATTGCCTGCAAATCCCAGACGCTCGGCGACCTTCACTTTATTTAAAACTAGGAATCCTGCAGTCCAACGAGTGCATTTTGGCACATAATTAAACCGGCCCCCCAGAGTGCACACCAGACAGACATATCACGAGAGTATTCTGGTCCATGTGAAATACAGAATAGGGAACATGCATGATCCGGGGTTTTAATTAAAAATATGCTAATCTGATTCAAAATTTCATGCAGAATTCAAAAATGTGATCAGAATGTACAAATAATAACTCCAAACGTGATAAAAATCTACGAAAATGTCACGTCACGCAAGCACGCGATCTCATTGGTCTGACGTCATCGTACAGGTTGACTGAATTAGCAGACGAAATAACACAGCGTGCTGTGAGAAGCAGGATACACTTCGCGTGTTTCTACTTTACGTTAGTGTCTAGTATGGTTAAATTCGAGGTCTATACATTGGATAATAATCTGAGTGGTATATTTTAGACTTAAAATGAATCCTGCGCAGACAGTGAGGCAGAAAACTTATAAATGGTGTAGAGTTCCGATGTGCAATAGCACATCGCATACCATACCAAACAAATTGTTTATAAATGTTCCAAAGACGCTAAAACTAGGAAGAAATGGATTTTGGCGAGCCGGAGAAATGCTGGTGATATATCGGAAAAGTTTACAGTTTATATATATATTTTTTTTTTTTTTAATATTTTAACGTAAGATGAATTTGTTTGAATTTTCAAATCACTTTTCCATGTCAGCTGTTCTAGTGGTAAAACTTTAAATTGTAATGTATAATGCTTTATTTAAATGCTTCAATTACGTCTTGGACACGAGGCTGACGTATTTGAGCACCTTCAACTACCACCGGACTGAACCAAGTTGGGGTCAGAAGGCCAGCACCTCAACAGTCTGAACCACTCAGCCCGACTTGTGAAGATATATTTATCTTTATCATGTTTAACTTTTTCCCTCCACAAAGATATTTAATTCTCTTTCATGGGCCCTGGAAGTGGGTAGGCCAGTTGTCCCATTTTTTGGGAATGATAGATTATAGCCCTATAGTACTATGATCTTTCTTTCTTTCTTTCCTTCTTTCTTTCTTTCTTTCTTTCTTAATCAGTTTATCCTTCAGGGTTGGTTTTCTCTCGGACTCAGCGAGGGATTTCACCTCTACCACTTCAAGGGCAGTGTCCTGAAACGTTGAGACTTTGAGTATGGTGATGAAACTGGTGAGGAGGGCCATTACCTCGCCCAGGCGGCCTCACCTGTTATGCTCAACAGGGGCCTTGTTGGAGGATGGGAGGATCGGAAGGGATAGACAAGGAAGAGGGAAGGAAACGGCCGTGGCCTTAGGTGCCTGGAGGAGAAGTAGGAAAATACGAAAAACCACTTCGAGGATGGCTGAGGTGGGATTCGAAACCCTTCTACTCAGTTGACCTCCCGAGGCTGAGTAGACCCCGTTCCAGTCCTCGTACTATTTGTTTTCAACTTTCATGGCAGAGCCGGGAATCGAAACCGGGCCTCCGGGAGTGGCACACATTAACCACTACACCACAGAAGCGGACTAGTACTATAATGCTACCTATATGTTTATGTTAGTGCTGAAATCCGATTTCTTACTTTACTAATGCTGAAAGCCCGAAAATGTAATGTTATTCTTTAATAGGGGAATCAGTCTAGAAGGAAATGTTGAAAGTGATGTGATCTCTATCCAGGTTCGTTGTTATCCTAATACTATGGGTTACAGTACATTCCACGTATATAAAAGACGCCACTTACAAACTTGCTTGTTATCCGCGAATTTCGGCGGCCACAAAAGTCACATTTTTCAAGAATGATGACATCTACACAGGGTAGATTTTCTGACTGTGCTGTTTCGAACCTTTCTTCTGTCATTTCGAAGTTACTCGCGATCATGAATAATAAACAATCGGCTTTTAGCAACGGCTGATGCACAACGGCTGGTAGAGCTCCATGCGGTACTGGATCGTGACGTCACAGCGCGCCGCTTACGTCAGAGGCCGTTTCACTCGCCTTGCGGAAAGGCACTATTAAACATTTTTTTAATGGTAGAAAACAAGGCAACATACCACAATGTAATACGTTTACGTACTATTTCATTGGTGTACTTTTCAAAAAAAATATTTTTGAAAATTATGCATGTTCCCAATTTGGACACGGTAATCGCTAGATGTTGTTAGCAATAATGACATGAAGGATTTGTGAGTCCTTGAAGAGCGTTGAGTATGAGAGAGACGCGCGCAACGTTACTGAAGTACAGAATGTTTGGAAACTATGTTATATTAAGAGGTCTGCCTACGAGGTCAGACGTCTTTTCAATATCGTGCTCAACTTTATGGTCTAGTGAACTAGTTTTCCAACTCGACTGCTTGGGTTCGATTTCAAATATTAATGAACGAATAGAAAATATTCTCCTCCCTTAATCACAAATGTTCAGCAACCTTTTATTGTAAACATTACTAATACATCCGGTTAGTTGTTAATCATTCAGATATTCTAAAGATAAATATGATTTACTTACGTTACCTTAATTTTCTTGTTTCTTTGCTGTCATTTGATTTGTACATATCATCATCATCATCATCATCTGTTTACCCTCCAGGGTCGGCTTTTCCCTCGGACACAGCGAGGGATCCCACCTCTACCGCCTCAAGGGCAGTGTCCTGGAGCTTCAGACTCTTGGTCGGGGATACAACTAGGGAGAATGACCAGTACCTCGCCCAGGCGGCCTCACCTGCTATGCTGAACAGGGGCCTTGTGGAGGGATGGGAAGGTTGGAAGGGATAGGCAAGGAAGAGGGAAGGAAGCGGCCGTGGCCTTATGTTAGGTACCATCCCGGCATTCGCCTGGAGGAGAAGTGGGAAACTACGGAAAACCACTTCGAGGATGGCTGAGGTGGGAATCGAACCCACCTCTACTCAATTGACCTCCCGAGGCTGAGTGAACCCCGTTCCAGCCCTCATACCACTTTTCAAATTTCGTGGCAGAGCCGGGAATCGAACCCGGGCCTCCGGGGGTGGCAGCTAATCACGCTAACCACTACACCACAGAGGCGGACATTTGTACATATTTCAGAGCAAAAAAACTACTACTACTACGAAACGTTTTCATTCCTCCCCTGAAGGGGGGAGGCGGGCCTCTTAGACGGTTACGCCGTCTCTCAGGCCGGGAGATTTGTTACGGTGAAGGAGATGTGCGGAGAAGGTGAGGGGGTAGGCGGCCGTGACCTATACTACGAACTGTCCCGGCATTCGCCTTAGTGCTGGAGAATGGAAAACCACGGAAAACCATTCTCAGTACAGCCGACGGGCGAGGCCAGGCGAAAAGTGCAGCACTGTGCCCCAGGCCCGTCTCCCGAATGCAGAGGCGTAGAGCCACGGTAGAGCCGTGACCACCTCTCCTCTGCTCGGTTGGCCGGTTAGAGTACAGAGCTTATGGGACAACAAACCACTCTGCATCTACCGACAGCAAAAAAATTGACTTTCATGATTTTCTTTTCTGATAGTTTTATTCAGGCTACATAGGTTACGCTAGCTATATATAACGAATCTCGAACGTATCATTAATAATAAAACCTAGACTTTTTGAGGTAACTCCTAGATTTTAAACTAAGTTATACGATCTGGGATGCCTCTTCATTCATACCCTTTCTAATAGTTACATGTATCTTACATTGTTTTCACCTGCCTTAGATCTCCTTCTACTCATTCCTCTTATAATGTTTCCTAGTTTTGATGTTTTCACTGCTTTTTTAGTCCGACTAGCTGGCAGAATGGTCAGCGTACTGGCTTTCGGTTCAGAGGGTCCCGGGTTCAATTCCCGGCCGGGTCGGGGATTTTAACCTCCGTTAGTTAACTCCAATGGCCCGGGAGCTGGGTGTTTGTGCTGTCCCCAACATCCCTGCAACTCACATACCACACACAACACTATCCTCCACCACAATAACACGCAGTTACCTACAAATGGGAGATGCCGCTCACCCTCATCGGAGGTTCTGCCTTACAAGGGCTACACTCGGCTAGAAATAGCCACACGAAATTATTATTACTGCTTCTTTACATCCTTTGTTCCGTAACTTAATATTGGTGTAATATTCAAAATAATTTTCAGTTCTAAATAATATCCGTTTGATTCTGATTTTCTTTAGTCCATGTCCTTTTTATCATTACGTACGTTGCTTAGAAATATAGTTCTATTCCATTCCTTTTCAATATTTCTTTATTTAGTAATTTAATGAATAGGCCTGTGCCTGATAATAATATTTTTAAATAGGAGATTTTCAATGAAGAATGATTCTTTGGCTAATACATACACAATCTAGAGGGCGCTGTTTTTCCCCACTTTTAAGACATGTTTCAGATTGCGTGGTTTCAATTTTCTATCCTTTCTAGACCACTAAGGATCGGTTTCTCCCCATACGACATTGATCCCATAGGTTGAAATTGGTGATATTGAGGATTCGAGTATTATAATTACCCTTGTTAATGCCAATACAATGTAGAGGAACGTATTTACTCTTTCGATAGCGGTTCGAAATCCAGCGTGTCGTCTGTAAACAAAAATATTAGAGCAAACACAAGCATTTAGTCTCCGAGGCAAAGGAATTAATTATGTCCTAAGATACCCAACCTTGCCAGGAATCGAGCTCGAGGCTCTACGAACCAAACTCCGCTTTGCTGACCATTCAACTAAGCAGATGAATCGGAGAAAAATATTTATTACCTTGAATAATTAGAACAGTAACAATATTGGCATATGATTACACTCAGCAACGCTCACCATCCAGAGAGAAACACATTAATTTTGAATCTTAAGGACAGCGATATTTTTGTTATGCCTTTACCCCGAAAATATTTGGAATACATCGTTAATAGTGTTGACATTTTCAGAACTTTGTCACCATTGGCTTAATCCATAAAAATAGTAACTGTACACAGCTTATTATAGCGACTGCAACGAAGTTGATGTAAGCCCGTTCAAGCCGTGTAGCAATGTGCTTGTTATCTTTTTCTACTCTATCAGAGTTCATTAAAACAAGAGAGAGCTAGAGGAGAGTATAATCTGATATGCTAATTGATCTGTAAACTTATCCAAATGAAATAACATTGCAGATGAACACATTTTAAAATCAAATATATTATTTCAAAGTTAATTAAAACCTAGTGAGTGTGCGTGGTATCACATTACTATCGGATCGTACAGAAATAATCTGCGGTTTAATTACGATCATCATAAGCAACGCCAACACACACACCTCTCCGATGAGCGGTTTATAAAAACCAATTCCAAAACACAGCAATTACTGTAGAGCTTAAAATATATATGAGATACAGCAAAACTAATGGGTAACTAACGTGCAGCGGCTATCTGCAATTATTTTTGTTCGTTAGCCACTTCGAGAGAAAATTATCGGTTGGAAAAATGAATAGTTTTATTCTGATTAATTGAGGACCTAATATTTTTTCCGGTAAAAGTCAATAATAGAGTTTTCAAGCAAACTGGCACTTTCAGGAATAATAATAATAATAATAATAATAATAATAATAATAATAATAATAATAATAATAATAATAATAATAATAATAATAATAATAATAATAATAAAGACGATTGAAATTTTATGGACACATTATCAGAATGAACACCAACAGGCTAACGAAAAGAATTCTCAACCTGGCCCTTTCATTAATAACCAAGAACAGCTGGTTTCGTGAAATTGAAACAGATCTCAAAAAAATCAACATCTCAGAAGACATTGTACAGGACAGATGTAAATTCAGAACCAAAATTGACAATCACCACTTTGAAGACAAATCCAACACCAGGGCTACTATAACTTGGACAGAAGAACCAAGGAAGAAGCTCAGCGAGAGGATGAAGAGATTTTGGGAGGAAAAGAAGGCCAACACATTAGCTAAGCAAGTTCAACCGTGCTCCTGAGTAGGGCATAACGATGTAAAAAATAATAATAATGATTTACCTACGGTCTTCGAAGTGCAAGTATACTATACCAAATCAATTTTATATCGTTAAATAGCAATGTTCAACTTTCAAATTTTTCATTTCTTTAATTAAGTGGATCAGAAATTGAATTTTGGCTCTACACTTCCTACCAACAGATATAATCACCTTGGGCACATGCACCGTTTACCACTGTTGTGGCAGGACTAATACATCCCTTTGTTTCAAAAACATGTTCATACTTTGGCACTCTCACCCTTCTCCATCGGTGGTCCCCAATTATTTCTGCGACCTTGTAGTGGTGGTGATAGTGTTCGGCTCCATAGCCAAACACTTGTCGTCGACCCTTGGTTCGATTCCAAGCCAGGACAAGGGATTTTACTCTTAAGTGGTGAATTATCTTGGCTCGGGGTTTTCTGGCTACGATATTCTTGTTACTCACACATACACTCAACACTACCCTCCACCGCAAGAAGAGGCGACTAAACAGGGATCGAGGGGCTCTTTACTTGGGAGAGTGGGTTGGCAACCATGGTGCCCTCAGCTAAGTTCTGGCATAGCTTCCGCTTACTTGTGACAGGCTCCTCACCTTCATCTATCCTATCCGACCTCCCTTGGTCAACTCTTGTTCTTTTTGACCCCGATGGTATTAGGTTGCCAATCCTAGGGGGTCCTTCATATTCACGCCGTTTGTGACTCTTGTCTTCCTTTGGCCAATATCTTCATTTTACGAAGTGTCGGATTCCTTCCATATTTTCTCTCTGATTAGTATTATATAGAGGATGGTTGCCTAGTTGTACCTCCTCTTAAAAAAATAATCACACCACCACCACAACCACCACCACCACCACAACAACAACAACAACAAACAACAAGAACAACACGCAGTTTCCCATACACGACAGACGCTGTCCACCGTCATCAGAGCGTCTGCCTTATTAGGGCTGTACTAGGCTGGAAGTAGCTATACGAAATTAATGTACCGTTGTAGGTACTCTAAATCAGAATCAGAGAATAAGGTGCGTCCGACTTCTCGAAGGATGCAGGTATCGGCAAAAAGAAAGAAAGAGTCACGAAGGGCTAAATGAAAGATCACCTAATCCTAGAAACCCTAATAATTTTAGGGATTAGAATAAGAATTGACCAAGGGAAGTCGAATGTACGTGAAGTATGTTGAATCTTCATTCTTGTAGTTATATGGATCCTCAGTAGCTCGACCATCAGTTGTCATTAACAGCCCAGGTGTCATCGAAGGGGTGTACTAGTGAAATGAGAAGTGAAGTGGTTTCCCGTTACCTTCCTAAATGATTCAGCCTTTGCTATTACCTATCTGTCTGCCAAACCCACTTAAATGTACTCACTAGATGGCCCCATGAATAGCATACTGACATCATTCTTATCAGGGACTGGCTGCATTATGGATAGCGTTACGAAAATTCCTCATACCTCAGTCACTTTAATATTGCCAAAGACAAGATAGAAGCTGTGACAAGTCAATGAATGTAATAGTCCGTACCAGAAGACATAGTGCACATTAAAGACTATGTCTCACCATGAATGCATCTTGCGGAGCCTGGCACAGTTCCCAGATGAATTTCCGAATTCCGTTTTCCTAACGTTCACATTACTGAAGTGTGATTTTTTTTTAATTGTCCTATTTCGGAGTGTGCTGTTTTCATGGTCCTAATTACTGAAGCCATATTTTGAAAACCAATAGATAATTCTCGTTTCCCAAAATCCACAATTTATAAAATATCCAAACTTAAAGAAATGATAACAGATATCTGCTGAATCCAGTATACGGACACAACAGAAGAAGAAGTGAAGGATTCGGCTGCAAAATCACCATTCGGAACATCGTTCTTCAATATCCCACGTACAAAGAAGAAGGTCACCGCTTGGAATGCCTGCGAACGTTAGGACACCACATTACTCCATAAATTAACATTCACTTGAAAAGACATAAAAACTGTAAAGTTTATTCAATTTGTGAAGTGTACGACTTATTGGCTGAATGGTCAGCGTACTGGCCTTCGGTTCCGAGAGTCCCGGGTTCGATTCCCGGCCAGGTCGGGGATTTTAACTTTCACTGGTTAATTCCAGTGGCTCGGGGGCTGGGTGTTTGTGCTGTCCCCAACATCCCTGCAACTCACACACCACACATAACACTATCCTCCACCACAATAGCACGCAGTTACCTACACATGGCGGATGCAACCCACTCTCAGCGGAGGGTCTGCCTTAAAAGGGCTGCACTCGCTAGAAATATCCACACGAAATTATAATTTGTGAAGTATTATTTAATGTAGGGGCTGCCTGGCCGAGGCGGTAAAGGTGTGCTCGGTTCGCCCGGAAGGACGTGGGTTCGAATCCCCGTCAGGAAGTCGTAAAATTTAAGAAACCAGATTTCCACTTCCGGAGGTGCATATGGTCCTGAGGTTCACTCAGCCTACACCAAATATGAGTACCAGGTTAATTCCTGGGGGCAAAGGCGGCCGGGCGTAGAGCTAACCACTCTACCTCATCACGTGCCAAGGTTAACAATGGTGGAAGCCTTTACCTTCCACTACTCCAAGGGCCTTCATGGCCTGTACGGAGGTGACTTTGCTTTTATTATTTAATTTATGAAATAATGGTCTATGGAAACAGCGAATGCGAAAAAATTCCTCATTTCCAGTGGTTCGGACGGAAGGCCGTTCGAAATGTACACTTTTCGGAAATTACACCGTTCGTAATGTCGTAGTCGCAAATATGAGAGTAACGGCCTGGGAGAAGCAAATGCCACACTCAGATAGGGACCCTGTGGTCGCCTGAAATGCTTCCTAGGTGAGAGTCCCTGGGGAACCACCCACTTTTAGTCGGTTCTTACGAAAGGCAAGGAAAATCGGGAATGTATTTTATGCCCTTCACACCGGGGTATTCTGTGGCGTCGATAGATTCTGTGATCCCCGTTTTAGAAACCAAGAATATTTAGCCTTATTCAACGGTGTGACATAATACAACTTCGAGTAACAGCTAGTTTTGTTAACAGTAATTGGCAGCGAGTGATGGAACCTACTTTTACAAAAAGTAACTTTCTAGAGAATTTCATAATGAAGTCCTTCAACTGCTAAGATACTTAATTTCTTAATATCCGTGAAGAAGTGGGGTGGAATGTGATACACCTTGCAATTTGTGAAGGACGTGACTATGATACAGCATTGAATATCAGTAAATACATTACAGCAATAACATATAATAATTAATATACTCACTAATACGTACCACATTTTTTTAAAAACGGCTGTATGTTGTCCAAGGAACAGAAGAAACAACAGGAGTTAGTTTCAATTCACTCCTATTTCTAACAAAGATTATACCGTCACACTTGATGCTGCCTCGTGACATGAGGCAAAATCTGTTATAGAATCGGGAAATAAATGTTTAGGACTGTCCCTTGACTTGAAATCAATAGAAAACTTGTGGATGGCTCAGAAGAAACACATTAAGACAGAAGGATTTATTACCAACTAAAATACGCTCATAGAAAGATTACGCGAGGATTCAAGAAGCCCATGAACTGTCAAGAAAATGCGTTTCGTGTGATTGAAGTTAAGGATGACCTCACAAACTACTAATACTGTAGTTAATTCAATACGATGAAAATTGGTGATTATCAAATTTTTTATCTAGGAAATGTGTTGAAAACTATATAACAATCTCATAAAATAGAGGAAGTAGAATATTTCATTCACCAGTCTCTAGATACTAAATATATTCCAAAAATTTCAGAAACTATTTCATTCTCCTTATGAGTATAATTATTTGGTAGATAACTATACAAGTGCGCCTCCAGCTCCGTACTTTCCAATTACAAGTGTCCCGCATGAACTAATAATGTATGGGATACCTAATCGCTGGCTTAAAAAGGAGCGCTACAACGTAGTCTATATTATTTTGGATGTGAAACAAATAAATAATGCCGCGCTGAGTGGCTCAGACGGTTAAGGCGCTGGCCTTCTGACCCCGACTTGGCAGATTCGATACTGGCTCAGTCCGATGGTATTTGAAGGTGCTCAAATACGTCAGCCTCGTGTCGGTAGATTTACTGGCACGTAAAAGAACCCCTGCGGGACTAAATTCCGGCACCTCGGCGTCTCCGAAAACCGTAAAAGAGTAGTTAGTGGGACGTAAAACAAATAACTTTATTATTATTATAGAAACAAATAACAGTCATTTTTCTACGCACGTTATGTAATCGGGTGCATTTTTAAACACGCCAAAGATGTAGAAAGTAAAGTTTAGTAACTCATTAATGTATACACTTACAGACAATTCACTCTACCAAACAGTACCTCTTAATAGCAACTCTATTCAGCGAAATACGTATCTATTAGACAGGCGGCTGTTTGGACACTCCTGCGCATACCGTCTGAGGGCTTCGGCTGCATTTCGACCAGATTCGCCATAGATTAAAATTATGTCTCTGTATTCATTGTTGCTGAACACACCAGCCATTTTCAATGTGTTGACAGCAACTTTAGTGCTACAGAACCATATACCGGCCTAGTACTGAGCGTTCGAAAAAGAGGTTTGCTAACGTAAGGAGGCGCATTTGACGGGTAGCGCTGAGGAACATGCGGCGAGCGGCCGTGGGGTTGTTGTCTCTTCATATTCTGACGTGACTAAATTGTAGGCCGTAGAACCAGTGGCGCTTCGTGCATGAAGGGCTTTTGGTCGCCGCCCCACCGCCTTTTCGAAAACATTTATCGTTATTCCACTCTGTTATTGATTACATAAAGAGATGGGCAAATGTAGCAAAGTCGAACATATAGTGGTGTGCTGTTCATTGATATACAATGTTATCTGTATTATTTCGTCTGTAAACATTTTGCTTTTCTATTTTCAAGAAAATGGCAACGGCTTTCAGACCGTGGCCACTGTCCAACACGCTCGATGTTTTCTCCTTAGTCGTGAGGTATTCGGACTGTTGCAGCAGAGCCCTGAGCAGGTCCCACACTTCGCAAGTGTGCGGGGTGCGGGAGAAGCCTGGAAGAACGACGTGGGCTTGTCAGGGGAAGGAAGAGTGCAGGCGGGTGTATCGTCTGCAAGGTTAGTATGGTCTGTCCGGCAGAGCCCTCAGTAGGTTCCTAGAGTTTAGCAAGGGTGCGGGGTGCGGGAGTGGGATAAGCCTGGAAGGATGACATCGGCTTGTCAGGGGAAGGAAGACCGCAGGCGGGTGTAAGTGCTGAACGACGGAGCCCTCAGCACATTGCCAAAACTTTGCAACGTACCTAGGCTTTTCCCCCACGTCTTATATTAACTGTTGTTAGAGATTAATTCCAAAACATTTTACAAAACAATGAATTCTGTTATAGTGACTATTTAAACATTTCAGTTGTATAAAGAAGCTAAAATAAAGATTAAAAATACAACCATAACATGACGGCACTATTCGTAGTGTGATCAAATTGTTAAATACGTTGTCATGCTTTGAAATTGAGAAAGGAGAGAGAAATTCGGGAGAACACTGCTTATTTGTTTTCATGAATGTTGTTATTATCACTTGTGATTGTGATCATTGAAACAGTGCAGTTCCATAATAGTCTGGATTGCATTAGCTGTTAGCCTACTAATGTGTGTGCATAAATGCCATTGCAGTGTAGTTAATTCATGAATTAATATTGTAATGCAGGCAGATTTATATTCAGCTATTGCCATCGGATTATTATTATTATTATTATTATTATTATTATTATTATTATTATTATTATTATTATTATTATTATTATTATTATTATTATTATTATTATTATTATTATTCATCCAAGAGTATCGTGGTATTGGTCAGTGAAAACTCGACCGATTGGGGAGGGGAAAGAGATGGCGGTACAGCCCTGCCAGAGTAAAATGTAACGAACCGTCACTGGGTAGTACCCCTGTGAGAATCAGTTATTATATTTCCCATTCATCACTGTTGCATGCGGGGCACTTATAAGTAGAAAGTTCGGCGCTGGTGGGCCACCTGGTATATATTACATAGTAACAATTCCTCAATTTGGATATTGCCTAAAAGACAAAGTTTACTGTGCACCAGTTAACAGTGTGTAATCTATATATATAAAATAGCTTGTCCTGACTGACTGACTGACTGACTGACTGACTGACTGACTGATTCATCATCGCCGAGCCAAAACTACTGGACATAAAGAAATGAAATTTTGGGGATACATTCATATTAAGATGTAGGTGCTTGCTAAGAGAGGATTTTTGGATATTCCGTCGAAAAGGGGGGGGAAATTTTAAAATGAGTGTATCTATATCTCAGAACATTAAAATTTTACACATGTAAAAATTGGTATTTAGAATCTTCTTTTAAAATAAGGAAATACGTATTTTTTTGTTTTCAGAAAATCCCAATAGGAGGGGTGAAAAAGGGTGAAATAGGGGTTGAATGCCTTTAATCAGATACCGGTACTTATATCTCAGAAACTGAAGATATTACAGACATGAAAATTGGTAATTTTGATCTCTTTTAAAAATAAAGGAACACGTATTTTTTTGTTTTTGGAAAATCCAATTAATGGGAGGGTGAAAAAGGGGTAATTTTTTAAAATGAGTGAATCTATATCTCCAAAATTTTAAAGTTTGCAGATGTAAAAATTGGTGTTTAGAATCTTCATTAAAAATAAAGAAACACGTATTTTTTTGTTTTCGGAAAATCGCAATAGGAGGGGTGAAAAGGGGTTGAAGAAAGGGTTGAATGCCTTTAATGAGGCTACTTATATCTCAGAAACTGAAGATATTACAGACCTGAAAATTGGTGTTTGGGATCTCCTTTAAAAATAATGAAACACGTATTTTCTGTTTTTGAAAAATCAAATTAATAAGGGGTGAAATGGGGGTGATTTTTTTAAATGTGTGTATCTATATCTCAAAACTTTTAAAGTTTATAGATGTAAAAATTGGTATTTAGAATCCCCTTTAAAAATAAAGAAACACGATTTATTTTGTTTTCGGAAAATCCCAATAGGAAGGGTGTAAAAGGGTGGTTAATGGGTTGAATGCCTTTAATGGGGATACTTATATTTCAGAACCTGAAGGTATTACAGACCTGAAAATTGGTATTTGGGATCTACTTTAAAAGTAAAGAAACACGTACTTTTTGTTTTTGGAAAATCCAATTATTGGGGGGGTGAAAAGGGGGGTGAATTTTTTAAAATGAGTGTGTCTACATCTTAAAACTTTAAAATTTACAGATGTAAAAATTGGTAGTTAGAAACTCCTCTAAAAATAAAGGAACACGTATTTTTTTGTTTCCTGTAAATCCCAATAGAAGGGGTGTAAAAGGGTGAAAAATGGGTTGAATGCCTTTAATGAGGATACATATATCTCAGGAACGGAAGATATTACAGAACTGAAAATCTGCATATGGGATCTCCTTTAAAAATAAAGAAACACGTATTTTTTAGTTTTTGGAAAATCCAATTAATGGCGGTGTAACAGAAGTGACAAATTGGGGTGAATTTTTTGAAAGACTATATCTACAGAATATCTTGGAAACGTAAAATGTTACAGACGTAAAAAGTGGGTGTTTGGAATCTCCTGTAAATGTAAAGAAACATAGGTGGTTTGTTTTTGGAAATTCCACTTAAGGGGAACTCAAAAGGGGTGAAATTTTAAAATGAGAATTTTTACAGTATATCTAAAAAACTTAACATGTTACAGAAGTGAAAAATGGTATATTTTTCTCTATTAAACATAAAGAAACGTGTATTTTTAGTTTTCGGAAATACCACTTTGAGGGGGGGGGGTGTTAAAGTGACTGAAAATGGTGTTGAATTCTTTTAATTAGGCTACTGATATCTCAAAAATGAAGATGTTACAGACGTGAAATTTGATATTTGCAATCTGCTTTAAAATTAAAGAAACACGTATTCTCGGAAAATCCAATGAAGGGGGAAGGGGGGTGAAAGAATTGAAAGATTAATTGACTTAATTGTATGAGAATACATACATCTAATAAAAACTAAAGTTGTTACTGACGTGAAAATTCGTTTTTGGATCTCCTTTAAAAACAAAACAAAAAAAACGCGTTTTGGTGGGGAAACCATCTTGGAGGGCGGGAGTGTAAAGGAGTTGAATTCCTTTCATGAGGACACATAAATCAAAAACTGAAGAAGTTAGAGTCGTGATAAAATTGGTATTTAGAAGATCCTTTACTATTAAAGGAACAAGTATGTTTTGCTGGAAAATTCACTTAGTGGGGGGGGGGGAGGTATTGTGAAATGAAGTGAAAAAAGTAAATTATTTTTTGGGGGATACTTATATCTCAAAACTGAAGGTAATAGTCGTGAACATTGGTGTTTGGAATCTCCCTTAAACATAAAGAAACAAGCATTCTTTTAATTTATTTGGGGGGAGGGGCGGCGGTAAATAAACTTAACGGCGGTGGGGTGTAGAAGAAGGTGAGACCAATTGATTTTACTGTTATTAATGTACTTATAAGGATCCTCCGTTGCTCAGGCGGCGGCACGCCGGCCTCTCACAGCTGAGTTCCGTGGTTCAAATCCCGGTCACTTCATGTGACATTCGTGCTGGACAAAACGGAGGCGGGACAGGTTTTTCTCCGGATACTCCGGTTTTCCCTGTCATCAGCCATTCCAGCAACACATAATAATAATAATAATAATAATAATAATAATAATAATAATAATAATAATAATAATAATAATAATAGGCTAATAATAACAATCCGGACTGTCGTCAAATGTGCTGACCGTGCTGGAAACGGCTCCTGGACGGGTAATGACTAAGAATGTAGTCCGGCCGCGGGTTCAGTGCCACCAAGGCACCCAATATGATACCACGCCGGATCTCCTGAAGGATTTTATCCATATTAAAAATGATTATAGGAAAAGTTGGCAAAGATTTACGGACCCAACTGACCGGGAGGAATACCTGAGCCTAGCTCGGGAAGTACGAAATCGATTGCTGGGAAGGAAGATTGAAAAGTGGGAGGAAACGTGCCGTAAAATAATAGAAAACGAGTCAGATCGGGAATTTTGGTGGATTCTCGCAGAAAACGAGTCAGATCGCGAATTTCGGCGGATTATATATCTAAAACAATAAGCATTCAATTATAAATTTCAGTATAATACCGTAGCGAAGCACGGGTATCTTGCTAGTGGGTATATAAAGAAAACGAAAACAATCTATTAGATTTCAAAGAATTTCACCGAAGATTATTTCTTAAAATATAATTGACGATTTAAAGACAAAAAACGCGATATCACTCATCGGCATTGTGCTCCTCATCCCAGTTAGCATGCCCACGACTTCGATCTCTTTTACGTTGTATGCTTGCTTGTAAAATGGAATTATGGGCTCATACATTCCCTTCTTCTCACGATCAACATCATCGGGTTGATTTTCGGAGGACTCTAGGCGGATGGTTGGATGAATTATATATCCTACAATTTTGTCTATGTAGGCAATCATATGGATCTTTCGAATTCTACCTTTCTCTGCCAAACCATGGATCTCTTCATGGACATTTGATGAGGTTCTTCCGAGTGCCTGAGCGATGTAGGTTATCATTTGATGATGCCTAGCGCTCCGCAGTGTTTCATCGTGCAGGCAGGAATCAAGAAGGTGTACGAGTGTTTTAGTCTACTAAGAACAGCGCCTACAACGCTTGCTGTCTATGGTCCTACGGGCCAAAGCATGATCTTCTGCTACATTCCCAGCCGTCTCTCGGCTCGCTATGTGATAATACTTGATGGTATCTAAAACAATAAATTAAACAATAAATTAAAGCCAACTTCTTATATACCTAGGAGAAGTGGGAGACAAAGTTTTGTGCTATTTTTTTCTATTTGTTTTACGTCGCACTGACACAGATAGGTCTTATGGCGACGATGGGAAAGGAAAGTCCTAGGAATGGGAAGGAAGCGGCCGTGGCTTTAATGAAGGTATAGCTCCAGCATTTGCCTGGTGTGAAAATGGGAAACCACGGGAAACCATCTTCAGGGCTTCCGTCTCTGGAGTTCGAACCCACTATCTCCCAGATGCAAGCTTACATCTGCGCACTCCTAACCGCACGGCCAACTGGCCCGGTTCTGCTACCTTTTACCTGGACACTAAGTGGGATATTTAGGTCAGCTTTTTGGTTTGCCCCAAGAATCAACCTGGTAAGCACTTCTAGTGTAAAATGAGTGAACTCTGGGAATATTTTTGTCTTCAGATGAGAACTTCCAAAGCTGTCAACATTTGGCTATTCCGACATCGAATTCTCCTCCTTAGCCTGCAGTAAATCAAGTACGAGCAACAGATTAATTCTAGTGCCAGGGCGGCCACTCAGTCTCATATAGTGCTAAGAATACATTCCACTCCTCCAAGGGCCTTCATGGGCTGGCTTGGCTTTCAGATGATATTCACATTTCTGAACGCTCCAATGAATATATTAAAACACGCGTCTTCCCTACAGTGGAAGAGTTAGTGATATTTTCTCCTTCCCGCACTTTACAGCAATTTATTAGGGTCGGCATCTCATGTGAATTTGGGTCAGTTTGTCGGCCTGATGTCCTTGATGACGGCAATTATTCTCGTTGGAGAGATGTATACCCTATTGCATGTTTCTGTTCTGGCTGGTACTGTGATGTGTTATCTGTATATCAACTGAAGTGTATTAAGAAGAACACACATGCCCAGTCCCCGAGCCAAGGAATTAACAATGCGCAGTTAAAATCTCCGAGCTTAAAGGAAATCGAACTCGAGACCCTATGGACCGAAGGCCAGTACACTGACCTTTGGAAACAGAAGAATTAGGGTCTGTGTTTCTAAGTGGTGAAGGAATTAAAATGTAGGGATAATTCTTGACTCCAAGCTTACCTGGAACCAGCAAAACCTACCAAGAAAATTTACAGAATATGCATAATAAATTTTGTGGTAATTATCCGAATGTTTGAAAATAGACAAGACAACTGGTTTCATACTTGCGCATTAAGACCATTCATACTAAACGGTGTTCACTAAAACACGGAATAAGAAGCTGAGCAATATTACTGGAGCTTACAATTAACCTCAAATACCGCGATGGAGGTGCTGTTCAGCCTCACTCCATGTGATATATTAATCAAAACGGAGGCCACAGAAGCTGTGATAGTACATATATCACATCCTCGCACTGTATGTAGAAGTTAGAGATATTATTGTCAGTATTTGATTTATTATTATTATTATTATTATTATTATTATTATTATTATTATTATTATTATTATCAGTATTTCAGTGGTATATTTTTCAATTATCTTTGTAAGCTGGAAGGTATCCATATAGGTAGTATGGGTAATTTGTTTTGCACGAGTGGGAAAACATTGCTATCTTGGACTCTGGTAATTTGTATGATTCATGCGGACATCCCAGTGTCTGATGAGATGTGTTTGTTGATGTTATTGTATTAGGAAAGTTCTATGACTCATGTGATATACCCCAGCGTTTGTTTATGTCTTGGGAGCATGAAGAAGTTCCGGGCATGGTCTTGACTAGAGGATCACTCATGATTGGCTGACAAGGACCAATCCGGACGTATCATCTGAGAGGAATGGAGAAGCGGATGTTTATATAAACTTCGACATCACTACGGAAGGGAACTACAACAGACACTCGGTACGGACAAGAAGGAGTACTGACACACTGTACGAGAAGGAAGTAGTGCGGACAGACTGTATGAGAAGGAAGTAGTGCTGATATACGGTATTCGAGTGACACGGCTACAATGGACTGGACTTCAAACGTTCGTGGAACGTAGTTTTGTTATGTTCGTGGAAAGTGGATGATCAACAAATTGCGGAGGGCGTACGCATTAAGTGTTGTAGTACTTGTGGAGGTCTGGCATTATATGTTGGTGAAAGCTATCTCAGACTTTCCATAATTTATGTTGAGGATCGACAGGCGTGTGTTGCTCAGATGTATATATCTTTACAACAAGTGTTAAAATATGTGAACACAGGATTACAAGGTACAGTATCTGTGTGATGTGATAACTGCCGATTATGAGAATCGGCAAGTAGTATTGATACAGAGACAGTGAAGGGCATTTATCTACAATACGTACATTGTTCATTGGACTATCTACAAATGGTACCTTAGTTCTCGCTTTCGTTTTCCCACTGTTTTCATTGTTGTTGTTGTAAATATGGAGTCTTCCAGCAATATTTTATGTGTGTATTATATATATAATGTTGTGTGTTGATGAGGTGCTCATGCACGGATTTTGTTAAGAATATAGTAAGCTATTTTAGAATCAGTGGAGTTATTGATGAACCTAGGTGCAGTTCCTACCTATTTAGTCGTTTTCAGGAGGTTAGGTAAGGCCTGCAGCAGATGTACCAGTACACAGCATTATGTACACGCCCTGGGATATAAAGTTTATCATGCTCTATCAAAATTCGAGGGATCCATTCTGGTGAACTCTGGCGCCCATACTACGGATATTTCGATAATTTATTTTGAGTAATACTAATTTATTTCATTAATGTTGTTTTTAGTGATTTTATTTATGATCATTTATGACTATTTATTATTATTCATCACAAAAGTTACAAAGCACTCCATAGAATATACCAGGGATTAAAACTAAACATATCAGAATTCTCTACCAGGAACGTTTGTTGCAAGGGAAGTTAACGGCGATCCCATATTATATCTGTAATCACACTACACAACCATAAACTATAATTTTAATAGAACGTTTTAGGTCATAATTACCCAAACTACTGGAAGAAAGAGCCTGCTTATTGTCACCACTTGATGTGGTTTACAGACGGATCCAAAGCAGACCTGGGAGAGAAGGCTTGAGGGTGCATGGAGTCAAACCAAGAAGAAATATAAGCTTTTTCTTGGGAAGATATACCACAGTAGTCCAGGCTGACATTTATCCTTCAGTGTGCACACAAAAGCATAACAATAATTTTTAAGAGAAAAATGATTCTTACATTTTCAGACTGCCATTAAGCACTGCATTACTGTATTGACCCTCAACGTGATTTCTAGACTGGTAGAAGAATTCCTTGCATTGTCGAACCTTGAAGAACACAATGAAAACAGGTGGAGAACAGGTCGCAGAGCCATTAAAGGAAATAAAAAAGCTGACGAACTTGCTGGACAAGGATCGGTAAGGTGCTGAATGAAACCAGAACTAGCCCTTGAAATACCTTTGTTCTATTAGGGAAGTCATCGTGAGCTGGTCCAGGAATGAAGACCTTAAAAATTGGACAACAACAGGCATGACACATGGCAAACTATATATTAAAGGACTATGTAAGAAACCTGAAACCCTACTTAAGCGCAGTAGAATTCAGTTACGATTCCCAGTAGCACTGCTCACAGGACATGAATAAGTGCTTAAATCAAATGACTGTGCTTTAAAATTATCAATTATGGACTGGTGCTAATTCCAAACAGGGTATTACAATTAGCCTTCAGGTTGCAGTGGACCCGAAGCAATGCTGACAGGCCCTTGTTAAATTATAAAACTAATAATAATAATAATAAGAAGAAGAACCAGAATAACAACAATAATAATAATAAAACAACTATAGGGGAATCTACCTCCTTGAAGTCGGCTACAAAATTTTCTCTGCATGCCAGTTGAGAAGAATACAAGAACAACTCCAGCATAAGATTGGTTAATATCAAGCTGGGTTTCGCCTCACAGATCGTGCACTGAACAGATCTTCAACCCCAAAATCGCTCTAAAATGCAGGGCCCTCAGAAACCCCCAATCATCTGTACCTTCGTAGATTTTAAGAAGGCTTATGGTTCAATTGATCGTCAATCTCTGTTCAGCATCCTGAAAGAACAGGGACTAGACTCTAAATTGCTAAACTTGACCAAACAGACCCTCACTTACACGAAGTCAAGAGAAATCGAAGCGAATTCCCGATAAAACTGGCGTTCGGCAAGGAGATGGATTGTCACCCATCCTCTTCAACCTCGTCCTAGATAAGCTGATGAGGGAATGGGAAAAAGAACTGAAAGCGCAAAATAGCTGGAACCCAGTAAACATTGGGACACAAAAAACAAGCTTGAAATTCCATACTTAGCCTTCGCGGATGAACTGGCTCTTTTGACCAGCGATGAAGTTACAGCGATAAGGCAAGTTGAAATTCTCCAAGAATATTCCAAAAAGATCGGACTTCATATATTCTTCCAGAAAACTGAATTTTTCTGTTCGAAACTAGATCCGCAGTCTTCATACAAAATACGGACAATTCAACAGTCTCTCTCACTTCAAGTACCTGAGCGAAATCCTCGAACCAAAGGGATAAGAAAAAAGTCCAATACAACCGTGTCCAAAAACTCAGATCAGTATATGGGAGAACAAGAGAAATCTACACCAAAAATGTATGTCTCTCCGCGTTAAGATTAAACATTACAATACTGTAATTAACCTGAGGCTTTATATGGAGGGGAACTCGAACGCTTCATTAAAAGGGCGAGCTCGAAAATATCCTAAAGGAAGAGCGAAAAATCATGAGGAAAATTTTTAGAACCAAGACACATGGAAGAAAGGTACCGCCTCCAATCCCGAAAATCCACAGAAAAAGTCTAATATTGCGGCAGAGCTCAGGTAAAGGAGACTAACATTTTATGGACATGTTAAGAGGCCTCCAGAAACCAGACTAACCCACCAAATTCTTGAAAGAGTTGATAAACTGAAGAATTTCTCTTGGACACAACAAACAAAAGCGGACATGAAGAAAGCACAAATTCAACCTGAAGAAATGTTGAATAGAAATATATATAGAAAGAAAATTGACAAGTGGGAAGTTACTCCAGAGAACGAAGTACCAAAAAGAGTAGGTACCAAGTGGACGGAAGAAAGGAGGAGGATCTTTATTGAAGAGATGAAAGCATCCTGGAGCCTCCACAAACGAAATCATAAAGCTTCGTGTGTTCTGAAAGAGACAATTCACGCATAATAATAATAATAATAATAATAATAATAATAATAATAATAATAATAATAATAATAATAATAATAATAATAATAATCACAATAATGCACCTGAGGAGCCGGGTGAAACCAGTTACTCATATCCACTTTTGTTACGTGGCATTGTCTTTTATGAATTTTGAACGCAATTATCAAGACATTTCTGGTTTCTATTTTCCTTTCTTTGTTTCTTATTGTTATTTCTGTCTTCAGTGAACTTACGTTTGGCACTACGTATCAATTAAGGCCTATGGCCGGATACCCCTCCTGTCACCAATCCGACGTGGAGGGATGTATTTACTATTTCATGTCATTTGCCAACGACTTAATTGGAGAGAGCGAGTACTGTGAAGAAAGTGAACGTGATCTTAATTAAGGTAAAGCTCCTGCACATGCCTGATGTGAAAATGGGAAACCACGAAAGTCCATTTCCCGGCTGCCGGCGGTGGGATACCACCCACTGTCTCCGGAATGCAAGCTCACAAGTACGTGACCCAAGCGACGTAGCCAACTCGCTCATTAATAATAATAATAATAATAATAATAATAATTGTTCCTGGGTTATCTGTGGAACGCAGAGGTGAAAGAAGGTGCCGGGGTGAATGGGTCTAACTACCAAATCAAAGTTAATATAAAACTTTAACAAGGTTATATTTTTCTGAATTTTAACCAGCAAGAATAACAAAACTTTAACAACATATCACTAGGTGATAAAACAACGGTATGGCAATTTAGAACCAATACTTATAAGGATCCAAGATTAAAACCTTTAAACACTCTTGGGGCTGCGAGCCCTAGTTTTACAATTCAGAGCTCCTAGTTCGATTTTAACCAAGCAACAATTTGTTCAAAAGGGCAGAAAAATCTCTAATACATGGAGTACTTGCTCCCGATTTCCACATAGGCGTCCCAGAGACCCTTTTACCACACAAGAAAAGAGCTGACACGCTCTCAGTTTTTCAAGCATCTTCAAGGCAATAGCAGACTTTACAATTGCTTGCTATCAAGGCACAACTTACAAAAATGAAACGGCGGAACCTAGTACCCAACCTACTGGGCCTTAGCAGAAAAAGAACAGGTTAGGTAAATGGCCCGAAAAACCAAAAGGAATGGAGGCGAGTATATGCACTCCTACACATGCATTCTTAAAACCTAAAAGGCACTAGGCCGATGACACAGGGGCTATTCCCAACCTATGGAGGTGACCCGTATAAGAAGGAAATTTAACCATTACGGAAGAGAAAAATCAGTTACCAAAACGTAGTCACCTCAATCCAAAATGAAGGGGAGCTCGAGAGGGTAAATCACTCCCTATCCCCGAATTACAGTTACAAATTTAATTCAGTTTTTACACAAGCCGGCAGAAAATTACATATTTAGAAAAATTAGGTTACATTGTAAAGGTTTCGGACCTTTCCCGCGGGTTAAACTGCTGAGCTAGCAAGAAATAAAGATGTTAAAGGCCATTACCTTACAGAAGACCTGCTGCCTGATGAAAGAGGCGCTTCCCACCTCCTGCTTTACGCCCACACACTTCGTTAGATGTTAATCGAGTGGCCAAGAGATGTGAAAATCAGCAGTTTATAAACCCTCGGGGAAGTTTCGAGACCTTTCATGAATAATTAAGTCACACCCTCTCAATTTTATTGGATACCTTACAGTTACACACCAAATCGAAGAAGAAGCCGGTGATTGGCTAAAAATTAATTACAAAAATTGTGGGTTGGCTAAATTCGAAACTGGCGGAAGGAATGATAAATATTTCCAACCCTCAAATGAATGAACGAAATGTTGTAAAGAAAAAAATTATGAATACAAAATTTCTTCAAATAAGGTTCCTTCACTTCGCACCAGGGTGCATGATCATAGTTTTTCGGCAGTGACATCTATCAGAGAATGTCCAAACTTCTTGATAAATAGTAAACAAAACAAGTCGAAATTCACACAGTGACATCTTCAGAGGAAGGGTTTACGTAGGTCCAGTTTAAGTTCAGTGTTTCTCCAGTAGAGGAGTTCCAATTGGCACAAGATTTAAACACGCAGCGTAGAGGTGTACATTCTGGTACAGTAATAATAATAATAATAATAATAATAATAATAATAATAATAATAATAATAATAATAATAAGTGTAACATGTAGAAGGGTTTCCCCTATACTTAGGCAATATTTTCCTCTTTGTAGTTAATGTCTTCTGGCATGACAAGTTTGAACTCCGTCCTGACTTCAGTGTCATTGGTTCTGTTACTCAGCCTGCTAATAGGCACCTGTTTATACTTCGACCGGTGTTGCCTATCTAGGAGCGAATACTTGAACTTTTAAAAAGTAATGTAACATCAGGAGTTGGCACACCTTCCTTTTTTCATAGTTGTACTACCTGCTCCAAGTCAGCGGCCAGCTCACCGTCAATAGAACCACCCTGATCATGCCTATTCACCATCTTTCAGGTTCTCTGTAGGAGGAGTACAGACCTATCTGGTCGAGCGCTGGCCTCTGGGGCAATTATTTTAAGTAAGAATGGTGGACGGTTATCTTTTGTAAGATAGGATGGGTAGTTTCATTTTCCTGTAAATCTAAATTATGTATGTCTCCTTTCTTATTAATCTGTAGACAACGAAGCTTATGCAGAAGCCTATATGCTAATGTGAAGAATAATGTACGAGTATTGACCTTAGTTTCCATTTTCATTTAACTTTCTCGACTAATAGGTTTTACTAAATTTATTCCTCTCTCCTGATTTTGGCTCTGTTTTCAGTTTTCTTGGGCTCGTCTGCTCCATTTGAATGTTGTAACGGGTCAATGCACCGAGATCACGAATCATGTTTCCAGATCCTCATTCCCTTAGTGCAATTGACCTTTTCAGAAACTTATTCCTCTCTGCGATGTGAATTTAAAGTCTACCATGGCCAAGTGCCTTTTGGGAATAATTTCCCTTTTTGATTGTTGGGTTGAACGTCCCTTTTGGGGAGAGGAACGAGTATTTACACTCAAGTTGTAACTAGTCGTACTAATTACCAACCAAAGCCCTTACACTGGTAGTTTATATTTATTAAAATAGACTAATATTTTTAAAGTTTTATATAGTACTTCGACAGTACCGCGTTGTTCGTTTGTTCGTAATCTGTTTACCCCCCAGGTTCGGTTTGTCCCTCGGACTGAGTGAGGGATCCCACCTCCACCGCTTCAAGGGCAGTGTCCTGGAGCTTCAGACCCTGGGTAGGGGAGCTACAACTGGGGAGGATGACCAGTACCTCGCCCAGGCGGCCTCACCTGCTATGTTGAACAGGGGGCCTTGGGGAGATGGGAAGACTGGAAGAAATAGACAAGGAAGTGGGAAGGAAGCGGCCGTGGCCTGATGTTAGGTACCATCCCGGCATTTGCCGGAAAGAGAAGTGGAAAACCACGGAAAACCACTTCCAGGATAGCTGAGATGGGAATCGAACCCACCTCTACTCAGTTGACCTCCCGAGGCTGAGTGGACCCCGTTCCATCCCTCGTACCACATTTCAAATTTCGTGGCAGAGCCGGGAATCGAACCCGGGCCTCCGGGGATGGCACCTAATCACACTAACCACTACACCACAGAGGCGGACACCGCGTTGTTAATACTTTAAGAGGCCTGTTGATTGTTACGAGTATTTAGAAGCTCGTTAGCGAAAAATTTGAGCAAAGAATTAAAAGAAAATAAAGGAAGAAAACAAAATAAACGAAACTGATTTCCTTCCTGTTCCAGTTCTAATTGATGTTGAATTTGATCATACCTCCTTCCCCCAGCCCTAACGACCTGCCGATTCTTATGCCTCACCCTATATAGTGTAACAATAATAATGTTTAATATTTTGCATTGTGTTACTAATTCATATTTTGTTTTTCAAGTTTTGTATATGCCTAAATATATATTTTTATTACGCCTGATAGCTTTCGTATTGTGACGTCAAAGTGACGTAATATGGCTTCGTCTAGCGTATATTAATTCCACCCCTTTTTGGAACACAGGTGAGCTACAACATAAATATTTTCTGAACTGACCTGATCCAATATTGTTAAATCTGCCGAACTGAATACAGCTAAGTAACCGACGGAAATACATAATCCAGGTTCATTTTTTTCTAGATCAGGCATGAAAAATTGAGTCATAGGTGGTTTTGGCCTCAGCCGTGGTCACACTTTTTCTGGAGAGGCTGTTTTAAAGGACACCATCCTGCCCGAAGGCCACATTTTGTGATGGCTGCGTTCAAGTCAAAGTAAAATCCAACATTCAGAGAATTATGGAGTCAAAAGAATCGAAACAAAATTAGAAAAATCAATATTTATGTTAAATGAATATGATATTATTCTATATTGGCTGAATGGTCAGCGTTGAGACCTTCCGTTCAGAAGGTCCCGGGTTCGATTTCCAGCGGGGTTGGAGATTTTAATCGCGTCTGACTAACTTTTCTGGCTCAGCTACTGTGTGTTTATGGTTGTCCCAACACTTCCCTCTTCAAATTCGGACAACACAACCACAATACCAACAACCATAGAAAAACGCTATAGTGATTACATTCCTCCACATCGGGTTGGCTTTAGGAACGGCACTGGCCGTAAAGCACGGCCAAAATTCACCCACATTTGCAATACCCAGACGGCCTCACCTGCTATGCTGAACAGGGGCGTTGTGGGGATTGGGAAGTTTGGAAGAGATAGAGAAGAAAGATGGAAGGAAGCGGCCGTGGCCTTAAGTTAGGTACCGTCCCGGCATTTGCCTGGAGGAGAAATGGGAAACCACAGGAAACCACTTCGAGGATGGCCGAGGTGGGAATCGAACCCACTCTACTATTCAGTTGACCTCCCGAGGATGAGTGGACCCTTGTTCCAGCCCTCGTATCAATTTTCAAATTTCGTGGCATAGCCGGGAATCGAACCCGGGCCTCCTGGGGTGGCAGTTAATCACACTAACCACTACACCACAGAGGCCTACCATTATTTTTGCGCATTCGAAATTATTTTGAGGGGAAATCACATAATGCAATAGGTATATTTAATGATAATAATAAGTAATGTTATTCTTTTACGTCCAACTAACTACTTTTGACGGTTGTCCGAGATGCCGAGGTGCCGGAATTTTGTCCGACAGGAGTGTGTTTAAATACCAGTACATCTTCCGACACGAGGGTGATGTATTGGAGCATCTTCAAATACCACCGGAATGAGCTTGGTTGACATCTGCCAAGTTAGGGTCAGAAGGCCAGCACCTCAACCACCTGTGCCACTCAGCCCGGCTAAGTATGTTTATTATAAAAGTTTCTCTGTAATCCCAACACGCGAAAACTATTCAAATGTGAATAAACGTATTGTAGTTAATTTTGCACGCAATATGAATCGAATGCAAGGACTTTCGTTTATAAGTACCCCAAGGTAAAAGTTTCATGTGGCTATGTGTAGCCTGCAGCAGCCCTTGTAAGGCAGACCCTCCGATGTGGGTGGGTGAAAGGACGTGCATAGGTAACTGCGTGTTGTTGTGGTGGATGATAGTGTTGTGCGGGATATGTGAATTGCAGGGATCATTACAAACACGTAGTCCCCAAGCCAAGGGAACTGACAATTTAGGGTTAAAATCTCCGACTCGGCAGGGAATCGAACCCGGAGCCCTCAGAATCGAAATTCAATATGCTGGCTATTCAGCCAAGGTGCCGACCACCACGAGGTTTTAGAGATACTTTTTTTATTAATCAGTTTAATATCCAGGGTTGTTGGTTTTTCCCTCGGACTGAGCGAGGGATCCCACCTCTATCGCCTCAAGGGCAGTGTCCTGGAGTGTGAGACATTGGGTCGAGGGGTTACAACTGGGAAGGAGGACCAGTACCTCGCCCAGGCGGCCTCACCTGCTATGCTGAACAGGGGTGTTGTGGGGGGGATGGGAAGATTGGAAGCACACCGGTGATGTCACCAGTAGCCGCTTGCCGCAACACACTCTTAGTGGACAACGTCATTGACAGGCCTGTCCTAGATCACAGCGAATCTCTAGGAAGATCATCGAAGTCGAAAAACAAAATTGTGTAGCTCTCGCCAAATTGGCTTCATATATCTGAGCATGTACCTACATATCAAGAGAAATAAGGAATCGAACTAATCTCAATGTCTTCAGATATTTCTGGTCTCGATTTGGTACGCTATGCTTACACAAACTTCCCACTGATCAAATGAAGCAATTATTCTTCATTCAGCACAAATTAATTGTTCAGAGCATATTAACGTTGAGAATTTGGCAGAGCGATTTACGTAAGTCTGGTTGTTAAGTGTCCGTAGAGTACACCTGCTCGGAAGTAGTGAGGTTGTTGGTACGTTCCGTTTGGTGTAGCGGATAGCGGATGTGGTCCGCACTGTTTAATGTCGATTTTCCCTGGGGTTCGTGCAACACCAGGCATTCAGAAACATTACTGGAAGGGCAAGTGCTTATTAGAGGACGGAAATACAGGTAGAGCTGTCACTCAGGCTAGGAAGTTCGGATCACGCTCAACATGCAAGAGTTGAGCTGAGTTGCTCAGACAAAACGAACCGTAATCTTGTAGCTGTCTTGTAGCGGCGCTCAGGCGAACCATTCTTTTATGAAAGGAAACTATGATTATATAGCGAGTTTTATGAGAAAGTCAAGACTTATCTCCATAACATTAAATATTAAAACATTTTAGAAAGAAAACAGGAAGGGCTCTTGTTTGATTACTGCCCTGATTTAGTAGTAATTGCTGGTCCAGGTAAATTGCTGTAATCCAGATTAATTACATTAGCATTTTATTCATTCACTCGTCGTCTTTCAGAGCGAAGATTTCCATCTGAAATGAAGAAAACAAACTCTTGTACATTAGAGTAACTCATGTAACACTTTGAGGTAAATAACCTGAGAGGTCATGGGGAGATAACAAAGGAGGCTTACATTACTAGGACATTAAAGTACTGAATATACCTTCCTATCGGTTTCCACAACCTAAAGACTCACCAACTATGTATGCAAGTATACCTTAAAATGTCATGAAAACCTACCACCTGTTTTCCAATCATTGACCGGGTCAGGGATGTAATGAATGAAACTTATATAGGCTGTTATTACAATGGGGTCGCCACTCCCAAGGTGATTTGTTAATGAGTGATAAATGCTATGAAATGATAATGGAGAGTCTTGCTGGAATGAAAGATGACAGGGAAAACCGGAGTACCCGGAGAAAAACCTGTCCCGCCTCCGCTTTGTCCAGCACAAATCTCACATGGAGTGACCGGGATTTGAAACCCGGAACACAGCGGTGAGGTGCTGACGCACTGCCACCTGAACCACGGAGGCTCAAAAGAAATGAACCATTGGCCAATATTTGCTTAGAAGAAAAAGAGCAAAGTGCCAAATTATTTTATCCTTTTCTATTTTTACATCTTCCCGCTCTGGAAATCCGTTACGTTCACACTTCATTGAACCACAAATTATTTCTAAATAAAGGAAATCCAAAATAACGTAACACAAGCGAAATCACTTCGTATTGACGGCACAAAACATAAGAATTATGCAAGAAGAACGGCTAAAACTATTACAATATGGTCAAAACTGTACTTTTACACTATTTTAATTCAAATATGACCTAATTACAAAACATAGTATAGTTTATATTACGAATATTCAGTATTACCAATAAAAGCCGTGTCATCATGGATAAAAGAGGTAGAAATGTGTTTAATTTAAATTTGGTAAGAGAGATCTAGATAAAATATATATTACGTCGCAGAAATCCAACCTCTGGTGATCACGGTGTAAATCTATGGCCAGACGACAGTTCCATTTACTGTAGCTGAGATATTTTTTCCTGTTCTCTGTCGGTTCTCCCTTGGCGAACTCTAGTAACACATGCAACTGTACATAATTACCCGGTTCTCTGATTCTTGGATTGAGGACTTGGCTGCTGAATGACATCACTGGGTTCTCATATAGGGGCAGGACATTTCTGAAATGAAAAAGTCACGTCCTTTAATTCGTATCTCACGAAAAACTCGAGATACCGTTGATATGACCAGGATACCAACAGTCACACTTAACTCAGCATTCTTGCTTGCGCTACCTTATTAGCACATTTGGTTACTCGATGTCGTTCTGTTAACAAGATAGCGGGTTCGAACTTGGCTGAGAATGATGGCAATTGTGTTGTTGGCAGGTCAAAATGCTGCTCTACAACATTGTGGCATCTCAGTGTCTCTAAAATATCCTTTCCAAGACGTGTGGCAATCCAGCCGACGAGCCCACTGACACATTGAGGAGAAAGGCTGGTAATTTTACCATTGAAAATGCTTTGCGAGATTTATTATTATTATTATTATTATTATTATTATTATTATTATTATTATTATTATTATTATTATTAACGCAATTCAACTGGTCCTTCAGAGTAGGGGTAGCGATCCTAACTCTTAACCGGAGCTCCGGGTTTAATTCCCGGTCAGGTTAGTAATGACGACCACTCAGCCCACGTGATAACAAATAAGGAACTATTGTTGTGACCTGTTCACCATGTTTGTCCCCACTTGTCACTTTAGCGTATGACCGCTCATCAATAATTATAAAATTTGAGTAAAGAAATGTTAATTCTACAATTTTCACAGCTTTAAAGTAGTTCTTTACTGTTTAAGTTGAGAAATCCCATAGATCGACATGGACAGCTTATTCCAAGTTACTATGTGGTATTCAATTCTGAATTCTAATGTAGACTCAAAACGGTACAAGAAGCGTGTACCCAAATACCTGAATATTATTTCTAAATTGAACTTCCGTCGATTACTACATCCTTGGGAAGTTACTTGAAGGACAGGGAAGTGAACCTTACTTCATTATACTATAGGTGTGCGTAAATTCGCAATGCAAACAACATCCCTACAATACGCTATGGTAAGGCCCATTTTCCTTTACACACTAGCATAGGAAAATGAACGCAGCGAAAATTATTCTGATGGACGGCATATAAAATTGTGGTTGGGAGGCGTGACCAGTCTTAAGGAATAACATGGGTAGGGAGGGTAGTGGGACGTATATTTGCTGGCAGGTACTTTCAAGAACACCTTTACGGGAAAAATATCGGTATTTGGGCACCTCTCAAGACCGACAATAGTTTAATGGCATTTAACAAACGAAATCCTTACGACTGTTATGACTTTCCAATGCGTAGAAGATGTTGAGAATGAATAGAGTAAATACGCACCTTGTTTGTTAGTCTACCTCCTTCCTTAGCCATGAGGTTCTTTTTTATCACGCGCCAATTGATAGAAAAATTACAGTGTAGTGTGTTCGCTGGCCGGAAACCAAATCGCTGCAATTATGTCTGAACCTTGAAAACCACTACTGGTTCCTATTATCTCTGGTATTTAGATCCAGAAGTTACAGTCGAGTTACATGAGCGTATCCAGGAGAGATGCCAAAAAAGCGATGTTAACTTTTTTTGTAGCATTCAACATAGCATCATTATGGTTGATTATAATTCATATCACCAAACTTCATGGTTATTTAGCCAACATAATATAAACATGATATGAAAATAGGAGAAAGAGATCAACAGAAAACCTATAGGACATGTCATTTTAAATTAATTAATACTCGCGGCAAGGCGAGACGGTCGACGAATGGAGGAACGGGAAGGTGAATTGTGTCTTAAAAGGCTTGAATATATGACTTAGTAGCCTACGTGATCCAACGTATCATCACTTTTCCGTGGATTATTCTGCCTCCGCCAGCAGTTTTGTTGCATGATATTCTGGCTTGGACATTATGTTTGAGGTGATCTGTCTTGTCAGTTTCTACAGTTCTTACCTTCTACTCTTCTTGCTGTCAGTAAATTGTTTACAGTACCTTAAAAGTACGTCCTGAAATCTTCTTCTACTTATTTGTCTTCATTTTTGATGTCTTTTATACGAGATCGGCATTTTCTTCATACAGGTTTAACATCGCAATAACGCTGGTAGATTTTCAGCGACAATGCAAAAATCTCGCACCCCGAGCGGGAAGGCAACCCGGATCCCTCTGACCATTGTCTCGGAGCCAGACTGAATGAATCAAGGATTATTCGAGGGAACTATCTTCGGAGTTTCTAACACTTTCAAGGGTAAACAATCATGCTGTATGTTCGTCAAGTGCCGATGTGAGTTCTATAAACTGGAGGCGCGAATCTGGAAAATATCACACTTAAACATCTACGGTTAAAGAAATGAAAATGGGAACATGCAATGTCTGGACACTACACTCTGTGTTGTAACGAGAATCTAACCCTCCCCAAACCCCATGGCACTACAGTCCTTGGAGGGTCTTGGCCTACCAAGCGACCGCTGCTCAGCCCGAAGGCCTGCAGATTACGAGGTGTCGTGTGGTCCTCTCGGCCGTTGTTCTTGGTTTTCGAAACCGGGGCCGCTGTCTCAAGGTCAGATAGCTCCTCAGTTTTAATCACGTAGGCTGAGTGGACCTCGAACAGGCACTCAGGTCAGGTAAAAGTCCCTGATCTGGCCGGAAATCGAACCCGGGACGTTCGGGTAAGAGGCACGCACGCTACCCCTACACCACGGGGTCGACAGAATAAATAATCTATAAAACAAAATTATAATTATAATTTTAATATATTAATATCTAATAATATAACTAATTAAATACTATAATAATTATATAATTATAATAATGACTGAGAAAGCCTAAAGAGCTTAAATGTTTTAAATTATAATTTTGTCTGTACGCTTCAAATATTTTTCGTTTTTTGTCTCGGATTAGGCACATAGAATTCGAAAAAAAGATACAGTTTAATTTTGTATGACTGTCTGAATGTTCGTTTGTTTCAAAAACAAGAGAGTTTTCTTTAAATCAGTTAATTGAGTTCAGGAAGAGCCTGCTTGTGCACTAGGCTATGTATTACTGTATTAGTATACATTAGTGCAGCAATATTAACTGGTTCAAAGCTCGAAATATCCAAATTAGTCGGTTAATATTAGCTGTATCGAAGAACTGTACAAAGAAAAAAAATTGTACCCAGTATAACTCCCGTTCTACCGTACCAGGAATATTAACGGAGACATTCGCGATTATTGCGTTTTCGCAAACAGCAAAATAACTGTGAATATATTAGTTCAATCTAAAAAGTGTGTAAAAAAATGACAGAAACTATAATTATGAATCATTTATATCTGTTATAATTTTACTGAATGGGCTATAGAATAATAATGTAGATGTTCATGAATTATTTTTCAAGTCCATCATTATTGATGTGGGAAGTAATATTGTTCAGTCATTACAATTACGAACTAGCCGTCGACGGTAATGGTTGTTGTGATTGTCTTTATAACGTAAAGAACCTTGAGATCATTAGCCGCCATTCTCTGGCTCCATGGTCTTTGGTCCAGACGACCCCGGATTCGATTCCCGGCCGGGTCGGGGATTTTAACCTTCATTGGTTGATTCCGATGGGTCAGGGGCTGGGTGTGTGTGTGTGTGTGTGTGTGTCGTTTTCATCATTAGAATTCATCATAAGTAGAGCCCCATCCTCATAGACCCGCGGGTCGCCTATACGGTGTCAACTCGAAAAATCTGCAACAGGTCTCTTCGAAGGCCACGCGCTATTTATATTATTATTATTATTATTATTATTATTATTATTATTATTATTATTATTATTATTGATCACGAATGTAATGAAGATGTCTATCGAAATGAGAACAAAACCATGAATTACTCGAAGAATGAGGGAAAAGAGAGTCACAGAAGTGGAGGTTGAATTACAATATCAAAAGCCACTGAAATGTTTCAAAAATAACAATAAGTGACTCTTGATGTTTGTTGTAGAGTGGTCTATATCTTCCGCTGCCACTCTACTCCGCTAGATGGCTTCAATCACAAGAACTAACCACCGGGTACACAACAGTTAGTCCTTAGTAATGCTGTTACTAGTCTTATGTGAGCAGCTTGCGATCGAGTAGAAGGTTAGAGAAATCCTTGTGAGAAGTCTGTCTCATTGTTTTCAATTAGTATACTCATGAAAATAACATTGATATTAATTCTTTCCCTATCCATTCCCCTCCGATGTCGTGACGAATTTAGATTAGAGTAGCCCTCAGCCTTCTAGTCGCCATGGTCGGCATGGCTCTACCGTGGATCTACGCCTCTGCATTGAGGAGACAGAGAGGAGTTGGTCCCCACAGTCGGCTGTCCCGAGAATGGTTTTCCGTGTTTTCCATTCTCCTGCACTAAGGCGAATTCCGGGACAGTTCCTAGTATAGGCCACAGCCCTCTCGGATCATCTCCTTCACCGCATCAAATCTCCCTGGCCTGAGGGACGACGTTACCACCTAGCAGGTGGGCCTTACCCTGTCCCGGTACGGAATGAAAAATTTTACCCACCCACCTCTATCATTCTAGCATCTCAACATTTTCCAGCTACGACCGAGTAGATTTCTCACCATTTTCTTCTATCATTCCGCCACTCCCTATGCAGCACTGTGTTCTAGGCCAGGTTTCGCTGCTTTACCTTTTGGACTAAGTCCATCCATCTCAGTCTTGGTAGTATTTGTCCTCTCTTCCATTTCACTTGCCTTTCCATATTTTATTTTAACATTTTTCATCACTCATCCTTTTAGCAACTTCCTCAAATTTCTTTCGTTCATGCACTGGCTTAATAAGATAGTATACCGACCATCGTACCTTTCATCAATCTCTAACAGAAGACATTTTCTATTTAATTCCACGATTTTCACTCATTCGTCATGTTAGAAAATGTCCACATTCCTCCTATAAATCCCATCTACAGTACTTAAATTCCTACGTACATAGGCTTCATCTATAGGCTATAACAATTCAGTTTACAGACATACTTCTTCCTTCTTTACTATATTTTTGGCACATACTATCCCCTTAAATATTTTCTTCTCTTGAATTCTTCATTAAACGCATTACTTGTAAGACTTATATTGAGTTCAAATTATATTTGTCGTATTTTCGTGTGAACTTGCATCCAGGAGATAGTGGGTTAGAACCCCACTGTCGGTAGCACTGAAGATGGTTTTCCGTGGTTTCCCATTTTCACACGAGGCAAATGCTGGGGCTGTACCTTAATTAAGGTCACGGATACTTCCTTCCCACTCCTAGGCCTTCCCTGTCCCATCGTTGCCATAAGACCTATTTGTGTCGGTGCGAAGTAAAGCAAAATAGCAACCAAAAAAAAATCTTTCGAATCCAGGTTCGGCGGTTCCAAACTCTCTACCCTATTTCCAAGCTGAAGGCTATGTTTCTTTTATGTGCTTTTCATCTCTTTCGTGACATTCTCTATTGGTTAGTCTGAATAGTGCATTCGTTTACCATTGGACGGTAATTTCACGACTGAAAGGGCAAAAAATGCCATGTTCTCAACACATCTGAATATTCTCTCTGCATTCAGCTCCTCAGAAAGATGCATAACAGAGACGGTAAAAACAAATGAAATGAAATGGCGTATGGCTTTTAGTGCCGAAGTGTCCGAGGACAAGTTCGGCTCGCCAGATGCAGGTCTTTTGATTTGACCGCTGAAAGCGACCTGCGCCTGATGAGGATGAAATTATGAAGAAGACGACACATACACCCAGCCCCCGTGCCAGTTTAAATTAATAAATTATTGTTAAAATTCCTGTCCCTGCCCGAAATCGAATCCGAGAACCCTGTGACCATAGGCCAGCACGCTAACCATTTAGCCATGGAGTCGGACACAGAGACCGTAATGGGCGTCGGGGGAAATTTGAAAACAAGAGTCTCACTTCTGGAGAGGATCATAGTTCACTGTGGCAGAACAATGATTACCATATTAATTCTTGGGGGCGAATGCGACCGGGCTAACTTCTCTATCTCACTTAGTGCCAATGTTACGGTAAGTGCAAGCCTTTACCTCTCACTTCTTCGAGGACCTTTTATGCTCTATGTGAAGATGGCTTTGTTTTCCATTCAGTCCCTCAACAGTGACCTAGCGTTACACATACTGTCAGACCATCTCAGTCCTCTAACAATTTACCGTCTTCGATAACTATTGGTGAATAATTAGGTAGAAAGTATACGGCACACTGTGCATTTGATGTTGGTTTTCCGTGTGTTGTATGATTGACAAATAACTTAATATTTTATCAGGTAGGACGTAAATTGTGTATTAACTCATTTATCAACTTGAACACCTTGCAAGTTATTAGCATGACAGATAGCAGTGGAGATGAAAGTGGCAATATTCATTTAATTCACAGTTCATTAAATAATATCATTCATGGAATGATCGGATGTAATGGAATTATTACCCAGTAAACATCTCATTACTCTTAAGCTGTTTGTCCACATTCCGGCTCCAGAGGAAAATTATTCTCACGAAGCGAAGACTGCAGATTAACATCAGCCATTAAATTTAATGTCATAGTCAATGTCTGAAAGAAATATAAATACAGCGTAATCTATCTGTCTATATAAAAGTGGATGCGCATGTTTGTGTATGTTCCAGTAGGGCCTCCAATATCAGTATCGAATCAATATTTTTCGGGATTGCTAAGATGAATAGTGACATTCCGGATGCCATAGGCCTATGTCCAAGTTCTGCCCCCATCTGCATTAAGGGTAAGAAGAAGAAAAGAAAATGACATAAATTATCAGGTTTCAACCAAACTGGGCACACATACTGTACGGCTTACTATCTATAAAATTATGCCATGGGGGTGGGGAGGGTTGGCAAATATGAATAATCGAAAACGACCAATTTAGTGTCCAATCCATAGTTTTCGGGGTCACTGAGATGAATAATGACACTACGGATACCATTAAGCCCACATTCAGCCTTCATTGCCATTAGGGCTAACAAATGGTGAAACAGAAAATGTCCAAAATAACCGAGATTACGGATGTATGTATTCCAGAAGAGCTGTCAACCAAACTTGGTACACATATGATACCCTAACTGGGGAAAATTATTGTGTGGGTAAGACCCCCCCATGAACCCCACGGGTGGGGATGGGGAGGTTGTGACATGTATAACTAATCGATAAAGATCGATCTTAGTGTCTAATACACAGTTTTTGGGGTCGCTGAGATGACACACTGAATGCCGTTTAAGACCAAGTTCAGCCCCCCATCGGCATATGGGCTGAGGAGTTCAAAAGAAGATATTCGCAGTAACCGAGATTATTGTTGAATCCACGGTTTTCGAGGTCGCAAGGATGTTTGGTGACGGTTCCAATGACTGTTGAAATGGGTACATCTACGGTACAACGCGACGCGACGCGCAAGTACAGTTATTACTTATTATTTGTTTGAAAGGATCAACTACATCCCAGACAATCTGGGCTGTCAAAGTAACAAATGTAAAACTGAAACTTAAAATATCAATGCCCCAATTAAGACATCCACAAAAATTCATTCCACAAATTATTAACCTCGACAGCTACTTCTTGATGAAAACATAAGTCGTTTTCCTATTTTAGAAACACTATATATTGCAGTCCTGAAATTTGTCGCAGGACCGAGTGGCTCATACTGTAGAGACAATGGCCTCCTGACCCCAACTTGGCAGGGTCGATCCCGGCTCGGACCGGTGCCATTTAAAGGTTCTCAAATACGTCAACCTCGTGTCGGTAGATTTACTGACACGTAAAGGAACTCCTGTGGGACTAAATTCCGGCACCTCGGTGTCTCCGGAAACCGTAAAAGTAGTTAGAGGGACGTAAAGCAAATAACATCATTATTTAAATTCGTCAAAATCTGGGTTTCTGTTTTATGCCTTATATCGCTGCACAATTCATTTAATCTTACTTAGGATATTTTCTATATGAGACAAATCTGGTGATCTAAAGCCTGACGGCAGAAAAGAAATGTGTATGTTCACCACTACTCGCGGCCGGGCATTATATTACTGAAAACTGGTCTGGAGGTTGGCCTGAAAGAACAGAAGGATCACTGACATAATGGATAATCGCTCATAAGGATTGTGCGGATATGTATGTTCACTATCACATTCTACAGCAATTCAGACCATAATGCCTAGCGTTGTGGTATTTGTGGAAATGCAATTCTAATAGTGCCGCTTACCAGACCCCCAGCTCAACCTTCAAGGATGAGCTGACCACGATTTCGTAAACAGAAGCGTGATTAATTCAAAACTCACATTATCTTGTCATGTTATGTCTTCTCCATTTCTTGTGCTCGAGCTTCATCCACAAATTACTCAAGCACATTTATTTACTGAACACAGGCTCACTAACTGATGATATTCTATGAATGTAAATCCTTGGAACATCCAAGGTCTGCATTGCCTGATACGACGATGACGAGTGCACAACTGTGACACCATCGCAAGTTTTCACATTCAAGCTCAATAAGTTTAATTTTCTCTTTCGTTCCTTCACCTTACAACGAATTGATACTGTAGATTTACCTCACGCAAATGGTCGGTATGATGAAAAGTGTTGAAATTGAAGGAAATAGCCCCTTCTTCGAGTAAAGTGTGACACGATGTGTGCCTGAACAGTGAAGTAGCGTCAATAATGGCTCACGAGAATAACTAAGGTTTAGTGGCTTTATTCAGCTGGAAATAATATTATAATGCTTAAATTAAAACACTATTCGAAATAATCAAGTAAATAACTTGGGACATAGCTCAAGCTACGAGAAATCGAAAAATATCTGATATGGAAATTCTATTTACAGAAAAGATGTTATCTTTAAAGTATGACAAGTCAATTGGGAAATAAAAAAAATCCTTCAGGTTCTGAAGCGAGTTTCCAGTGCGGTATGTTTCAATTAATTTATTTCACTGAGTTACGCCTATACTGATTAGAGGATGCAAGTCAAATAACAGTTTAATTGTCCTAATAAGGAATGAAAATACAGTAGGACAAACGGAAGCATTCGAAAGGTTGTGATGGTGATCATGGTTTTAAGGGGAATTACAATTAGGCAATCATCCCCACTTAAAATTAATGTGGGAAGAAAAAGGGGAGTGGCCCGAGCCTTCGAAGAATGAAGGTGACGGCGTGAGAAAGGGAAGGTCCAAGATGGATTTCGCAAATCAAATACAGTCGTAGTCTGAAGAGAAGGAAAGTTGAACACAGTAGGAGGTGGTTGTGTTGGTGATTCCTGTTTTAAGAGGAAGTACTTCTGGGCAACCACTCTCTATTAACAGTAATCAGAAGGAAAACCCCATTCTTAGAAAATGAAGGAAGGAAGGAAGGAAGGAAGGAAGGAAGGAAGTGACATGAGGACCATTGAAAAACTCTCTAGGTCTCGTATACATAATACCGTCGAGTTCGTTAGAGAGCAAGAGTTGACCAAGGCAGGCCAGTTAAGGAAGATGAACGAGAGCAGATAGGCAATGCCAGTCAGCTAGGGGCCCAAAGGTTGCCAAACCATGCTCCCAAGTTGAAAATTCCTAGGGGATCCCCCTTATTCACCTCTTATGACAGGCAGGAGTGCTGAGGATGCATTCTAGCTCCCCCATCAAGAGAGCGGGATTGGAAGGTGCTAAACTCCTTGAAGGATGAGGGTATTGGCCAAAGAAAGAAACGGAATTAGGAGGATGTTAAATCAAAGACTTTCAAGCGTCAAAATCCTGAGCCCGTTGCGGTGAAAAAAGAACAAGTTTTGATCAGGGAGGGTAGGATAAGAAAGACGAGAGTGAGGAACTTGGCACAAGCGAGAGCAAAGCAAACTCAGAGGGGGGTGGGGGGTGGGGGCTGTAGTCCCCAATTACACTGCCAAGTTCAGAGCTACTTGGCGTTACCCCTTTTAGTTGCTTCTTGCTATAGACAGGAGACACTGTGGAAGTATTCTACCAACCTCACCTACAGGGGGAAACATTTGAGATCTGTTATTACCGCTATACTGAAATCCTCTGCTTCGTATATGGTAGACATATCATTTATCAAATGATATGTTTCTTCGGAAGATCAATAAGGGAAGGAAGAAAGGAGCTAAGATATGTTGTCTACACAATACAAAAACGCAAGTAGCAACTCCTTCAGCTCATCAATGAAGGAAAAATCTATATATATATATATTTTTTTTGCTACCTGCTTTACGTCGCACCGACACAGATATGTCTTATGGCGACGATGGGATAGGAAAGGCCTAGGAAGTGGAAGGAAGCGGCCGTGGCCTTAATTAAGGTGCAGCCCCGGCATTTGCCTGGTGTGAAAATGGGAAACCACGGAAAACCATCTTCAGGGCTGCCGACAGTGGGGCTCGAACCCACTATCTCCCGATTACTGGATACTGGCCGTACTTAAGCGACTGCAGCTATCGAGCTCGGTAGAATCTAATTTAGAAGGAGACCAGGGAGAAGACGCACTTCATGGCTAAAGAATATCCAACAACGGACTGGCATGAGTAGAGCTATTCGGTATGGTTTGACAAAGTGTTATGGAACTGAATTACCTACAAAGTTCACAAAAGCACAGGCAAATGAAGAAGAATGTTTCAGTCAATAATTCTAGTCCACCAGCCAATCCCAAGGTTTGACCAGACCGAGATTCATCGTGGCGAATTAATCGAGCCAGCACTGGACTATAATAAGCCTCTATAATTATAGTAATAAGTGGAGATGTATTATGAATAAATCAGTTAATCATTTACGGTATTTCTACGTTCTAGTACCCGCTGGAAACTTCATAGTCGATCCGGATTGACACTATATTCAGGCGAATAGAAGGGGAATTATCCACCTTTAAACACAATAAATTAAATTACTAAAATTTACGTCATTTCATATTTCTGGGACCGGTTTCGACCCTCTCTTGAGGTCAACCTCAGCCATATAATTTAAAATCGGCAAGCTATTAAAAATATACAACACATGAAAACCATGAAGAAAAACACTACATTCAAAAAACATAAAAACACTTTAAAATACTACTTTTTTTGCTAGTTGCTTTACGTCGCACCGACACAGATATACCTTATGACGGCGATGGGATAGGACAGGCCTAGGAGTTGGAAGGAAGCGGCCGTGGCCTTAATTAAGGTACAGCCCCAGCATTTGCCTGGTGTGAAAATGGGAAACCACGGAAAACCATCTTCAGGGCTGCCGACAGTGGGGCTCGACCCCACGATCTCCCGGATGCAAGCTCACAGCCACGCGCCTCTAAGCACGCGGCCAACTCGCCCGGTAAAAAAATACTACATATAAGCAGATTAGATGTAAAGCTTTGTCAGGTTTCCATAAATATTTACTTGTGAATAAATGCCACTGGAATATATATCATAAAAACACACTTCCCTATTCACATTTGCTCACTGTATGTATGTCCGGCTTGTTGTTGGGGTTCCAATGCCGTTTTGGATATAAGGAAGAATGTGAACGATGTTAATAGAACAACGGCTGGTTCTTTACGTTGTAAATAATGACATTTGAATATCATCATCATCATCATCATCTGTTTACCCTCCAGGGTCGGCTTTTCCCTCCGACACAGTGAGGGATCCCACCTCTACCGTCTCAAGGGCAGTGTCCTGGAGCTTCAGACTCTTGGTCTGGGATACAACTGGGGAGAATGACCAGTACCTCGCCCAGGCGGCCTCACCAGCTATGCTGAACAGGGGCCTTGTGGAGGGATGGGAAGATTGGAAGGGATAGGCAAGAAAGAGGGAAGGAAGCAGTCGTGCCTTATGTTAGGTACCATCCCGGCATTCGCCTGAAGGAGAAGTGGGAAACTACGGAAAACCACTTCCATGATGGCTGAGGTGGGAATCGAACCCACCTCTACTCAGTTGACCTCCCGAGGCTGAGTGGACCCCGTCTCAGCCCTCATACCACTTTTCAAATTTCGTGGCAGAGCCGGGGATCGAACCCGGGCCTCCGGGGATGGCAGCTAATCACGCTAACCACTACACCACAGAGGCGGACTACATTTGAATATATGACTTAATTGACACGGGTCAGAGGGGATACTCTTGGACCCATTCGAGTTTCATTACATCGACGGTCACGTCAACCAACCACCAAAGGACAAATGTTAATAAGTAGCCCCATTTCTTCACAGGGATTGGGAATGAGGTTACATGAATTTATATATGGGATGTTTTAAGACCGGATGGCCATACTAACACCAACCCCAGTTGAGGAGCTAATGGAGATGAAATGAATGGTGGTAAAAGACATTGTGTAAGGAAGGGGAAGAAATGTGGTGTGGTCTATAAATTCTGGTTGTCCCCCGGCATTTGCCTGGAAGTGAAAACCATTATCAGAACAGCCGACGGTGGAGTTCGAACCCACACGTCACCCATGCCAAGCTTGGCTCCGTAACTGTAGTGCGTTGACACGCGCGGATGTTCCGCGCGATATTATCAACAGTATATACAGTCAGTAACAGTTATCTTCGCACAGTTGGATTGTGGATACAATTTGGCTCTTTTTTTAAATATATACATATACAGTATATATATTTGTTATAACTTTTCGAGCAGGAACCTGGTAAAGTATGACATTTATTTTTAATACATGAACTCAAATATCACATTCAGAAAATATCACAGGAAGCTGAACTTCCTTTTCTATTCGTTCACTTGCAAGTTAGTCCCACCTGTCAGCATCAAGCTGCCCTGTTATACCTCAGCCTTACCTGCAGCTTATTTGTTTACACTCCAATGAAGTATTGGTGCGAGATGGTGAAGAGAAGAGACCTCTCAGACGACCTGAAGAAAATAACTGTCCAGTTCGCTCTTAAGGGGAAATCATTAAGCGAAATGAGTACGGCAATTGGTAAAACGCATTTAACAATCAATATCGTCAATAAATTCAAATATGAGGGTACGTATAAGAATTTAAGGCGAAAACCAAGAGAAATAACATTAATTGAAAGGGATGAAAGGTATATTTTACATCAAATTAAACGTGATCCTCAGTTATGTACCAAAACTGTGCACTCTTGTACAACACAGTCTGCAAAAGGAACTTTCTAACCAGACTTTACGTTGTGTTTTGTGAATAAATGGCTACCGTGGCCGAGTTCAAAGCAAGAAGCCTTTCATTAGTGCAACAAACAGCTTGAAAGGATTGATGTCCGTGGAGGATCATGTTTCAAAAGGTCAAGACATTTGCGATTGAGTCATATGGGCTGATGAGACAAAAATACCTCTTTCTTTGGTTTGGATGAAAGCTGCAGAGTTTAGAGAAAGTCTAACAGAGATTACCGTAAAGAAAATACTATCCCAACAGTGAATTAGTGGTTCCATTCTGTTATGGTCCCGTGTGTCCTCTCAAGGAGTGGGAAATCTGCACTTCATTGAGGGAAGAATGGACAAAAATGTGTACAAGTATATAATGGTTGAAGATTGAGAGATAGTGCCCAAAAATAGGCATTCACGGCAATTACATTTTTCAACACGATAATGACCGTAAACATTCTATGGAACTTGTAAAAACCTGGCTGATTTGGAACGTTCCCCGTCAACTCAGAACTCCTCCTCAGCCAGCGGATTTTAAGTCAAACTGAACATTTATTGCCGATTTAAAAAAGGAGGGTCATAAACTGCAAGAGTACATTCATAATGGAGCTCCGAAATGTCATTACAGAGAGATGGAAGAACATACGTCCACAGCAATGAAAGAAACCAGTTTCTTCGATACAAAGACTATACGAGGAAGTTATAAAGGCAAAAGGATATGCCACACGATATTAATAATGTGGAAGTGTTACTCTTCTTGTGTTTGGATTAATTTCTAGAATGAAGAGTATGAATAGAAAAGTTGTAAAGAAAGTTCAGTTTTGTGTTTTCTGAGATTATTCATAAGTAATCTTCTGAACGTGATATGTAAAATTTGAGTTCATTTATTAAAAATAGACGTCATAATTTATCATGTTCCTACCAGAAAAGTGCAAGCAAATACACATTTATTTTGCAAAACAGCCAGTTGGTATTTGTACGAAGAAAACTGTTACTGACTGATTCATCATCGCCGAGCCAAACCTACTGGACATAGAGAAATACAATTTTGGCGTCACATCTCTGTTACAATGTAGTTGCTCACTTACGAAAGATTTTTGGATATTCCGTCCCTAAGGGGTAAAAAGGTGGTGAATTTATAAAATGAGTATACCTACATCTCAAAACTTAACAGTTTAACACATTGGAGACGTCGCTCGTAGGAACTACGGGTGCACCATTTAATTTCTGCTGACGGAGCCCGGAGAATCTACGGGCACGTTTTCACAGGCGTTAACAAATAGTAGCTGCCGTTTCAGCGAGCTGTGATTTCACTAGGATACAGCTGAATACTTCTACGGGTATAAACATAAAATGTTCTAGTTATAAACATAAGTGTGGAGCTCTTCTATCATGGGAATGATAACTAGAGCCCTGATTTGATGCATTAATAGGTTAGAATGCAAACTTACTGAAGTGAGTAGCATGCATAGTCTACCTTCACAACGATTGTGGTATGGGGTTTGCATAAATATTAGGGGTACGGCCCATCAGAACCCCTATAATTTATGTTACTCTTACTACGTCGTGGACGAGCGGGTGGCCGACACTTCGTACTAACCAAATTAGTTTGCAATCTAACCTGTTACTGCATAATAATCCGGGCTTTAATGATAACACAGCCACGTTCCTACATAACCTGGGGCCATCGTTGACTCTCACCTGTGAAATGGGCGGGAAATTACGTACGGTACATGCGGACAGGAAGAGTGTGTGTTTGAGAGGCAGCCTTGTTTGTGTAATTCTTGTGAATATTTAGCATGTCTAATTCAAGTGTACGGAATGTCTACAACGAATCCATAATGGATATTCTTACGGAAGACACGCGTTCTGAAAATGAGGTTGAGGATAACAATTACACACTACTGTAAGTAAATATGATAATTCTGGCGCTTCAGGCAAGTAAATGTAGATGATGACCTAATTTCAAATTGATATTACTTGTAACGTAGTTCTATACAGCTTCCTGAAGTGGGTTCTGTAATAGTGTTTTATAACGCTTCCTAAGAATGTGGTTGTTTCCCGCGTACAGATGACAACCTGCAGCTACTCGATGCAAACCCGTCGTCAAACAACGAACAGCTCGAAAGCAAATTACTGGTTGTAAACAAGGATACCAGTGCCAATTGACCAATTAGATTAGAATCTGAATTAGTGTGTTTCAAAAGATGTGTCCACAATATTTGATTTCGAAATATTAACCGAACTGGCATCCGCAGCTGCGTCAAATTTCTTTTTCCATTCGTAAAACTTATTATCTTCATACATTTATATTTAAAAATTGCTGCGCTATTGTGAAAATTAAAGCTCATTTTTGTGCAGAAGAGAGTGTTATATTTCTAAATATTCCAATATTTGTTACAATCATAGCTTACACTAGCATTGAAAAATTTATTTCAGAAACCATTAAAAAACCCTGCGATTTCTGGAGGGTAGCACATTCCAACATGGCCATCTCCAATGTGTTTTAAAGACGTGAATATCGGTATTCGGAATCTCCTTTAAAAATAAAGAAACACGTATTTTTTTGTTTTCCAATTGAGAAAGGGCTGTTTTTCACATGTACGGTTATATGTCGCATGTTCCAGAGTTAGCTCTGTCAATATCCTAGTCATCTTAGCCCCAAAAGGAAACACCACAAACGTGGTTTCCAAAGAGTTTCTGCGGTAAATGAAACTCAATTTTTTCGGAGGGATTTTATACTTTAGGAATTTGCAAATAATATCTTAGTGCAGTACCGAGGAACGATTCATTTATCAAGTTACGAAATATACACGAGCAAAGCCGAGAGTATCAGCTAGTATTTTATATGCCTTTGGTTTCTTGTCCTGTCAGTGCGCCAAGTAAGGTGTCTCCTTGAGTCGACCGGACATCATCCTGGATCTGTACACCGGCGGAAATGCTGAGATGGCTGACTTCATCCATCAAAGCTTTTCATATACATTGTAAGACAGTATCCAGGATAAGATGTACTGTATGCGGATGGCTGAAGGGCAGACAGAAAGGTGGGATGTTCGTTCAATTTGAATGATGACTTCGTTCACTGTAAATGATGACAGGTTTCTCTTTCGTCTACCTGAAACCTGCAGCTAGCTCCCAGCAGTGGACCTCGTCATTATCTTGCGTGTTCTGATTCTTGAGCTCATTGAAGTCTGTCGATACATGTTCCCCGCAACATTCGCTGGTACTACGTATTTACGATCTGCTGGCCGGGTTGTAAAAAGGTAAGTATCAGAATTGCATTGTGTAGCTCCCTAGCCATATAGGCATAGCGAAACAAGTTTGCTGATAAGGCTGCCAAAGAGGCAGTCATAATGCCCCCGTTGTTTGACAAGGCTCTAGACATAGCTTAGCCGCTGGCTTCCCAACCTGAAGGCTAGGTTAAAATCTCGGTTGTGTTTTGCTTTTTAAGTGGTTAAACGTCGCCTTAGCTGAGGTAAGATTTCGGTGTCAATGGCTTTTTAAAGGATTTGGAAGGAAGCGATCATCGATTTAAGGCACAGTCTAACGTTTGTTTGGCGTGAAAGTGGAAAACCACGGAAACTGTCCGGCTCCATGGCTAAATGGTTAGCCTGCTGGCCTTTGGTCATAGGGGTCCCGGGTTCGATTCCCGGCAGGGTCGAGAATTTTAACCTTAATTGGATAATTTCACTGGCACGAGGGCTGGGTGTGTGTGTCATCTTCATCATAATTTCATCCTCATCACGACGCGCAGGTCGCCTACGGGTGTCAAACCAAAAGACCTGCATTCGGCGAGCCGAACTTGTCCTCGGGCACTCCCGGCACTAAAAGCCATACGCCATTTCATTTTACCACGGAAACTATCTTCAGGGCTGTCGAAGCTAAGTTCCCTCAATCTCCTGAATGCGAGTCACCAGCTATGTGCTTCTTACCACGAGGTCAACCCGCTGTGTGCATCGGAAGTAATAATTTGTACACAACTTTTGCGTTTTAAATCTGAATTGAATTTGGGAAAATGTTCGCTAATTATATGGAAATTAAAGTAAGTGTTAAAAACCATCACGTTTGCACGCAAGTTTAAAGTTACATTTCTAAGAACTTATTTCTAGGTTTCCATCTGATGTTTATTCTTAATGTGAACAGTATTTTTTCATCTCGTTGTCTCTCTTTCTCTCATGGCACAGGCCAGCGCAAAATATATTTTGCTCTGAAGTCTCAGTGATAGTGTGGAAACCTGCAGAGATATGGGCAGTGCTAAGCACTGAATTAACATTCAGAACACGATACATGTGTCAGAATGCTATAAAAGCATTTGCTTTAACGTACAGCTCTTAGGATCATATTTTAGGTGACAACCCAGAAAGCAAATCATTAATGATTGATGGATGATTGAATGTTGCGTTACCAATTTTTGGCTGAGTGAATAAAGCAATGGCGAACCACCTCTCTCCTCATCTGCCCTACCTTTGAATAACTCGGGTGATTTTATTTTAATTCCTCAGGGTTTTACCAACCTAAGGACTCTGAAATGATGTAAACCCTGGAGATCACATACACATAGCATTCTAACCGAGTTTTTGGTTTTCCTTTGAAAAACATTTAGTGTCACAAACAGATTTTCAGCAATTGTGGTATGAGAGAACGCCAGGATTGGGAAAGTAGAGATGTAGCTTCAATTAAGATACAAACATTTGTCTTACGTGAGAGCGAGGAACCTCGAAAAATTATATTCACGTCTGGTAACGACAGGTCCGATTATAAATTTATAGCTAAAAGAAACAGAGGTAAAGAGGGGAGTGCCTGTTCAAACCGTGCTATTTCCACCTTATCAAAGTTGTTGGATAAGTGCAAGAGGTGTAAAACGAATGACATATGGAACGTACCTATGAGCGGGTTTGACACAACTTTTAAGGAATTACATCTTCCTGGTTTGGATTGCTCATGGCAACTGATAATATTCAACTACTGCAATTCACGTGTACGAAATACTGATTTACGTTTTGGAAGTGAAAAAATATCTTTTGAACAGACGCTCCGAAAATTTGAAATTAAATATACAAATGTTTCAACTAACAATTTGGTCAATTTTTGGTGTGAGAGAACATTAAAATGAAATGATTTGAAAACTAAGGCACAGAAGAAGATGTCCTTAGAGGCAGGACGGGGAAGGTGAATTAGCTCAGTAACTCAACTGCTGACTTCACACAAGTAAGGCTGATATTCGAATCTCGATCGATCCTGTGCTGAGATTTTCATCACTTGAGACCAGATGGGGCGTCCGGCCAGCTTCGGTCCTAACCCAAATGAGTCCCAGTGGCTTCAGCAACCCCAGAAATAACTGCGATGAACTGAAGTAAGTTAGTAAGTAAAAGAAGATATTCAAGAAAAGGAGCAAAAAGGAGCGTTATTTCTAAAATTGATGCTTCAATATTCTTGGCAACCATTGTGATGTTTGGGATATCACTGTATGCAATAAATTATCAAACCGTGTAATTAGTTGAAAAGATGTATATATTTAATCACTGGTAGGTTATTTTTAAATTATTATGTATATATTGTATAAATAGGGTTTTAATCATCTATTTCACATCATCATTTCATTTCTTTGTATCGCGGCTATAACGTATTCTGAACGAACGACTCATTATATAAAGTATTTCAACATCATTCGTATTAATAGCTTGCAGTAAATTTTCCGATAGCCGAGGTCATTTGACCGGGGTAAGCAGGCTAGCCCATTACCAGGAAATGTACGTCATCAAGCTTACGAGAGACCGTACCCCTTCCATACTCTGAGGAGACAGTTAAAGCCATGTTAACGCCTACTTTCCGAAGTTCGCTAACTGACGCTTTAATTCTACGGGAAAGTTCAGCCTATGTGATTGGACGTAATAAAGCAACATGATGGATTCACAGCAATACATAGGAGAAGGGATGTTACATCAAATCTTACTGGACCATGTGATATGGTTGATCGAGGGAGACTTTGGAATCTATATACTTCGACGACAAGAGCTGGAGAGGACACTTACTCTTACTTACAACTACTTTGAAGGACGATTCTTCAATTCTAATATATCATCGGAGGAGGGCTGTACGTCTTAACATCGGAGAAGATCTTCACTTAGTTCACGTAGCATCTGAGTAGTGTACTACTCAAAAAATATTCTCATTGAGACCTGTTAACTCAATGACGAGAGTTAAAGTCAACGGGAGACCGGTTTTTGTCTAGTATAGGGCAGGAGAGATTTTGTTATTAATTTAGTTACGCTACTGTTCCGTAATACGGAAGAATACAAGTGTATTCTCTCCATGAACGTAACCCATGGTAGTTTTGCTATTAAAATTAGAACTCATTACGACTTTATGTAAGGAGCACAGTAGGAAGTTTTAAGGTCAGGAAAGTCATAGTACAGCTAGTGTACTATGCACACAGCAGAAGTAGTACTATAATCCACAACAAGGGATGACGCCGCCTGTACGAGGGGTCCATCAAACAGCAGCTGCTACATAGATTGTATCCAAATAACAGAGTCTACAAATGGTGAGCTAATGGCATTAATTACTGCAAGTCTCCGCGTTACAATTCATGTTCTTAGAGTTTATTTCATTCAATTTTTCTTTTGCTTCCGTAAGTTCAGATTTCGTTAATACGCCGTTACGTCACGTTTTTCATCCTTAAAAATAGCTGTTTTAATTTGTATTTTCTGAAGTTATTATTAATGATCCTTAACTTTCAAGTTAGTGTACTTAATGGTTAGTGTTCGACCCCACCCCTGGGAGTTTTTAGTCTCATTACGTATTATTATTATTATCATTTTTAATTATCTACTATCGTTTTCAAGCCATAAGCTTGAAGGCTGGCGCCCATAGGATATTGTATATGGAGAATCAATGAGATATCATTTATTTATATTAAAATTAAGGTGACCTGCCACGTCACAAATTTGTCACACCTCTGTGGGCAAGAGTGGGTACGTTACACCTTCACTTGATATAACAAATCTGGGCTGCTGATAATAAGAACAGAAGGCTGTGGAGTCCCCTACCTAATTATGCGAGGCTTGCAGACCGAATTATATACTTCTTCTAATTATCATTACTATCATTATCAGTATTACGAAATTCTCAGGAAGGACGCACTCACTTCGTAAGCCCTCTCACCTACTTATGAATACGAAATGCTTCAATTATTTCCTAGCTGTAAAGGAAGTTAAACGGCTCTGTGAGAGATATGACGTGCCTCTAACAATAAATACCGTTACATAACATAGACATAACGAAGTTAACGAGCACTGTATTATCTGTTGATCTGTAAAGCGACTGTAACTTATATTCCACATCAATTACTTGCCGCTCTCCTTTTCTGTAACAAGCATTTTCTATTTGTACTTGCAAATGAATGAGGCGTATTTAGGTGTCGCCCGCTGCACGATTCTTATTATATTGTATCGTGTTGCCGTGCTCATTTCATTCACGGGCTGCATGCCTATTATAATCTGTCATAAATCTCGAAATCATGGAATGAAAAGTAGTTAACATGTAAGTAGTTTTCGGTGTGACCCCTATTCTGCGTATACAACGAATACTTTCTTGGCGTAGTAAGGCATTTAGAATGAGGAGATAAAGGCTGCTTGTAATAACTCGATGGGTTAAACTGTACACATAAACCAGCTTCGATGATGGAGTTATGTGAGGCGAATGGAGGGGAATGTGTTACGTAGGAGAATAATGGGCTCGGTCGTGAAGGGAAAGAGTAGTAGAAGGAAACCTAAGTAATGATGGTTAGACTCATTTGTTAATGATATGAAGATAAGAAACGTAGATCTAGTTGAAGATAGTTGTGGATGTGTTTGGTTAATTCTTAGAGGCCTGTGCATTGAATGCTGAAAGGCATAACAGTCTGAAATGAAGAAACATGAATGTACATACAGGGTGTATCAGAACAATGTCAATAACAAAAAAATCAGGGATGTTCTTCGTGTTATGTTAAGAATGATGATGTAATCGGATTGGCGGAGAAAATTTTTCAAAATTAGGTTACTTTGTTACATCGGAGCACGCAGTACAAATTGACAAACTCACCGTAATTGCTATGCCAGAGCAGAAGCCACTACCGTGCTTCAAAGAAGAGAAGGGGAGGGAGGGGAGTTGGGATGTGTGATGTAGACAGAGATAATGCTCTGCGCGTAGGCACAAGTTTCCTCATTCGACTCGCACAGGATATCCATTGCCTCCTATAGGCAATATCCACAGTTCGTTAATTAAACAGCCGTAACTGCAAAGGCAGTACAAGAACACACTGTAATTAAGACGCACTTGTGAGTCAAGGAATGCACCAGATCTTTTCACCTCACGTCAGTTCGACGCACTAAGGTTCTCTATTATTTAACATGCTCGAAGATGCAACTCTGCCGTCCCACAATTGTGTATTCCTTCACTCACAACATTATAAAAGAATGAAATACTGAACGAACGAAATAATACGCCCAATGGTTTGGTTACAATATGCCCCCCTTCTACTCTGTTCACAACGGTGTATTAGTGAACTTTGGACTCTGTTCAGGACGTATGGTGTGTCGCGAACGACCTGGAAATCTGCCTGTAATCTTGGTACAAGTTCATCTCTTTCTACGGGGTTCTTATGTTATTAAATGTGTACGGAACAAACTGTACACTGCCTACTGGGGCTGGAAAACGACTTTGCAAAGTGAACGACAAATCCGTGCATTCGCACCGAGCATTACCTCTGTCTCCCCGTTCCCTTCCCTTCCCTTCCCTTCCCTTCCCTTCCCTTCCCTTCCCATCCCTTCCCTTCCCTTCCCTTCCCTTCCCTCCTCTGATGCACAGCAACAGGCAGTGGTTGGTTCTCTGGCATCGAAAATACGGCAAGTTCGTCAATTTGAATCGCACGATCGGAACCAACAAAGTGACCTCATTTTCTCGAAAAGAAACATGTTCTCCGCCAATCCGATTGCACCTTCGTTCTTGACATGACACGAAGACCATCCCTGATTTTTTTGTCGGTATAGTTCTGATACACCCCGTATATGTAGGCTATATATGTATGTATGTATGTATTGAACCCATCACCTTACCTTAGAGAGTTCAGTATGTATGTACATTTGATAGTGAAGTACAGTAACATACATACCTATAAATCTTCATGGAGGAACCGTACTACCTCGTGATGATAATTATTGCTTTCAGCGATATATGGTCGCTCACAAAATGAATGAGGGCATGGTGCTGTATGTTCTTCACATTTTATATTTTATAAGAATTATTATCAAAATACCATTCTCCTCGCATGCAGATACAAACCGTGTGGATACGCACTGTAAATATTAAACGGTAAGTTCAATTGTTCTGAGAAAAATTGTACCCGCATGCGCTCAACTTTTTGGTGGGGGGGAGGGGGTGCGATTGTACAATCAGATACGCATTCCCCCTTTAACCACAGGAGAAGAATGAAGGTTTTGGCTGAAGGAAAGGGAGGGCTATAAATTGTACAAAAATACGTACACCGAAGATCTCTCAGACGATTGCATCCTGGATTAATTTTAATACAACCATTCTCTGTAAGCACTTTCGTTAACTGGGTGCTGTTGTTACATTTCATTGTATAGCGTGATTACTTGTGTATAATGCATTCACTTAAATATCCCGCTGTCCGTAAGCCAACACTTTTTCCCGAAATGTTGGGAAATACATTTCCTTGCTGAATTTAAGATAACAGAACTAACTCCTCATCGCCCAACTTCAAAATAGTTCTTTATTGCAAACAAGTTAACACATTGATTCGTTTGGGCAATCCTCTCCAGTCTACTACTACTACTACTACATCTACTACTACTACTACTACTACTACTTCTACTACTAATAATAAGTCAGTTCCCTGAAGGATGAAAATAAATTCTCATTTCTTTCTGGGAGCGAACTTTTTTATACATAAGCGTAAGGCAGGCATTTATACAAGTGGAGTAGGTACATACTTTCCCTAGTGCACCATCTCTGGATTGTCGTACAAAGGAGACTTGCAGTGGTATGTCAACGGCGTACTAGCTGCCACCGTCCAACTGATGATGTGGGATCATGTGGGGCGAAACTCTGGTAATTTCACGCATTTTCAGACCGAAAGACTTGAATGCTTTTAACCCGGCAGTGGTCGCGTGGTCGGTGGCACATAAATGGTCGCGTCTGAGGGTTTCCCTCACCCAGTAATTTTTATGTTATTGTGATAAGTAGTTTACTTAAATTCATCTTTTAATGATATGGAAGTGTTCACGGACATGTCCCATCACGTAATATGAACGAAAATAGTCCACAAATTATTTACGGTGTTAGTTTCCAGCATAATATTCTAGTCTGAGAATTATGATGTCATTCTGATACAAAAGTGGTCGCGTCATTAGCATTTCGCTCACTTCTTCAGTTACGTTAGTGGTTGTGTGGTGAGCATTTCGCTCTTTTCAAAACCAGTACTAAAATCGGTTTTGTTTATTGTTTATCCTTTCCTCGGTTTTATAATTATCTTGAAGTGGACTTCTAATGTATTTATTTTTCAAATGTAAACAATACATAAATACAATATAAAGCAATACAAAGTTTTTAATGTGTGTCATCGAAACTATGTCGTGTAACGCTTCAGAGGGAAAGAATAATTTCCAGGACTTAAGTGGTGATCTGACAAACTTGGCATTTCCTTTCACGCCTGGTAACTTAAGGATAAGGTTGATGTGTCTTGTCTTTGACGTGCTCGGTGCGCAATGGATGCCCCACGCCGTGCAGTTGTCCTTTCCAATATAACGAGATACTGGTACACGCTGCTCCTCTTCCAGCTCTTCTCCCGATACCTCTGAATCAGTATTATGATCACTGTTTTCCAAGTGGTCACTCTCACCCTCATTTTCACCGTAATAAGGATCACCAAATTGTGCCAAATCATTTTCACCAACCGTATTTCTTACTTCTTTCCTGTTCCACTTCGTCCATCCATTGCAGGATTCGCTATTCTTGTAAATTAGCCATTGAATAACTACACAATTTTCACAACTCGGCAAATCACTAATGAAAGAACACCCTAACAAATAAAACAATACACCAGAGGTACATTGTCGAGTTATAATAAAACAGTAACACTAGTGGTCGCGTGCTGAGCAAATCCCTCACCGAGCGCACTGCATACTAAGAACAAAAATAACTCTCCTCTGGTGAACGGCTAACTCATACTGAACATCCTGCATGGAAGATAAGGGATTGGCTGAGGAATACCTAGAAGGGAGGGGAGCTGCGCACATGGGTTGGGCATTGACAACACTTCATTTCGAGAAGTGAGGGATTCACTCACCACGCGACCACTGCCGGGTTAACTACAAATTACTTTATATTTATGAGCTATTCTCCTTCACTTTGTTCTGAAACAAATGAATATTTCCTTTAGAATGGACGCTATATAAAGGGACACATTAGCCTCAATAGGAAATTGTAACTAATACATTCAATTGGTTTTGGGATGGGAATAAGAGTTGGCCAGTGGAGGTCAAATAAACAAGATGAACACGAGAAGACTAGCACAAGCTTGGAATACCTTCTAACACCTCTTATCTTCGACCCTGAGAGGATTGAGGGTATAAAAGTGATCATCATTTTCTTTTAGCCCTCGCGGTATCTTGATTTATTAACCAACGTGGATGTGGATAGGTGTGGTCTTACACGTAACTGTGGCTAGGGTTTGGAAGACAGCGATCACTGCCAGTATGCAAAATATAAATTCGTTATTTGCCTGAAGCTGAAGTGTGAACTGGTTTCTACATTTATAATACGAAGAGTGAATTTAATCAACACAAAGTTTCGTATAAAGTCTTCGTGAATAAGCAAGAATTAAAATAAGTACTGGAAATGGAACTAACGTGACATTTCATGAGATATCGGACAAAGGTGTCCATTATCCCCCCAAAATTTTAACTGATACGTTAATGAAGTGAAAAAGCAAGGATAACTCATTAACAAATCTATTTTATGGTAATTGGAATCCTGAGTATAATACTCTATGCTGATGATCAGGTAATAAACTACTTGAACGAAGGATGGCCTTCAGGGAGATAATCATCAATTAATTGTTTCTTATAGATAAACTATATGGTTGAATTATTTTAGCAAAAAGGACAATGTTCTAACTGCTGAAGGCACAGATCCTGTATGAACAAAAATTGTCATTGATCGTTCCATTGTAGAGCAAGTTAGCTGTGTTAAGTACATTAAATGCACGCTTTCCTTCTATAGGCGTATGGGCGTTGAATTATACCATACTCAAGTAAAAGCTCAGAAACATAGAGCTATAAAAATAACATAGAACTGTCAGAGCTGATACTGTTGTGAAGAAAACGGCTATTCCGACACCTTGTCATGTGTCACAACTATAGTCCTTATCATTTACTCTAAGAGGGAGATTAGAAACTCAGAAACTGCGCCTTTTGCACGGATTCAGTCTCTTATCAATTTTTCAGGAATTTCAAATAACTAGAGGGACACGCGACATGGACCATTCTTGAAACAATCTCCTCCTTTGTGCCCTTTTCCCAGCTCTACGTGTGGATTAAGGTGAATTCTTCTGCCGAATGCCTTTATCTACGCCAACCATATGTGTGGTGGTGATTATCGTATTAGGAGGAAGTTCAAATATACAACCACCCTCTACTTACACTAATCAGAGAGAAAAAATGTAAGGGATCCAACACTTCGCAAAATGAAGATATCGTCCAAAGGAAGAGATGATGTATAGCACTGAATGTGCCTCACATGGCGCATCTTCTTCGTCATAAAGGGCGTGGAAACGAAAGACTCCCTAGGCATCGTAAACTTAATACCGCCGGGGTCGGAAAAGAGCAAGAGTTGACCAAGGGGGATCAGAAGTAAAAATGAAAGTAAGGAACCTGGCACAAGTAAGTGGAAGCAATGTCAGGACTCAGCTAAGGGCCCCGTGGTCACAAACTCATGCTCCCAAGTTGAGATCCCTGGGTCCCCTTTTAGTCGCCTCTTACGGCAGGCAGGAGATACCGTTGGTGTTTTTGTAATGCCCCCAACCACTGGGCGGCCAACCCTATGTGGATAGATATATTCACTATAGAGTGTTTCTGTGGCCATTGCTAGTTGATGTGTTGTATCTGAATGAAGATGTGTCTAATAAGACAAAAACAAACCCCCCCACCGCGAAGCAGAGGAATAAACGAGATGCGGCTAAAATCTGCGGTCTGTCTAGGAATCGAACTCGGGCCCCTCTGAAGTGAAGGATCACTGCACTCATCATTTAGTCAACTTGTCGGACGGACCACTGTTCCAATAATATTTAAGATTTTTGTCTTCTGAGCTATGAGTATGACCGTATGGAAATTGCGCTAGAAAATTCAATTGCTTGTTCTTATCCAGTTATGAACATTACTCATGCAAAAGACTGTAACGAAGACAACTATCTGATGTATAGCACGGAATGTTTCGACATGCCTCTTATTCTTCTTATACTGGCGCGACCACAGTTGAGTAGGCTAATTATCCCCACTTTTTGCATCTATATCAGAGTTGCTGTATCATAGATTTCGAACCACTGTGCCCTAGACAATCTTCTCTGTCCACGTCTATCTTATCTTCTATGATCATTTGTATTGGGCTGAATTTGTTATTTGAAGGTATGGCCAAAAGAGGCTACTTATACGCATTTCACGAGAGTTAGGATTTCGCATGACTTCCCGGCACGACGGAGCCTCTTCTTGTTGGTGACGCGGTCTACCGATGGCATGCTGAACATCCACATTTAAAATATCTGCAATCGGTTCATTGACGAATCCTCTGCTACCCATTCTTCTTCTTCTTTTTTTGCTAGTTGTTTTACGTCGCACCGACACAGATAGGTCTTACGGCGACGATGGGAGAGCAAAGGGCTAGGAGTGGGAAGGAAGCGGCCGTGGCCTTAATTAAGGTACAGCCCCAGCATTTGCCTGGTGTGAAAATGGGAAACCACGGAAAACCATTTTCAGGGCTGCCGACAGTGGGGTTCGAACCTACTATCTCCCGAATACTAGATACTGGCCGCACTTAAGTGACTGCAGCTATCGAGCTCGGTACACCCATTCTTCAACACTGTAAAGCTGACCGAGTGGGGATATGGATGGTAAAATACATCCACGGCTACTAAAAGGGTGAGCGGCTTTCATTTCGGAAGCGTGGGTTAACGACCTTGGATCCCCTATCTGAGTCCGGCATTGCTTCCACTTACTTGTTGTTTTTTTTTTGCTAGAGGCTTTACGTCGCACCGACACAGATAGGTCTTATGGCGACGATGGGATAGGAAAGGCCTAGGAGTTGGAAGGAAACGGCCGTGGCCTTAATTAAGGTACAGCCCCAGCATTTCCCTGGTGTGAAAATGGGAAACCACGGAAAACCATTTTCAGGGCTGCCAATAGTGGGATTCGAACCTACTATCTCCCGGATGCAAGCTCGCTCGGTCTTACTTGTTTGTTTCAGGTTCCTCACCTTCATATTTCATATCTGACCCCCCTTGATCACTCTTGTTATCTTCCGACCTCGATTGTGTTAGGTTTTCGAGGCCTAGGGAGTCTCTCAACTTGACGCCCTTCGTAGCTCCTCTGTCTCTCTCTTGCCGATACCTTCATTTTTCGAAGCGTTGTACTTCTTCCACTTTCCCTTCTGATTAGTCTTAATAGAGAATGGTTGCCCCGTTGTACTTCCTCTTAAAACAATAATCACCACTACTACCTCTGTAAAGCTTTACCAGTAACACATAACACTTCATCCACCAATAAGATTCGAATCCAAGTCATGGTTGCACTCAATAAGTTTTACTCCAGAAACACACTGCTTACAATGCTGATTCTTGTTTGATTTCTTCTTCCGGACACTATGCTTCCGTTAACCAAAGGCAAAACTCCTTGCTTTTGATTCTCTCCAAAAAGGAATTCGATCTTCTAAATTGTTAGCTACTATTATCGCCGTGCTACCTGCATAGCGCGTGGTGTTTATTTGCTTCTCATCGATGTTAATTCCTTTATAAGTTCATCAAGGGCGATTCACAATGCAAGTTAAAGAGTACTGGAGGTGATTTACATCCTTGACTTACTGTGCATATATTTTTATTTTGACCTCTTCAGTAACGATTCCTTCAGTTTTGATGAGTACTGTCTGATTAAAGTACGGGTTCTTGATTATGATAAGTTTGTCGTGTTTGATGTTACCGTATTTGCAAGATGTTCATTTTCCTAGTTGGCCTAGCCCCAAGTCCTGCTATATGGCACAACGGTATTAACGGCATAATCAGGGAATTCTACAAAACCCATTTCGAAGTTGTAAAATGAGGCGATGCATTTGAAAGATAACAGAAGAGTTGTATACACTTCGTTAATCAGGCTCATTTGTATAGGTAGGCACTGCCTGGGAATGTATTCGAGAAAGAAAAATAGAAAGGCCTTTCAGTCATGGACTTCAGTGATCCAATGAGAATCGAACTCGATAGTATCCAGTATCGGGAGATAGTGGGATTGAACTTCACTGTCGGCAGCCCTGAAGATGGTTTTCCGTGGTTTCCCATTTTCACATCAGGCAAATGCTGGCGCTGTACCTCAATTAAGGCCACGGCCGCTTCCCTCCCACTCATAGCTCTTTCCTGTCAAATCGTCGCCATAAAACCTGCCTATGTCGTTGCGAAGTAAAGCAACTTGCGATCCAATGAGATGCTTAAGATTAAGATGATGATGATGATGATGATGATGATGATGATGATGATTACGATGACCATGACAGCCCGGCTGTTGGACATGCTCATTAAGGCGTCAAGTCCCTATTGTCTGACACCATGGTTAACTGGTTTCAGTCACTTTGGTGAAGAACATTTTCACCATCAGATTGTTGGCCGGCAAAGTAGTCCGTTACGTTACTGGGAAATTACTAAATAACTTTAAAATTATTATTTCAACACTTCCATTGCAAGATGAAGAGGAAGGATGTCCTTGGCAGACAATGCAGCCTTATCTTATTTTATACAAAAATGGACATACGCTTTTACCGTACGTTGACTCGTAATGATGTTGGCTTGAAATATTTGCATTTTACAATCTGGCTTGTAAGATTCGTATTAACATGAATCTTCAGCACGCGAGCAAATTATTAAACCTCCTGTGCCTAATACAAGGACGATTGGGACTATCAACATAACGATTAGCGATCAGATTTCCTCTCCCTTCACTACCTTAAATAACCTTATATTACAGTATTAAACGAGTAATTCCACACTGTAACAGCTATATTCCTCTAATTGTGTATGAGCTCCATGTTGTACGTTTAAGAAAGTCGTAAAATTGTCTAGTCATCACCTCGTTGAGAGAGAGAGCAATAAAATATACGCTGGGTGCTCAGGATTCCAAGTCGATATAAAATTCAGTCGTAGGCATGTTTATTCCCTATTGAGACCTGTCAGATTTGCAACCAGTCTACATCGTGATCTGCACGACAGATATTATTACTGTACTTTCTTCAAATGAAGGTCTTGTTTATGGATTCTTTTATCGCTTGGACTTCATCCGGTTGACAGTCACAGGTTTAATACCTGCTAAGTCATTTTGTGCATTGGCGTCAACAGCGTCGTATGCTCTCACTCCATATGAAAACTGCGGAGGGATTTGGAAATGAACCCAGACTTTCGACACGCAGTCAAGTGATTTTGATTAAAAACTGTATACTAGCACTTCTCCTAATTTGTTAGAAACTCACGGTATTCACATTACTAACGTTTCGATCACAGGCTAAATAACACAATTTTCTAAACAAATACAATGCAGTCATCATCATCGCCATCATCATCATCATCATCATCATCATCATCATCATCATCATCGTCATCATCGATTTATTGATTGATTGGTTGATTGATTGTTTTATTTATTTATTTATTTATTTATTGCTTTATGTATTACTTGATTGATTGATTGATTGATTGATTGATTGATTGATTGATTGATTGATTGATTGATTGATTGATTGATTGATTGATTGATTGATTGATTGATTGATTGATTGATTGATTGATTGATTGATTGATTGATTGATTGATTGATTGATTGATTGATTGATTGATTGATTGATTGTTGATATCGTGCTGTCTCCGGGTATGTCTGGTGCAGTTCTTTCTAGTTGACACCCATGGACGACCAGCGCTTCTAAGTGAAGGTTGATGTTGAATAAGGTATGTAGAGAGTGAAATTAGGTATCGGCACGTCGTTTACTCCTGTTGAATAACACCAAGATGTCAAGTTCCCCTGCATAGGGGGATGCGGTAAGACTACTAAGGCAATAATTTATCTTGTTTACGTAACAAATCTGCTATGCGTATGTTTGAGAGGTGTCACAATCATTTGGAAGGAACGAGTGCCTCAATTCGAAATGTATGCAAAGGCTGGTCTGTGTAGATTGGAGTGTTTACATGTTATGGTTGATCGTGCGGACCGAGATAGACAACGGAAGAAGCGGATGTCGAACGAAGCCACTCGTGTACATCCACTGCTTCAAGACGCCTAGTCGCAGAGGTAAATGCTAGGGGTGACTCAGAATACAATTTGGTAGCTGTGAAAACGTATCCAGGAGATTGTAAGTGTTGTAAGGCTCCTCGCACGGGCTGCAAAGGAAAGTAAACTCAGGCGAGAGGATCGTTTCATACGTCTAAAAGTTCTCCGAGACCAAATGTCAAGTTACAGCACGAGCTCTACATATGGGCCTATAATCAGGCTTCTGGAGTACGAGTTAGTGATCAAACAGTCAGAAACTGGCTTACAGAGGCCACTTTAACATCTCGACGATCCGCATGAATTTCTGCACTGGACAGACGATATCGTGGTGGAAGTCTGCAGTGTGCTAGAGATCATACGCACTAGCAGCGATGGCACTGGCGTCATGTATTGTTCTCGGATGAATTTTATTCAGATAGCCGTCTGCGAGTCCGGAGAAGATGTGGGGGAGCAATTTCATCTGATAGCTGTAGAATCTATCGGTGCTTATGGAAGTGGATTTGTTATGGCGTGGACGAGTCTCGATATGAAAACAGATCTGATCATTCGTAATGTATCATTAACTACCCGACGGTACATTCATGTGATTACTCATGTGAGAAAACTTGAATAAAATACAGTACCCATGTATGATCATGCTAGAGAGCATGATGTAAGCATCGTTCGGAGACTTCTTCGAAATCACCATATGCAACGAATGGAGCGGTCATCACGGCTTGAATCTGACTGAACAAGTCTAGGACCAACTGGACTGACTCATCAGAGTGAGAAGTCTACCATCCCAAACACTACGAGACCTAAGAGATAACTTTTTGGAAGAGTGAGGAAATTTGCCTCAGTTGAACGTTGGGCGCCTTGCCAGAAACATGAGGAGGTGTTGTGAAGCTGTTATCCATGCCAGTGGTGGCAATACCCTTATTAAATTGCTTAATTACTACGTAACCATTTTTGTGTATGACTAGCGACCACTTTGTTCATGATACGTTCTGCAAGGACGTGATGTGTTGAGTGTCCAGATGACGCTTTCAATTTCAGTTCTTATTGCAAAGAAAAATTGTTTTCATTGCGTGCCTGTTGTCATTTCAATATGTGTGATTATCACGGAGGTGGAGAATTTATTTCTTGAGCAGTGTATTTTTATAACTGATTGGTGCTGTTTCTCTCGATACTAGGAAATCGTAAAATTTGAGCATGCTCTAACAATGATTTAATATTGAGATATAACTTAAGTATATTAATTCGACTTCTTTGCATATCATTATGTTCAACGTGTACAGTTTTCAGGCATCCCTCAAAAACTATTAGGCGCACGGTCAAGACATCATCGAAAAATAAAAAAGATAAAATTTAAAAATCGGATCCAAAATGAACGTGGTGAATGTCATAGAAGAACTTGTAATATTTTAATGACATGTATTTTATTAGAGATCAGAGATAATGGTTATGAATTGTTTTCTCTTTCAGAAGATTTCTTTATCAGCTTTACATTCTAGTTGTGTTTGAGTTAAATGTCTTCCTATAGGACATTCTTTGGCATTATTTTTCCTCACTCTCCTGTATAATACAGATAAGTGAGCTTCTTCTTGTGATGACGTTTCTTACGAACATATCTATCTCTCAGAGAGTTAATAATTGTGATCATTTTAAAATATTTCCTCTGTCCCAAAATAATAGTCGCGTTTGTTTCGCAAGTAATTTATTGACAATAAACAATACAGAAATGAATATACTTATAACACTAGTACGCCACATCAAGCCGATGATATTGACAGTACTCACAACTGCACCTGATCGCTCAACACGTCCTAAGCCAGCACGAGCTGATATCACAATATCGGAATCACACTGTAGAACAAGAGGTATACACCCCTGTAGCTGCAGTTTCTGTTTCCCCATGTGAGGCAGGTTGTAACAGTTCTTTCCATGAACCTTCATGCATTGAACCATAACTTGTTGCAGGGACAGGAAAACATTATTCAGTGTCTCAGTAGGAAGGTCGTTGAAGGCTTTTTTAACAGCAGTAACAAGTTCAGCTACTGTGGATGTTGCCTCTTGATATTTGAGGACTGTATGGCATGGAAGAAGCCAATGACATTCATATCCGGGATATTTGGTGGCTGACGGTACAATTGTATGGTTAGACCAGTATTAGAAGCGGCAGCTTTATACTCAGGATCAGACGGATCAATGTGCGGTTTTGTATTATCCTGTTGTATGTAGATGGGTTTTATGCTGTCCATGAAGGCCATTTTAACTGGATAGTAGGAAGAAGTTTCTCGATGAGCATCTTTCTGTATTCGTCCTGTGTAATGGATTGGATAGGTTTCGTAACCAGTATTCCCCTAGGCCTATTTTTGCTACTGCGTTTTGCTGGTTCCCGGATGATGAATGGAAATACCCCAAGTTTACCATCAAACTACTGGTTACGCATTGAATCAGGACAGGGACGTACCACTGCTGCTAGAAACATCACCTTCGTAATGAAGCATTTATTCTGACAGGTTCGATGTGGATAGGATTCTTCAGCAGCAAGGTAAAATCGTCCTTTTTATGCAGTCATGTAAAACCATTTTTCATCAACATGAATCTGATCGAACATGTCCTGAAATCTTGCTCTGCGTGTCTAAATTGCTGGATCCAACATTGACAGACAAAATTGCAAACGGTTCTGTTCTCCTGTGAAGTTCAGTGTTGGTTTCAGTCTTGATGAATGTCGTCGAACAGCTTTTTCTTGGATTCTGCGATGCACTGTTGATTTTGCCACACCCAAAGCGACAGCTACAGATCTGATAGTCTTTCTTTGACGCAATGGAGTCTATCCTGATCTATGCATTTCTTCTTTCTACCGACTCTCCCTTTCATTCTAGCGGAGACATCATCAACAATGTTGTCATTCATTATGGAGTTCTCACCTTGTTTCCATATGCGCTCTATGGACCATCTATGAACGGTAAATTTCACAGCACTTTCTATTATTACACCTCTTTACAAGATGCCATTATTACTTACACGAAGTAAATGCTCATAATTGGCCCTCCTCTGACCATCATCAATATTTTTCACTGTTCCCATTTCTTCAGTGGCACTTTATCACTGCAAGTACAATATGTAAACGGTACGTACTTCATATTGACATCTATTGTACACACAAAGCGTCTGACTCACGTCACTAACACTGCATTCACCGATAGCTTGCGTTGATGTAAACACCTTGGTTCATGCGACCGCCTACCAAGGTCATGCGCATATGTCCCAGACTGCTAAACCAATTTATATGCCCTGCGACAGAGCAAACATCACTATTCTGTGCTTAAATTGCTATTACGTTGCCGTTGTTAACAATAAAAGCTCGTTGACGGAATGCGACTATTATTTTGGGACAGAGGAAGTATATATTCTCCTGAGTGGCTGAGCAGCCCACGACCACAGACCACAGGTGTTTGTGTGTGGTAGTAGCCTCGAGTTTCCCATCGTGCACTATCATGGTTGGGTGTCGGTAGCTGTGGTGGCGTGGTAGATTTTGGGGTTGAAAGTGGCCAACTACAAATAAAAATAGATGTGTGTGTTCCTATGTTTCACCTTGCAGCCAAAACTATCCACCGCAGACCACTGGTGTTTGTATTCGATAGTATCTTGGAGTCTGTGATCGTGCGCTGTAGTGGCTCTGTGTCGGCAGCTGTGTTAGTGTGAGAAATATGGGAGTTGAAATTGGCCGACTATATATAAAAATAGACGTGTGTGTTCGTATATTTCACCTCGCAACCACAGATAACCATCGCAAAACACCGTTGTTTGTGTTTGGTAGTAGCCTCGAGTCTCCTATCATGCACTATAGTGGTTTCGTGCGAGTAGCTGTGGTGGTGTAGGAGATGTGAGGGTTGTAATTGGCCGACTTCGTCATTGAATGAATTTAAATGAGAGTGTAATGGAAGGATCGGCATGAGAATGTACTCTAGAAGGCTGTGATGTATGCTCCTTGGTTTTATATACGGATACCATCTATGATTCATCTGGCAAGTGTATGGTGATCTCGGATCGATAACAGTTTGGTGCCTGAGTGCATCTTTGAGTATTTCCTGTAATATTTAATATAAAGCAGATACTTACTGAAACATTTCCTTAAAAATAATATTGAGGCAGTAATCCTAAACGGCAAAGCAAAAAGGAAAATAGGTTTACATACCATCCATTGATCTCAAATGATATGCATTTTGTTTCAAACGCTTCCAATTTCCAGTGAGATTAGCTTTATAGTATGACTATGAAGAAGGCTAAGGGTGAAACGTTCCTCTATTGCGATAACAGTTAGAAAGATTTCTGCTTCTCATATGGCTTTCTCGCGTGTTGGATAAGCCGAAAATATGTTTACGCATGTGCCAGAGAACATGACATCACATGCAGTGTATAAGAATGTATTTTTATAAATTACTTAGTGTGTAAGATATTAATGTACCCCCCAAAATAATAAGAAAAGCAGGAAAAGAAAAACCGTGGTCTTTTTATGCACGTTTTCTGTATCATATAGTGTGGTCGGAAACAACGGTCTAACCCACGTACAGATTTAACAATACTGCCTATAAAAGCCCATTTGAATCCACCCGTTAATTGGCTAATTTCATCAGCTGATAAAATTACAACGGCGCGAAATATCAAATAAATTCTTCCATATTTTTATCAGTATGACCATCCCTCTAATGGTCATGTGTCCATTGTTTCCGACCACCCTGTATAGAGAAAACCACCGGGTGTACAAATAGCCCAGCGAAGCGGTTTGTCTTCAACTCTAATGATAATAATAATAATAATAGTAATAATAATAAACTTGTCTGAGTGGATCAGACGGTTCCTGATCTCAAGTAGACGGATATGATCCGGGATCAGTCCAGTGGTATTTGAAGATGTTCAAATACGCCCGCCTCGTGATGATAGATTAACTGATATGCAAAAATAACATGTAGGACAAAATTCCGGCACTTCAGTCGGGATAGAAACCATTAACTTGGGGGTCACGTGTCGGGCACTCTACTTTTGATCGAGCGAGGCAGCTTATTGTTGCTGATATGGTAAATGATATACTGCATAAGTGATTATTTAACATTTAATAATATGTTGAATATTATCAACAAGGAGAAAAGGAAATGAGGCAAGAATAGCACAATATGACCTTGTATGACCAGAAACCTTCTTACACCACGCTTCGTGAAAGGAACTGACATACCTGGGAAACGTATCTGTGGTTTCTCCTTTCATAAACCACGGTTATTTGTGAAGTATCAGGGCTGGCCCTGATGAAATTTTACAATCCGACGCCTGGTGTTGCTTAATGGCTACACAATACTCGTGTAAATGACATTTCTTAAACTTTTTTTTTTTTTTGCTAGTTGCTTTACGTCGCGCCGACACAAATAGGTCTTATGGCAACGGTAGGACAGGGAAGGGCTGGGAGTGGGAAGGAAGCGGCCGTGGCCTTAATTAAGGTACAGCCCCAGCATTTGCCTGGTGTGAAAATGGGAAACCACGGAAAACCATTTTCAGGGCTGCCGACAGTGGGGTTCGAACCTACTTAAACTTATTCATTCCCATTCAGTTTGTATTACAGTACTACCTATAGTCGTATGAGTAAGGAATAAATCCCTAAATCACAATAAACTAGTTAGTACTAGTAAACATTTTAAGACGGCCGAATACACAGGATAGCCCAATTCTGCTGTTAGCCTGTTCAGTAGTTTTGACAATCAATGGAGATTTTAGGCTGAACTGGAAGTGGCACGTCTAGTGTATAAGTAAACGTGTCCTCATGCCGTGGTGGTGTAGCTCATTCCAGGCACATCCCTAAAGGGAATCAACTTCAATCACATGTAAGCCCTCCTACAACTTTTAAATCTCTGGCAGTACCGGGAATCGCACCCGGGTCTCTAAAGACCGCTGCTTATAGCGCTAATCGTTAAGCTACGGAGGCGGATGACTAGCTTAACACAAAGTAAGGATTTTCTTCTAGATACTTCTCCATTTTCAGAATCACTATGGCCTTTTGCTTTGTTGGGAATTCTAGTATTCCCATTGTTCGAATCCTGGCCAATGTGAGCGGAATTTTTGAAATGAAAAGTCACGGCTCTGTGGTTCGTAATCCACGTAAAACTGTAGGTCAAGATATCAACTTCCATTTTATAATCCTTCTCCCACCAGCTCTCGTCACCACCGTAGACACTAAACTGATAATGGTCCCATTTCGTAGAGAATATATTTATTAATAGCAGCAGTATTACGATCTTGATTTACAGTTTTCGGGATTAATAAATTTACATATCATCTACCGGTGAAAATTAATTCCTCATATAACTAACAAGAGGCAGTATTTTTTTCTGAAAAATCTAGAAATATGCGAGACTTATAAATCAAAACAATACCATATTCAATGCATTTCAAATAACGGAGGATTTACGATTCCTCTTCGGTTTATAGGCACTTGGACCAGGCCTCGAATATGGTGGTGTTTCGGTAATGTGACTGGAGTATAACACCAGAGGCCATATCTTTGCACATCACTACAGCGAGGCATAAAATAGGTGCAGTGTTCTCCAGTGAGGTAATAAAATATTTATGCATCGTACTTTATTATAAAGCTGACGGGGCTATGTCGTAAATTATATGCCCCTCCTGTTTCCCTTGTGGCTGTCACACTCAAGTTATGTTCAAATTCTACGTGAGGCTTGGAAAATACAAAAAAATGTGCCCACATCACATATGCAGCCGTCGTTCCACTGCAAAACTTGTTTAGGAAAGCCAGCGTAAATATCATCTTTCATTAGTTTCTAAAAGGGTTAAATTTGCATTTAATAGCACAGTGGTTCGGACAAACAACCACTTCGCTATTCAGCACAGCCAACAAAAAAGCCAAAATGATCGCTCATGTCCGACGACGGATACGGTACCAGAAGGAGAAGAGGAAGAAGAAGCAGCAGCAGCAATGAAGTGCATGTCTTCTAGTGAAACCATGTGACGTGCTGTGAATTTCAAAAATTGACAAATCTCAATCTAATGATTTTGCAACGTGTTCTAATTTCTGAGAAGTCTGGTTGGAAAATTAATGATTTTTTGGTATAGTGCTTGTTATTTCGGTTTTCTTTGATGTTAGAGACTTACGTTTATCAGCCTCGTCAAGTGTCTCGTGTTAGGACCTATACAAATGTGTGTAATTGTTAAGAAGTGTACTAGAATAAGAGGGAGTTACTGCTGTATTCTAACATCAGGCTGAAGTAGAAATGGAGAAAGACATAATATCACGTCTAGGATGTATTTGAAAGCGAAGTGATTTGTCCTTACGAGAGAGAGTCTTACTGTTAGACCTAGTTCCTACACTGCTATGTAGCATATCGGGTAAAGTTCCCAGCGAATCCGATCGGCCACCAGGATTTCGGCTTCATCACAATTCACGTCCATACGTTCAAAATCTGTTTTAAACGTTCATTTCCAGCTGTTCTTTTCCTAGTCCAGTGTCCATCCGGTGGTACCCGCATTGCGCAATCAATCAATCAATCAATCAATCAATCAATCAATCAATCAATCAATCAATCAATCAATCAATCAATCAATCAATCAATCAATCAATCAATCAATCAATCAATCAATACTGATCTGCATTTAGGACAGTCGCTCAGGTGGCAGATTCCCTATCTGTTGTTTTCCTAGCCTTTTCTTAAATGATTGCAAAGAAATTGGAAATTTATTGAACATCTCCCTTGGTAAGTTATTCCAATCCCTAACTCCCCTTCCTTTAAACGAATATTTGCCGCAATTTGTCCTCTTGAATTCCAGTTCTTGAATTAAGTAATCCTGGTGAGGGTCCCATACACTGGAACCATACTCTAGTTGGGGTCTTACCAGAGACTTATATGCCCTCTCCTTTACATCCTTACTACAATCACTAAATACCCTCATAACAATGTGCAGACATCTGTACCCTTTATTTACAATCATATTTATGTGATTACCCCAATGAGGTCGTTCCTTATATTAAGACCTAGGTATTTACAATGATCCCTAAAGGGAACTTTCAAACCATCAACACAGTAATTAAAACTGGGAGAACTTTTCGTATTTGTGAAACTCACAACCTGACATTTAACCCCGTTTATCATCATACCATTGCCTACTGTCTATTATCAAGGTCATTTTGCAGTTGCTCACAATCTTGTAACTTATTTATTACTCTGTACAGAATAACATCATCTGCAAAAAGCCTTATCTCTGATTCCACTTCTTTACACATATCACATATATATAAGAAAACATAAAGGTCCAATAATACTGCCTTGAGGAATTCCCTATTTTATTAAAGGGACAGATAAAGCTTCGCCTACTCTAATTCTTTGAGTTCTGTTTTCTAGAAAGAGAGTCACCCATTCAGTCACTCCTTTGTCAAGTCCAATTGCACTCATTTTTTCCAGTAGTCTCCCATGATCTACCCTATCAAATGCCTTAGATAGGTCAATCACGAAACGGTCCAACTGACTTCCTGAATCCAGGATATCTACTATATCTTGCTGGAATCCTACAAGTTGAGCTTCAGTGGAAAACTGCCAAACCAGTAATTACTTTCGCAAACATGTCTTATATAATCTGAAAGAATGCATTCCCAAAGCTTACATGCAATGCATGTCGAACTGACTGGCCTGCCATTTTCAGGTTTATGTCTATTACCCTTTCCTTTGTACACAGGGGCTACCATAGCAACTCTCCATTCATTTAGTATAGCTCCTTCAAACAAACAATAATCAAATAAGTACTGCAGATATGATACTATATCCCAATCCATTGTATTAAGTAAATTCCCCGAAACCTTATCAATACCAGCTGCTTTTCTAGTTTTCAACTTTTGTATCTTACTGTAATTGTCATTATTGCCATAGGTAAGTTTCAAAACTTCTTTAGTATTAGTTACCTCCTCTGTATGAACATTATCCTTGTAACCAACAATCTTAACATACTGCTAACTGAATACTTCTGCCTTCTGAAGATCCTCGTATTGTGCCCTTTTCAAGGCATGTGTGGCGGTACACCGCTTGCTCGACTGTTGCTCCGGCTGCTCCTGTAAATAAAAACATTTAATTATACGTACCGCTCACGTAGACTCCATCTCCTTCAGCTTTCCTCGGGTCCGTCGGGCCACACAATTGAGGGGTGAGGAAGTAAAATATCGGCGGCTCAACCAACTACAAATAACAGTACCCAAGGACTGAATTGAATTTAAATGAATGAAAATGTATTAACAAAAATTGGCGAAAGAAAACAAAGCAGAAATTTAAATGAATCCAAATAATATGGAATAAAAATAAAAGATATAACTGGAGATAATAAAACTCAAGTCTACCTGAAATTAAAATCTGCCTTACTTAAACTTGACTGAAGGTCACAAATTGAAAATAACGATCATCACCATCGAACTAATGACTCCAATCTCCATTGACACTCAAATAAAACGAACCAAAATAGTCTGCCAAGACTTGCCATACACAGAAAAATATCCCATGACTTATATTGAAACTGAAAATTCAACTAAATGGGATTTTATAAATTATTAATTAATTAATTAATTAATCAAATACTCTAAAATCGCAAGTGGGTGTCTTAAATTCATGATTATAACTACTTATTAACTTGCCAATTTCTCAACTGTAATATCAATGTTTTGTGAACAAAATAAGTGGAAAAGACAAGAAAAATCCATGAACACTTCCCGTTCTGCCGAATAATATCTCGTTAATATTTATAAACTTTGCCACAACAAAATAACTGGTGGCTAAACCAAGAAAAATTATCAAGAACACAAATTTATTATGAACACATCAATTCTTATATCATTATTAATCTCCTGTGATAGTTCTGGACACTCAAACAAAATAAATTAGGCCAAGTGCCTCAGTTATTACACTTATCAAATGAACTCGCCCCTTCACAAATTAATTTACTTTACATTGCCGCTGTCTACACTTGTACTGAGAATAACAAACTGTGTTGTTCTACTGTTAATGGAGGCAGATTCCATCTTAGATAGTTTGCGGCGTTTATCACATAACCTTTTCCAGAAGTCGGTTCATTTGCATAATTAATTAGTAGTAGTGGTGTCGAATTTCATTTGTTTGTTACGTTGCCTTCATGCCTGCGTAAAGAACTTGTTTCAGTTGAATCTGACTATGAATAACACGTGGTCCCATTTAATTAATCCTTAAAATTAGTATTTACAAGAATATACACAGTACTGGAGAAACAATGTGCTCCAAACAAAAGAAGAAATGAAATGCAAAATAACCTAACTATTCCTACATTTAAATTAAATAAAATACAATCAGATTCACGTACCTTCGGCCTCTACACTATAAAATACAGCAAATAAAATATCAAAAGGAATGAAAAGAAAAGGAACAACATTCTCAAAAATAACGTGATCACTGCCTATCATAAATTAATGAAAAACTCGGAAATTTAATAATGCAAAAACATCTCTATCAAAAATGAACCTCAACTACAACTGAGTTGAATTTGGCGGCAATCCCAAAACATAGGACGTCAATGTATGAAATCAATATTTTCGAATTTAAAGAATGAGAAATATGCGTCATCATAATCACAAATTAACTTTCAAAATTATACATTGCTGGCTCGCTCTGTTTCATGCCTCCACTCGGCCTCTTATTAGAATATCTCCGAGTGTTATGTCATCCCTGGAAAAATATTTGCGTACTTAAACCTTCCGCCTATAATTATCACATGTACTGTCGTATATTTACATCTATCATTCAAATTGATTATCATTCAATTCTCATATTTATCTCATTACTCTCAACGTATTATCCATTTGTCAACATAGCCCTGCTCATTTATCACGCAGGCTCAATAACTTCACTAATTCATCGTGTCGTTCTCATATTCATAAATACGACATTATTTATACAATATGGTCCTCAAGACTCTATTTTCCATTTCACCATTATTATCATCAGGGACATTACTGCATTTTTATACTCGGTTACTTCGATCTTTCATATCATATTCACAAGCTTCCATGAATTTCAAAGCCGGCTGGCAACGATTTCTACCTCTAAAATTGAATATAATAAATACGATTGCCTGCCACACTCAACTGTCGAAAATTCGAAACCGTGTACCCACGAAGAAATAAATATCGTGCATTTAACAACTTACACCAATCAAAACAACTGAAAGAAATCCAAGACTGGATATCAAGCTGTGATCACGTAAGATAACAATAACTCAGATACGCTGTAATACCACGTCAGCTGATTTGAAAATAACCCGGCAAACACTCACAAGAAACAAAATATTACTATTTATCCATGTTATTATCATTATTATTATTATCATAATTATTATTATTTATAAGACTTGAAAATACCTTGTGCAAAAAAACACCTACTGTAAAGTAAAAAATTATTTTATACGTTAACCACACAAAACTCATGTCCAAAAATGTCTCAAACAAGATTAACGAGAATTTAAAAGAATATGATTATTATTTAATGATTATTATGATTTTTACTGACACCCTGACATTTACATCCCGAATCGTTAGATGTAATTGCCGTGGTCTCACTCCTACCAAAAAATAAGCTCCCATGGGTACATGAATTTTTATATATACAAAAATACCTGCGATCACTAACCTAAAATGACCACGAATTATTCATGTCATCATCAATTACATATCACATAAATACAACATGATCTTTACCTTATGTGCCGGCAGGTGTGCTGCATCCTTGTCAGCCTCCACTACATGATTCTTAATCCATCTTGATCATCTTGCTGGGAATATAAGACACTTCGCACACACGATTCGGATCCATTTTAATTTACGTAGCACTCGTAAGATTTTTCCGAAGCACACGCACAATCTTGAATTTATTTACTCGTAAATATAATTTACACAGTATACACGGAATTAGCACACATTGAGTTGGTGTTCATTGTCAGGAACAAATTACCTAGGTTGTTGATGACTTTGCCACTAGGTCTGCACAGCTTGCCCCTTCAGTTGTTTGAACAAGGGATTAAAAGTTATTCACCTCGCTTGGAAATAGAAAGTGTAGGTCTTCTCCTTCTCCCGTTACATTCCACTGGTAACCAAACTCTCTCCCTCTAAAATAGCACGAGTAGTGCTTGGTTTAAATGTCTCAAATGAAAAAATAATTTTTATTCAATGCGCAAATTTAATTGCAGTGTTTTTCTGATCAGTCACAGAGTAAATTTATATAAAATGAAATTTCCTACCGGCTCAATTACTATTGTGTAACTAAAAGAAGCAATAACATATGTCCTGAACCAATACCTTAAGCAAGGGACGATTCCAAGCAGCTGGAGAAAGTCCACAGTCAAAATGATATATAAAGGAAAGGGAAGCACTGAAGATCCAAACGCTTATAGAGGCATCGCTCTCGAATGTACGATGCTAAAGATCCTAACAAAACTCTTATGTCAACGCCTAACTAGAGAAGTCGATTCCAAACTACTAGAAGAACAATTCGGTTTTAGAAGAGAGAGGAACACGATTCAGGATATCAAGTGTCTACTGGATGATATTGCAGCAGGTACAACTAGAGCGGGAGGCAAGCTGTATACCATTTTCGTCGACTTCTCCAAAGCCTTCGACTCTATCAGCCGAAAAATTATAATGGAGAAACTAGACAGATTAATGAGAAGCAATGCAAGTCTCAAACGACTAATTCAGAACATACTGGCCTCAAACTGCATAGAAATTAATGACGGAATAGCGAAGTCCAACCCAATTCAACAAACCACCGGTGTACTACAAGGGGATCCACAAAGCCCACTATTATTTATAATTGCTACGGCGGACATTACAGAAGTAATCCCTAAAGAAACAAGCATATATATGTATGCAGACGATATCGTGATTGCCTCGAGGTCCAGCGAGAAACTGCAAGAGACACTTGACGCGCTGGTGAAATGGACAGAAGAGAATGAACTTCAGTTAAATGAGGAAAAGACAGTAACAATGACATTTAGGAAAGGAGGTAAAGCATCAGAGTTTCATATACGTGGGAGACCTCTAAAGAATGTATCGAACTTCAAGTATTTGGGGGTCACACTACAAACTAGAGGTAAAGTTTTCTCTACCCACATCAATGACAGGACAAATGCAGCAATCAGAGCCATCAACGACATACAGAATTTGAATAAGTTATCTATCAAACAGCCCTGAACTATTTGACCTCAAAGTGTCACCAGTGATCACCTATGGATTAGAAATTGTATGGCCGCATCTAAAAATGAAACAGTTCGAGCAATTATAAAAAGTGAAAGCTACGTTTCTGAAAAAGGCACTATGTGTCTCGAAGTATACGCCTTCAAGGCTTGTATATGAGTCAACTCGCGAACCTTTCTATGTAGAAGATGTCCGTTGTCACCTACCGCTACCAACTACACCAACATATCTACAGTTCATAGAAAAATTACGAGCAAAGAAGAGAGACATATGGAGCGAATATTACTCGACGGACGCAATGATTTACAAAGACTGGCAAGCAGGAGGATATGAGCTCAGACACTTGATTACACGCTTTACAATACACGTATTTCATTATGAGCTGTGTAAAACAAAGAAATTCCATCAACCAGACATGGACTGTGTATGTGAACGTTGTGGTAAGAGCTGTGAACGATATCATGCCATGATTTGTACTTGTCGGCGCGAATCGATGATAGCCTTCTGCAGAGATGACTAATGTTGTGTATTAATACAAATATATTTTGGCCATTGCGTGCAATAAAATATTATTATTATTATTATTATTATTATTATTATTATTATTATTATTATTACTTTTATTATTATTATTATTATTATTATTATTATTATTATTACTTTTATTATTATTATTATTATTATTATTATTATTATTATTACTATTGTGTAAGTTATGTGAGCTAGAAAACTGCGGTGTAACTAAATGTTCTGGCAAGTCCCATAGTTCAGTCAGTATTCTCCGTGCGGCTTACCACGTTAAGTGTTCATTATAAAACATTCTAGCAACAAATATCATTAACATTTTGACTGTTCTAATTGAGTCAACTTTTTCTACGACCTGATCTCCTAATATTATCAGAGTTCTCCTAGATGTTCGTCATCTGATTTAACTCACGAATCACACTAAGCGATGACTAAATATGAGTAGCCGGTTCACATACCATCGCCCTGCGCTGCACTTGAAGATTTGACTGTAGGCTCGGAAATTGCAACTAAGACTGAGATATTGGCAAAGTGTCGCCACTAGTTTTGTAAATTCAAGAAGCTTCGCCTCCCACGTAGTTCCACTGGAGGGGTGTGGCGTAGTGATATGACACCTTGGATTAAGTTTTTAATTGCCCGTAGATTTAATGTTCAGTAACTGCATTCTGATTATTCCTAAATTTGGTGTGATTCACCTGTTGCACTCCACTATCAGAAATGATCGTTGATTACTTTATAAATTGAAATGCGTCGTAGGGCCTATTTACTCCCGCACCATGGCACTTCCCGCCATGACAGTCAATGTCATGGGTGAAACCATTCTTTTACACAATGCTGATAAATTATTATTTACAGAATAATTAATCACATATTCACATAAATAAATTTCCAAATATTATTTCCAGATTAGGACACGATATTTTGCTACTTCCTTCGACACCAAATCACGAAATACTGGATAAATATTCCCGCTGGAACAAGGCAGTTGAATTTTGGAATTTCTGATTGGCTAAAATCTTGACGCTTGTCTTGGCTTGGGTGAAACCATTTTCCGTCAAGGGGTGACAGGTATTCGTTCTTTCTCCGTCACACACTTAGGTGCGCCGCATTCCTTTCTGCCGTTTCCCGTGAGAAAACTGTAGAAAGTTCCGCGCTTAGCGGTGTCATAAAAGTATATTGGAGAAAGCTTTTACCAAACCTATTTCCGGTACGTGATTTTAAAGAATTTCTGGGGATAAATTTCCCTCTTGTGAGATCTGAGCTTGAAACTTTGTGAAACTGCTGGCTCTTTCTCGCTATTTGTAGTATTCGCATGTATGATTTTTAATAATTTAATTAAAGCATCCCTTAGGCTAATCGTCTTATGGGTGCGGTATACACACTCCCCTTGTTCATTAATGAATCCTGGAATATCCTTCTTGGAACCTGTTTCTGCCTTAAGTACCTATACATACTCTTCCATTATCACTAAAATTTGTACGGCCGCATTTCTAGCCATAGGTACTACGGTATAAGAGTAGAGCCGGAACTTATGGACGTATTAATGGACTCTGACAACCAAATGGATCGCATTTTTGAGCAGTTTGTTCATACACAATGTTTTCTTCTTCCTGCAACGATTTTCTCAAGGCTGCGCAGACCACTCCTTTTCAGCACTTCATCATTCGCCATGTGGTTACAACGTATATTTAGAATACGTATCAATCACTGTGTCCCGATTTTACTCAAATTTTCCAAGTCTCACATGCATTTCTAGCCATAGGTGGGGCGGTATAAGAGTAGAGCCAAACTTATGGACGTATTAATGGAGTCTGACAACCAAGTGGATCGCATTCGTTGGAAGATTGCAGAAGGAGACGCTTTCTCGATTCTGCTGCTAATGCCCGAACCTACTTCCAAATTAAATCAGATGAGGCTACCGACATATGGAAATAGATCAATGTCTTTCAGTCCACTCTGTTGCACTGTAATTCGAGCGAATACATTTACACTCCTTATGCTCATCGTGTTCGACCCATCAGAATTTATTCGTACCTCTAAAAGCTTGGCCATCTTGTCTAGCTCGGTAGTAGTATGTTGTAAATTTGGCGTTGTTTCTGCGAGTATAATATGTTACTTAAAATGATCACTAGTTCGCGATCAGCAGCATTGTCTGCACATAAGTCTCAATCATCCAGCTCTTCTACAGTACAATCGTAATACACACCAAGTGTCAGAAAATTACCTCAGTAATATGTTACTTAATGCTATTGTAAATCTAGAGACACTGGTGTCGCTATTACTCACGATTAAATACCCACCGACTGGACCAGATGTAGATCCAGCAGTACTGAGTACAGTAGATGAGCTACGCAGCCAGATTCACTGGGGTCAGACAGGTAGTTCCAAGGGAGGAAATTGACACAAGCTTCTGGCCTATACGCCAATCTCCTACGTTCGTACGATTTCTACATTAGTCGCTTAAGATATGAGTCACTGGGGCGTTCATTAAAGATACTGTGGCAGTAGGTGAACGGGATAAGAGATATCGAATGGCACGGTGTTGGGGTCATGGCCGAAAACTTTGACGTAGAATACGTATCGCGTGATAGGTATTGTAAATAGAAGTAAATAGAAATGGTTTGACATTTGTTTTTGGTTCTACAGTATTTTTTTTCACAAGACCAAGTCAATACGCAATGGGCCTGCGATATGAGAAGTAACGGAAAGAGATCGACGTCAATATTACGGGCGAAATTAAAATCTACACTCCTGTAAAGAATCATTTCCAGGAGACTGGAAGTGTTACCAGGCACGCTGACACGGGCCGCCAATGAATAACAACTCTAGGACACGTGGTGGTGATGGCGGCGGTGATTATTGTTTTAAGTGGACGTACAACCGGGCAATCAAGACTCGTTTTCTGCATCTACACGCTCTCCGAAACCACAACGAATGGAGTAGCCATCCAGTAGTCACGACTTGAATTCGAGGAGGAAAGCATCCGAGAAAGAATTCCACTACCCCAACACAATAAGTCCTTGAAGGCGCATTATTGGAAGAAGTTAAGGTAAAGTAAGGGTGTATTCTGCCCGAAGGCATTTCCGAACCTCCGCAGAGGCATGTCTGAGCCGCAGTTTACGTACGGTTGGGTGGCCAGTTCCTTTCCGCTCCTCCATTCCCTTACCCCCACCAACAGCGCGTGGCAACCCATCCAAATCTTGACCACGCCAAATGTTGCTTAACTTCTGAGATCTCACGCGATCTGGTACTTCAACACGGTTTCGGCCGTTGGCTGGAAGGAGTTAATGAAATGTTAAAAAATGAAGAAATAAATTTTAGAGCAGTGCCTCCTCATCATCACAAGAGTGATCACATGATCAGTATCTACATCCATGAATTCTTAAGATGCGCTTGGCTGCGGCTTCAGTACCACTAAAATCGCCTCATGGCGCTCGGTTGTCTGCATCCAGGGGAATAAATGTGCGTAAACACAAATCAGCCTTAGCTAAGCGACGAATTGCTGAACTTTTCATAGGAAAGAGATGGGGATCAGCTATTACCGAACAGGAGTCTCCATTGAAGAAACCAGGGACAAAGTCATAAAATGTTATCGGTATCAGATTGTTCTCATTAGGGAAGCTATCAATTATTACAGCACCCTGTGTTTCAATAATAATGGTATCTTCATATGCAACTACAAGACGTTATTTTCGCGCGTACTTCGCAAAAGTAAATAGCCTGGCTACCACCACATAACTCACAAAAAATTAAATATACAAGAATAACAAAACTTATGGTTGTCGGCACTATTGTACTATCATCAGGAATACCAATACAAGCATACAGTGTTGCTCAATGACAGTCGAGTACTGAAATATTAGGCTAGTCAGTAAGAGGAATTATAAATTCATTCAAAAATATGGTAGACCTTACAGCTTGAGTCTGTATAAATACATAAGTCGAGTCATAAGTCGTGGCAACTATTTTATTTCTCGCGAACAGGAGACAACACGGAAAATCTAAGATATGAATTTAGAAATGTACGGTATGTACTTGCGTATGATGCCACTAGATGGTGTATGTAAACAACAGTGTGGGTATAAGCATGCCCCCACGTTCAGTGTGTGAGTGAGAGCGTCACAAAATGGAAGTCAACATAAGTACATGCCCTATATTTCCGAATGCATATCTTTGATTTTCCGTGTTGTTTCCTGTTCGCGAGAAAAAAAAAAGTTGCCATGACTTATGACTCGACCCTCGTATATCGGGAGGAGGTGGTGTGCGGGCTGTTGACCCATCCCATGGATGCGTAATTGCAAATAACAGGCATATTTGATTGAATGGAAACGTGACAATGACATTACCTAATCAAGCAGTTCAGCAGATGCCACGCCCATTTCTGCAGTGTGCAGGCTGGCAAACAAAGCATTATTAAAGTGTGTTTGACTCAACGAAATAAGTTTGTGACAAGAAAGAAGAAACTCAATTCTTTTAATGTCAGTCATAAAAATCCCCAAAATAACCTAAATATCGATTTTTATCTCCGGAGTGTCGCCTTAAATTAGGTATCAACCCGGTACTTGTCTGGAAGAGAAGTGGGAAACCACGGAAATCCAATTCGAGAATGGCCGAGGTGGAAATCGAACCCATCCCCTACTCAGTTGTTCTCCAGAGGCTGAGTACCACGGTTTTCAACTCATATTCAGAAAGTGAGCGTCTAGAATATTTTTTCTGGGATGCTCGGCAAGTATATTTAACGTAAATGTACCATTACATAGGACGGTTCTTTTACCACATGCTTCAAAAATAATGTAATCGAGATAACGTCATCAGGTTCCGAGGAAGGTGGTGGTGATGAGGGGGGGGGGGTGAGGAGGGGCAGGGAACTACGCTCGAACTCCTAATTTCGAATGGTTCAGTACGCTTCGAAACGCTGCGGGAAGCGAATGGACCATCTCACTGGAGCAAGCATGGCGTCTGTTTGTACGCAAACAAGGTCGGCGGATGCCACGGCTGGTCCGTGGTCCGACAGCACTGCACTCCGACCGACCAACCGAGCCGAGGAGGGGTGACCACGGCTCTACAGTGGCTCTACGCCTCTACATTTGGAAGACGGAGAGGGGCTGGTCCCCACCGTCGTCTGTCCTGAGAAAGTTTTTCCGTGGTTTTCCATTCTCCTGCAATAAAGTGATTGCCCGGACAGTTCCTAATAGAGGCCATGGCTGCCAACTATTAGTAGTAGTAGTAGTATTATTAGGTAAACAGTCTGACAATAAAGTAAACTCGTGTCCTCAACCCGAGGTGGTGCAGATCTTTTCAGGCACACCCCCAACGCAGGTGAGCTGCATGTACCATATCAACCATATACTAGCCCTCCTGTCAATCTTAAATTTCTGACTACCAGGAATCGAACCCGGGCCGCGAATACGGCAGTTAATAACACGAACCGTTACGCTACGGAGGCGGACTGACAAAAAATATAATAGCCAACACACATGGTGACTTTATAACCGAAATAAATATTTTCTTTGCAGTTTACGAGCCAGATCGGCGATCTACCGGCCAAATGTGCATTTCGACCCTTTCATGTGGAGCACCGTTCAAAAGACGTCTCTGAAATCACCATGGTGGCTCCATAATGGTTGCCCTACGACCTTTAGGGACTATGTTATACGGGGTAGAATATATGATAATTTCTTAATTTTTTTTTCTAGTTGTTTTACGTCGCACCGACACAGATAGGTCTTACGGTGACGATGGGACAGGAAAGGGCCAGGAGTGGGAAGGAAGCGGCCGTGGCCTTAATTAAGGTACAGCCCCAGCATTTGCCTGATGTGAAAATGGGAAACCACGAAAAACCATCTTCAGGGCTGCCGACAGTGGGGATCGAACCTACAATCTCACGAATACTGGATACTGGCTGCAGTTAAGCGACTGCAGCTATCGAGCTCGGTCTTAAATTGTTTCTTATCAACTTTAGAACGTATATTCTCATTCATGATGGGTGTATTTTTTAATTAAATTTCTTTCGACAGACCTAACGGTACCATTGTGGTAGACTTGGAACAATTAGGGCAGAAGTTAAATCATGAGCACAGTTTTCTCAATTGCCAAATGCACCGAAACATAGTACGCTCGGGCTATTAACTTTTATATACATTGTTACTAGGCGATCAGCCAGGTAAATTAGTTCACTCCAGAAACATCAATAACATATAAAACATGTTAATTTGTTTTTATTCTTATTTTATCTAATTTTATTATTGACTTGGCAGTTCCCTACTACAGTATCGGTCAAAAGTTTAGGACCACATAAAGAAGTTACGAAGTGTCATCTAGTACCCCAAATTGTGCCACTAGACTTCTGTAAATATTTCTGAGCTCTTACAACTAATAGGATATATGTCGCCTGATTTCACTAAGTTAGGCCAAGTTTTGTAGAAGTTATGCATTTTTCAGTGTTCGGAGGTCACACCAAAAATTAAAAACATTGGAAATAGAATGTACTGCATACTCTAATTGGTTGCAAGTATTGCCACCAAAATATTTTTGTAGACTTAACAACGAGTGGGGGTCATTTTACTACAAATATAATAGTTTCAAGAAAATATGGCATTGTTTTTTGCGTGTTTATTTCTTTTTAAAATCAGTGCCAATATGCTCGACTTCTCCTTGTTCTTGTCATAGGTCTCTCGGCGAGCTATCGGCGTCAGAAATGTGTTCTTGGATGCGGCCTGTACAGTGCAAGTGAAAATATCAGGGCAGATAAGTTCGAGTTTGGGCCATGCATGGTAAGAACAAGGAGAATTCGACCATATTGGCATTGCTTTGAAAAATGTAAACACTCAAAGAAAACGGTGCCGCATTTTTTTTCAAAATTTTTAAATTTGCACTAAAATAATCCACTCGAAGTCTAAAATAAAACCTTGGTGGTAATACTTACAACCGACTAGAGTTTACAGTGCATTATATTTACAAACAAAAATGTTTCTTGGTGTGATATTCAAAAAGTTAAAAATTCGTAACTTTTACATTACTTGGCCTAACTTTAATTAAATCAGGCGACATATAGTAAGAGCTTATAAAAAAGAAAACTGATAGTAGGTTCGAACCCCACTGTTGGCAGCCCTGAATATGGTTTACCGTGGTTTCCCATTTTCACACCAGGCAATTAATTACCTTAATTAAGGCCACGGCCGCTTCCTTCCCACTCCTAGCCCCTTCCTGTCCCATCGTCGCCATAAGAGCTATCTGTGTCGGTGCGACGTAAAGCAACTTGCAAAAAGAAAGAAAACTATGCAGGCATAGTGGCACAATTTTGGGTTCTAGATGACATTCCATAATTTCTTTATGTAGTCCTAAATATTTGACGGTACTGTAAGATACCATTCACCTCTCTGTGTAGTCATAAGCGGCCATTTGTGAAATACATTGTAAGAAGCATTGAACTGAATTGAACCGAAGACAAGCTTGCGCCAGGCGATTTTTTCATAAAAACCCAGTAGGACAGCTCCTCCCCTGTCCCAAAGTGTATATTTTCATATTAAGCAACTGCTACTTCATTTCACAAATGCTACATTTTTCAGTATGCGAAGTGCTTGAAGAAATTATGGTCCATGTGGTGACCTTAGGTGATGTCTGAGTGCACAACCGCGAAGCCTTCACTCGTTTATTTATTGTCCGTTTCAAATCTTGACCATGATTAACATTTTGTATAACACCAACGCATGGAGAACAAAGAACATGCGGGTTGTTGAGGTCGGGTCGAGATGAGAGCAAGATTTTGATAGGAACCGTGTAATATGCCAAGCGTAGGAGGCCATGACTGTGCGGCGTCTTAATAGCTGCACCTGCCTTCCCACGCCATACAATACTTCTCTCCACCGTGCTCGCATGGCCCATTTGACTAGACCTCATACACTGAGCACCTGCCTACTTCTTGTATAGACCCATGACGTTCTCAATGCATCACGTCCACTATTTAGCATCGTATAGAAGTGAAATTTTAAAAAGAAGTTGTCTCGAATTAAAATATATTAACATAAGAATGAAGCGTATTAACTTGTATCTAGAAGAACATTCTGACGAATGTGAAGCGCAAGAGTAAATTGTGCTCTTCTGACTCACCAACTCAACATTTTATAAACATTCATCTTTAGCGTGGCACTGTATGGAAATGAAACACGGACGGCAACTAATTCAGAAGGAAAGGGAATAGAAGCTTTTGAAATGTGGTGTTACAGGAGAATGTTGAAGGTGAGATGGATAGATAGAAACACGAAAAGAGATACTGAATCGAATCGAATTGATGAAAGGCTAAATTTGACGATAAGAAGAGCAAAAAATGATTGGGCACATCTTAAGACACCCGGAACATGTTCAGTTGGTTTTTGAGGGAAGTGTACTGGGCAAGAACGGTAGGGGTAGACCAAGGTATGAATATGACAAGCAGATTAGAGCAGTTTTAGGATGCAGAAGTTATGTAGAAATGAAAAGGTTAACACAGGATAGAGTGGCATGGAAAGTTGCATGTCACCAGTCAATGGACTGGTGACTCAAACAACAACAACAACAACATACATTTTGTATATGCTTATCATTTTAAGCTGAGAATTTGAACATTTGAGGCATACAGAAATAAATAAACATAGGTAAGGTGACTGATGATATGGATGATTGGACATCATTTATTTAAAGAATAAAAAATGAAAATATAGTTCATTGTACTGCCAATGAAAAGATAATGGTGTATCAATGTTGAAACAAGGGATCCGTGAGTTAAACAACACTGGAGCGTGGTCACTATTTGGATTGGTAACCGACGTCTTGTTGGCGAGAGGATAAGCCACCACATGTGGACTCTGGTTTATGAGCAGTAACCAGTAACTCCAGGTATAACTGTGGGGGACAACAACGTCCAGCTTCTGGAAAAGTACAGGTCTTTTATTATAGGAAGGAAAGGAAAGAGAGAGACCCTTGAAGTCTAAGATTAAGTCTTATGTCTTTTCATCTTTATTTTGTCAATGAGTTTAAGACTGTTCTAAATTACGCAGGTTACCGGCGACGATGGGAAAGAAAGGATTAAGGTAGGAGAGGTAGCCGCCTTGGTCTTCGTTAAGGCACCGCGCCGGTATTTTGTATGAAAGTCGGAAACCACAGAAACTATCTTCAGAACTACCGAATTAAAGCTTACAGCTACACCACCCATACCACGCAGTCATCCTATTCGGTAGGTTACGATGAATAAACTTAGTTAACAATTGCATAGGGCAACAGGTCCCGGATAGGAACACGGTGATGATGAGATGTGGTAAAGATATCTAAAGACGAATACCCCTACCTGGCTGTACTTTATTTGGATAAAGGGACGTAAATTATTATTTTTAGGAGGAATTACAACACGATCTCATCCCATCCCTAAACAGTACGAGTTCGACCCTTGGAAAGGTAAGAGAAAGGGAAGGGCCAAGGAGGGCATAAAACTGAAAGTCTCCCTAGGAACCCTAAGGGTCGAGAGGGAGAAAGAAATGAACAAGGCAGCTCAGCCAAGAGCCAAATAATATAATTGAAAATACTCCTTTCATCTAAATACAATACTAAAAACATATATTAGTTCGTCCGGCCGTTCTGCTAGACTGGTTTCTTCCATTTTGCTTTTTTATTACCTGCCGGTGAATCATCAGGAATTGGCAGACCTCTAAGTTATGGTTAACCTTAAAATCAAATCACCGAAAGATCATCTCAGTAAGTCCAGGCGAAGGCTTGCCCTAGAACGCAATACATAGCGAACGTAGCGGGTTGCATACAGGTAAGGAGCAATATCCTTGAGCAAAGCTATTGGCGAAGCTAAACGAGTTTTTTTTTTAAATTCCGTGTGGCTATTTTTAGCCGAATGCAGCCCTTGTAAGGCAGACCCTCCGATGAGGGTGGGCGGCATCTGCCATATGTAGGTAACTGCGTGTTGTTGTGGTGAAGGATAGTATTATGTGTGGTGTGTGAGTTGCAGGGATGTTGGGGACAGCACAAACGCCCAGTCCCCGGGCCATTGGAATTAACCAATTAAGGTTAAAATCTCCTACCCGGCCGGGAATCGAACCCGGGACCCTTTGAACCGAAGGCCGGTACGCTGACCATTCAGCTAACGAGTCGGACAGCTAAACGAGTAAAAATTACAGACGACTATAGGCAAATCTGAAATTTCAACCAAACTTGCTACACATATAATTTAATACTATCTAGAGAGAAATACTGTGGAAGTAAGACACCCATAGCACGCCGAGGGGTGGGGGTGGGGAGGGAGTGACGTGTACAAATGTTAGTGGTGAATCTGACACTCTGGATGCCATGCAAGTCGATGTTTAGCCACCATCGGCTTGGGGTTGAAAAGGGGTGAAAAGAAAATACCCCAAATAACCGAGCTTATGTACGTAGTCTATATCTTCGAGAAGAGCTCTCAACCATACTTTCTACATATATAGCTTACTATCTGGAAAAGCAATTCCTGGGGTGTTAGACACGTTTACTACCCCTGCGGATGGGGGTTATAAGGAATTGACATATGGCAATAATCGAAAACGTCCAAGATTAATGTCGAATCCGTACATGTTGCTGAGATGAATATCTCCATCGGCATGGGCCGTAAGAAGGGGTGCAAGGAAAGGAAATGTCCAGATTGATCGAGATTATGGATGTATGTGCGTATAATCCAGCATAGCTCTCAACCATACTTGGTCCGCATATGACTTGCTATCTATAGAAAGATAATTTGGGTGTAGGATACCTCTTAGCACCCCTACGATTGGCATTTGGGGGGGAGTGACATGTAAAAATTATCGAAAACGACCGATATTTGCGTCAAAATCTAAACTTTTTGGGGGTCACTGAGAGGAACTGTGGAATTATGGATGCCGATTAAGTCCAAGTATGCCTCTGTGGTGTAGTGGTTAGCGTGATTAGCTGCCACCCCCGGAGGTCCGGGTTCGATTCCCGGCTCTGCCACGAAATTTGAAAAGTGGTACGAGGGCTGGAACGGGGTCCACTCAGCCTCGGGAGGTCAACTGAGTAGAGGTGGGTTCGATTCCCACCTCAGCCATCCTGGAAGTGGTTTTCCGTGGTTTCCCACTTCTCCTCCAGGCGAATGCCGGGATGGTACCTAACTTAAGGCCACGGCCGCTTCCTTCCCTCTTCCTTGTCTATCCCTTCCAATCTTCCCCATCCCCCGCAAGGCCCCTGTTCAGCATAGCAGGTGAGGCCGCCTGGGCGAGGTACTGGGCATACTCCCCAGTTGTATCCCCCGACCAAGAGTCTGAAGCTCCAGGACACTGCCCTTGAGGCGGTAGAGGTGGGATCCCTCGCTGAGTCCGAGGGAAAAACCGAACCTGGAGGGTAAACAGATGATGATGATTAAGTCCAAGTTGAGCCTCCGTCGGCATGGGCCTAAGAAGGGGTGAAAAAGAAAATGTCCAAAATAAACGAGAGAGTTGAACCCACAGTTATCAGGTTCGCTAGACTTATTGTTGACAGTCCCAGTGACATAAGGAATTGTATGCATAATATCAATAACGAGAAGGGAAGAACATTTATTATTTATTTGAAGAGATCATCTACTTCCCAGAAGATCCGGGTTGCAACAAGGACAAATTTACACGCGAAGCAGATTACCTGATCTAAAACCTAAATTAAATACACAACAATATCTCTAAAGCTACACAATTGTTCGTCAAATATCAATCAAATTTGCAAAAAAAATATGACATCTACATGAATTCACTTCACACATAATTAGCAGGTAGTACAAATCCTGAATGAAACATTCAGAAAAGTACCGGGGCAGTGTACGGAGGAATTTCATATCATGACTTAATCTGATCTACTTATAACGAACACTGCGGAGCAGCATGTGTCCCCTAAAAAAGTAAACTCGTGTCCTCAGCCCGAGGTGGTGCAGCTCTTTTCAGGCACAACCCCATTGGAGGTGAACTGCATGTACCATTTCATCCACGTACCAGCCCTCCTGCCATTCTTAAATTTCTGGTAGTACTGAGAATCGAACCCGGGCCCCCGAGGACGGCAGCTAATAACACTAACAGTTACGCGACGGAGGCGGACGTGTCCCCTAATATTGTACAAAGGACACTAGGAAAGTTTTGCAATGTAAGTGAACGCTTTGGACTTTTTCAAACTAATTTCCACCACACACAATACACTTCTCTATACGTCGAAACCAGTCACTGAACCAACTCTGCCACTTTTCTTCGGTTACATTTTCACACTCTTGATCCCATGCTGCCAGAAGCTCCTCGTCGGATGCAAAACGCCGCCCATTCAGCTTCATCTTCACTTCTGGGAAGATTGCGAAGTCACATGGGGAAAGATCAGGACTGTATAGAGGGTGATCAAGCACAGTCAACCCTGATCTGGCAAGAAAATCCATTGTTACATTAGCACGATGTGCTGGAGCATTGTCGTGATGCAAGAGCCAAGTGTTGAGCCGTGACCTTGGACGGAACTGCTTGAGATCCTGGATGACCTGAGGCAGACAAGTCTCACTGTACCACTTCGCAGTAACTGTCCTTTGTGTTTCTAGCCCCGTTTAGTGAAGAATACTGCAATCATACTTTTCTTCACTGACCTTGACTTTCTCACAGTCACAGGAGTACCCTCACCTTTAAACAGCCACACCTTGTTCTGGAATTTTGTTGGGACATTGTAATAATAAAGCCAAGTTTCGTCACCTATAACGATGCTATTGACATTACGCGAAGTCCCATTTTTGAACTGTTTTAGCATTTTTCGGCACCATTTCCCTCGATGTGTCCTTTGTTCCTCTGAAAGTGAATGGGGCACCCAAAGAGAAGAAACCTTTCTAACATGGAGGTGGTCGTGTAGAATTGAATGAATAGCTGGTGCAGGGATGTGCAGGGTCTCTTCTACCTGCCGATATGTCAACCGCCTCTCTTGCTGCAACATTTTCCTCACAGCTTCAATGTTTTCCTCAGTCACTTACTCAGACGATCGCCCAGAACGAGAATCGTCTTCAACCCCAAAATTTCCCCTCTGGAACTCTTTGTACCTGCTGAAAATTGTTCTCCGATGTGAGCAGTCTTTCCCCAGCACAGGAGTCATTTCCTTCAGGCACTGGTCAACAGTTAACCCACGAGCAAAATTGTAGCGGATGATTGCGCGATATTCACATTTAGACCACACTCACATCTTAACTTGCTTTCAATCCCACTGTTTGGTAACAACTGGTGTAAAGGTCGCACCTTGCTGTCTTCTAGACTGGTTTTCACCCTTCACCATAACAGGGGTGTCCAGCCAACCGTATTGCAAAACGTTTGCAAGTGCACTTTGTATTAAAAGCTGAAGTTACTTAGTCACTGAATTAATTTGGCTTTCAATTAAAAGTATATTGCCTAGTCATACTCAATTTTACATTTAACCACTAAACAATTGTTTTTACAAATTCCTTTACGTCGTATGGCGACGATGGGATAGTAAAGGGCGAGGAGTGGGAAGGAAGTGGCCGTTGACTTAATTAACATACAGCCCCAGCGATTTCCTGGCACTAAAATGGAAAAATACGGAAAACTATCTTCAGGGCTGTCGACAGTGGGGTTCGAACCTAGTATCTCCCGAATGCGAGCTCACAGATCCACGCTCCTAACCGCAAGGCTAGCTAGCTCTGTTAAAGACTAAAATGAGACATAGTTCATGAAGAAGTTATGCTATTTTAAATTTTGTGCCGGCATCAGTGGAACTTAGAGCCATGGAGGTATAGAGTCTGGAGTGACGAGTCCCGTTGTCTTCTGTTGCACCATGCGAGTTCACATCTGGCGTAAACAGCACGAGCTCTATTCTCGGAACTGCGGGGTTGAGGATGGTAGATTACTTCCACGGAATCTGCTACCTGTCGCAAAATAGGCGACTAAAAGAGGCCCCAGAGGATTTAATTTTGCGAGCGTTGGTCGGTGACTACAGGTCCCCTAGCAGAGTCTGGCACTGCTTCAACTTATTTGTGTCAGGTTTCTCGCCTTCATCGTTCCTAACCAATCTGCCTTGGACTACTTTTATACTTTTTGACCCAGGCGGTATTAGGTTTGCAAAGCATAGAGTACATTACCTTTTCACACCCTTCGTGGCCCTTTCCTTCCTTTTGCGGTACCTTCAGTTTGGCCCATTTTTCATTTTCATTTTTCTTCTGATTGGTGTTTACTTTCTCTACAAATGTAATCACCACCACCACTACTCGTACAAAGCCTTGTCAGATTAACCTACATGGAAGGAAGAATTGTTGCTATATGTCATTTTCCCACACTGCAGATGGTTCGTGGTCCATGCTATCAAAGGAACCGAGATTATCCGTATCTTTTTTTTTTTTTTTTTGCTAGTGGCTTTACGTCGCACCGACACAGATAGGTCTTATGGCGACGATGGGATAGGATAGGCCTAGGAGTTGGAAGGAAGCGGCCGTGGCCTTAATTAAGGTACATCCCCAGCATTTGCCTGGTGTGAAAATGGGAAACCACGGAAAACCATCTTCAGGGCTGCCGACAGTGTATCCGTATCTTATGACTCCTCGTCATCATCATTCATGTCATCAACAGCAACAATACTGGCGATGGTCATAATGATCTAGTCATGAATGTACCTGTATTTAATACTGACTAGTTTAACTCCTCATCGACGCTACAATTACTTACCATGAACTTGTTCACATTTTTATCGACCTTTTCATGCTTTAAAAGATTCTGAGGCACGCAGGTGGGTACACTTCTTGCCAGCGGCTTGTTGTGACGTACGCGTTTCCTTACTCTCTCTGGCCGTTCGCAGTTTCATCATGTTCGCATTATTGCTGTTCGTTATTTGAACTCTTCATTACGGTATAAGAACCAAATATCGGGTTAATATTAGAAAAGTACAGACAGATAAACAAAGTCTCTGAAACTTTGCTGGGATCTCCGTAGAGTTGGTTACTGGCTCTTGGACATATCACATATTTCTCATATTTTGTACTGCATTGGAAAAACGTATAGAAAAATAAGTTTGTGAATATTATACTAAATTAATTTTGGTAATACCAATTTTCTTTTACAACCAACCATAAGTATGAGACGTAGAGTGTTATCTCCTGAATTTGTTAATTGTATTCAGTTAAGGTCTTAATGGCTCTTATCCTCAATGTAAATAAGTTTCATGAAAACCCACCTATCCTTTTTCTCTTGATGGTGAAATGGACAAAAATTTAACTGAATCAGACATACAACTTCATTTGTCCTGCCCGATGAAAATCTAAGTATCGGATTAATATTTTCAATTTTCTTTCTTTCTTTCTTTCTTTCTTTCTTAATCTGTTCACCCTCCTTGGTTTTTTCCTCGGACTCAGAGAGAGATCTCACCTCTACCACCTCAATTGCAGTGTCCTGGAGTGTCAGACATAGGTTCTGGGGATACAACTGGGCAGACGCACCAGTACCTCGCCCAGGTGACCTCATCTGTTATTCTGAACAGGGTCCTTGTGCGGGGGATGAGGTGATTGGAAGGGATAGACAAGGAAGAGAGAAGGAAGCGGCCGTGGCCTTAAGTTAGGTCTAATCCAGGCATTTGCCTGGAGGAGAAGTGGGAAACCACGGAAAACCACTTCCAGGATGGCTGAGTTGGGAAATGAACACACCTCTACTCTGTTGACCTCTCGAGGCTGAGTGGACCTAGTTACAGTCCTCATACCACTTTTCAAATTTCGTGGCAGAGCCGGGAATCGAACCTGGCACTCCGGGATTAACAGCTAATCACGCTAACCACTACACTACATTTTAAATATTAGAGGCAGAAATACAAATTTTACGTAGATAGATGCTGATGATGATAATTCTTAATGTAAAAACAATAATTTGACTACTAGACTATTAAATTTCAAGATAACATTTATTATGCTATACAACCCACCGTCTGCTAGGTTAACATTGCTCACTTCGAGGTATGTAACACAGTAATTTTAGTGCCGTTATAATTAACATCTTCCTGCTAGTATGCCCTCTGTTTATAGCAAGTGTTTTATCAAAGCGATCTTGTTCTGTTAGGCCTGTGATTGGTTGTACCATCATGTTTACCTCGTATTATTTGCATGCCGCATCCTGCAGGAAACATTGCCCTGCATCCTGGCCGGTGGGTCCATCATTAGCGCGCTCCGTGACAACCTCTGGTGCTAAGCATTGCCCGGGAACAAACGTAATTGCACTCATTAAAACCACATTGTGCTCTGCTGGAGGATGTCCTTAACTTAGTTTTATTTTGGAACAGGGAATTTGATTTAATTGGTTGGTTAGCTTTAGAAAGGGAAGGATATAGACGTTATGGTAAGTGGACCGTCCACCACATAGTCCCATTTCCTGATACGGGGATGAGGTGAGGTGAAATATTGTCACTGTTTTTCGGGCAGATGCCCTCCCTGACACCAGCCTCAGTTGAGGAGCTAATGCAGATGAAATGAATGATGGAAATGGTTGGAATCGGCTGTGGCTTAATTACTAGGAAATGTCCCGGCATTTTCTCTGAAGTTTAAACGGGAAACGACAGAAAACCATCGGGGATTTCCTCAAGGCACTGTTATTGGGCCGTTATGCTTTGTTATATATGAATCATACGAGCAAAGAACCGGAATAAGAGAAAAAGATTTTTGCGGATGATGATTTAATATATAATGTAATAAGCAAGTTATAAGACTATGAGCGACTGAAAAGGAATCTGGACAACAGATGGTAAACGGGGTGATAAGGTAAGTTGTGAATTTCACCAAGAGAAAACGTTCTCTCAATTTGAATTAATATGTTGATGGGTGAAACTACCTAATGGATCATTGTGACTACCTAGCTGTTTGTATAAGTACGTATATTCATTGGGGTAATCATAAAAACTGGACTGCAAATAAAGGTTAGGCCTACATCTCTTCATATGGTTACAAGATTACTTAGGAGTCGTAGTATGGATGTAAAGAGATGGCATATAAGTCGCTGGTAAGATCAGAATTAGAGTGAGGTTACTTTACTAGGATTACTTGATTCAAGAACTGGAAATAATCCGAAGATAAGCAACACGATTTGATCTTTATATAAACAAAACAATGCTGTTACGAAAATGTTGCAAATATTCGGCTCGGAAGAATTGCTCAAATAAGTGGTATCCCAAATTCATCTTCCTACAAACGAATATTAGTCCGAGTTTGATCTCTTGAATTCCAAGTTTATCTTGAACTTTCACACCTTTAAGAGCATAACTCAAGCTTATTCGTATATGAATGTAATTCCACGCCATCTCTCCACTGACAGCTTGGAACATACCGCGTAGTCAAGTAGACCTTCTCTTTACTCCCAAGTCTTCTCAACCCAAATTTTGGCACATTTTCTTAACACTGCTAATTTGTCGGAAATCAAATATAACGAATCGTACTGCTTTCTTGTCTTCCTTTTCCTCCACTTCTCGTCGCAAGTACTCCTGGTACAGGTTCCTTAAGTTCCGTGTACAAGTAAATGAGTACTTTGTCTTGATATCAGCTTCTACCTGTCTGCTGGCACTCCCTTTCGTCCCGTCACCATAAGAACATTATACAGGACGGGAAGGCTCGGGATGCTGGATAGGATGTGATGTGGGCACTGTAGTGGCGAGGGCGGGTAGGACGGGGCTGCTAACTCACCGTCAGGTAGCTCCTCAATCTTTCTCACGTAGACTGAGTGGATCAAGACTCAGCCGGGAATCGAACCCAGGGCCACCAGGTAAGAGGCAGGCTCTCTATTCCTACATCGTGAGGATTGAACCAAGCACGTATTCCAATTTCGCATTTCTAATCTGGTGTTACATTTTCTCTTAGGTCTATTTTTGATGCTCCTTTCGGTGTGGAAATGCTGAGCTTAATGAGAGATAATAATAATAATAATAATAATAATAATAATAATAATAATAATAATAATAATAATAATAATAATAATAATAATACATTGCATGTGGAGCATTGTATGGAAGAGAAACATGGGTGATAACTAGCTTAAAAAAGGGAATAGAAGCTTTAGAAATGTAGTGTTACAGAAGAATGCTGTAGGTATGGTATACCCGTGTCTTCACCCCAAGGTGATGCAGCTCTTTTCAGGCATACGTCAATGTGAGCGAGCTGCATGTACCGTTTTAACCACATACCTGCCCTACTTCCATTCGTAAATCTCTGACAGTACCGTGGGTCGAACCCGGGCCTCTGAGGACGGCAAATTAAAAATTCTAACCATTAAGCTACGGAGACGGACATAGCAGTAGACAATAATAGCGTGTGGCTATTTACTAGCCTGGTACAGCCCTTGTAAAGGAGACCCTCCGACGAAGGTGGGCCGCTTCTGTCGTGTATAGGAAATGCATGTAATTGTAGCGGAGGACAGAGTTATGTGTGATGTATGATTCGCAGGGATGGTGGGGACAGTACAAACACCAAGTCCCCGAAGCAGGGAAATAAACCGTTTACGTTTAAAATCTTCGACTCGACCGGAAATCGAGCCCGCGGCTATCTGAACCGAAGGCGACTAGCTGACCATTCAGCCAAGAACTTCACGAAGAGATACTGAATCGAGTTGGTGGGGCGAGAACGATTTGCTTGTTGCTTATAGGGGCCTAACATCTAAGATCATCGGTCCAAGGAGAAGTGATGGAATGACAGGACACAACTTAAGACAACCAGGGCTTGTTCACTTAGTTTGTGAGGGACGTGTAGACGGTAAGAAGGGCAGGGGTAGACCAAGGTGTGAACATAACGATCATATTGCAGTAGATGTATGGTGTAGCACAGGTAATTACATGGAAATGTTAGCACAGGGTAGGGTGGCATCGAGGGTTGCAACAAACCAGTCTATGGACTGTTCTTCCAAACAACAACAACAACAACAACAACAACAACAACAACATAGTAATAATAATAATAATAATAATAATAATAATAATAATAATAATAATAACATAATACTTGATCTGTTACATTATATTTAGTTCATCATTTTGTAACACAGAATCCAATAATACAAAACGCTCATTATCCACACTTCAGTGGACAATTTACTGACAATGGCAATGGAAATTATCAGCACGTAAAATGTATTTCGGGTTTGGAGTAGGCTATAAATGTGAATGACACTTTCATAATTAATCATTGTTTGCGATGAGTGAAAAATAGTACAAATTGTTCCGTGAAAATTAATTCCCTTTGATGCTTATTTGAACGTAATGGATATTCTTCCATCAATGAAATAAATGAGCCCGACAGTCCACCTGAATCATTGCCATCATTTCGGTATACTAATCACGTTAAAATTATTGCAAAATTAATTTTTAATTCAATCCATATTACACATCATGGTTCATTCTCTCGCTGAACCAATAAAGTAGGGAAGAATACATCGGTTTAACAATGCAGTTAACGGGGTGAAATGTAATTTGTATCATGGTGAGTTGAGATCTAGCTCGGTACTATCGAACAGAATGTTCACCGCTGCTGAATAGAGTAATAGCTTCATTGTTCCTTTAATGAGATAATTAAAGTTGTTTCGGTCATCAGTCCATGTACGTACTAGTTTGATGCAGTTTTCTACATCACCCTACCCTGTGCTAACATGTGCATTTGTACGTAATTACTACATCATCCAAAAAATATATTTGTCATATTTATGCCTTGGTCTTCCTCTACTATTCTTACCATCTACACTTCCCTAAGAAACTAACTGAACAAATCCTGGGCATAGCATATTTCCTATCAATCTATCACTTCTTCACGTAGGAGCTACTGGAGATATTCTTAGGTGTTCAACCTGATGCAATCAGAAACTGAATGCGGTCTACCTGTTTCGAAAAGCAGTCCATATGTAGGAGACGTAAATGCTGGGAATAATAACACTATGGGACTGATCTCTCAGTCAATTTGACCCACAAACTGTCTTCCTGTCTTCAGCCACATAGCCCTCCGAATCTTCGTCGACAGGATGCTTTGGTTCGCGGATAGATCAGGATAAATAACAGCGCCAATTCTACAACACACAGGAGGTTCAAATCAAGAAGACCTCCTATCGTAACAGCCCAATAATATGAAAGAGCGATCTTCCACATTACAATAATGTGGACAAAGGGAGGAAAGCAGAAACAACTCCTGGTCTTCACAACTTCATGTATACGAAGAAGAATCCTGGATTGTAAGCTTCCTCGAATAACTCTGAATAGAGTGTGGACCAATCATGGGCGATGTTCAGGTGGGGTAACGAGGGGTTATCTATTCTTACCTAAATGATTAATTATTCAAACCTTAACTGATTTAAATGATCAATTTATTGTAATCATCATAGTAATTATAACTCTCGTTATATTATTTTATTACCTCCGATTAACATTTCTCCTATACTGAACCCCACATCATTATAGATCATTATGCCTTTCAGCGTTCAGTCTGCAAGCCTCTGTGAATGTACTGAACGTCACCATAATCCTACATTTGCAACTACTGTTGTGACCTCATGTACTTCTATACCACTTATATTTAAATCGTTAGAAACTGAGTCTAACCATCGTCGTCTTGGTCTCCCTCTACTTCTCTTACTCTCCATAACAGAGTCCATTATTCTCCTAGGTAACATCCTCGTCCATTCGCCTCACATGAACACACCACCGAAGCCGGTTTATGCGTACAGCTTCATCCATCGAGTTCATTCCTAACTTAGCCTTTATCTCCTTATTCTGAGTACCCTCATGCCATGTTCTCACCTGTTTGTACCAGCAATCATTCTCGCTACTTTCATGTCTGTTACTTCTAAATTATGAATAATATATCCTGAGTCCACCTAGCTTTCGCTCCCGTAAAGTAAAGTTGGTGTGAAAACAGACTGATTTAATGATAGTCTCGTCTGGGAGCTGACTTCTTTCTTACAGAATACAGGCGATCGCAACTGCGAGCTAACTGCATTAGCTTTACTGCTCCTTGATTCAATCTTACGTACTATATTACCATCCAGAGAGAACACACATCCTAAATACTTGGAATTATATACCTGTTCCAGCTTCGTATCACGAATGTGACATTCAATTCTCTAGGATTACTTTCCTGCTGACATCAAATTAGTCTTCAAAAGGCTAATTTTCATGCAATACTCATTGCACTTATTTTCAAGTTCCGAGATATGTATTATACTGCAGGCTTTTGGCACAATCTTCCCTTAAGACCAAGTCGCCAGCATAGGACAGGCTGCTTACTACATTTTCAGCCAACTGAATCCCTCCCTGACACTCTATACCTTCCAGCAGATGATTCATGTAAATTACGAACAACAAAGGTGAAAGTTTATAGCTCTGTCTAATACCTGTAAGTACCCTGAACCATGAACTCATTCTACCATAAATTCTCACTGCAGCCCAATTGTCAACATAAATGTCTGTGATTGATGTTAATACTCTACCCTTAATCCCATAGTCCCCCAGTATGCTGAACATCTTTTCCCTCGGTACCCTGTCATCTGCTTTCTCTATATCTATGAAACATAAACACAACTGTCTATTCTTCTCGCAACATTTTTCAATTACCTGGCGTATAGTGAAAATATGATCCTGACAGCCCCTTTGTGGTCTGAAACCACACTGGTTTTCATCCAACTTCCTCTCAACCACTGACCGCACCCTCCCTTCCAAGATGCCAGTGAATACGTTGCCTGGTATACCAATCAATGAGATACCTCGACAGTTGTTGCAATCCTTCCTGTTCCCTACCTTATAGATAGGTGCAATGACTGCTTTTGTCCAATCTGAAGGTACCAAAACTCCATGGTAATCATATTACTCTATGAAGCCATTTCATCCCTGCCTTCTCACTATACGTCACCATTTCAGGCCTAATATTATCTATTCACGCTGCTTTATAGAATGGAGTTTATTTACCATCCATTCCACTTCCTCAAGCGTAATTTCAACAACATCATTTTCCTCCTCCCTAGGAGCTTAGTTGTTCGTGACAAAACCAAGAATATTTCTTTTTACGTTGAAAAGATTTTCATAACATTCCCTCCACCTGTCCAGTTATTCCCTGGGATCTATATGAGATCAGGTGAATCACCCCAAAACACTGTTCATTTCCTTTTTACCTCCCTTCTTTATTACTGTCCAGAAAGGTTCCCCTGCTGCTTGACCTACAGTAGCCTTTCCAGGTTATTACCAAAATCTTCCCACGACTTCTTTTTGGATTCAACAACTATTTGTTTCGCTCTGTTTCTTTCATCTACGTACAATTCCCTGTCTGCGTAACGTGCTTGTTTGGAGACATTTCTAATAAGCCTCCAATTTACGTTTATTACAAGCTATTCACTTCATCGTTCCACCATTTTTACACACAGTTGTTCCTAGACATTCCTTTGTTGTTTCTACCACAGCATCCCTGTATGCCACCCATTCTTTTTCTATATTCAGAACCTTCTTACTGTCCACTGTTCGGAACCTCTCACTAATCATATCCATGAACTTCTGTCTAACTTCAGCATCCTGGAGATTTTCTTCCTTTATTTGTTTGCAGACAGATTTCGCATTCCCTATCCTAGGCTACAGATACTTAGTTCACAAGAGAACAGATAGTGGTATCTATCCTCGAAAAATCCTCGGAAAAACCGTACATTCGTAACAGATTTCCTGAATTCGAAGTCGGTTAAGATATAGTCTGTTATGGATCTGGTACTCCTAACCTCTCATGTGTAGCGGTGAATAGCCTTATGCTTTAAAAATGTATTTGTTACTGATAAACCCATACTAGCACAGAAGTCCAGCAAACGCTTCCCATTGCTATTAGCTTCCATATATTCCCCACATTTACCAATAACCCTTTCATATCCTTCAGTTCTATTTCCAACTCTCACATTGAAATCGTCCAATAACTATATCCCATCCTTGCAGTTGACCGTGACTACGATGTCACTCAATGCTTCATAAAACTTGTCAATTTCATTCTCATCTGCACCCTCACATGGTGAATGCACTGAGACAATTCTCGTCGTAATTCCTCCAACTGTCAAATGTACCCACATCATTCGCTCATTTACGTGCCATACAGAAACTATGTTGCGTGCAATAGTATTCTTGACGGACAGCCCTACCCCAGACTCTGCCCTTCCCTTTTTAAGACTCGTCAAGTACACTTTATAATCTCTTCCTCATTATCGACCCTTACCCGAATATCACTTACTCCTAGCACATCCAGATGCATCCTATTTGCTGACTGAGCTATTTCTACTTTCTTTCTTCCATAATCCCCATTAATATATTAGCTCGCCCATCGAATTCCACTTCGTTAGTCAAGATGTTTCCAAGGATTTCCCTCTCCTGTCAAATGCGAGTGGGACTCCGTTACTCCCATAGGACCGAGACTTGCTTAAAATGTTTTGAGCTCGATAAATTAATGAAGCAGGATGCTACCCTACTTACACATAATCCAAACGAGGATCTCTTTTAACAGGGTCATGACTCAAACTATGTCCGAGATATCCACTCCCATTCCGTAGCAACTGGTATCCCGACTCTTGCGACCATTTACTAGGCCACTCAGCCGTTGCCCATGGTTCACGAACTAGGACGTGACTACAGAAACCCACACCATGTACCATCATGTAGATATAATATCACTGATTTCCGACCATCTGGAATCTTTGTTAGAAAAACTTCAAAAATATTTCCGTTCGTTACAATTTGATATACACTATACAACAGAATCAGGAACCATTTCACATAGTACCTAGGCAGTGAAGATAATTATTTCTTCCCAGAAGAAGGAGAACAAATGGTTGAACTGAAATATGATCGAATAATGAAAAAATGAAAAATAAAATTCAATGAATATTCCTATGATGTATCGAACCCGAGTGAATGGGGTCCAAAGTCAATCATGATTTGATTTATGAAATAATATATGGTACATTTATTAGAGTACAAAAAATTTTATTCCATACGAGTAATCTTGAAATGTAAGTTGGTTACACGACCGACTGGAGCCGTGGAGCTTAGTCTGTCACAACAGCATAGAGCTGCTGCACAGCAGGGGAGCTCGTTAGTTTGGCGATCAGGAAAATACATGTCCACAAATAAGTTTCGGTCAGAAAGTGAAGGGCGAGTCACAAACAATGGGGATGTTTCAACTTCAACGCTGCGAGAGTATATTCTGGGCGGACGAAAAATTTCCGCTACGTCACGAATTCTCAGAAATAGAGAACGGAAAAGTACAGTGTTTTCTGGGACAATCGTTAGCCCAGGTTGTTCCAGGTGGAAACGTAAACCACGTGCGCACTTGTAGTCCAATCACGAAAATTTAGATGGCGACTCAGGGATACCATCTTGAGGGATCTGGGTGAAAGAATAAAAGTAGCTTCGAATATATTCATCAATAAATAATTACAGTTATCTGGATCAACTTACGGAATTTTTTAGATGTCATATGTGGAAGAATAATTAATAATAAATTGCAAATTAACTTAATTGAAGAAAGATTTTCTTGGAATTTGAGCTCCTCGATTGCCATTGGAAGAGAGACGACAACGTGGAGATAGACGCTTTCGAAGGCGCCAAAAGTCAGGCGTGAAAACCATCCATATCTCCGCAATCTATGATCGTCAGGAGTTCATGTTTAATCCAGCGTATTTTCCAGAGGTGTGGATTAATTTGATATTAATTATAACATTCAGTTCGGAATGCAAGTGCCGATTTTGGAAATCCACCCCCTCCCTCATTGACATGACGACAATGAATCCGCGAGGGAAAGCTTCATCCATATATATGAGCGCAAGGGGCACTCGCCAACACACGTGAAATGAATCTCTGGAGCTGAACCGTCGTTCGCAGCTGACTTCAAACCCGTCGTGCTTACAGTAACTCAACATTTATTGGCGCAGGCATCCGCCGGTACTTATAAAATGTGATCGCACTCGAGCACCATGAAGTGGAAGTAGTTAACTTAGGACAGTGTTTGCCAGTTATAAATATCGTAGTGAAGTCAATTAATTGCATTGTAAGAGTGAGTAATATAAATTTCAATTGCACACCAATAAGTGCAGAAATAGAATACTGTGCGACGAACAGTACCTTGAGGGAATAATAGTCGGTACTTTGGAAGATCGAACCGCTATCATGAACACTTCAAAAGTGCCATATAAATCGGGCGTATCGCGACGGACAACGTAAATCGCACCGGGCGTACAATTCGACAATCCGTCGTATGTGTCCATGTCCTTTGGTGTGGTAAAAAGGACGAAGTTCAAACAGTGTAAAATAATAATCATTTGGGTCTAGGGTGTTAATTTGTTCTGTATAAATCAACTTTAGTAATAACAATGTCAATGGTGAAGTAGTGTGATATTTAAAATATTAGTATAAAGATGGCGATGTGCCAGAAAATCTTGTGTGGAGTAACGCCAGCAAGTATGGGCGAGTAGAACGGTGGAACGGGGCCGTAATGGTCTCTCCTCTGCTAAGCTGCAATGGATATCACATAACCAGATGAGTGCAATATGTAAATAATATTTGGGAAATGTTAGCGTGATTGGGAAAACGGGAATAATTTGATTTGACTTGGTTACCTTATGTAACAAGATGGGTAGCTTCACGACACCATTCTAAATTGTAGCACGGACAGGATTAGGTAATAATAAAGTAAATATCGGGTCTGATTATATATTTCAGTTTGTTGTAGATACAAATTTTGTAGATATAGGGTAGTGAGTTAAGTCATGCATGTATTCATATTTCTTTATAGTCAAGAGTTTATGTTTGACATTTGATTTTGTTGTAATATTCAGATCGACCCGAAGTGTGCTTTTCTGTCAGTCAGTTGACGAGTTATATAATAATGTTAAGGAAAATTCAGCCTTGTCATGCCAGCTGTGTTGTTGTTTTTATCAGTGTGTTCATATTTTCAAAATGAGGTGGTACAAGTTGTGAGAAGTGAGATTAATAATAATAATAATAATTCATGAGATATCGGAATTTTACGTGAACAGTGGTTAATGTGTTCAGATCATCGAGAATCATTTAATGACGGGATGTCGTTTTAATTCGGAATTAAAGTGTGTGATAATTTAATTTGATCAATTAATAATATTGAATAATAATATCGGTGCTAATATCCGTACATGTTAATGAACGTGTTGTTTAAATTACGGTCCAATAATTTTACGAATAAATGTCCTGTCTTAAAGTTGCAATTCATTAGCCGGAACACATATGACTAATATTACGAAACCATGATTGTCAAATTTTGGTAAATATAATTTCAGACTGTTACGATTATTTGTGGAGAATGAACTAAGACGTAAATCGAATGTGAATAGAAAGCTGATAAAATCATCGCAGTCAGATAATAAAATGTCATAGGATGTCAGAAGTGGAATATATGTCAGTTGATAATTCTGTGAGAAATAAATGAATAAAGGAATATTGAGATAGAAATGGATATAAATTCCGTATGAGAAACATTTAGCATATTGAAATGAGTGTAAAATATACGGGCAGTGTCACAGAGAAATACTGAATTACGTAGCTGGCAGAATTCGAACCCGTGACAGCATGTATGAATATAATAGACTGCGCAGCTATTCGTCGAGATACTACGGATCCAAGGATAATGAGAGTTCATAGTCCACATAAATGATTGTATGTTGTAATCATTGTAATGACGAGTGATGACAATCATGATGCCGTGATGATAATAATAAATATTGCAGATAAAAGGTTGGACCGTGTTAATTAAATGGGCGATGATAAAGATGTTAAAAAGGAATCTAAATGATAACATGCAACCGATAATAATAATAACAACGTTAGGACGATGATAAATCATCGCGGTCAGATTAATAATAATTGTCATAATAGTAATAGTAATGACGTCTTTTGGTTGATCATTGAATAATTGTAATCGCGACCGATATCTTAATGCATTTTTGGCGGAAGTGACCGGTTGATTAATAATAATAATAATAATAATAATAATAATAATAATAATAATAATAATAATAATAATAATAATAATAATAATAATAATAAATCTTGTGTGACGTCATAATAATAATCAGAAGAGGAGGAAAATCATAATAAAAACAGTAATAACCTATGTGTTTGCGTCCCGCATGATAATGACGATAATAATCAAACGTGACAGTGCCAGGAATCGTCGAGCATAATAATAATAATAATAATAATAATAATAATAATAATAATAATAATAATAATAATAATGTAAATAATGATAATTTCATGGAGGCAGGAATATGCTGACGGTAGTGAATTAAATAATTGATGACAACATCCCTCTGATCGTGTAGTTTGAATAATAATAATAATAATCATAGTCATTTTGGTTACTTCGTTATCGTACGGCTTCCGCACGAGACAAGTTACTGTAATACTTGGCGTGTTTGTTTACTTCGCTTGCGATGCGAGGAGAGGTCATCGGCACGGTATTTCCCACCGCACTTCGTTATCTCATTTGTGCCAGTAGTCTACTGAGGCCATTTTGAAATATTTCAGATCAGGTGTAAATAAAATATAAATGTTAATTCAGTGGTATGGCATCGGCTGGATATCGTAAGATAGGGCCTGTTCGTGTAATACAGTTCCTTATGATCACGAAGACATTACCCAGTCCGAGTACCATCCTCGGAAAAATGTAGATAGCCGGGGCACTACATCTAGGTTAAATCGAGAAGCCGACCATAAACATAATTATGCTCGGGGTCTCGATATAAGGAAGGCTCTTCCTGGAATGACGGTTCGATTCAAACGTAATCGATCCGTAAATTATACCCCAAAATGTCATTTTATTTCAGGATAAACCCAGCAGCATATTGTTACCACTTGCGGTATAGCAAGTGATTTGTTTTATGTAACGTGTGAGAAAATTAATTGTTGTTGCCAAATGTACCAAAATTCCGTGCGCTGGATGGCGCAATAAACTGCTCCTTCTGGCAATTATTTCAAAGGAAACCATACTCATAATCTTTTTATTGTAGTTAGATGTTATGCCCTTTTTCAATCTAAATGTCACTTCCTAGTCCTGTCATGGAGTCCTTAAATTCATGTTTGCAATTGAGCTTTCCCCATTTTAATTTTAATTGCTCCGTTCATTCCCGTGTTCACTGATGCCTCTATATTTATATATTTGATGACTTAAATAATGAACCGACACCCCTGAGGTAAATGGTAGTCTGGGACTCGGGAGGTGGACGAGTGCAGTATAGTATGTGCCAAAACAAACGGTATTAAAATTATAAACGTGCTTTGTTCGTCATTATACGTCATTATAACTCCTAGGGCGATGACGGTAACATGTACCTAAATTCGTCGGTACAGCATGTGTTCAAACTGTGCACCCTCACGTCTCATACATTGTTAATTATGGTCCTACCGAGCTCGATAGCTGCAGTCTCTTAAGTGCGGCCAGTATCCAGTAATCGGGAGATCGTGGGTTCGAGCCACACTGTCGGCAGCCCTGAAGATGGTTTTCCGTGGTTTCCATTTTCACACCAGGCAAATGCCGGGGCTGTACCTTAATTAAGGCCACGGCCGCTTCCTTCCAATTGCTAGGCTTTTCCTATCCCATCGTCGCCGTAAGACATATCTGTGTCGGTTCGACGTAAAGCAAATAGCAACCAAAAAAAAATATGGTCCTGTATATTGTCCAGTATTTTGAAGGACACAGGTTGCCGCCAGGAAACACTCACAAAAAGTATGACTATACGTTCTCTCCTAATTCTTGTATGCTGAAAGAATTTGTTTTCTGTTCGGATGACGCACCTTTGAATGTTCCTATTTTCATTAAAATAACCAATTTGCAACCCCATAACAGAGGAGGTAGAAAATCTGGTATGATTTGAGAAAGACCTTGACTATGCCGACAATTAAAGACAAATGTATTCTTAGTTCTGATTTAAAGGCTCTGTACCTAATAATTTATCCTACTAAATATAATTTGTTTTACTAGATAAATCAGCGAGTGGCGTACGCTGTGCATGTTAAACTATATTTTCAGTATTGCTAAAGGGGGAAAAGTGTGAAATTTCATGACGTATAGACATAGAAGCATTTGCCTTGCGCAAAATGTTGATTATTGTTTTGATAAATGGCAAAAAGCTAAGTCCGCATTTTACTAATTGTTGTATGTGATATTCTGGTCCCCCTGCACCACGGTGAGAACTGTGTATCGCTATCTTCAACTTATCAGATGATATGTGAGATAAAGATTTAGGTTGGCCACCCTCCATAAGAAGAAAAGAGATGCACTTTATAATTTTAATACTCTATATTATCTCTAATAAGTTTCGACATGGTCTGTTGGAATTGGTGCTATACGACCGGATGAGAACGTGATGTTATCGCTAGCTAAACCCGGATTTGAACAACGGACCAGAACATTGCCTGGCGTCCTTGACCGACATGAGATTATGTATTTCTTTATCTTAACAAGATTTGTGTGCAGATTCGACGCCAGGTGGATGAGCGAGCTACGTTCTACCTGGTTATGGCGGAACAGTCCGTGTATACTTGTTGTAATAACAGTAGTCCACGTCCGACCCAAATATAAACTGATATAAGATAAAAGTAAATACACGCGTCGATGGATGTAGCTAGTAATTTTAAGATTAATTCAACCAGGTACTTGCGCATGCAGTAACACAATTCATTTTTATGAGAAAATTCGGTGCTATTAAATTACAGTAATATCCCTCGCTGAAGTCAGACATAACTCGATTTGAAATCTGTTGGTGGATCAGTAATAGAGACCGCCAGCGAATCCCAAACCAGGCAGAGATAGTCGTATTTTTGAAGTACGGAAAATAGTTCATTCGACACACTATGTCATACGAGGTCGTCACGTGAAAGATATCTGATGACGCATTTGGTGCTTACTCGAAAAGTTCATTAAAACTCAGCCATAGATGCCCAAGAAAGAGTCGGTGTACTCAGCCGTCTAGTAGGTCTAGAGTAAAATGGGGCGTTAAAATTGACGAGCAAGCAGCCAGATGGCGTCCTATTTAAAAGGCTGAACGCGGTAGCTGAGGCCATACGATTAATTTTACCTTTAATAGTGAAGAATCCAATAATAACTTACCTTTAATCACCCAATGTGTCTCAAATTTTATCTTTTTCCTCGCCACTAAATCAATTACACTGTCCAACATATTCGTTTTCCAGAACATGTTGACTAACAGATTAGGGTCACGAACCTAGATTTCGTTTTGTCTCGTTCAAATTCTCTTTCTTTACCCATCCCTTCCATATAAACTTTTCTCTGACAGAGCGGAAATTATTTTTTATATCTTCCACCCTTCTTCTTCTTCTTTATCTGTTTACCTTCCACGGTCGGTTTCTCCCTCGGACTCAGCGAGGGATCCCACCTCTTCCACTTCACGGGCAGTGTCCTGGAGCTTCAGACTCTGGGTCGGGATGAAGCTGGGCAGGATGGCCAGTCCCTCGCCCAGGCGGCCTCACCTGCTATGCTGAACAGGGGCCTGGCGGGGGGATGGGAATATTGGAAGGGACTTGGCCTTAAGTTAGGTACCATCCCAGCATTTGCCTGGAGGAGAAGTGGGGAAACCACGGAAAACCACTTCCAGGATGACTGAGGTGAGAATCGAACCCACCTTTACTCAGTTGACCTCGCGAGGCTAAGTGCACCCCGTTCCAGCCCTCGTACCACTTTTCAAATTTCGTGGCACAGCCGGGAATCGAACCCGGACCTCCGGGGGTGGCAGCTAATTACACTAACCACCATACCACAGAGGCGGACGACTAAAAACCTAATGGATACTAATAACGATTTTCACCCTTGCCACCCAGCTGTACCACGTTCAACATGTGAGCGCCCTGAATCGCATGATCGAAGTGTTCCTTTAACACGTAAAGGTGCAATTTTCTGTGAAGCAATTAGAGTTACGAAGAAACTGCAAATGTTTTTTTTTCTTCCTAATCTGATTAACCTCCGGACTAGCAAGGGATCCTACCTCTACCGCCTCAAGGGTGGTGTCCTAGAGCTTGAGGCACTGGGCCGGGGGATACAGCTGGGGAGGATGGCCAGTACCTCGGCCAGGCGACCTCACCTTCTATGCTGAACAGGAGCTTTGGCGGAGGATGGTAAGTCTGGAAGGGATAGACAAGGAAGAGGGAAGGAAGTGGCCATGGCCTTAAGTTACGTTTAATCCCGGCATTTGCCTGGAAGAGAAGTGGGAAAACACGGAAAACCACTTCCAGGATGGCAGAGCCGGGAATCGAACCCAGGCCTCTGGAGAGCCTCCTAACCACTAGACCACAGAGGCGGACTAAATGCGTTTTCTAAATAACAATTTTAGTTCTAAATACTGCATGAGCGTTCCTGCTTTTTTATTTTTTAATTTATGGTGACGATGTGATAGGAAAGGGCTAGGAGTAGGAGGGACATGGCTGTGACCTTAATTAAGGTACAGCCCCAGCATTTGCCTGTGTTAAAAAGGGAAACCACGAAAAACATCTTCAGGGCTGCCGACAGTGTGGTTCGAACCCTCTATCTCCCGAATACTGGATACCGGGCCGCAGTTAAAGGACTGCAGCTGCCCAGCTCCCTGCTGCTTTTTTCCTACAGTATACGGCTAACCAAACAGGATTGAAATTACAAACCATTTTTGAATATCTAGAAACGTCATAATAACATTCAAGATGACGTGTCTAACTGCGTCGGTGCAGCATACGTTCAGGATGTGCACCATCACGTTCCATGCATTGTTCAAAATTGTTCTATTGATTGTTGAACTTGTTTATGAACACAGGTTGCCGTAAGGGCATACCAAATCAGTGTATCTCCTATCGTAATTCGAGTTCAGTCCAGTGGTATTTTAAGTTGGTCGAAGAAATCAGCCCCTCTCGATGGATTTCTTACAAGTTGCTTTACGTCGCACCTAGAAAGATAGGTCTTATGGCGATTATGGAACAGTAAAGGACCAAGCCTGATAGCTGAAATCGATTAAGTGCGGTCAGTATCCAGTATTCGGGAGATAGAGGGTTCGAACGCCACTGTCGCCTGCACCGACGATGGTTTTCTGGGTTTTCTCTATTGCACACCAGGCAAATGCTGGGACTGTACCGTAATTAAGGCCACTGCCGCTTCCTGCCTACTCCTAGCCCTTTCCTATTCAATCGTCGCCATGAGACCTATCTGTGTCGGGCGAGATAAAGCAACTTGTTTTTAAAAATAGTGCGTTCGAACCCACTGTCTCCCGAATGTAAGCTCATAGCCACACGCCCCTAACCTCACGGCCAACTCACTCAATCTCAGTGGATTTGTTGGTACGTTTGAGAAATTCCGGCACTATTCAAGTAGTTAGTAGGACGTAAAACCAATATATATAAGTTATATATTTATCTACATAGGAATGCTCATAAGAGAAATAATTCTTTCTTTCTTAATCATTTTACCCTCCAGGGTTGGTTTTTCCCTCGGACTAAGCGAGGGATCCCAACTGAACCATCTCAAGTGCATTGTCCTGGAGCATGAGCCTTTGGGTCAGGGATACAACCAGGGAGAATGACCAGTACCTCGCCCAGGCGGCCTCACCTGCTATGCTGAACAGTGGCCTTGCGGTAGAATGGGAAGATTTGAAGGGATATACAAGGAAGAGGGAAGGAAGCGGCCGTGGCCTTAAGTTAGGGATCATCCCGGCATTGGCCTTGAGGAGAAGTGGGAAACCACGGAAAACCACTTCCAGGATGGTTGAGGTGGGAATCGAACCCACCTCTACTCAGTTGACCTCCCGAGGCTGAGTGGACCCCGTTCCAGCCCTCGTACTACTTTTCAAATTTCGTGGCAGAGCCGGGAATGGAACCCGGACCTCCGGAGGTGGCAGCTAATAACACTAACCACTACATCACAGAGGCGGACCAAAATATTCATTCTAAAATATATGTCAGTTTGTACCCTCCATTGACTAAATATGTAAAAACGCTTAATTATGGTGCATTGCACTTTTAAATTTCTTGTTTCGAAATCGACTCATTGACTTAAGAAATTTTCAATAGAAATGTATATAGTACAATGGGAGGTTGTGGGTTCGGATCCCACTGGTGTCCGGCTGGCCATTTTTGTTCTGTACTTAACATCTCTTCAACACGTACTACATGTACGTAACACGACCTAATACGTTGAAAGTCTGTTTCGATTACAATGGTAATTGTTGCATAAATGATTATACTCGTATTCATATCGGTGCTAGGCAATGAAACCTCATACGAAAATCACGTTTCTCCACCTGTCTTGTGAAGTCTTGTCGCGTTGCCCGATAAGGGAATAGAAGACTCCAATTATCGAATAATTGGACGATAGTTAAGCAACGAAAATGTTCTCCCGCCATTTCTGACTGCTCAATTTTGGGCTTCTTCTGTCACTTTCATTGACCTGTCTCAGTCTTATCTTTGACTTAGACAATGTGAAAGTGACTGAGACATGAGCGATGCCTAGTAATGCCATTCTTTATGCAGCCAGTCCTTGCTAGGAATGGTGTGAAATTGTTGCTCATAGGGTCGGTTGATGCATGCATTTCAATGGGATTGGGAGACTGATATGTAATAGCAACTTCTGGGTCAGTGAGGAAAGCAACGGGAAACTACATCTCTCCTCATTTCCACTGCAAACTTTACTCCGAAGAAGTTACGAGGCTCCCTTTGCCCCGCGACGATATATATAAAATACATTATGGATATTATTGTGGAACAGGGTGGTGTATTGGCTTAACTGCTTGTCCGTCCTCCCGGAAATCGTGGTTTGATTCCTGGTGTCACTGGGGTGGCAAATCTCCTGGCCTCAGGAAGGGAATGCGACCTTAAATCCCCGGCCCGGTCTTTCATGACTGAGTGTGCGCAAGAACCCTGAGCAAGCGGGACAAGATGCGGATGGTGATGATGATGATGATGATGATTATTATTATAGTTAATGTTATTTGGCATCCAGCACAATCATTTTTTATTTATGGTGTAATCACAATTTACTCGTACTTCGGGGGTACGAAGGTAAGAAAACTGGATCTTGGGGGTACGCCAACCAAAACGTTTGAATACCACTGTTCTAGCCCATTCCAGAAGACTCTCTAGTCTCTATGACTCAGCGGAAATATAAACTAGTTGGGCTTAGCAATACCATTATTATTATTATTATTATTATTATTATTATTATTATTATTATTATTATTATTATTATTATTTAAAGCAATGAACACCATGACCAAAATTGATGTATATTGTCAGACACTTCCCTGGCTTTTGAGTGAAGATGTTGCATTCGCAAAATGTAAACTTACGTGAATGTCTGCATAGCTTCCTTGGTTAGATATTTTGTTGGAGCGAACTGGAATGTTTATAAAATGTTAATAGTGCTGTGACATGGACTGCACCTGCGAAATGCTGGAAGTAGCGGGACAGTGAGTTACTGTTACGATGCGATGACAGAAGTATGACGCAAACGTCTGGAAATTCACTCTCTAGTCTAGTCTAACATTACCCATAAAACACGTCTGTTCTCTTAAGTAAACAGCTGCACTCGGACGCGGGAACTATTATCAGCCTCGAGATTAATTAGGCACCTGAAAAAGCTTTAATAGTGGCTGTAAATAAATCATTTCTTAGTGCTGTACGGGGCAATTTAAGTCAATTCAAGAACGGTCACCGTAGTCGTGCGTTGCAACAGTTCTCTTCAATGGCATGCAATATGCAGTGTGATTCAGCAGTCCCTTCCAATATCGTTTGCTGCAGCCCAACTAACGTGCACATGGTTATAGGGGTGCTTTTCCTCTGCAAGCGCATTGTATGGTACTAATGTTCAGTGAGCACATTTTGCACACGACTCTGAACCGTAGCGAAATAATATATCATCCGTTCGCAAAATATGACGCCTTGAAGTCATGTAGCAACGTCCTTTTACCATGTAACTATGTCGTACCTCGTGACCGGGTGTATCGAAGAGGGAAATCAATGCATAAAACTAGGTAACCGATTGGCGTATGTACTCTGTTCTCGTCGTACTTCTAGCATGTTTACAGCGGTGTGGCGTAGCGTATGTGGTTACGCGTTCGCCTAGCAATCGGCGGAATGTGCCAGTTGCGGTTCGAATCCTGCATCGTTCAAATATTTTGTCATCGGTATGATGTTTGAATACATAAACACAGGCCCACGTTTGCCACATTCAAACAGTAGAATGACGCTCTTATTCATCTTGTGCCCTGCTCATACTCCACTGGTTAGGGCCTGAATGTACTGTAATCTCTGCTGTCATTCGGCATGTTTTCCACAGAGGAATACGTTGACATGCTCCTCATCTGCGAGGAAGCAAGACAAAATGCGAGCGAGGCACTACGTCTGCACCATAAACGCTATCCTGACAGACGATACCTGGCTGCTACGATATTGCGCCGTGTTGAGAGACGCCTAAGGACAACAGGCGTGATTTCCAGCGAGCCACCAGTCTGCGATAGGCCCGTTACATTGGGTGAAACAGAAGAGGCCGTTCTGGATGCAGCTCGTAATAATCCACACATCAGTACATGGACGACTGCACGACAGGGGAACACCAGCCAGCCGTCCGTCCGGCGAATACTGCATGAACATAAATTTCACCCATACCATCTTGAGCTACAACAAGGGCTCCATGGGCGGGATTTCGAAGCTCGAATGGAGTACTGTCGGTGGCTATTAGGCAGGCTGGACAATGATGCAGCATTTGTATCTCATATCTTGTTCTCGGACGAATCGCGCTTCCACAATAATGGGAACATCAATCGCCACAACATGCACTTTTGGAGTCCGGACAATCCTCACTGGGTGCGACAGGCAGCCCATCAAGTATGTTGGGGAGTGAATGTTTGGTGTGGAATCTTGGGTGATCGCCTGATTCGACCTTATTTCTTTGAGGGCCATTGGACGGGCCCACGCTACCTGCACTTTCTGCGTCAGGAACTCCCACTGCTGATGGAGGATGTGCACTTGCATGATCGTTTGACGATGTGGGTGCAACAGGATGGAGCTCCACCACATTCGACTTTGCCCGTTTGTAACCATCTAAACGAGGAACTGCCAGGGAAGTGGATAGGACGAGGAGGCCCTGTTTCTTGGCCCGCCAGATCATCGGATTTAACGCCGTTAGACTTCTTCTTGTGGGGAAATTTGAAGAACGTCGTTTACACTCAAGCGCCAGAAAACCCCGATCAGCTCCGGCAACTCATCATGGATGCCTGCCGAGCAATTACACCTGGAATGCTTCAGCGCGCAAGACGATGTCTTGGGCACCGGGCTCGAATTTGCATAAATCAAAACGTTCATCACATCGAGCATTTACTGCTTTAAAACATTATCAGGGCAGTTGTGATTCCGGTCTGTATGTGTCCGGCCTGCTATCTAATCGGCCCTTCGTAGGGCCACAAACACATTCATTCACACAAAATTTGCATGAAAGCGGGTATTGAACTTACACTGTGTGCGGTATTTAGTGAACACATATTTCAAAAATTTCTAATCTTCGTCCCGATCTCGATTCTCCCACCTGACATGCAAGCCCGCTCCACCACACCTTTACCAAGCAAACTACGGTTCCGTACGGCAGACTGGGAAGCTTAGGCTATAGCAAGTATTAGGTTTTCTGCGGTCACAATATCAATTTAGTGTTTCGCTGGCGTGTCAGGTTCATATGATCCAGAAGGCACACGCATGTCTTCCTGGGTTCAATACGAGTATAACATTACGGCGTCCTATCATGGTGAGGCGGTAAATACCAAAATATCCGGTTGTCTTGTCCGAGCATACCGGCAGTGCAAATGTTTTCAGGACGGAATGGATATTAAGGGTTGCATAAAACTACATTGGAAGGAGCGGCTGAATCACGCTGTACGAGTCCATTTCCTACTCCGACAAACTTTCCACTTCTTCATTACAGCCGATTTTGCCCCTAGAAATATGTTCGAATCAACCCTGACCCTGGCAGAAAATTAAGATCGTCATTTTCCCCACATATCCCTCTCAGGGTTTGACCGTTTTCAATACCTTGCTGAGTTGTGCGTTCTCTTGCGCGGACTCTTGGATATGATCGATTGAGCATGACGAAGGGCAGATTGTAATCTTCATTTATGTGTGTTCACTGTCTTAGGTGTCTGGCTCCATGTCTAAATGGTTAGCTTGCTGGCCTTTGATCACAGGCGTCCCGGGTTCGAGAATGTTAATCCCCTGTGGGTGGGGGCGGTAGAATAACACGCACGGTATCCCCTACCCGTCGTAAGAGGCGACTAAAAGGGGCCTCAGGGACTCTGAACTTTGGAGCGTGGGTTGGCGACCACGGGGCCCTCAGCTGAGTCCTGGAATTGCTTTTTACTTATTTGTGCCAGACTCCTCACTTCCATCTATTATATCCGACCTTCCTTGGTCAACTTTTGCTCTTTTCATACCCCGACGGTATTACGTATGGAGGCCTAGGCAGTCTTTCATTTTCACGCCCTTCGTAGCCCTTGTCTTCCTTTGGACGATACCTTCATTTTTCGAAGTGTCGGATCTCTTCGAATTTTTCTCTCTGATTAGCGTTATATAGAGGATGGTTGCCTAGTTGTACTTCCTCTTAAAACAATAATCACCAACACCACCACCACCACCACCAATCGAGAATTTTAACCATAACTGTCCAATTCCGCTGGCATGGGGGCTGGGTGTATGCGTCGTCTTCATCATCATTTCATCCTCATCACTACACGCAGGTCGCCTGTGGGAGTCAAATAAAAAAACCTGCACTTGGCAACCCGAACTTGTCCTCGGACACTACCGGCACTAAAAGCCATACGCCATTTCATGTACACTGACTGACAGAGCAAATGCAACACCAAGAAGGAGTGGTTCGAAAGGGATGAAAGTTGTGGAAAAAACAGAGACGGCACGGACGAATAATTGATGTTTATTTCAAACCGATATGCAGGTTACACAATGCGCACGGCATCGACTCAGTAGGATGTAGGACCACCGCGAGCGGCGATGCACGCAGAAACACGTCGAGGTACAGAGTCAATGAGAGTGCGGATGGTGTCCTGAGGGATGGTTCTCCATTCTCTGTCAACCATTTGCCACAGTTGGTCGTCCGTACGAGACTGGGGCAGAGTTTGCAAACGGCGTCCAATGAGATCCCACACGTGTTCGATTGGTGAGAGATCCGGAGAGTACGCTGGCCACGGAAGCATCTGTACACCTCGTAGAGCCTGTTGGGAGATGCGAGCAGTGTGTGGGCGGGCATTATCCTGCTGAAACAGAGCATTGGGCAGCCCCTGAAGGTACGGGAGTGCCACTGGCCGCAGCACATGCTGCACGTAGCGGTGGGCATTTAACGTTCCTTGAATACGCACTAGAGGTGACGTGCAATCATACGCAATAGCGCCCCAAACCATGATGCCGCGTTGTCTAGCGGTAGGGCGCTCCACAGTTACTGCCGGATTTGACCTTTCTCCACGCCGACGCCACACTCGTCTGCGGTGACTATCACTGACAGAACAGAAGCGTGACTCATCGGAGAACACGACGTTCCGCCATTCCCTCATCCAAGTCGCTCTAGCCCGGCACCATGCCAGGCGTGCACGTCTATGCTGTGGAGTCAATGGTAGTCTTCTGAGCGGACGTCGCGCCGGGAGTGCAGGCCTCCTTCAACCAATCGACGGGACGGGAAATTGTTCTGGTCGATATTGGAACAGCCAGGGTGTCTTGCACATGCTGAAGAATGGCGGTTGACGTGGCGTGCGGGGCTGCCACCGCTTGGCGGCGGATGCGCCGATCCTGGCGTGCTGACGTCACTCGGGCTGCGCCTGGACCCCTCGCACGTGCCACATGTCCCTGCGCGAACCATCTTCGCCACAGGCGCTGCACCGTGGACACATCCCTATGGGTATCGGCTGCGATTTGGCGAAGCGACCAACCTGCCCTTCTCAGCCCGATCACCATACCCCTCGTAAAGTCGTCTGTCTGCTGGAAATGCCTCCGTTGACGGCGGCCTGGCATTCTTAGCTATACACGTGTCCTATGGCACACGACAACACGTTCTACAATGACTGTCGGCTGAGAAATCACGGTACGAAGTGGGCATTCGCCAACGCCGTGTCCCATTTATCGTTCGCTACGTGCGCAGCACAGCGGCGGAACTCACATCATGAGCATACCTCAGTGACGTCAGTCTACCCCGCAATTGGCATAAAGTTCTGACCACTCCTTCTTGGTGTTGCATTTGCTCTGTCAGTCAGTGTATTTACCGTCTTAGGTCAAGAAGGCGAGGCGAGGGTATGTGTGCAGTGTGATGACTATATGTTATTGGTTATGCAATGTGTGGTGATGATGGTGATTTGATAGCGATATTGGGGAGGGTGAAACACATTGTATGCATATAGCCTACTTTTGTTGAATAACAGCAAGTAGTCTACTGAAGGCTTAACGTTGCAATCCGACGGACGAATCCTCATCAGCAATCACATCTTCACAAGCCCCTTGTGGGTGGACGCGGTACAATACACTCACGGAGCACCCTCCCTGTCATAAAAGAGAATTAAAAGGGAGACCAAGGGCTCTGAACTTTGGAACGTGGGTTGGCGACGACGGGGCACCTAGCTGAGTCCTGGCATTGCTTCCACTTACTTGTGTCAGGCTCCTCTCTTACATCTGTCCTATTCGACCTCCCTTGGTCAACTCTTGTTCTTTTAAGTTTGCGAATCCTAGGGAATCTTTCATTTTCACGCCCTTCGTGGCCCTCTTCTTCCTTTGGCCGATACCTTCATTTTTCAAAGTGTCGGATCCCTTCCCATTTTTATCTCTGATTAATGTTATATAGATTATGGTTGCCTGGTTGTACTTCCTCTTTAAACAATAATCACCACCACCACCACCACCTTTACACCCTTCTTGGTCCTTTCCTTTCTATTGACAATGCCTTAATTTTTCGAATTGTCCGACTTCTTACATTTGCCTTCCGATTAGTGTTAATAGAGGTTGGTGCATTCCTCGTAAAACCACTTCACTTCATTTGAATACTGCCAAGAGAGTTTGGAACTGAACCTAGGCTTTTGACACGCAATGTGATGATTAAGAATAACTGAAGCTAAAAGTGCCACAGTGCTGAATTTCTTTTTAAGCTCGGAATTGGCTTATAGAACCACACGGCGTACCATGTTTAAGGCTGGATGGTACCCCGTGTGGTCCTTTCAGCCAGTTCCAAACAACAAGTGACAATTCACCCCACAAGGCAAATGCTGGTGCTATACCTTAATTAAGGTCACATACACTTCTTTCCCACTCCCAGCCCTTTCCTATCACATCGTCTTCATAATACGTATCTGTGTTGGTGCGACGTAAAGCAAATTGAAAAGAAATTCCACCATTGTGGCACATTCACCCTTTTATATTTTCACTCTTCAATTTATTGCTACCTCTCCTACCCCGCTGGCAAACATTGTGATGGTGAAATTTTTCTCAACTAACGGGACTTTTTTTTTGCTAGTTGTTTTACGTCGCACCGACACAGATAGGTCTTATGGCGACGATGGGACAGGGAAGGGCTGGGAGTGGGAAGGAAGCGGCCGTGGCCTCAATTAAGGTACAGCCCCAGCATTTGCCTGGTGTGAAAATGGGAAACCACGTAAAACCATCTTCAGGGCTGCCGACAGAGGGGTTCGAACCTACTATCTCCCGAATACTACTAACGTGACTTGAGAGGGTTTACCACGGTGTCAGACTATACAGACTTGGAGCATTAACAATCATGACTAACAGGTGGGCTATGGCTTAGTAAGGCCTTTCACCCTTGCTCATCTTACTGTTGTTGGTATCAATGTGGCCGTGATAATAAGCAGGTCCATAGCAGGTAGTTGCTATTTTGCTTAACGTCGCACCGACATAGATATGTCTTATCGCGACGATGGGATAGGTCTAGGTAGTGGAAGGAAACGGCCGTGGCTTTAAGTAAGGTACATCCCCGGCATTTGCCTTGTGTGAAAATGGGAAACCACGGAAAACCATCTTCAGGGCTGCCGACAGTGGGGCTCGAATCATCTATCTCCCGATTACTGGATACTGGCCCCACTTAAGCGACTGCAGCTATCGAGCTCGGTAGCAGGTAGTTGGAGACAGAGCACACTGGAGAGGGACCGATCCTATAGTACCTATACCAGACAACTGTGATAATATGCTGATTGAAAATGCGATACTCTGAACGGCTTTAATGTTCAAGTTGAATGTAAGACAGAAAATTATTTCAAAGATTGCAATTTGAACACGTCTCTTTGCAGCGATTACAATTTACAAGCATTTTCTGTCAAATGAAAAGCGATGCCATTTTCGATAACTTGATGAGAGATTTCTGCTCGAGCGGCAGCGCGCCGGCCTCTCAGTGCTTTCACAGTTCCTATCCTCTCCTCTAGATGGGGCTTAATTCATTCCAATCCTCACCCGATTGAAAGTGGTAAAAGGCTGTGGATTTTCTCTTTTTTAACTGAGAGCTTTATTAAACAAAATTGACTTTCACTCTTTTTGTTTATATTTCATCCTCTAGGTTAACATTAATTAGTCACTGTCATATAGCGTCCACGGTAGTGTTACAAATAATATATCGCACCCTTTATGTACAGAAGATGGGTACACAATATACGTCCATTGATATCCTACTATCACAATTATAGCGTTCTAATAACCAGGCGGCGAAGGGTACGTATTCCATTATCATTATCACTGCGTTCAAGCTAACAGCTGTTGAACACTCCATCACTACGTGGAGGGATGTAATCACTATTGCATGTTTTTGTGGTGGTTGGCAGTGTGGTGTGTTGTCTGAATATGAAGAGGAGAGTGTTGGAACAAACACAAACAGCCATTCTCCGAGCCAGAAGAATTAATCACACGCGATAAAAATCACTGACGCGGCCGGGAATCGAAACCGGGACCCTCTACACCGAAGGCCTCAACCCTGACCGTTTAGCCAAGGAGTCGGACCATTTATGTAATCATGGGGAGAATATTATTTTTGTTTCAGATTACTATAAAAAGTAGCCCAGATAGCAATACTTCAACTCTTTTCTAGGAAAGTAAATACAAGTAGCTATATAAACAGTTAAACTTACTCGATTGTAAACGTTAAAATTCGTTATTACTTCACCTAGCTTTCGATATAATACTGATTCGAATTAGTACTTGTAGGCTGCATTAAATTAGCTCGTTGGGTTTTCAAGAATCAAAACAAGAAATTATCCGCTCCAATTTACACCTTCACGGCTAATTAATGCCGATGATTATTACGAGAAATACGTTATGTGCAATGTTTCGCAGAGAAAATTATTACGTTCCAGCTGAACTAATATTTAAGAGAAACAAATTAAAATAAGACACAAACATGGCTATTGAACTTCATTATGGCTAAAATGAAGAACAGTTTGCGCAGAAAATAATCAGAGTTATCGTTTAGGTAAAGGTATGTGCAATGTTTCTGCATTTTATGCTTGTTAAAATATCGGGAATGAGAAAAAGTCTTCATTTACGAGTCTGTGTTCAGAGATAAGAAAGAAAGGAATGTGCATTACAGAGGAGATGAAAGAAATGCGGGTAGAAATGGAGAAACAAGAGTTTAAATACAAGAAGTGAGACCAAAAACCGGTACTGAAGGTTAGATATGTACCGAGCAAACAGAGGAATGAACTGTGGCCTTGTGTACGAGTCACGCAGATACCAAGTCTTATGCTTGTAAATTGCTCGACTAGTCCATATTCGTGTCCTATTTATCCAGGATCGTGCTGCCCTGTCACACAAGGTCCCTAATTTTCAAAAACCCACTCCACAATCATCGTTTTACCTCCATGTGGCGCATCCCACGCGCCAGTGCGAGAAGACGTTCGTGACAATGACGCTAGAAGATAGCGAAGGAGAATTGACCTGCATTAAGTAAGTAGGACCGGATGCTAGTCGCCAACACTTAATTCTCTAGCGCAGATGAGGCAAGCCCACCAACATCGTTTAACTTGCCTTTATATAGATCTCACACACGATACACTTGTCTATCAAGAATTGCTCTTTTGCTTCTCAACAGAAATGGCTAGATGTGTAAAAGGCTATTTAAATTATTTTCTATGTATTAGGAATGTATCGTTTTTGCCTAGAAAAATCGCTTAGAACTCTGACTAGAAAGGTTCTGTCATTTAATATTGAATATTGCATGAACTACAGTACATCACCTAAATTTCGTTCTAAGTGATACATGTGCTGCGGGTCAGTATTTTTTCCCTCAGCATTGTCACATAACGGCATTCCGAGGCACAACAGCGTTATATTATACAAGGTGTATAAGTAACTGACAAAATTGCGAGATTGAATTCATCATATGTAGTGCAGACAAAAATGTTTAATAAACATGAGTCCGGAAATTTGTCATTTCTGGGATAACATACTCGCAAGTATCGCAAGCAGGAATGCTATGTGTTATAATTTAACGACGTGGCAATAGCAAACGCACAGAACACGTAGCAAATAATACCTGAAATAATATATTCATGCACGTTATCCTAATTACTGAGTAGATAGAGGTGGACCAACTACTTTGGCCTCCACACTCACCTGATCTACATATGCTGGACTTCTTCCTATGAGGTTAATGAACGTCGTTGGCGTAAACGACTGCTGTGGAATTAACTAACACTTCGTGGAAGAATTGTGCAGGTTTGTCAAACGATACCGTTCAACATCAAGCCTTTATGAAGGAGGTCGTAACGCAATGAGATGGCGAACGGAAGCCTGCAGTATGCCACGGTATGACGGAATAGGATTTCGTATCGCCTAGAAAACCACTTAGAACTCTGACCAGAAAGGTTCTGTCATTTAATATTAGTAATCCAGAGAGTTTATAATTACAATAAATTACCAACATGTAGATCATCAGCCAAATCCATATTGCTTCATAAAGTCATAAGTCCAGATAATTCTTCCCAAGTCCTTTCCAGGTGGAATAGTTTCAAAGGATTTTCTCTCTGTTATCCCCAGCAATTATCAGAATTTCCTTACCCTATCGGCCCGGTCTCATTTGGTATCTACAGTATGTCTCCACTGCAGTACGAATTTCGTCCATCTGTTATCTTTTCTGCGAGCTACGTGGCCAATCCAGTGCCGTCTCAAGCGATGTGTTCTCTCCTGGACGTCACCAAACGCTTTGAGCTTTTGTCCATTTCCTCTTCTTATATTTACATGAAAAACAAAATTGACTTCACCATACTTCTACAGGTAGTTTGGCGTTTCCCTTTTGTAAAATTACCGAGCTCGATAGCTGCAGTCGCTTAAGTGCGGCCAGTATCCAGTATTCGGGAGATAGTGGGTTCGAACCCCACTGTCGGCAGCCCTGAAGATAGATCTGTCTCAGGCTAATTCTAATGAATTATCTTACTTCAATAATTTATTTCGTCGAATTATTTCGGAACGGCCTCAGCAAATGAATGCTGGGATAGTAACATTTTATTACTTGTTACCGTTACCAACATTAGAGCATTTATATACCTTGTGGTCGAATAGACTATAGAGTATAACATCTAAATTGTAACTGTTTGTCGGAAATTTTTGGACGCAGAGATATAGTATAGTATATTTCGTGGAAAGAATTCCGTGATATATTTATCCTATATCTATACGCACTTAGAGAATTAAAGAAAGCAAATATTAACAACACGTTTGTCCACGCCGAGCGTTGAGACGTTGAAAAATTCATCAACACATCCAGAAAACGCCCTCTTTGTGTACTTGTTGGCTGTATGGTGGACAGATTGTGTAAGTTATCCACAATCACAGGCAAGGGAAGATCGTATAATTCCCTTATAAATAAATGAACCAGATCGGTCATTGCCGGTTCTATCAATGTTATGAGTGACCCAAGATCAAAACCAGGTGGGGAAAGTTTGATGTCAAATAATAATTGCCATTCCCACAGACACTTACTCAGCCATTGCCACTCTGACTCTTCACTGTAGTCCTTGACTATAAGTTGATGTGCTGAGATAGTTCCTAACTCGCTGACTATACTTGGAAACATATAAAACTGCATTTAAATTGAAAAAAGATTAAATATCTGCATTTAAAATGGAAAATATGAAAATTAATATTCATTAAATAAAATACACAATCGTTGGACCTCGTACTCACACTTGGTTCTTACCTGCTTACTTACACATACGTTATTTGAAGGGCGCCAGCTACCACTCAGTGCAGCAATAATAGAATGAGACTCTTGACTATCTCTAGGGTGTGTAGGGTGTGGGGTAATAAGCTTACTTTTGACAACATACCATATAAGTTCTGGGAAAAGGAGATTGGAGTTCGGTTTCCCCATTAATTTTGAGGTTAAGATTTTTTACTGTCATTGAAATAATACTACGAATTTATTTGATAGAGGAAAATATATTATTTAAATGATTTCAATAAAATAGTGAGAACTGCTGCGATTAAACCAGGTGAGAATATGACATTATGACATTGCAGCTGAAAGAAACTAGGCATGAATTTGAATTCCTCTTGACCGGACATTGAACCATTTATACGAAAGATATCCCTCACTGTTTCACTTGACTGTACCTTCAACAATTTCAGTGTAATTACGACGTATTCCTTAGATCTGGTGTTTAATATAGATGTGCCACGCCTAATTTCGTGATGTATCCCTGTGACTGCTTCTTCTCCATATCATATGACTTCTTTGTAAGTCTGGATGGTATTACTTCATTGCAAGTGGTATCCTTCTATGACTCCATGGTAAGCCTTTGCGTCCGTATCTTCAACTAGGTGACCGACCAACTTTGGCCTCACACTCTCAATGACCAAAGACTAATGGCTCACTGAGTCTTCTCCATCTCGTTCACACTCGTTGACTCTCGTTGACTGACCGACTTAGGCCTCTGCTTCCAATTGAATAATGACTGACGCTACAATATGCAGCCACCTTATATAGACGTTAGGTTGTCGCACCTACGTAACCTCCAGAAATAACAATAATCGACTCCCACATCGCGACAAGTGTTGCCTACTATGGCGAAATAGCCTGGAGCGGCCTGGATATCTCAAGGAAATGAGCGCACCTCTAAATGAGCACGATGACGTAGCCATGACGTGGCGATGACTTGACAGAAATGCCAGCAGTATTGCACAATGTAACAATGTCACATCCAACACCTGATATATAACAATTCTCACTATATATGTCTTTAGTGTTAATCTACACACACATATATATGCATACAGTAAACTACAATCATGCAAACGACAAGCATTGCAGAATTGAATTGAATAAGAATGATAATACAATAATAGTAATCTCACAGATAAAATAATAATAATACGGAAAAAAAATAATAATAATATCACAGATGAAATAATAATAATCATAATAAAATGCAGATATCACCTTGTAACGGGATTTAAACCGTTGCAGTGCTGCGTGAACTGTTGGTGATCTAGGTTTGAGACACACATGGTGAAACTCCGTAGCTTTATGAAATACAATAAGAGTTCCGAACTAAACGTCCTTACCTGTCCACAAGAATATCTAATGGCCTCCTGGTTTATAACACCCGATACCGAACGGGTTAGACGTGCGGTTACGGACGCGCACTGTGAGCTTGCATTCGGGAGATAGTGGGTTCGAGCCCACTGTTGGCATCCCTGGAGATGGTATTTCGTGGCTTCCCATTTTCACACCAAGCAAATGCTGGCGCTGTACCTCAATTAATGCCACGGCTTCCTTACCACTAGTATCCCTCTTCTATTCCACCGTCTCCATAAGACCTATCCGTGCCGGTGCGAAGTAAAGCAACCTGTAAAAAATAACAAAAACACACACATGAATGTCAAATCCCCATGATTCTTGTTATTATAATCATAGGCATAGGACTTCCAGTTTACTTGGAGTCTGGAACCACAGGGACGTGCCATAATGATATCAAAATGTAACTGGCATTGGTCGTGATACGATCTGCCGTCATCTAGGTGCGCAGAAAGCAACGATACAGATCTGTCAACGTTTCCATTGCGTGCTTGTCTATATGCATTCATGTATTTTGTCTAGTAACTGGTTAGCAATACAGAAGCTGTATTATTATGGAATGCTCGGATGTGTTCCCTATATCTCGTTTTAAAATTTCGATTGATTTTTCTGGCCCAGAGTTTGGTAAACACTGTATCTGAATTTCAAAGAATAAAGTTAAAAATCCAAGCCTCCGTGGCTTAGGCGGCAGCGCGCCGTCCTCTCACCGCTGCATTCCGTGGTTCAAAACCCGGTTACTCGACGTGAAAATTGTGCTGGACAAAGCGGAGGCGGGACAGGTTTTTCTCCGGGTACTCCGGTTTTCACTGTCATGATTCATTCCAGCAACACTCTCCAATATCATTTCATTTCATCTGTCATTCATTAATCATTGCCCCAGAGGAGTGCGACAGACTTCGGCAGCCGGCACAATTCCTATCCTCGCCGTTAGATGGGGCTTCATTCATTCCATTCCTGACCCGGTCGAATGACTGGAAACCGGCTGTGAATTTTCATTTTCAAAGTTAAAAATCCGAGCAAAAAATGGATAATGATGTCGGCTAAAAAGTTATAATTTTAATCGTTACCACTTCCCCTCTCTGTCATGTCGAGGTAGACTCTGGGCGACTGCAACATTTTCCTGTTTTCAGCAAACCTTTCAGGTATTTCGGTAATGATTTTGTTGCTTCTTTGATGGCGTCTATCCACCTCAATAAAGACCGTCTTTGTTGCCACGTTCCCTCCAATTTTCCAGGTATAAACATTTTCTTAATCGAATTAATCCATCTCAATGTGTCACAAAGTAACTCAGCATTTGCATCACAATAAAAACCTCGGAGGAGAGATTTAGTTAGATTTAAATAATCCACTTATTTTTTCCTCTGCTGTACGGTGTGCACGTAAAACTCTTCTCCAGCGGTATGTATGTGAGACCCTCGCCAGGATTACTTGATTCGAGAACTACAAAAGATCGAAAGAAAGCAGCATGATTTGTTCTGACAGATTTCCAACAAATGAGTAGTGTTGTGAAAATGTTGCAAATTTTTTTCTGAGAATACTTGGGATTAAGTAAACGAGTTGCTCGACTACGTGGTATGATCCGAGCTGTTAGTGAAGGGAAGGCGTGGAACAATAGTAGAAGAGTGGAGCTTTTAAAGGGAGGAAAAATAAATAATATGGTAATGAGTTGGAATTCAAGGGGACAAATTGTGTAAAATATTAATTTAGAGGAAGAAAAAGTGGGGACTGGATCAGAATCCTTGGCTGAATGGTCAGAGTTGAGGCCTTCGGTTCAGAGGGTCCCGGGTTCGATCCCCGGCCGGAACAGCGATTTTAATCGCGTCTGATTACTTCTTCTGGCTCGGGGAGTGGGTGTTTGTCCCAACACTTTCCTCTTGATACTCAGGCAAGCCATTACACTACCAATCACCACAGAAACACGCAATAGTGATGACATCCATCCATGTAGGGTTGGCGTCAGAAAGGACATCTGGCCGTGAAACAGGACCAGTTCCACATGTGAGACACAGTTCGCACCCGCGACCCAACAAGTGTTATAAAAGCGGTAGAAGAAGAGGAATAAGAAGAAGGAGGAAGTAGGGACTGGAATAATTAATCAAGAGAAATGAACCTCTCCGGAAAGAATAGATTGAATTTATATGTTATTTTGTGAAATAGTATAACTTATTCCCATCTTTCAGAGAAAAAGCATACATTTCCGGTTCATTATAAGGGTTTTACTTAGACTTTAAGAATGTTCTCCTGGTACACTGTTGATTGGTAGGACATTTCTGAGGAATTTAAATAACAGGCACAAGACATTCTCTTGGCGTTAATTAATTGTTAACAGAGATCATTTCCCTGAGTGACTGCAACACGTGATGAATACGTGATGTTGTTAACACGGACAATGATGGAAATTTAAAGATGAAAATAACATTATCTATTAAAGTGTAATATGTAGTGTGCTTAAATGTTGGTATAAATTAAATAACCTACTTTTTATCAAAATTTTATTTATTTCATAAATCACACATGTCCAGTAACTAGGTGACCTGAAGATGAAATGATGATGAAGACGACATATATACCCAGCTCCCGTGCCAGCGAAATTAACCAATGATGGTTAAAATTCCCGACCCTGCTGGGAATCGAACCCGGGACCCCTGCGACTATAGGCCAGCACGCTAACCATTTAGCCATCGAGCCGGACTGTGATAAGTAATTGGTATAAAAAGCAAACACAAATTGTCAAAATTCCAAACATTAGAAACTGTAGGCCGTATATATATATATATTTTTTTTTTTTCACTTTCCCCAAAACGAGTAGTAGTGGTCATCTGCGCTTTCTCAAATAAATGATTCAAATGTTTGATAAGTATCCAATCGAATTATCCACTTTATGAACTGAATTTTGATTAGAAACTTTTACTTGAAGAGCTTATCTTTAAGCGTGTTAACTTCAGGTTTAGCCCAAATGTTTCTTCATGAATAATTCGCTACTGTTCATGCATTTTCAAACACGTCCCTTTATGAGTAGAGATTGCTCGTGACGTCAGTTGCTGGACGAACAGCCACTCCCCTGTGAGGAAAGTTCACTGGATTTGCTGAGAGATATGAATTATGAACATTACTGTCTGGGTTATGAGGAAATTCTCCCTCTGCACTGTCAATTGCCAACTTTCCTTTCAGACATTCTTGTGTTCTCCGGCGCTAGGTCACTACATTACAGGGTTATGAGACAGATACTTCAGTTAAAGCTCTAGTGAAATATTCAGCTCGTTCTCCACTCCACGTTATCCTCTCAGGTCTGGAACATTATAAACTCTCGCCAAACGGCGGTGTCTTCTCTAGTATGTAGGAGAGTGCTGAAAAAGGTTTTAGGAGAAATCTATTACTTCAATTGCAATGCTAACTCTTTTATGATTTTAGGTTCCTATATAACTACAAACATCATTTCAAAATAGCAGAGTTTGAGCTGATATACAGTTAAATATCTTGGCTGAATGTAATGTGATACTCTTTTAGACTCCATGTTTTCATTGCTTCTTTTTATAGTCCAGGAACAATGCTTAATAAAATAAACGTGAAGGGTTGTGTACTGATAGTGTATGTTCCTCGTGTGTATATTCAATTATTTGACACTGGAAGTGACCGTAGGTTTGAAAATTCTATCCTGGTACTTCCTTCCAATTGAATAGGAAAGCCATGAAATGTTTTAAATATACAGTAGAAAATCTACTCTGATTGATTTTCGGTCATACTCTTAATTATATACGATTAACTTCCTCTGAAAAAAAATTACCGTTCTGAAATTGAAATGTCAATATTCGGCAGATTTGAAGAATATTGATTTTAATTATTATTTTATGAAATAGAATAATTGCATTTAAAAATTTGGAATCATGCGATTTTCTATATGTGAATGGAAGTCCAGTACATAAATTATTTCAGGACTTAAAGTGTCAATCTCAGTGATAAAGACAGTTCATCGTTGCCCTTCAGCTTCCAAGATAGTGGTTTCGATCGTGACTGAAGTACGGTGTTAGCATGCTGCAATTGCATATCATTGGCTTCTAGCTCATTTAGGAACTCATGTAGTACAATATTCCGTCATCTCAGTGTCTTTTGCGATTGAAGAGATTAATAAATAATAATAATAATAATAATAATAATAATAATAATAATAATAATAATAATAATAATAATAATAATATTAATAATAATAATAATAATATCAAGACCATGGAGTCAGCCTAAGAAATTGTTGTGTTCACAGAACTAAAAATGTTAAATACTTAGGTGAGATTCTTACTCCCAATGATAACACTGGTCTACAGTGATTTTGCTGCAGAACAAAGCAAATGTACCAACCCTAATTATTGAGTGTGCTGATTGCAGATCTGAAGTTCTTTCTTCTATTATGTCACAATTTTAAAATAATAACAATTTTAATTGTTACATTTTAAATACCTTAAATCTGTTTTATTTATTTCTTTATTAATGCATCTTCAGATAAGTGAGATCATATATACATTGAATTCATAGCCTCTTTGATGATTTCATTACCGGTAGTCAATTCTTTTAACGTTTCCGCCGCTACACACCAAGGATATTCTTTTCCTTCCAAAATTGGAGCTTCCACTAAAATGAATGCCTATATGAAAATGAAAATCCTCGGCCTGTTTTCCAGTCATTTGACCGGGTCAGGAATGGAATGAATGAAGCCCCCATCTAGCGATGAGGATAGTAATTGTGCCGCCTGCCGAAAGCCTGTCGCACTCCTCTGGGGCAATGATTAATGACTAACAGATTAAATGAAATGGTATTGAAGAGTGTTGCTGGAATGAAAGTAGACAGGAAAACCGGTGTACCCGGAGAAAAACCTATCTCGCTTCCGTTTTGTCCAGCACAAAACTCACATGGAATGACCGGGTCCTGAACCATGGAACCCAGCGGTGACAGGCCAGCGCACTTCCACCTGAGCCACGGAGGTTTCGGGCCTATATTTGATTTAATTTAAAAACAGAAGTAGGCTATTAACTGATTTATGTTCGTTGTAGCGTAGGACACATTTTTACTAGTGTCACCGAGGTTTTTAGGAAACTATTCAGCTGATAATTATGCTGAGCTAGCATAATACGGCATTTAAGAATCTAGGTTGTCACATATGTTTAAAAATTCACTTTTATGGTACACACCTTGACATTTTTTTCCATAAAATCTCGGCGCTGTAATGACAAGCATGGCGAGAGGTTCGATCAGTATATTTTAACGATGGAATCCAGGTACCAGGGTCAATATGGTCCGAGAATGATGGGTGACTTTTGCTGGTACCTAAAGTAATCAACCACATGCCAATATAAGCGGAAAAACAAAGGTCTCAAGCAGTTTTAATAGAGTTCTTAGTGCTTACTACTTATTGTAAGTGTACTGTACTGTATATCTATATCAAATGCTTAATTCTGTCTGTCATTCACAGCGATGTTCATGAAACGAGAATGTTTCAACAGATGAAACTGGTACCAGTTATAGATTTCTAGGTATTATTTACAAGAAATATACAACAAAACTCTCACAACCACAAATTTTCACTTTTATAGAAAAATTACATGTCTGATGCTTCGTTGTATGTGATTGCCAACGAGCACAGGATAGCATAGAGATGGCGACTCATATCGCTATGCATTCGCTCGCTGTACCCGTCGCCATATTAGCAAAACCCTCTGTACCACCCAAACGAGTATAGGATAAGTTATGGTAGAGCACCTCACCAATCTGCAGCCAGAATTGAAGCCAACGTACACGCGTGACCGCCATATTGGTGGGCTACAATATTATAGACCGGTTGCTGTCTGTTATTGATCAAGTTACTATACATAAAGTAAATGCAAGGATTCAGTATTATTATTTGAGTTTATTGAGATGTTGAAAGGAGTTGAAACAAAAATTAAGGTACGGAATTAGGGAAAAATGAACATATAAATGGCGGGATGAGTTTGACTGTGGTAAAGCTAGACAAAAGTATTGTTCACGCAGAAATTCAGACGGGCTCAGCTTCAGGAAGTACGTGTTTTATGCCATGAATACATTTTGAAATTTTGACATACCACTGATTCTTAAGCAGAGGTAATTTCCTCTAAATTTAGTCTTCTCTATCACAGATAACAAAGCACAGGAACAATCTTTACATACATTTGAGATGAACCTCTCCACTCCATTGTTTACCCATGAATAACTATAGGACTACGTGCTGTAGATTTCTCAAAAGTTCCCAGATACATAAACGTTCAAGTACATCTCCGATCTACGGCTACATTCAGCATAGTTCATGAGGAAATTTCATAACTCCTGTTACGATTCTATACAATTGACATCTATGTAACATGGAAAGTGTAACTTTTAATCCTAAGATACATTAACATATGCATTTCAAGTTTCAATTTAAATGTTACACACTAAATTTTACTGTCGAAAACATGCTTACATAGGCCTACTAGTCTTCTTACACATCCATTTAAAATTATATAATGTAACAATATAAAATATATAAACCAAGCTAAATTTATATACTGTATCTGACTTTACCGTACAGGTATACTTTATACTGAATAGCAATATTTAGATTTAATATTGCAATCCCATAGTTCAAATACCTGACGTGCTATGATAAATCTGATTACAAATCTGCAATCGGCACATCAATTTCAGTACAAAAAATTGACATTTTCTCATTAGCACAAAATAAAAAAGGATTCCTATCATTTAGACCAGTGGGTAAAAGAGCGGGAGAGTTGAAAATTACATTTAGACTATGCCGTGATAGCTTAACAATCCAGGTCCACTCTTTCAAGGCAAAATTGAAACGCTAATCTAACAGCAGTCCGACTAGAATGCTTATATGCCACCATGCCCTGCCCAATATGGGTTCCCTGATTAACAGAAAGGAAAGGAAGTTTCTCATGAGGATATGATGGCCTAGAAAAGTGCAGAAAATATATCCTCGACGCTGTGAAAGAGGGGGCAGTCATTTCACGGGCATTTGAGGAGAATGTATCCGGAAGGTTTAGCGTATGATACTTGGGCTTCAGGAGAAATGGAAGGCCCGTCTCCGCTGGCTAAGAGAGATGCAGGAAGATCTACAGTAAGGAAGAGTAACACCAGCTGAAATTTACGACAGAAACCGTTTTAGAAAGGAAATCGTGGACTTGAGGTAAAATCCTGTGAAATCTGCTAAACCACGGATCGCATCTGCGGGAGAATCACAGAGGTGGGACAAAAGGTTACAAATCCTCTAGCATGAATGTACAGAAGAAGATGACAACCTAAATTCAAAAAATGGTAGCTAGTTTTTGTACTCATAACCCATAGTTAGCTGAATCGCTACTACTACTACTACTTTTTGTTTTACATCCATCCAACTACTTATACGGGTTTTTAATCGCCGTTGTGCCGGAATTTTGTCCTATAGGAGTTCGTTTAAGTGTCGTCAAATCTACCGACACTTCATATTTTTCTTCTTGCACTTTCCTTCCTGGTCTTTTCCTCATCATCTGGGGACGCACTAATGTGGATCTATCCCGTATTTGATCACTTTCAGTTAACACCGAACTGAGCCGAGATCCTTTCCATAGACATGGATCAGGATACCAGTGATCTACCTCTACCGTCGACGCTACTCGGATTGGCAAGGGAAAAAGGGAGAAATAGAAATAAGGCGAGCGTAAGAACGCGTATGCGTGACTACGCACCTCTATCTGAAACTGAAGTTGCATCCATTAACTTGTCCAGGGCTTGTCAATTTCATCTTTAATAGTAGATCACTATTGACCATCTTTTGTTCTCTTCAGACAGTATTTTGTCTGAGAACCTTAGCATGTATTCCATGGGCAATACAATTATTTTTTACCGATATCTTTATTCTTCGAAGTCAGACCTTTTCCTGTTCCTCCTATAATTAAAAATAAGATGCGACGGTTATTGTTTTACATACATTAAAACAATTTTCACTCTCTCTAATGGGATTTGAGATAAGTAATATTCCTTCACTTGTAAGGAGTGTATGAAAAATGTAGGCAGGAAACTCCCTTTCAATATAACATTCTAGCGTCGAGACTGAATGCCCGAACGGTGTAGCTTCCTAGTGCTATAGTGGAATGCATTTTATCGCTCGTTACAAAGTAAACTTAAACTCGAAGTTAATATTTTACGGAACTATTTTAACACAGTATATCGCCACCACATGACTCCATTATGTATAATGTGGACATCACAAGCTAAGCTGGAGAAGAGAAGGAGGCCAGGAATGATCATGACATGAACATGCTAATGCTCAGCTTATTATTTTCTACATTTCAGCGGAACACTTTACATAAATAACATTAAGCAAATGAAAATACAATAAGACTATATTTTTATATTCAATAATGGAACGTCAGGAATGCTGGAGAAAGGCCAAATAACGCCGGCAGTAAGCGGCTGACCTTCGTATGTCTTGCTATCAAAGATTTAATAAAATTCGAGTTGTATAGTGAAAAAGAATGTGCCTCCTAGGTATTGTCTTTCAAAGCTGTCCTAGTGAACTCCATTTACATAGTAACACTGTAAATATATATATTTATTTATCAATTCATGTACGAAGAGAATTATATATTTGCTACACGTCGGAACAATTGGAATCTCTATTCACCCAGGATAGGAATACAGTGAAAGAGATAAACTCAAAGTGAGGAGAGAGGAGAGGAATCTCGCTACGATCGTTCTTGCTACGAATAGATTAGAACAATTGTGGAAGAAAATCTAAAAAATTACAGATGTGAGAAAATTATTATACTCAAAGTATATTTATACTACTTTCAATAGTTCTACATATCTGATGATACATTTTAAAGCACTCTGAATTAATATTTTTGATAAATTATCCTTAAAAGATGTTTAAAAGTGACCAGTTACCTGTAGTCTAACATCCTTAGTAATATACAATATCCATCTGAATAATAGGCTGTTTGTCTATCTGTCTTTTAAGATAAATCTGCCTGAACGATTGAGCTCATATCTGGCAAGCTCACAGCTGGTATCTCCGGTGAACATACAGACCTATTTTAATTTCAATACCTTGAGCTGTTTGAAGATGAAGGTATGCGCTGGAATTACGGTTATTTTATGGGTTAATGACCGAACAGATGAACAATTTATTTATTTAATTTATTCCTGACTCACATTTGAGTAGACCCATCATAAAACGAAGACCACTGTGTGTACTAAGAAAGTTTTCTACAAAAGAAAAAAGAAACATCAGTTTTCACAATTATTATGCTGTTGCAGGAAATTGTGCTTTTGAAAGTTACAGCACGCATTCCGATCACTAAAATGGCAATTTTCTGATTGGGTTTTAACAGAAGTCAGTGACATTCCACGAATTGCCTCATCAACTGATCCTTCAACGACGATTACACAGCAGTTATTAACATATAATGAAATTGTCTACCTTCAATTTCGATTTTTTCGATACTGTCAGTTTTTTACAGGTTTAAGACATTTTGAAATTTAACGGCGAAAATAAATTGTTTCCTGCCAATGTGTACTCTTTGTTCCGATATCACATAAGAACCGCTAAAGATATTGTTTTGATACTTTGTATTTAAACGAAGGTAGGCCTCATACAAAGTTTGGAGTACTACCTTCCGTTTAGAAATGAAGTGGAAGTGTGTAATACAAACTTCAAAATATTTCCCATATTATAGTGTTTAGAAAGAATTATTCAAGGAGGAAAACGCTCGAGTAATTATTTATTGATAACTTTTGTCATATAAAAAATATTCGATAGGATGTCTTTTTAAATCTTCTTCTTCCCATCTCTACTGTGAGCCCGTGATCAGCGCAGATGTATTCGCCGAACAGGTGAACATCTTTGCTACAGTCTCTGCACTACACACATTATGAATCTGCCTGATTCTTTTAGATTAACTTATTCTTTCAAAACATAAATTAGTGTGTTGAAATAATGTGCACGAGATCGAACTCCGTTCTCTATTCTGAAGGTGGTCGTAAAAATACGAGACTGCTGTACAGAGAACGCGCCCAACAGGTCCCACCAGTCTATCGCTTTCCTGACTACACCGCAAGTCACGTTGTTCGCACAACTGCTGAGTTCACAATGAATTGTTTAAAGTAAAAGTCTTTTTATTACAAAACTTAGCATCCGTAGTGCAAAGTGAAAAAATAATTTGATTCTCGCTACTTTCATGGCTGTTACTTCTAACTTTTGAATAAGATATCCTGAATCCACCCACCTTTCGCTCCCGTAAAGCAAAGTTGGTCTGAAAACAGACTGATGTAAAGATATATTCGTCCGGGAGCTGACTTCCTTCTTACAGAACACTGTTGATCGCAACTGCGAGCTCACAGCAGTAGCTTTACTGTACCTTGATTCAATCTCACATACTATATTACCATCCTGGCAGATTACATAACAGAAATACTTAAAATTATCTACGTGTTCCAGATTTGTGTCACCAATCTCACATTCAATTCTGTTGAATTTCTTACCTACGGACATCAATTTAGTCCTCGAAAGGCTAATTTTCATACCATACTCATTGCACCTCTTTTCAAGTTCCAAGATATTAGACTGCACGCTTTCGGCACAATCTGCCATTAACACAAAGTCGTCAGCATAGACCAGACTGTTTACTATATTTCCATCTAACTGAATCCCTCCCTGGCACTTTATACCCTTCAGCAGATGATCCATGTAAACTACGAACAACAAAGGTGAAAGATTATAGCCTTGTCTAACTCCCGTAAGTACCCTGAACCAAGAACTCGTCCTACCATCAATTCTCACTGCAGCCCAACTGTTAACATAAATGTCTTTGAGTGATTTTAATAATCCACCCTTAATTCCATGGTCCCCCAGAATAGCGAACATCTTTTCCCTCGGTACCCTGTCATACGAAACATAAACACAACTGTCTATTCCTCACGTAACATTTTTCAATTACCTGGTGCCTGCTGTAAATCTGGTCCTGACAGCCTTTCTGTGGTCTGACACCACACTGGTTTTCATCCAATTTCCTCTCAACTACTGATCTCCCCCCTCCCTTCCAAGATGCCAGTGAATACTTTGCCTGATATACTGATTAATGAGATACCTCGATAGTTGTTGCAATCCTTCGTGTTCCATTGCTAATAGATAGGTGCAATCACTGCCTTTGTACAATCTGAAGGTACCTCACCAACTTTCCATGCTAATCTTACTACTCTATGAAGCCATTTCATCCCTGGATTCCCACTATACTTCACCATTTCAGGTATAATTTCATCTATTCCTGCTGCATTATCAAAATGCAGTTTATTTACCATCATTTCCAATTCACAAGCGTAATTTCACCACCATCTTCCTCCTCCCCATGAGCTTGGTTGTTCGCGACACCATCAGGAAGATTTCCTTTTACGTTGAGAAGATTTTCAAAATATTCACTTCACCTGTCCAATGGTTCCCTGGGATCTAGTATGAGTTCACCTGAACTGCTCAATACACTGTTCATTTCATTTTTCACTTCCGTCCAAAGATTCTTCATCACAGTCCAGAAAGGATTCCCCACTGCTTGACCTAGCCTTTCCATGTTATTACCAAAATATATCCAAAACATCTTTTTGGATTCAACAACTATTTGTTTTGCTCTATTTCTTTGATCTACGTACGATTCCGTGTCTGCATCGGCGCTTATTTTGAGCCATTTCTGACAAGCATTCCTTTTACGTTTACAAGCTGATCTCACTTCGTTGTTCCACCAAAATGTTGCTTTTCCCCCATCTTTACACACAGTTCTTCCTAGGCATTCCCTTGTCGTTTGTACTTCACCATCCCTGTGTGCCACCCATTCTCTTTCTATATCCTGAACCCGCTTACTGTCCACTGTTCGAAACTTCTCACAAGCCATTTCGGGGTACTTCTCTCTAATTTACTCGTCCTGGATATTTTCTACCCTTATTCGTTTGCAGACAGATGTCACTTTCTCTATCCTAGGCCTAGAAATACTTAGTTCACTACAGATCAAATAGTGGTCTGTATCATTGGAAAATCATCGGAAAACCCGTACATTCCTAACAGACTTCCTGAATTCGAAGTCAGTTAAGATATAGTCTATTATGGATCTGATACCCCTACCCTCCCATTTGTAGCGGTGAATAGCCTTATGCTTGAAGAATATATTCGTAACTGCTAAACCCATACTAGCACAGAAGTCCAGCAAACGCTTCCCATTCCCATTAGCTTCCATACCTTCCCCACATTAAACAATCACCCTTTCGTATCCTTCAGTTATATTTCCAACCCTCGCATTGAAATTCTACCCTTGGTGTTGACACTGACTACGATGTCACTCAATGCTTCATAACACTTGTCAACTTCATCTTCATCTGCACCCTCACATGGTGATTACACTGAGACAATTCCCGTCCTAATTCCTCCAACTGCCAAATCTGATTCGCTCATGTACGTGTCTAACAAAAACTAGTATGTTGCGTGCAATAGTATTCCTGACTAACAGCCCTACCCCCGACTCTGCCCTTCCCTTTTTAACACCCGGGAAGTAGACTTCATAATCTGCTATAACTTCCTCATTATCTCCCTTTACCCGAAAATCACTTGCTCCTAACATTTTCCAGATGCACCCTTTTTGCTGACTCACAAGGGGGCATTTCCTACTCGTCACCACCGATTTCGCTCAAATTTATAGAACATGCAGGGCTTGGCTAGAAATGAAAGTACCCGAAGTGGGTACTCCAGATGGCGAAGCGTATAGAAAATAAAAATAAAAATAAAAATAAAAATGAAATTAAAAATAAAAATAAAAATAAAAATAAAAATAAAAATAAAAATAAAAATAAAAATAAAAATAAAAATAAAAATGACCGCCTCTGTGGTGTAGTGGTTAGCGTGATTAGCTGCCACCCCCGGAGGTCCGGGTTCGATTCCCGGCTCTGCAACGAAATTTGAAAAGTGGTACGAGGGCTGGAACGGGGTCCACTCAGCCTCGGGAGGTCAACTGAGTAGAGGTGGGTCCCATTCCCACTTCAGCCATCCTGGAAGTGGTTTTCCGTGGTTTCCCACTTCTCCTCCAGGCAAATGCCGGGATGGTACCTAACTTAAGGCCACAGCCGCTTCCTTCCCTCTTCCGTGCCTGTCCCATCCAATCTTCCCATCCCTCCACAAGGCCCCTGTTCAGCATAGCAGGTGAGGCCGCCTGGGCTAGGTACTGGTCATTCTCCCCAGTTGTATCCTCGACCCAAAGTCTGAAGCTCCAGGACACTGCCCTTGAGGCGGTAGAGGTGGGATCCCTCTCTGAGTCCGAGGGGAAAACCGACCCTGGAGGGTAAACAGATTACGAACGAACGAACGAAAAATAAAAATAAAAATAAAATTAAAAATAAAAATAAAAATATTGACGCGGCTCTCGCACCGTATAAGCCACTTACGTTAGTACGCTAGAGCTTGGACTAGTAATTCGATGGTCGTCGGTTCGGCTCCCCGTGTGGAGAATATTTTTCTCAATTTTTATATTATTCATTTGTTTTAATTTATTTTTCTCTCTTAATATGCTTACCTTCCAGGGTTGGTTTGTCCCTCGGACTCAGCGAGGGATCCCACCTCTACCGCCTCAAGGGCAGTGTCCTGGTGTTTCAGACTCTGGGTCGGGGGCCTCACCTGCTATGCTGAACAGGGGCCTTGCGGGGGGATGGGAAGATTGGAGGAGATAGACAAGGAGGAGGGAAGGAAGCGACCGTGGCCTTAAGTTAGGTACCATCCCGGCATTTGCCTGGAGGAGAAGTGGGAAACCACGGAAAACCACTTCCAGGATGGCTGAGGTGGGAATGGAACCCACCTCTACTCATTTGAGCTCCCGAGGCTGAGTGGACGCCGTTCCAACCCTCGTACCACTTTTCAAATTTCGTGGCAGAGCCGGGAATCGAACCCGGGCCTCCGGGGGTGCCAGCTAATCACACTAACCACTACACCACAGAGCCGGACTTTATTTTATTTATTTATATGTAAAAGACATATAAGACGTCATTTTTTTAATGAGCGCACAATTGTAGGAAATTTAGAGTTGCGAACTTTTCCGACGTGTTCAAACAGAAATTCTTCTTTTTTCTCCTTTACTGGCTATGTCCCCTCCTTGGGGAATGTGCCGTAATCGTGAATAGTCGTTTCGCTGTAAGATTCGTTTTCACCTGACAAGTGAAGGTTGCTCCTGGCGCCTGTACACAAACAATAGATTCTTGGCACAGGTAGAAAAAGTCTGACAATGAAATCCCAATTTTTTACCTTTTTCTATGCCTTCTGCGTATAAATAAATCAATAAAATGAATTATTTACCTCTTTGCGTAATTTGAAAATGAATAATATAAAATTTGAGAGAAAAAACCGTCCAAAACGGGACCACGAACCCACGACCATCGAATTACCAGTCCGAGTTCTTACCCCTACGCCAACAACTGCCCGGCGTGCGCCCAAACATAAGTGGCTTATACGGTGCGAGAACGGCGTCAACATTTTTATTTTTATTTTTATTTTTATTTTTATTTTTATTTTTATTTTTATTTTTATTTTTATTTTTATTTTCTATACGCTTGGCCATCTGGAGTTCCCACTTTGGGTACTTTAATTTCTAGCCAAGCCCTGCATGTTCTATACATTTGAGCGAAATCGGTGGTGACGAGTAGGGAATGCCCCCTAGTTAGCCAGTTCTACTTTCTTTCTTCCATAAGCCCCATTAATATTGATATCTCCCCATCGAATTCTATTTCGTTCGCCAAGTTGTTTCCAAGGAGTTCCTCGCCTGCCAAATGGGAGTGAGACTCCGTTACTCCCATAGGTCCGAGGCTTGCTTAAAATGTTCTGAGCTCGGTAAATTCATGAAGCAGGATGCCACCCTACTTGCACATAGTCCAAGTGAGGATCTCTCCTCTAACGAGTCATGGACCACCGGTGAATTGTATAGTCCTAGCTGCCTGAGCACAAGGAGGGCCACGACTCAGAATATGTCCGGGATGCTCACTCCCATTCCGTAGCAACTGGTATCCCGACTCTCAGGACCACTTACTAGGCCACTCAGCCGTTGCCCATGGTTCACGAACTAGGACGTGACTACAGTAACCCACAAACATGAACCACTAGAAACTGCGATTAAAAATACCATTGCCTTCTACGACATATTACCAAACTTTACATCAATAACTGTAGCATAGCAAAACGAATATATGGATAGGTTTTTACCAAACAGATGGTATGATGACATCAGAATGAATGAATTCTGACTTCGAATCGCGGCTTACCATAACGCGCTTCTTATTAAATGTTCATAAATAGATTGAAAAGGTCAGACAAAGCAATGTGACTACGACAGGGATATCGGGGCGAGGTATCTGACCTATTTATAATTAATGTTGCGGAGCAGAGCGGGTCCTCTAGTCTATTTATCAAAATAATTTAGTCTACTAAAAACAGCTTTGGGAAATCCGTTCTATTGGACCGATTTGCTTCATTTCTGATTTATTCTCTCCGGTATTACCTGACTGTGAATTAAGAGACATTGGTAGGTCTATAAGTTCAGCAAACTGTGAGGAAACATACAGTCAAATCATTAAGTGATCACTCCAATAATTGCAGGCGAAGCCTCACCCTCACGTGCAATACATTCTGTACATAGCAGGTTGTCCGCCTCTGTGGTTAGCGTGATTAGCTGCCACCCCCGGAGGCCCGGGTTCGATTCCCGGCTCTGCCACGAAATTTGAAAAGTGGTACGAGGGCTGGAACGGGGTCCACTTAGCCTCGGGAGGTCAACTGACCAAAGGTGGGTTCGACTCCCACCTCAGCCATTCTGGAAGTGGTTTTCCGTGCTTTCCCACTTCTCCTCAAGGCAAATGCCGGGATGGTACCTAGCTTAAGGCTACGGCCGCTTCCTTGTCTATCCCTTCCAATCTTCCCATCCCCCCGCAAGGCCCCTGTTCAGCATAGCAGGTGAGGCCGCCTTGGCGAGGTACTGGTCATACTCTCCAGTTGTATCCCCCGACAAAGAGTCTGAAGCTCCAGGACACTGCCCTTGAGGCGGTAGAGGTGGGATCCCTCGCTGTCCGAGGGAAAAACCGAACCTGGAGGGTAAACAGATGATGATGATGATGACTTAGCAGGTTGCTCAGCTACTAACACCTTCATTAACATTCTGATATATGTATGTGATTTTCATCCTTAGTAATGCCGTTTCATGCAGCCATGTTTGATTACTATCTGTGAAGCCAGGGAGTATACACTTCCTCTGATGATCGGAGAACACTGCTCTCCCATAAATACTCTTTGTTTCTCTGACCTTACTCAGCTTCGGAACATACTCAACAGATGGCAGAACGTTCCTAATCACTTACGGACTGCTAGGAGAAAACACTCTACGTACGGACGGGAAGGTATGAATTCGACTAGCCATCTGTATGACCAGTAATAAAGAGCGGGGGCAAACTCTTAAAAAAGTTACTAGTCTACTTACCCCAACCACTATTCAGCCGTGGCCAATTGTAAATTGCACTATCTCGGGCAAGGACGTTTGAAAATGTTAAGTTCCAGATACGCCGAATGGCCGAAGCACAAAGAATAATACTGTATGGGAAGAAGTGTTATAGTGGTATATTACCTGTATGAAATGTTCCTAAAACTATTGACAAGTAAGAAGAAACAATTGACTGCGACAGGAATATCAAGACGAGTTATCCGACCTATTTATAAGAAATGCACTGACAATTAGCTTCATTCAAAGGGACCTACTGTTCTATGTGTAATTACATTTAAATAAACAAGTAGTTTCAATTCAAAATCTGTTCGACTCGTTGGCTGAATGGTACTGGCCTTCGGTTCAGAGGGTGCCGGGTTCGATTCCCGGCCAGGTCGGAAAATTTAACCTTCATTGGTTAATTGCAATGGCCCGGGGGTTGGGCGTTTGTCCTGTCCCCAACATCCCTGCAACTCACACACACCAGACATAACACTATCCTCCACCACAATAACACGCAGTTGCCCACATATAGCACATGCCGCCCACCCTCATCGGAGGGTCTGACTTACAAGGGCTGCACTCAGCACTCGGCTAGAAATAGCCACACGAAATTAAAATTTTAAATTCCAAAACTTATTAATTCCCCTTACTTCTAGTATATTGGGAACATTCTTTCTCCTCCCAATATACTGCAACATTTTCTCCGGTGGAAGTCAGTCACAATTTTGGAAGTGCGACGCTGCCATATCACGCCAAGAGTGGAAGAAGTAGGGAATAAAATTAAATAATGAGCAATATAAAGTCTGCGAAAAAAAAAATGCTGAGATTCATTGTACGATGTGGACACCTATAACCAATATCTCTGAGATCGAACAATTTAACTTCATCACAAGAAGTTGCCTTTGTATGAACTTGATTACCCGCACCGATTGCTCTAACATTTGCCAGACATGATATCCATCCACCTCTCTGGTGTAGAAAACTTTGGTCACGTGTTTCCGATGAGAACTAATGTCTGATATCAATGTCATCAGTGCAGAAATAATTTATGGCGCTGACTAATTGCTTTTCGCAACATCTACTGCTAAATGTTGATTAAATATGCCTTTTCATTTCATAGTTAAAGTCCACTCTAAATTAAATGAAATGATAAATTAAAAGATTAATAAATGATGCGACAGAGACTCTCCAACTGGAGTATTGACGGTACCATGTTTATTTCCTCTCAGCCCGTTGAAATACGGCGCATGCTTAGGCTAATGAAATAATAAACGATAAATTTCAAGCAAGTCGATTTATAATGAACACAGCTTGCGGTAATGGAAAAGAGAGCCTGCAGCCTGGTATCACTTATGCTGAGATGAGAGGGATAATTCAGCATCAGAGATTGAACGTGCTCAATCCTAATTAATTAAATACGGCAGTCTACAAGCAGAAAGCATTCAGCTTTTTGCGGAATTTCGAGAGAAATACATAATGTCGTAATCTATTTGAATTGATATTCAAATTAATAATTTATTATTGCTCCTGAATGGACATGTTGTTATATGGCCTGTATCTCATCTCACGGAGATAGTTACGTACAGTCATATTTGTATTCAGTGATATACACGCTGTAAATCCCATTCTTTCTCCTTCCTCATCCCAACGATGGTTTCTGCGTAAAATTCCACTAAAGTAGCATCCGTTGAATATTTAGCGGTTGGAAATAATAAATTTGCCAGAAATTACCTTGAACTACTGAAGAAGAAAATAAAACTAAAGGAAAAGAGACTAAAAATAAAGCATAAAAATGATCGATTCAAGACAAAAAAGAACAAAGCAAAACACACAAGAAAAGAATACATGCGAGAGAATAAAATAAAATGAAACAAAACAGAAGGGGAAACAAAAGAAAGTACGAAAGAAACCAAATTGGAACGAATAAGAACAAGATGGGCTAATGCTATGCAAAACCAAAGAAAACAATATGAAATGAAACGAAAGGCAGAACAATTGAAACAGAGCACCAAACAAAACATGAAAGAAAACGAAACGAAACAAATAAGGAAAAATAAATCTGTACTGACCCTGATCGTGTAAACGATATAATTATTTATAACGAAAGAAACGAGCCAGCTAAATCAATGCTTTGAAATCTGTTTAATTTTACTGTCATTACTAGTTGACCTAGACGGTACTTGCGCTATGTTCTAATTAAAGTGTGGTACGTTAGATTGATTAAATGTCAAAGATTCTATGAAAATACAGCATTTTTATTTTACTCAATTACAAAAGTTGATGCTTTACTGTATGTTCCATTCGTTCCGAGTAGTTTTTCAGCCGTGACTCCCCTATATGGAAACATGAAGACTTGTGTGCTTTTATAATAAGAGGTATGCTTTAAGCGATACCTAGATAAATCAAATAATTATTTTCAGTCAGCAAACCTGAAATAAAAGTCAAAATGTAATCTATCACAGATGTTGTATAAATACAACGGAAATCTAAGAAAAATTAAGGGACGATAAGAATTACATAATATATAGATATACACATACATTTAGGAAAAGAAGTGGCGTCGTATAAGCAAAAAAATGTAAATATTTGGCGAAGTAAAACTATTCCATATTTCATTAGTATTATAGAGTGATTGGAAACCTGACGGCTGAGCAGTCACACAATAACATCCCCTAAGAGCCTTGCCTGCACCCCTTACAGCTACGGGAATTTACGAACTTCTCGCTCGTGAGAGCTGGCTCCCAGGACACATAGCCCCATTCCGGTCCAGCACAGCTCACTAAGACGGGTTGTGACCGCCTCTGTAGGGTGTATTGCAAAAGGCTTCTTGAGACTACACCCGTCAATAAAATTTAGTATCTGACGGCCATAGCATCTCCCGATGTTAGACGAAGAACGGTAGCAAAAGTTGAGGAATGAGAAGAAGAAGAAGCAGGACTACCCTTGTCACCCCATGTTCAATATGAACCTCAGCTCTCTATGCTGGGGTGGAGAAAGGGATTTTTTTCGGACAAGACGGCCAATTCCGTCGTCACCTGGTGCACTCCGGATGGACTTGTGGTGCAGTTTCGTTCATGAGGTGGCCCTGGTGGAATGTCGAAGAAGAACCTTCTGCTAGTTATAACCTACCTTATAAAACGTGTAAGGCGCTGAATAGACTCAGAATCGATGTAAAACCTATCTAAAATCGTGCAGCTATTTAAAAACAGACGAGCTTTATGTGTGCGGAGACTTGCAGAATCTAGAACACCTTTCGATTTGCAGAGAACCAGAGGAAATTTGCACATTGGATGACCTGTTTGTCAGAACTGACAAAGCTAGTCGGACTGCTGATAGTAAGCATTTCCAAGACAAAAGTGATACCAGTAGGGGGAAAACCAAAGAGGAGTGGATGTCAGGTCGGAAACACAAGCATACGACAGTTAGATAATTTAAAATGTTTGGGATGTGTATTCTCGCAGGACGATGATAGTCTGCAATAAATAAAATTAACACAAATCAGAGAGAAAATTAGGAGCGGTCCGATACTTCAAAAAATGAAGGGGTCGGCAAAAGAAAGGTGAGGGCAACGAAGAGCGTGATAATAAAATAGTCCCTAGGCCTCGCAAACCTAATACCTTCGGGGTCGGAAAAGAGCCAGGGTTGACCAATGAACGTCGAACAGGAAAGTTGAACGCGATGTGCCTGATACAAGTAAGTAGAAATATTGTCGGACTCAGCTAGGGGAACCATGGTAGTCTACCACGTTGACAGCCCATGGTACCCTTCCTAGTCGCCCCTCACAACAGGCAGAGGATACCGTATATGTCTTCTACCGCTCCCATCCGCAGGAGGAACGGAATGAGGAGGTACAAGCTTAGTTAGAAATGAACTCGATAGATGAAGCTAAACTCTTCGATGGTATCAGAACGAGCCTGTCTCCGATAGGCTGTCGCAATGGCCAAAGACTGAATTGAAAGACTCAGTAAACTCGTCTTATTGTCCTCAACGACGATGAATTGCGTCCGACGTCCGTATATAATGCCGGCCCAAAACATAATGGGTCCCCCTCCCAGCTGGACTCCTCGTATGATGTATGTGACTTGTCTGGTGTTACTTCACACTGGCATACCCTCCTCCGACGATTATCAAAAAAATTCTGCACTCATTGATGAAGAAGACTTATTTAGTTTATTTTTAGGGTTGAACGGTGTTGTACGTGATGTACAACAACAACAACAACAACAACAACAACAACAACAACAACAACAACAACACGGTTCAACCCGAAAATAAACTAAATAAACCGTGGAAGCTTCAATTCTAAGATATGAAGTAGACTTGATGCATGATTCCCGATTCCAGACCAAGTGTTTCCTTACCCTTCTGTAATTGGCACCAAAGAACTTTGGAGTCCAGATGGGCCCTATGGAGGTGAATTTGGATGTAAAGCCGTCCCAGCTACCGCCAGGAACGCATTGTGCAGCTCTGTTTTGAGGACTTCCCGGTTCCCGCGAGCCAAGATTCACAAGAAGTGGACATAAACTTCTGTTGCTGACCGTGGGCAACAACTGCGAAAATTTCTACTATCACCTTCCATAGAATCATTCACTAAGATATCTTCACTATCTTCGTAATAGTCAGACTCATCATCATTACCACAAACATCAAAATATCATCTTCCCTCGAACTATGTTTACAAGTGGATGCAGCTATCTTGGGCGACTTAAGGATTGCTGTCGAGGAAAACGGCAAGAAATAGATAACTGGACCATACTGACAAACATGGGACTGGGAGAGAGTGCGAAATTTGAAATTCTAGTTAACACGTGGTTGGGACAGTGGAAGACAAACAGATTTCCGAGTTAACTCGAGAGTGGTAGTTAAAATGTTGTACATAATTTGAGAATGTTCAAGTTCTTGCGTGTGGGATGCTACAAAAGGCATGTTGCGACAACTTACATGCGATATCATTTCAGTATCTTTGACTTGTTCTGTGCGTTAACTATTTGATTTCCTTCTAGATGTATTTGTTTTAATGTAATAACAATAAACTGTTTTCACAATTGAACTTAAATTCATTAGATACAGTATCAGGATTGTGAAAAATAACAAACTCAAAAGTTGAAGAGAAAATCTACGCTATAAAACAAAACAATGTAAAGTGGAAGTTGCACAGTACATTCAAGGACTGTCAGGGAATTTATTGTCCCAGGAATCCTGCTTCAGATGAGTGTAACAGCCAAGGTGGCTTTGAATTTGTTCGGCCCTTTTTAACAGAAGGCTTATGGGGAGGTTTATTTGGAATTGTAAGAAATCCATGCACTTCACAGATCTCCTATTGTTACGGAAAAAATTCTGAATTGAAACATCGATTCCCCAAGAAAGGAAGAGTGACCTCAGTTACTTGTTAAAACAGATGTTACTCCTGGGCGTTTTAGGTCATGCGGTTGTATTATGACTTGAACTGTTTTGGTTGGTTAATCATTGATTTTTTCTTGTATAAGGAAGTGTGCCTTACAACCATTGATGTTGGATGAACTTGGTCACAGTTTGAAGCCACTGTAACACGGGAATTTATTTTCACCGCGAATGGCACACTACAATTCTTGAATCACAACACTGTAAATGAAATTAACTGCCGGAAAAAATCACGGCACCTTTTTGGAGGTATCCGATTGACTGAGTATTTATTTCAGGGAGAAGACATATGGAGTACATGAAACGATAACATTTTCAAATCAAAAGTTCAGGCGGCTCCGAGGTACCATGCTTAAAAACCTCTACTTGTACGCGGTGTATCCTCCATGGGTGGCAGTGCTAGCACTAACTCTGGCATGGAGTCCATGTGGCAAATGATAATTGGAATATGTTAATCCACTCGACCTGTTCAAATAAAACTTTGTGAGATATGGGTGGACCAGTCACGCGAGTTTCTTTTCGCCACATCATGTCTCCCGCGTGCTCGATTTCAGATGAGTCCAGCGATCATGTTAGACAGAGAGGTTGCTGCACTTCTTTTTGAGCAATTTAACTTTTAGAGACAGTGTGTGCGCGAGCATCTTCCATTTGGAACATTAAATCATCTTCCTGTTGCAAGAAAGGCTGAAGCATGGGTCCAACAATATTCTGCGCGTACCGAGCGCTGGTCAGCGTTTCCTCAACAAACACCGAAGGTAAATGACAGTTGTAACGTATGGCACCCCTGACCAAAAGCCCAGGGCTGAGACGTTGTGTCATCGACGAATGCACTCTCCGAGAAAGCGTTTACTAGGCCTACGACTTAACCCAAACGATCATCACTTGTGTGCAGGCTGAATTTGCTTTCATCGCTGAAGGCCATGACGCTCCATACCGTCCTCCTGGTGATCAATCCTCTGATAGTACCAGTTTAGTCATGCACGTGGATGCCCTAAGGTATGTGGAAGACTAGCTAGAAGTGTGCGTTCCCGTGTTCCCACTGCTAGTGATCGGTTCCCAACAGTTCGTGTTGACACTTCTGGAGTTATATTTGCTCTTATCAGTGCTGCGGTAGACGTGGGATTGCCACTGCTGCCTGTACTGCGTGGACGAGTATGAGAATGTTTACTTGTCCATTGTTGCCTCCAATGCAGTACAACCAATGTGTCACTTCTACTCGTGTGACAGCTCTCCGAAAGGACCATCCCGCGGCTTGAAAGGGCAGAATTTGACCCCTCTCAAACTCACTCAGTTGGTTGGAGGAAGCAAGAATGGCATGTTTCTGTCGCATGGTGCCTCCTTGTTCTGCATGTTTGCACTACACTGAGCCTTATGGCTGCAAGCATTCCATTTAAGGTAGGTACAGATGGCAGCAGTGCCAGTACACCACCTGATGGCGAGCGACATTGTAAACATTTTCAGTACACTTACTATTCCCCCCAGGCAGCATATACTGTCATCAGATCAAAATCGACATCGTCCTTCCAAGTGTTCTGACTATTACACCATTCTTCGAATAAAATACTACAGGCCATGGTGACCATAATATGGGATCATTGCGTCGTCGATACTGGACTCTATTTTCAACACGACAAATTGAAACATGTTTCAAGCTGTGAGTAGAGAGATGGCGCGGAATGACGTTAGTGGACGAATAAGGCTGAACTGAGATTTTAATACGAGGGCTGTAAATAAAGTAGGGGCAACGTAGTCAAGCACTCGCAAGAGATCGGGCATGCATAAATAGGTTCTGTGGCGCTATTGTCGATGTATAGTGTGCATTTAAAGGGCATCCAGTTGGAAGTGTTGTTGCTGCGTGGTGTTGAAGTGAAGAGTGTCTATTTATCCGCTCTAAAGCATGTTTTAAAAAGATGATCAGCGTTCGTATATTAAAATGGAGGTTGACCACGGCAAAAATGCATCAAAATGTTATCTAGGTTTACGTGAAGCTTGTGGCGAGAATGTATTATCGAATAGGACGGTTGCACGATGGGTCTTATCGCAAAGCTCTTATTGCAACAATGGCATTGGAGGATCATGGAACAACATCCGTACTCGCCAGACACGAGTCCTTATGACTTGGACCTGTTTTCCAAGTTCAAGGAACCCCTCCGAGACCACCGACTTCCTGACGTGGCATCTGTACTCCGCGCTGTAGCACGCTCCGTCGCTGTCATCGACGGAGAATGCCTTGCCAACGGTCCCCAACGGCTTCCCGACATTTGGCAAAAGGTAACAGACTTTGCGGTTGACTACATTGTATGAATGTAATGCAACTGTACTTGTTAGTTCTTTAAATAATGCGTTCTATGAATAATACCGTTACTTTATTTACGGCCCTCGTTGTAGGAAGTATCTTAATACGTAGCTACAATTGGATTTGGGAAAATTGTGGAAAATTCTCGTTTTTAGGAAGAAGGATTAAAGGTTGGAAAAATTGATCTATTTTCGATAGATTTACTAGTATGAAATCTCTTAAGAAAATATTAAGTTAATGGTTGATAGGAAATCTTCTACCTGAGAAACAGCCCTAAATGCAGATTGATTGATTGATTGATTGATTGATTGATTGATTGATTGATTGATTGATTGATTGATTGATTGATTGATTGATTGATTGATTGATTGATTGATTGATTGATTGATTGATTGATTATCATATTTGGCAGCGCTACTAGTCTACCAATGAATAAATTGCTCGCATTGTATTCCAACTGTGGTGGTTCTGTAGAGATCAAGAAGCGAAGAGCATTCATTTGGTGTGAAAACCCATCTATGGGCATCCATAAGCTGAGTACTATTTCAGATGACATCTCTAAGGAGTACCCAAAACACATCTGGTGCAAAAAAATTTTTTTTGGGGTTTGTTTTATATATATTACAAATTCTGTACTAAGGATTCCAAAATTAGTTCCACGAAAACAATGTAAAGTATCTAACTTAAATGACTATTATGTATAACTTAACTTTTACCGAGCGAATTGGCCGTGCGGTTGGCACCGCATAGATGTGAGCGTGCATGCGGGAGACGATGGTTTCGAATCCCACTCTCGGTCGGCAGCACTGAAGATGGTTTTCCGTGGTTTCCCATTTTCACACCAGGCAAATACAGGGGCTGTCCATTAATTAGGGCCACGGTCGCTACCTTCCCAATCCAAGCTCTTCCCAATCCTCTCATTGCCGAAAGTATTCGATGTGTTAGTGCGACGTAAATCCATCAGTAAAATAGTACGTTAAGATAAGTTCAAGCCAACGATATGAAATGGGCCAACTATCCTTCAAACTTTTAAATATAATATGTATGTATAGTATTTTAGGAGCAACATCTCATCGTACGTATTGCAATTTTTAACATATTATGCATAAATTGCGGTGAAAATCTCACTAATAATTCAACAATCTCCTGATAGATTTTTAGTAATACTCACGACTCACCATCTGAGATGGAATGTCCTAAAATTTTAAAGGACCATATTCCACCAGCTTATAAATACACAATGTATATTATTGTATAGGCTAGTATCATTTAGGATGCAGCTATATGTAGCGTTTGTTTACAAATACGTTGGCTTGAAAACGTATTAAAGGAGAAGTTGGTATCCTCTATCGCGCACCATAACTACATTTTTTTAAAAACTTTGAAGAGCCGTATGTGAGCAAGAGGATACATGCCACTCATTGAGTAAGGTGAAATCCAACCTATTAGGGCATGTAACTCCCCTCTCTTGCAAAATCTCATCACAAATAGAAGGGGAAGTCAACATACGTGTACTCAACTAATATTTGTGATCCATTCCATTTAGGAGCATTATGCCATGACAGGGGATGCAGGATATTAATTACGACGTGTACTGTTAGAACCGTGTTCCTGAGGTTATGAGTACGATCATCGACAGGAAAGACTATGGTATGATATTTTAATTATGTAGCAACAAGATGTTACCTCAGCAATTTACATATTCAAATAAGTATTATCGTTTCACGGGGGCTCAGAGAACGTATGATGAATGACATCAGCACGTACTGTTATGGTACTTGAGTCGCTCTTGTGGTGGGTTCTTTTTGCACTATGAATCTTGCTTCATAAATTAATTACTTGGAGTTAAATAAAGGGAAGTGGAGCTGTAAACGAGGCAATGTACCGTCATGAATATTCAGAGCCTATCGACTCTTCCTATCGATTGCAGAAACACCATCACTATTTCATTGGTAGGCGCCGGCCGGCGGAAGAAATATGGCGCGAGACGCAACAGCGAGGCATCTATAAATCAACGCATGATAAACGAGGCAAGGTCGCTTGGCTCTCAATAGCATGCACAGTTTATCACATTTCCTGTGTGACTTAAGGAGAAATATCTCACTCATGAAATAAAAGCAGAGTGAGAACGGTGCCTTGCAAGCTGTGTACGTTGCAAGAGAAATTTATTTGAAATATTCACGTGTGGAGGGAATACTCACATGCTGAAATATGAAGGAGAAAGTGACAGACATGCTCCCCTGCAATTCACGCATTAGCACTCGCAGACTGGGTTTGCACGAAGCACTATTTCTAAAGAATTATCTGTGCTTGTGGTCTAGATTGACTTTTTACGACTTTACGTAAAACTGTATTGTATATGGCTAGTGCATGTGGCCTGACAAAATTATTTCTGGGTAACAATAAATGTGATGCATGCTGCAAACATCAGAGACCGCGAAGCAGACCGTATACAACATTTCTATAAACAACTAAGCGTGTGACTGAAGAAATGAGAGCTTATCCCTACAATTGAAACGACGAAAGTTCCACAAATTCTAATTTTCTTGAACAATCAGATATAATTTATCGAAACCTCAAACAAGACACATGAAGTAGACACAACACTGCAATAGAGCGTTGAAGTACAGAGTGGTTGGAAACAACGAGATTCGGATATATATGGGTTAGCGGGTTTTCCATACTGATAAATAGGCTAATTTGTGAAAAAGTATTCCGTATCTCGTGCCATTGTCATTTTATCACCTGATGAATGTCCGACTCGCTGGCTGAACGGTCAGCTTACTGGCCTTCGGTTCAGAGGGTCCCGGGTTCGATTCCCGGCCGGGTCGGGGATTTTAACCTTAATTGGTTAATTCCAGTGGCTCGAGGGCTGGGTGCTTGTGCCGTCCCCAACCTCCCTGCAACTCACACTCCACACACTATCCTCCACAACAATAACACGCAGTTACCTACACATGGCAGATTCCGCCCACCATCGTCGGAGGGTCTGCCTTACAAGGGCTGTACCCGGCTGGAAATAGCCACACGAAATTATTATTATTATTATTATTATTATTATTATTATTATTATTATTATTATTATTATTATTATTATTATTATTATAGCTGATGAATGTAGCCTATCATATCGCTTTGCGAGGTGGTATTCACGTGAGAGCAATCAGCATCAAACAGAAATTAAACCTTGGGTTTCAGTCGAAGTCACCGTAGCGTACTTGTCATGGCACGATCCTGTCAGCTAGGAGGTCCGTGTTCAAATCCCACCCCTGGTGAAGTTCTTCCCTTCTATAGGTCCTCTCAAGCCGGTCTTAAGCCACATGCAGATTTAGCATCATCGCCTCGCAAAGCGATCTGATTGGCTAACTTCATCAGCTTATCCAATGGCAACCGCGCGAAATACTGAATTTTGTTCTCCAATTATTTATCAGTATGACCAACACTCTAACGCTCATATAACTGGTCCACGTTGTTTCCGACCACCCTGTATATCGTTAGCTAGATGTAATGTTAAGGAATACCTTTATTGCACTAATACTCTTCTGAGCTGTTGAAAAAGTCTCAGGCATAGCCGACTTTTTCCTACAACAACAGTGTTCCTCGTGTTTTCAAGAAAGGTGTAAACCACACAACAAACTGGTCCTTCTAAACATCTGATATTATCTCTTTCATAAACGGAAATACCTCAACACTGGCGAGTGCTGAAATCCGGAAACAAGAAACCTGGCATTAATTCAACAACAAAAATATTATTTTAGAATTACATCCTGGTATCCTTGGCATGTAAAGACTCTCTTTTTGGGATACACCACCTGGTAGGTTGTATCCTTTCCTAAGTTCACATGGCAGGTTGAATAGCTCAGGCGGAAGACCGCTGGCCTTCTAAGCCCAAGTTCGTTGGTTCGACCTCGGGTCAGTTGGGTGGTAATTCAAGGAGCTCAAATAAGTCAGCCTCGTGTCAGTAGATTTACTGTCACATTAAAGAACTCCTGTGACACAAACATTCGTCACCTCGACATATCCTCAAACGCTAAAGTTGGGGACGTAAAACCAATAACATTGTTATTGGTATAAGTTCATTCACAAGTCACTCTGATAAATGTCTAGTGCACTTGGTCAGACAGGGACCTTCTTGGGCAACAATCAGTGTGATGCATAAACTTCGGGGACGGCTCAATAGTCCTTACAATGCACTTCTAGAAATAACTATTCCTAAAACTGAACAAAATAACAGACGCTCCTTACAACTGAGAAATGGAAGTGAACAAATCCCACTTTCTGCGAGCAATCTAAAAATCCAATGATTAAGTTCCATCAATGTTTGCAGTAGTTACACCAGCGATGTGAATCGTCAGAGATAAACATTAAAACTTCTCAAATTTTTTTTTTATTATTCAAATTTTGCCGTATTTTGCGTAAAAATTATTTCTTACTTTTTGAAATTTATTTTTATTTTCAAAATCTTCCTCCACTCAGAGACTGCCTAAGACAAAGAATACACATACAATTTCATTCCAAAAATAAAAAAATAAGTAATTAATGTCTCAGTCTGGCGAATACAAGTGGTGTCTGAGTATCAAAAGAGAATCCCTGAGTGCTTTCAGCCTAGTGTTATTTATTTAAGGTTTCGAATTGTAGAGAAGTAAAGTAAAGGATGAAAAATGAAAACCAAAAACCTGTTTTCCAGTCATTGACCGGGTCAGGGATGGAATGAATGAATCCCCCATCCTGCGGCGAGGGTAGAAATTGTGCCGGCTGCCGAGGCCTGTCGCACTCCTCTGGGGCAATATGACTGACAGATGAAATGAAATGATAATGGAGAGTTTTTCTGGAATTGAAGATGACAGGGAAAACCGGAGTGCCCGGAGAAAAACCCGTCCCGCCTCCGCTTAGTCCAGCACAAATCTCACATGGAGTGACCGGGATTTGAATCACGGAACCCAGCGGTGAGAGGCCGACGTGCTGCCGCCTGACCCACGGAGGCTTCCTAAAGTAAAGTATATGAAGCGTAACTGAAACAAAACCTTGAAGAAAGCCTGAGATTATCGTGTATTCCTGACACTTGTTATCTTTTCCTCTGCAGTATCTGTGGCGCTTAATCCTCGAAATATACAAACAAATGTCTTTAGTGTAATAAGATATTTTAATAATGTCTTTGGGAATGGTGAACAACGCAAAAGCCAGAACTATGGGAAAATCTGTTTGGCAAAATTGTTACACATTCTTCTTTCTCTTTTCTTTTTTTTCCTTGTGCCACTTTCATCGTTTAATGCACGTAATCCCCAGTTTATCTACGATGACTTTCTGTTGGGATTCAATACCCATCTTCATTTCTCGTATTCTTAGGTCGTTGACGATAAAAATTCAGGATGAACTTTCCTTCAAGTTGGATATCCTTTCCATGAAGTTTGTGCAAAACTTGAAAAGTTGCACCTAATGGAATATTAAGGTTCTTGGAATCTACTTCTTGTGATTCTTCAATCGTAATACAACATCTGCATATCTTGAGAGAAGGTCAGGGCTGTAGTGTGGGTGTTATAAACATCCCACCATTTCTCCCCCAGTGGGTGGGGGCGGTAGAAGAACACCCACGGGATCCTCTGCCTGTCGTAAGAGGCGACTAAAAGAGGCCCCAGGGGCTCCGAACTTTGGAGCGTAGGTTGACGACCACGGGGACCTTAGCTGAGTCCTGGCATTGCTACCACTTACTTGTGTCAGTATCCTCACTTTCATCTGACCTATCCGATCTCCCTTGGTCAACTCTTGTTCTTTTCCGATCCCGACGCTATTAGGTCCGTGAGGGCTAGAAAGTCTTTAATTTTTACGCCCTTCGTGGCCCTTCTCTTCCTTTGGCCGATATCTTCATTTTTTGAAGTGTCGGATCCTTTCCATTTTTCCCTCTGGTTAGTGTTATATTAAGGATGCTTGCCTGGTTGTACTTCCTCTTAAAACAAAAATCGCCACTATCACCACCATCCCACCATTTCCTCCCTGAAATTTCTTGCATGGTTCCCGCAACACATGGAGGTGTGTAGCCGTGCAGAGAAAGGTCTACCAGACGACAGCATACCGGGACGCTTCCATTTGATGGATTGATACAAATTCTCAGTATAGAACAGTAACTTATTACTGAGACTATTGCTGTACCGTACATACAACTGATAATGGCGTTTTTAATAATAATGTAGGGACATTAAAAGCAAAATTCTCTGGAAATACTTTAGTAAAGAACTGTAAACTAACCACTCTGTTGAGGATGAGTAATTCACATGTTATTACTTCTTTCAAATAGGCCTACTTGGGACCACGCCCGTTCAGTTTTGGGCTTTGATTTTTGCCCTGTATTGTCGCATTTTCTGCCAGTGTATCTTGTTTCTTTCCAGGGGGCACCTTTCTTCTTCACTGATTTTTCTGAAAGCCGCGGAAGTTTTTCAGGATCTGTCTCACCGTCTGTCTGTTTTGTAAGTCTGTCAGCCCCAGTTTCTCATGTCCTCCTCATTCCCCGTCAGTCGTGGGGTATGGATTTCTTTCGAAATGTGGGTTCGGATCCCACTGGTGTCTGGTTGGCCATTTTTGTTCTGTACTTAACATCTCTTCAAGACGTACTAAATGTACGTAACACGACCTAATGGGTTGAAAGTCGGTTTCGATTACAATGCGGTCGTGAAAATTCAATATTCATGTGGACTTCCTTGTTTCACCAGAAGGTGAGCAGACGGTTGTTTAGTCTGATCGTAGATAATCTGACCGCATGACCATAAAAAACTACCCTCCTTTTCCTAGCACAGTCAGAGAGCTTCTCTCTTCGGAAATAGAGAATTGAATAATGGCGGCCATTTTATTCGTCACCTTCCTTTACCCGGCCCAGTATCTTTATGATATTTTTTTCTCTCTCTGACTTCAATTTTTTTCTAATCAAGCCTTATCTACACCTCATGGCATGCAAGACTTCAGGGTGGATGACTGCTGTGTGATGTTTCAGTTTCACATTTCCCGATATGCATCGCTTGATGCAGGTGTTTTGAGTCAGTCGACAGGCTGGTTCCAACTTATTAACTCTCGGGGATACGGTTGATTTCTCTGACAAGTTTGGTTATTTGTTGTTGCTTGTTGTTTAAAACGGCCTAAAATCTAAGGTCATCGACCCTGACAAGTTTGGTTCAGTCCAGTCGCCGTGTATCTTAAATTAGCACCACTCATTTGATTTTACTTCGTTCTAGTATCATCTCTCTGTAAAGCGCTTTGATATTGGTAAGGTATTTGGTATCCTCCAGTGACATTTTCCGTTCCGCTTTGGCTCGTGTATTTGGAGATAGATGACACGGATCACCGATATTTCCAGAGATCCAGTGATCAGTACCATGTACTCTGCAGAGGCCAGACAATCTATCGTCACCCCTTCCATCTTGTTAATCAGGTATACCCAAATCTGAACATTCATTTTACCTCGACTATTGAAAGGATGCTGTTGAAGAGGACTTATGTTGATTGACAACAAGTTGTTCTTGGCTGACGTTGTTGACAATATGGGCCTCCTCGCGCGTCCCCTGCCATCCAATTCACATCAAGTGTTGAAGCTAACTGAGTGCAGTCCTCGAACATTTCTTGATTGTTCTTCTATTTAAAATGATTCCTTAAATTAGCTCCTACTATGTCTATAGAGATGATTCCTCAATGTAGATATTGACCCTTTTTAGGCTACTACGGCAATCTTTTGCTAGGGGCTTTACGTCGCACCGACACAGATAGGTCTTATGGCGACGATGGGATAGGAAAGGCTTAGGAGTTGGAAGGAAGCGGCCGTGGCCTTAATTAAGGTACAGCCCCAGCATTTGCCTGGTGTGAAAATGGGAAACCACGGAAAACCATTTTTAGGGCTGCCGATAGTGGGATTCGAACCTACTATCTCCCGGATGCAAGCTCACAGCCGCGCGCCTCTACGGGCACGGCCAACTCGCCCGGTTACGGCAATCTGGCACAAGGACTGTTTGTTTAAATGTCTTTGAGAAGCTTAGAACACAGATGAGGAATGGAAGCTCTAGCTCACCAGTATTCCTGTGATTGTGATTTCGGCGCGCTCGTGTTTATCCTTGGAATTGTGGGAGAGCAGGTTTGTCTTGTTCGTAGTCGACTTCAGTTGCCTGTCCTGAATGGGTCTGGAACATGGCATCAATAATCGTTACAGTCTTGTATTTTGGTGCGATTGCAATCATTTTAAATCGGTGGATATTTCCATTCACTGATGTACCGCGAACTTCTTCGTATATAGTTAGATCTCTCTGTCGAAAGGAGAGAGCAACGTCGGATCTTATTTTGCGGTGCCCTGTAGCACGCCGGTTTTCACTATTTGGACATGATCCCAATACTTGAGAAAGGGTTTCTGTCTTGCTTATATAGAGCCAGTGACCTTTCCGACAACATCGACGCTATTCGTCTATTACAGGACATTGAGCTATTTATTACACATTACTATATACGGTACCCTGTTTTTAAATTTTGAAATTACGTGTATTTAAAAATGTCTGTTAAAGTCTTCTTGCAATTGTGGCTTTGGATAGTTCTCCAATATAGCAAGGTAATTCATCCAAGTAACAGTATTCCGGATTTAAAAAAAATGTATTGTTACTTAGGTTAATAAATTAACTAACGATGGCAGACGTAACATAACATTCAAAGTAGCACAAGCAAGGAAGGCTTTTCTTTAGAAAAGAAATCTGCTCATTTCGAACATTGATATAGGAATTAGAACGATGTTTTTAAATAGTCTGGAACGTGGCATTGTATTGAAGTGAAATATGGACGATAACTAGTTCAGAAAGAAAGAGAATAAAAGCTTTTGAAATGTGGTGTTACAGAAGAATGCTGAAGGTGAGATGGATAGATCGAATAATGAATGAAGAGATATTGAATCGAATGGGTGAGAGGAGATCGATTTGGCTAAATTTGACGAGAAGAAGAGGTATAATGATAGGACACAACTTAGGACACCCAGGACTTTTTCAGTTGGTTTTTGAGGGAAGTGTAGGCGGTAAAAACGATAGTGGTAGACCAAGGTGTGAATATTATAAGCAGATTAGAGCAGATGAAAGATGCAACAACTGCGTAGAAAAGAAAAGTTTAGTACAGAATTAGGTCACATGGAGAGCTGCATCAAACCAGTCTATGGACTGATGACTCAAACAACAACAAAAATAAAACATGAATTTTGGCAGAAATCAGTGCACAAAATACATTTAACCTTCGCGAATCACTTACATGTTCGGCCCTGTATATAATATCGTTGGCCTGAGAAACAGTTAATTACTGTTGAACACAAGAAAATTTCACTTACAGATAAATTTCACTATGGTACAAACGTATGTACCGTTGACATTAATCGAGAAGTAACTACCTTTGTGTCTCAACTGGGATAGCGCGGAGTGAAGACCAGGGAGCCGGTAGCTGAGTAGGCGAGTGCTTCCATTTAGTAGTGGTTGGCTCCTCATTTTCATGTTAACAGTAATTTGACTTACTTTGGACAGAGCTTGATTTATTTCGTTCCATATGGTAGTTAGTATTTCATTTTCAAAATCTCCTATTTATATTTATCGTGAGAAGGCCTCATTCCTCGAAGTGTCGGACCTCTTCTTCTTCTTCTGCTGAACACATTCACTGCTGTTAACGCTTATAAGCGTCAGCAATTGCTGTGCCCGTACCGACTCTTGTGAGTATTTCTTGCATATATAAATCTCTATATAATAATTTTTTCATCTCGTTCATGATATTGTAATTCATATAATAATAATAATAATAATAATAATAATAATAATAATAATAATAATAATAATAATAATAATAAGTCGAGGAATGATATATTAACAATCTGTGATTCTTTAAAATATACATCGAGGCCAACATGGAAATCCATTACGCTGACGACTGCATTGATGAACCTCACCGGTTTGTAAATGAAAAAAGGAAAGAAAAGAATTGAATATTCAATCACTTGGGGTAAATTTACATCAGATTAACATAAATCAGCACCCAAATTCGTAATGCACGTATAAGAGCGCTATCACCATCAAAAAGCACTAGTACGTTTTCAATCATCGCTGGAAATCGCTCGGCGATGTGTAGAGGAGAAAAGCGTTTATTATTTTGCGAAATAAAGTTAACCTCGGCAGAAATAAAAGTTGACGGCTTTACTCTTCTCAGTTTGGTAAAACGTGATATTCGTCGTAATGTGATTAGGTCATTGTGAACTCATAATTGACCGGACGTCACAGAGTTACTGAAAAGGTTTTGCCTCTGGTCTTTTGTGATTGTTGTTTTCTTCCACAATACGTGAAAAAAAATTAAATAAAGTAAATTTACCCAGCTCTAACAGAAGTGAAAGAGACTGAGTTAAATCCGTTGTGCAGTTAATGCAACAGTAACTGAAATGTAACTTTACTGCGGCCAGACCCAGCGTAACAGTAAAGATTGTAAATCGTGCAGTGGATCCCACTGGTGGTAACATTAAGACTTATCCTGTTTACTATCCTCGGAAGACAGGTTTCCTCCACAATATTTACTATTGCCTACAAGTAGTGCTATTTTCAGTGATATTGACAGTGAATTCATGAACTTCTGCGGAACTAGAGTGATGTTTTTGAGAAATTTCGTACGGAACTCGATAGCTGCAGTCGCTCAATAATTGTGGAATTAGCCATGCCATGTTATTAAATGACAAGGAGTGCAAGGGATTAAGCTGAAGAATTACAACTATAATTAAGTGAATTAATTGAAAATATAAATTATGAAAATGTTTTGAAGTACGTAAATAAGTACGGAATAAGTAACAGTTGATCGGGTAATTTGATAATAATTCTCCAAGTGCGTCATACATTCAATTTTGTCTTTTGATGCAACTAAAATACATAAAACAAAGGGGAGCTGTAATAAAATTACGTGCAATGTTCAAGGGGGCGAAGATGAGGACTACAATAGCAGTTCAAACTGGAACGGAATAGATGTATCCCTTCTCCTAGTTACAGACTATCAGAAACTGGGAAGAGGGTATTATTTTATTGTACCTAAGATTATTTAATACTGCATTTTGTAATATATGTAACTTATTCGTGATTATGAATCTCCAGTACGTTTCGTCTGTACATTATGAAAACGATCATATTGGTGTCGTGGCGTTTCGTCAGAATTCCAGGAATAGGCAGCTTAGGATTCACCTTACAGCCTGACCGATTAGCATTTGTTCCAAGTGCTACCATCCAAGTCGTATTTAATGAAGCTTTGAAATCTATTGCTCACTGCTTAGGTTTACAGTGCGGTAGGGTCCATTATTAAATCCAGCCAGGACTGCGTATCCTCTTTATAATTAGCCCGTTATGAAAACAGAGGTGAGCCTGCCGTATAGCGTCGCACTCGGCATACACGACAGGCGGTCATAAGTGGCCCATGAACTATTTTGAGTTTACTTTTTATAGAATGTTTAAAATGCTTAATAGTTCCTCGAAAGTATAGCACTCGGCCTCAAAATGTAAAGCCTAGTCGCAATTTTTGTTTCTATTTTAGCAACTGTCGCTTTATTAGTTAGAATATAAAACTATAGAAAATTTCTCAATAATAAATCACGGGGCCCAGTGTTCGATTTTCGGCCGAGTGGGGGATTTGATCTTTCATTGGTTAATTTCGTTGGATCTGGAGCTGCATTAGAATTCATTATTTTTAAAGCCCCATTCTCACATAAACGCAGGTCGCCTATCAGGTGTCATCCCGAAAGACGTGCACCAGGCCACAAGCCATTATTAACCACACAGCTTAGTCAAATCGCTTATGCATCATTCCTAGGTATTTTCCTTTCCTCGTCATAATCTATTTAGATGAAGAGAGATGCATTTCTTAAAAATGTGTGTATGCTTCCTGAATGCTCTAAGCTACAGTGGCTCTTAAAATTATGTTAGCCGGGCTGAGTAGCTCAGTCGGTTGAGGCGCTGGCCTTCTGACCCCAACTTGGCAGGTTCGATCCTGGCTCAGTCCGGTGGTATTTGAAGGTGCTCAAATACGGCAGCCTCGTGTCGGTAGATTTACTGGCACGTAAGAGAACTCCTGCGGGACTAAATTCCAGCACCTCGGCGTCTCAGAAAACCGTAAAAGTAGTTAATGAGACGTAAAGAAAATAACATTATTATTATTATTATTATTATTATTATTATTATTATTATTATTATTATTAAAATTCTGTTGTCTATCGGAGCATACTTCTTCTTATTTTCTCCCCTTCTAAATTCATCTCTATTTATACAATCATATCATCTGATTCTTCTGTTTCTTTCTTCAAATACGCAAGCATATCTTTCACGCGAGGATGTGGTTTACCCACGACTGAGTTCAACCGGTAGTTCCAACCTTCAACTGCATTATTTGTGCTGTGTCTCCATTGGTGACAGTTCTAAATGTCAATTGAAACCTGTGGATCTTCCACAGCATTGGTTCCAAAGAAATCTAAAAATTCAGTGAATTCTTCACTTTCTTCCACTTTTACTTCCGTTGATTTTAAGAATACTAAGGCGGTACACATCCTGATGGAGTTCCGAACTTCCTGATTGCATTTTTACCTACTTGTAAGCTCCATATTTTGTACTTTCCTCCGAACACTCTGTGAAAAATAGAAAAGTCAAACTTGTACTTAGCTCTTGGAAATGCATGTTTTGTTGCTTCAGTAGCTTCTGCCCCGAGATCAATGTTCACTTTTTTAGGAGCCCTTTACGGTACTTCTTGAAGGGTAGCTTCAAATAGGTGAATATAGATAAAATATTTCTTGTCAGGAAGCAACGCAAAAACTGCAGGCGTAACATTTGTCTCTTTTCTAGTGCTTCCTAAATCTGCGTGAACTGTGTACAACTGAGCAAACTGCTCAAAGAAAATGATTTTTAGTTGGTTTAATATTTCCTTTCCCCTGGAACTTGCGAATATGCTTAACCTCTTACCTTCACAGTCTTCAGGTAATAGGGAAGTGTTGCCATCTGCCATACCCAAAATTTCTGGACGCATCATCAGTATGTCGCTGTGTTCCGTCCCTTCCTCTCCCGTTGGGTTGCTCCATGTTCGGACGAACTGCACGTCGGACGAAACGCTATGTAACCAAAATATTGTTTGACTAAGAACCTGAATTGTCCTCGCAGTGTGCTACAAGTATGCATTCTACAGTCGTACTGGCAGTAGCGCCAGACCTGTAGCTCATCTCATTTTCAACGGAAAACATATGACCTAGGTCACCATAGCTCAATTGGTAGAACAGCCGATGCGAAATTGGAAGGTTCTTGGTTCAGATCCCAATGGTATCCAGTTGGCAATTTTCGTTCTCTACTTGACATCTCTTCGGTGTGTGTGTACTCAACATGACATTCCCTATGTGGGGAGGGGGTATGTATTCCTAACCGCGTGTTTCTGTAGTGTTTTGCAGTGTGATGTGTTGCGTGAGTATGAAGAAGCATGTGCTGGGACAAACACAACGACCTAGCCACCGAGCCTCAAGAAATAACAGTGCCCAGTTAAAATCTACTGCCCTGCTGGAAATCGAATGTGTGGTCTTCTGCGGTGAAGGCCAGTATACTAACCTTTCAGACAGGGATTCGTGCGTACTGAACAAGATGTAATAAACTGAAAGTGTCTTCTAAGATTCCATTCTGTTCCGTACTACATGGCTTTTATAAATAACGCTGCCGCTCGTATATCCTCTTCACAAGTGAACTGTCCTCAACATTGCTGAGATGTTTATTTCATCTGCTAAGGCTCGTCGTAAATCAGGTCGCAGTTGAAGGTGCAGGTGCGGTAGCGACAAGTAGTTGGCCTTTACCCGGAACTCATTGCAAGAAGCACCATCATGACACGACTGATAATTATTGAGAACACGTAACTCAAATTTTTATTTTAAAGTGGGATACCGTATATAATAATGTGTAATTAATAGCTCAATATCCTGTAATACAGGAAGAGCGTCCGATGATGTCGGAAAGGTCACTGGTTCGATAGCCGCCAGACCGGTTATCGTAAATGGAGGTTATATCGTTCCAACTCTGATGATATATTTCAATTCAGAAAACGTTCACCTTGAATTTTAAATAGAGCACTAATCTAAAGGCAACATTCTGAACTCCTTCCTACAGTTGAAGCAAATCAGGTGTAAATCACAGTTCAAGAGTAATTTTACTCAATTTCAATACATATACAGGCACTGATATTGTTCCCTTCGAATAAGATGAAAAATGTATAAATATATAAGTCTCGACGAGTTGTGATTTTTGTTCTTGTTCTTCCTTTTTGTCGAGAAAGATTAGGACCAATGACCTGCTCCGTTTTCAGTCCTTTTCTTGGTCTTCCTTTGTCTCTCTTGCTGTACTGCTATGCAGTTTTGGCATGTCTGCTTGGGTTCATAACTTCTGCATGACATTTCCATTTTGTCCTTGTTTTAACTGAAAAATGAAATGAAATGGCGAATGGCTTGTAGTGCCGGGAGTGTCCGAGGACAAGTTCGGCTCGCCAGGTGCAGGTCTCTCGATTTGACACTCGTAGGCAAACTGCGCCTCATGATGAGGATGAAATGATGATGAAGACGACACATACACATAGCCTCCGTGCCAGAGAAATTAACCAATTAAGGTTAAAATTCCCGACCCTGCCGGGAATCGAACCCGCGACCCCTGTGGCCAAAGGCCAGCACACTAACCATTTAGCCGTGGAGCCGGACTTTTAAATGAAATGTAGGTTTGACTACTAGTTCTTAGCGGAAGTCCTCACTTCAAATTCTGTTACGATTATCATTCAATGGAACGGAAGACTATCATAATATTAAAAAAAAATTATATTCGTAAGAGCCTTCGTGGCTCAGACGGCAGCGCACAGGCCTCTCACCGCTGGATACCGTGGTTTAAATCCCAGTCACTCCAGGTGAGATTTGTGCTGGACAAAGCGGAGGCGGGACAGGTTTTTCTCCGGGTACTCCTGTTTTCCCTGTCATCTTTCATGCCAGCAACACTCTCCATTATCATTTCATAGCATTTATCACTCATTAATAAATCACCTTGGGAGTGGCGACCCCATTTGTAATAACAGCCTATATATGTTTCATTCATTACATCCCTGACCCGGTCAAATGACTGGAAAAGAGGTTGTAGGTTTTCATTTTCATTTCAATAATGTTCGTCGTAATAAGCATAATGTAAGTGTTGTTACTTTTCATAAATACTCAGTGGCATAGATTAATTCACAAAGTAGTCTTGCCTCGTGGTGTAGGGGTAGTATTCCAGACTGTTACGCAAAAGCCTGGGTTCGATGTGTGTCCAGTCTGGATGAGGGTTGGAACGGTCTTTATTCAGCATCTTGGGACAAACTGAGAAATAGGATGATTTGGGTGACATCAGAACCGGTCACGAAAGCCAAGTAATATAGTTCAGAGAGTTGTTACGCTGACCACGTGCAACTCCAAAATCTGCAGGTCATTTGGATGGATAGCGATAGTCTAGGCAAGCAAAGGCCGTTATATGTTGAGTGTGCCACAGATTTCTTTTTATAATTTGAGAAGTATTCAATGACATACCTAACACCACTTTCTTGTTCAAAAGACTTCTTGGTATACCGGTATGAGATAATATTATTAGTGGCTGTAATAATGGGCGGACTGGCAGCGCTACAACAATGGAACCAAGTTCTGCATTCGGGAGAAGAGTGGGTTCGAATCCCACCATCGGCTATCCTGTGTTTTCCCATTCTCACTTCCCGGCAAGTACCGGTAAAGTTCTAATTCACGGCCACAGCCACATCTTTAACAAATATCATTCAACAACATTCATTTCATCTTCATTAATTCTTCAACTGAGTGTGGCGACAGGAATGGCATCCACACGTAAATCATGTCACATAATTTCATCTCACCTCATCCCCCGACGCTGTATCGAGGACCGGGATTAAGGGGTTCACACACACACACACACACACACACACACACACACACACACACACACACACACACACACACACACACACACACTGTAATGTTCCTTAAAATTGAAAGAAATTCAATTCTTGTATCATTCAATGAATCACTCCTAATTTCACGATGAGCCAACAATTTATTGAGGCTAAATCTGTCATGCTCGTACTTCGTATCAGTCAACTGCGTACTGTATACTGTACCATATAAGTGTATATCAACATTATAATTGTATCTGTACCGCGATTATTAATTATGTGTATGCAACGTAATTTAGCTTAATAGATGTTAACATTCGGTACTCTGGCTTGTCGGAAAGAACAGGAAATATAGACTTAAGGAAAATAGTTATCCCGCAGCGAAATACTGGAAAAATGGCGTGAATATATTCCGATAGAATGAATGGTATTTCTATTACAGCATTGTGCATATATTCCTTACCTAGTAATAGGCGATGAAAAAATGAAAAACTACAACCTGTTTTCCAGTCATTGACCGGGCCAGGGATGGAATAAATGAAACATATATAGGGTGTTATTACAATGGGGTCGCCACTCCCAAGCTGATTTATTAATGAGTGATAAATGATATGAAATGATAATGGAGAGTGTTGCTGGAATGAAAGATGACAGCGAAAACCGGAGTACCCGGAGAAAAACCAATCACGCCTCCGCTTTGTCCAGCACAAATCTCACATGGAGTCACCGGGATTTGAAACACGGTATCCAGCGGTGATAGACCGACGCGCTGCCGTCTGAGCCACGGAGGCTTCAGTAATAGGCGAGAATCACTGGTAATTTCGAAATGAAGATTGATTGAAGAGTGAAATGATTTCACGCTTTTGCAAGCCAAGTAGCCTCACCATTGGATAATCATCAAAGTGCCCCTAGTTCGAATCCCGGCCTATACATGTTGGATTTTTGAAATGAAAAGTCACTCGAAAACTACAAGTTTATTTTTTCTTAATTCACGCTAAAACGAGCTGTCTTGAGTGGACTTGTGATCAACCTCTTCGTGGAAGGGAAGTTCCACGGTCGTTACAAGACTACTATAACTTGCATACTTCTGTACGTGGAAAACGCTGCAATAATGCGACATAAATTAAAATCTGTGCTGGAAAAACTATAGTTCTGTGCTAATTTGATGTACGTGGAACGGAATTATATCAAGTTAAGTTTTAGTTTTCTTTAAGATTTCTGTGTGCTGTTATTCAAGGGAGCAAGTTCAACCACTTACAATAATTGTACAAAGTACTGTAGATGAATACATGCATACATCTTTATTATAGAAATATATACCTTTCAGCTTTCAGTCTGCAAAACTCTGTGAATTAACTAATCTGCTCCACAATCCTCTATTTCCAACTCGTTTATGATGTGAAATACAATAATCATGGTGTAAGTCACTCTACTGTTCTACTTAACTCTTGATATATATTTTAAGCTCAGATCATTTATTAAATGCATTGTAAAAATGATTATCAAGCAGTAATTATTATAACTGTACGTTATCAAATTTATCCCAGCAAATACAGTAGGCTATTACAATTTGTTTGCATCTTGGCTGGTCGTCTTACTGGTCCGGGTTCGATTCCCAAACGGGCCATGAATATAACCGTGTTTGGTTAATTCATCCAGCTCATCTTCATCTTCACTCAACACATGACACTGAAAATCGCCACAGAAGTACGCAATAGTGAATACATCGCTCCACGTAGGGTTGGCACAAGCAAAAGCAACCGACCGTGTAGCCAACCGTAATCCACATTCGTACCGAACCTATGTAGCTGGGAAGGCCAGGAAGAAGGAAAAAGTATTTCTCACTTAATGTTACTTCTTTACGTAAATTGTGAATGTGATATTTCAGTTGTTTCATTAGGTAAACAAACAAATTACCCTTCTCCACCCTAAACGCGTTTATAGGTGTGGGTGTTGCATGAGCTACAATCGAAACTGGATTCATGGATCACTGGATGGCAGTTCCTGTGACGCCAGCATAAGCAACTTCATTAGTGAATTTTTATTTTATTTTACATGAGAAAATCTACCCTATTGGCGGCCAAAATGTATAACTTACTGCTTAAAGAAAACAAGAAGAGAATTTTGATCACGTCTTTAGATGTTCCTAATTCCATTTTCCGGGTGTATACTGGGATGATGATTTTACTATTACGGAAATAAATTTCATGTTTACATTACATAGTTCTCCACTGTCATACGGATGTTTGTGAGGTGTTGGCGTTGTTTTAAAAAAGTGCTAGTGCCTCAATTTAAAGTGCGTGTGAAGGTTAGTCTTTGTGCAGCGTAGTGTTTAGAAGTTAAGACAGATCGTATGGCTCATGGCAGGCAACGGGCGAAAGGGTTGTCTAATGAAGCCACTCATGCATTTGCACTGCTTCAGTATGGCTACTTGTAGAGGCACGTTCCCAAAATGCTAGGGGACAGGAAATGTTGCCACGCAACCTGGCACGGACCGCTAGAAGAAACCAACCCCAGGGCAGGATCGTTTTGCGGGCTGGAAGCTCTCCGAAACCGTCAAGTCACAACACGAGGACTACAGGTGAATCTACAGGAGATTTCTGGACTACAGGTTAGTGGCCATACAGTCAGAAACAGGCTTCGAGTGGGCTCTCTCGTTCAAGTACCTGCATTGGACAGACGACATCGTGACAACAGATTGCACTTTGCTGGAGGTCATTTGCACTGGCAGCCAAGACACTTGTGCCCTGTGCCAGATGTCCGTTTCCGAGTCTGGAGAAGACTCGAGAAGCGTTCCCATCCGACAACTGCAAAGTCTGCGCTTATTTATGGAGGAGGATCTGTTACGCTGTGGGCAGGCTTAATTCTTGACAAATAAACATATTTCCTGAAAATTCGCAATGGATCGTCAACTGCTCGGCGGTACATTGGTGAGATTTTAGTGCCACATGAGATTCCTTGCTTGAGGCAACTTGGAGAACACGTAGTATCCATGCATGATAATGCTGGAACGTATGATGCCAACATCATTCAAATATGGAGAATCCTGGAAGAGCAACATCATGCAACAAATTGAGGTGTCATTCAGAAGCTCCAACTTGAATCCCGTCGAACACGACAGGGACAAATTGGAGCAACATATCCGGGTGAGAAATCTACCACCCCAAATACTACAGAAGCTTGAATACGAACTTTTGAAGAGTGGTCTGCCAAAACTGGACGTGCCACGCCTTGTCAGATGCATGGGAAAGTGTTGTGAAGCTGTTATCCGTGAGAGGGGTGGTGGAAGTACTCACTGATACTCTCAATTACCACGTAACCAATTTCGTGTTACCAGGGATCAGTTAGTTCATGGCAAGTTGTGAAGTGGCGTTGTGTATTGAGTGTCCAAAGAAAGCTTTTCATTTCAATTCTTAATTGTCTGTTTCCATTGCGTATCTATTTTCATTTCCATATGTATGCGTATCATTGTTGTTTTGTACTCAGCTTGTTTTGTACTGCCACACCGTTATCACGATGACATTTTCAAAAAAGATGTAGTAAGTGTTGAGGTTAAAATTGAACATTTATTTGAGGCAATATGTCTGAAAGGTACCTATTTGCAAAATAAACAATTCTAGTTTCCCACACGAGTAGATGAGGGGTAATTTTTAGAAACCTACTGCAATAAGCCGTTACAATCCAAACATGTACAGTCGTTCACACATGTGGTTAAAGGGAACTTGGAGTGGTAAAAAGAAAACAGAAGCTGGGAGACGTCGTAGCTAGAATGCGGAGAATTGTCCGTAATCCCCGGGCAGCCAACATGGCCAGGAGCTTACAGGACGGCTGGATTGCTAATCTAACTCCACACAGCGCAGATTACCCCGCCGCTAATACCCAATAGCCATCAATCTCCCAACCGCTTCATGTGCAATTGATTGAACTAGCGGCCGCCCTACAGGCCTATCGCTACATCACAGGCATGCATTAGAGCGCATCGCGGAGCTCTCCACAGACCTCCTCCGTTCTGAACCCGACACCGGTAATATGACGACTTGCTCTTATTAGTTCAGTTATTTAATAATAATAATAATAATAAAATAATAATAATAATAATAATAATAATAATAATAATAATAATCATGACAACATACATCATATATACGTGATCATTATAGACCATTATGCTTGCAGCGTTCAGTCTGCGAGCCTCTGTGAATTTACTAAATGTCGCCACAATCCTCTATTTGCAACTAGTGCTGCGGCATCATTTAGTTCTATACCTCTTATCTTTAAATCGTTAGAAATTGAGTCTAACCTTCGTCGTCTTGGTCTCCCTCTACTTCTATTCCCCTCCGTATCAGAGTCTACTATTCTCCTAGGTAACCTATCCTCCATTCGCTTCACATGGTCCCACCACTGAAACCGGTGTATGCGTACAGCTTCATCCATCGAGTTCATTCCTAACTTAGCATTTATCTCCTCATTCCGAGTACCCTCCTGCAATTGTTCCCACCTGTTTGTACTGGCAATAATTCTCGCTACTTTCATGTCTGTTACTTCTAACTTAGGAATAAGATAAACTGAGTCCACCCAGCTTTCACTCCAGTAAAGTAAAGTTGGTCTGAAAACAGACCGATGTAAATATAGTTTCGTTCGGAAACTGACTTCCTTCTTACAGAATATTGTTGATCGCAACTGCGAGCTCACTGCATTAGCTTTACTGTACATTGCTCCAATCTCATGTACTATACTATCATTCTGGGAAAATACACATCCTAAATACTTGAATTTATCTACCTGTTCCAGATGTGTATCACTTTGTATCTTTCGTCCATAAGCCCCATTAATATTGATAGCCCCCCATAGAATTCCATTTCGTTCGTCAAATTGTTTCTGAGGAGTCCCGCGCCAGTCAAATGGGGGCGGGACTTCGTTATTCCTATAGATCCGAAGCTTGCTTAAAATGTTCTGAGCTCGGCAAATTCTGTGAAGCAGGATGCTACCTTACTTACACATAGTCCAAGGGAGGATCTCTCCTATGACGGGTTAGGGACCACCGATGGATTGTATAGTCCTAGCCGCTGAGCACAAGGAGGGCTATGACTCAGAATATGACTCAGATGCCCACTCCCGTTCCATAGCATATGTTATCCCGACTCTCAGGGCCACTTACTAGGTCGCTCAGCCGTTGTGCATGGTTCGCGAACTAGGACGTGACTACAGTAACCCACACTATGAACCATTAATAATAATAATAATAATAATAATAATAATAATAATAATAATAATAATAATAATAATAATAATAATAATAATAATAATAATAATAATAATAATAATAGCCGGGCTGAGTAGTTCAGATAATAGATCACTGGCCTTCTCAACCCATGTTGGTGGGTTCGATCCCAACTCAGACCGATGGTATTCGAAGGTGCTCAAATACGACAGTCTCTTGTCGGTAGATTTACTAGCAGAATAGAACTATTGCTTATTGTAAGAGGGTATCTAAACGGCTCTCAGCTACAGAATATAAAATGGCGGGCATCTGTCCCCTACCTCAGATTGGTACTGCTTCCTCTTATTGTGGCAATCGCATCACTGCTATCCGATCTCCTTGGTCAAGATCTGCTCTTTAAAAATATATAACTATTTCTGTGTTGTTTTAAGATACTAAGTGCTGGAAGTGGTTCAGCAAGGATTCTTTTACATTCCGATAATTCTCTCGACAGGAGGCTTGCGTATCTAAGGATCTTCAAATATCCTTGAAGTGAGTCGTGATAAAACCCATGAACATGGGCTCAGCAAGCCAGTGTTACCTGTTACCGTCTGAGATACGAATGGAGATATGCAGGTGATATCGTCATATTATCACAGACTGAAGAGGATGTGGAGAAAATCTTTTAGAAACAGTACAAGGTGATAAATAAATAAATAAATAAATAAATAAAAAAAAAATAAAATAAAAAAAATTAAATAAATAAATAAATCTAATAAGGAATAATCGAATGATTCAAGTGATGCAGGAAAGTTTACTCTCGTGTATGAAGTCATAAAGCAAGTAGACATTAATTTTGGGGATAATGGAATACGAAGAACAGAAGCATGCCGACGTATGGAAGACCCTGCTTAAGAAATGAAACTTTTGACCTCATTTGTAGGCCTATGTATATATAGTATTGTAGAGATAAGTTATGAAGAGTGTAGGGAGTAGTATTATATGGAAGGGAAGCATTGCAATAACTAGTAGAGAAAAAACCGAAGCACTTAAAATATAGCGTTGCCGAATAATATTGAAGGTAGGATTGGCAGTTCACATAATGAAGGGACACTGAATGAATTTGCTGAGAAGGGACGGATTAAGTGAAATTACACGATCAGAAGAGATTGTTGGTAGAACACATCTCGGGAGGTGACGTTCCTTTTGCTATAAGAGGAAGCTCAATTTGGCAACCATGACGAACGGTGACGATGAACGAAAAAAAACGACGCCATACGCTTCATAAATATAATACCTTCGGGGTTGGAAGAAAACAGGTGTTGACCAGAGAACTTCGGATAGCAAATGTGAAAGTGACGAGACTAGGACAAGTAGGAGGAAGCAATGTCATACCCAGCTAGGGGACTCGTGGCTGCCAACCCAGATGAGAGCCACTGGGAACCCTTTTAGTCGCCTTTTACAACAGTAGGGGGATACTGTGGATGTATTCTACCAGTCCTATCCACAGGTGTGACACAGTTTGAGGTACTTGTACTAGGAACGAATAGCGAGGAGGTATCAAGCCAGGAATGTGACAAACAGATTAAAGTAGATTTAAGATGCAAAGACCACTCAGAGATGTAGAGATTGGCATAGGATAGGATGGGATAAAGGTTGCATCAAACCAGCCGTGGACCGATGACCCAACAACATTTTAACAAAGAAGTTGGCGTAGTCTATATTGCATATAAGATACCTTCCAGGTGAAGTGTGAAATTACCACAAAGAACAATTCTAGTGATGGAAAATGCCTATCTTACGCGTTCCTCCTTGGATTTCAGTTCTCCAAAGCAGAAATTGTAATAAAACTCGACCCATTTGAGAGGGACTGATGAACTGGAGTTTATTTGAATATCTATGGAAGGTAATCCGCCAATCGAAAATTTCATCAACGTATTTTACAAATTGAAGTACTTTACGACAATTTTATGGTCGATTTAATCTCTTTATGTTTGTATTACACTTAACGAAAGGACTGAAAATATATTGCGGGCCAACGTTTATAGTTTGCTGTCATGTTACCACAGTGCAATAAAATGTGGGGAAGTTGTTTAATCGAGGATGTAGCGCAAAAACATACGGCTTAAAAAAGAGATTGTTCTCCTTGTAGGAAAAATAAATTTCCCTCTTCTGGTAATTAAAATCTAAGATCATAATGAACGTTTCAACAAAACCGACTGAAAAATATTTTCGGCCTTCAGTAATAATAATAATAATAATAATAATAATAATAATAATAATAATAATAATAATAATAATAATACCCGTGTGGGGATTTACCAGTTACCTCCATCGGGCGCGTCCCATTGGAATTGGGGAAGCTCGCTGGCTCTGCCGCCAGCAGAGTCAGAGGGTAGTAGGGAAATAAAATACCACCGTGAAAAAAAATTGGTCCCTTGCCAGGGTTACGGCGAAGACTGGTAAATGACCAGAAGCCAGAAAACATCTTGAGGCAACCTCTAGGGCTAACAACCCTAGTTGTAAAAAGATGGGTACCCGTCCAAAGCAAAGTCAAGTCAAAAAGCATGATGGCACAACATTTCAAGAAACATGCCCAAGGGGGTAAATCTTCGGATAAATCCCTCGTCGTGAACGCCACGGCGCACGAGTCTCGTTCGGATTCTGGGGGAGACTCGACATCATGCAAGAGACGAGTCGGAGCGTCTCGGTGTACCCCGAAGAGTCAAAAACTCAGGCCAAAATCTAAAACCTTTTTAGCAACTTTCAACATAAATTCACTTACACAAACTGGCAAGCTGAAAACCCTCACCAAAGCGCTTCACGAAAATCAGATATCCATAATGGCCCTACAGGAAACAAGATACCCAGATGAAGAGATTTTTGAATCCGAAGGCTACCGATTTTTCAAGAGCAAAGCGCAAAGAGGTATCCTCAATGGAGCTGTGATGCTTGGAACCGCGTTTGCTGTTAGAACCAAGATCCTTAAATCGGTTACAAATTTCGAACCTGTGAATGACAGATTGTCTATACTCACAATTAAATGCGCGAACAAAACCTACGCTCTAGTTAACGCACATGCTTCTACAAACGATAAGAACAAGTCTGATCCAGACGAAGTTGATAATTTCTGGGACGTACTGGATGAAAAATTAAACAAAATCCCCAAACACCATGTCAAGCTTCTTTTGGGTGACTTCAATGCCCAACTAGGTCGTGAACAGAAGTACAAGAAAGTTATAGGAAATTACCCTGCTCACAAAAGAACCAATCCGAACCGCAAAAGACTGGTGTCCATTTGTGAAAATCACAACCCGCAGGTCAAGTCGACCCACTTTCGCCATCTACCCAGAAAGCAAATGACTTGGCGTTCTCCCGTTCAAGCTCTCGGAGAGTTCCAAATTGATCACGTTGCAATCTCCAGGAGAAACAGCCCAGAGATTATGAATGTCAAGGTAAAGAAAGGCATCAATGTGGCCTCAGATCATTATATGTCTCTTATCAAATTCAAACCAATTCCCGCAAACACAAGAAAGACAACCAAACAAATCACACGCTTCGACAATGATAAACTTCGGCAAAGGGTCGAGGAGTTCCAGGAGAAGGCTAGACCAAATGACTGTGACTTTAACAACGCCAAACGTCTGCTGGTTGAGGCCGCCAAAGACGTCGCAGAAATCAAGAGAAGCAAAAAGCATGCCTGGTGGAATGGTACCTGCGAATCAGTCCTCCAAGAAAGACTCAATGCGTGGAAACAGTACTACTCCACGAAATCAGAAAATGATTGGGAAACCTACAAAACTCAACGTGCCCAAGCAGCTAGGGTGTTCAGAACTGAGAAACGTAAATACGAAAATTCTCTCATTGAAAAGATAGAACAAAACTTTAGGAAGAATGAAAGCAGAGAGTACTACAGAGCCTTCAAACGCAAACTCACTGGCTATAAACCACCATCTCTATGCTTTGAGCGAAAGGACGGCACACTGGCGACGTCAAATGAAGAAAATTGCAGCATTCTGGCAGACTACTTCAAGAATTTACTTAATTGTTCTAAACCGCAAAGCCCCATTGAGACCAAGGAACCCTTACTCAGGTACCCAGATTCCAGACCACCCGACAGAGATGAAATCAAGCGCCACATTGCCCGTCTCAAAAATAACAAAGCGCCGGGGGAAGACTCAGTAGTAGCAGAACTATGGAAATATGCCCCAGAGGAATCACTTGATATCTTGCAAAATCAAATAGAAGAAATTTGGAACAAGGAGACCCTACCCGAAGATTGGAAAATAGCTTTGATCCATCCATTACACAAAAAAGGCAGCATGAAGAACATCAACAACTACAGAGGAATATCTTTGCTACCCGTGACTTACAAAATTATATCACTTGCCATCCTGGAGCGTTTGGAAGCACAAGTCGAATATCAAATAGGTGAATACCAAGGAGGGTTCAGAAAAGGTCGCACAACAGCCAAGCAGATCCAAAATCTCAAAACGATCATCAGATATTGTACACTAAGGTCCAAGCAGTATGTGTCTGTCTTTGTGGACTTTAAGAAAGCGTACGACTCCATTGAGCGGGAAGTCCTGCTAAACATCTTAAATGAATTCGGAGTTGATTTGAAACTGCTGGCATTAGTTAGAGCCACCCTGACCGATACAAAATCCAAGGTGAAGTTCCACGGATGTCTCTCACATTCCTTTGACATCAAAACAGGAGTCCGACAAGGTGATGGGCTATCCCCGATACTCTTCAACTGTGTTCTTGAAAAGATCATCAGAACCTGGCGGATGAGATTACAGGAAACCAACTATTGTCCATTGAGAATAGGAACCAAATCCAAGGGGATCGCAACAGACTGCTTAGCATTTGCCGATGATATTGCTGTTCTCTCAAAAGACATAGAAACAGCTAGAGCTCAAGTTGAAATTTTAAAGGAAATTGCCGAACAAACTGGTTTGCAGATATCGTTTGAGAAAACAGAAGTAATGACTAACATCAAAGAGGCTCCTCCAAAACTCCATACAAAATACGGGGACATCACCCGAGTAGACAAATTCAAATACCTGGGTGAGATCATCATGAAAAATGGACTGGACAAAGAAGCACTTCAGGAGCGAGTACGCAAACTGGAAATAGCCTACCAAACATCCCGCACAATCTACAACAAAAAATGCCTTTTCCAAAACACCAAGATACGTCACTATGAAACAGTACTGAAGCCAGTAGTTCTATATGCCAACAAAGGACTCCTTGAAGAACTGGAGAAAAAAGAACGCAAAATTGTGAGAGGAATCTTGGGATCAAAGTACAGAAATGGAATCCATCAAAAGAGATCCAACGAGGAAGTCTACAGCAAAATAGAGAAAATTACCGACACAATCAGAAAAAGACGGTCACGATTTTACGGTCATCTGAAAAGAATGGACGGAAGAAAGTTAACTAAAGAAATCTTTCACTTTTTTTATTCAAACCCCAAAACCACAATTCCCTGGTTTAGAAATACCAAAGAAGACTTGCAATTGCTACATATCTCAGCTGAAGACGCCCTTAACAGAGATCTCTTCCGCAACAAAATATTGACGAACGGGCTAAACCGAGACGAGCAACCGAAGAGAAGACACGGTGCCCCTTGGACAGAGGAGCGTAAGCAGGCCCACTCACAAAGAATGAGGGAAATTTGGGCTCTAAAGAAGGCCAAGTTCAGTGTCAAATGCAACAAGACTTAACGTGGTCCTTGATGGCCCCAGCGAATTATATAATAATAATAATAATAATAATAATAATAATAATAATAATAATAATAATAATAATAATAATAATAATAATAATAATAATAATAATAATAATAATAATAATTTTCGACCTTTTTCCAATCATATGGAGTCATCACCAATTCGGATTAAGTCCAGTTTTACGCCGGAATGCCCCTAATAATGGCAAACCTAACTGAAAGAACTCATTCACTATTGAGTGTGCCCGTGGTGGTTGGTAGTGTGACGTGTTGTGTAATGATGGATCTGTGTATTAAGAAGAACACAAACACCCAGTTCCCGGGTCAGAACAATTAACTATAGTCTACTACTACTTCTTATTCTTCTTCTTATTCTTCTTCTCCTCCTTAATTCTCAATCCTAAGATTGGTTGCCAGCAATTCATCTTCCCCACTTTTCTCTGTTCCACTAATCTCTTCATTTCCACATATGAGCCTGTTACTACGTCATCTCTGATCTGTCTTGAATATTGCAGTCTAGGTCTTCCTCTTCCTCTTTTACCTTGAATCAATCTTTCCATGACATTAACTATGAAACCATTGTGCCTATAGAGATGGCCAATTAACTGGTCATTAAGGGTCATTTTTCACCTATTCGTCGAAAATCTTGGTGAGATTTTCTGTCCATGATGTATTTTCATCCTCCTCCAGCACCACATCTCAATTGCTTCCAGACGTTTCTTATCGTATGCACTAATAGTCCACGTTTCTGAGCCATACAAGGCCACACTCCAGACATAGCACTTAATACATCTCTTCTTAGTCTCCACATTTAAATTCCTTGATGTAAGTAGTTTCCTTTTCTTGGAATAAGCAATCTTTGCTTGGGCAATTCTGCTCTTTCTGTCGACTGACTTTTTCCATCCGGAGTGATTTTACTTCCTAAGTAGGTAAAGACATTTACTTGCGTTAGTGGTATATCACTAATTCTGATGTCGACTGCAATATGTTGGCGGTTGTATACCATAATTTCGATCTTCTTTGTATTAATTTTCATGTTATACTTATCTCTCAATATCTCATTCATTCTTCTTAATGCACTTTGTAGTTACTCTTCGTTCTCCTCTATGACAGCTATATCCTCTGCAAATCTTATCATTTTGATTTCTACTCCTTTCTTTAACCCTTCCATATCCTCTACGTCGTTAAAATAACCGATCTGGCGGTGAATTGAACCAGACGCCCTCAGAACTAAAGACCGAGAATACTATACAGTCAGCCAAGAATCCGGACAGTCTATAATAATAATAATAATAATAATAATAATAATAATAATAATAATAATAATAATAATAATAATTGTTCCGGAGATTTCCGTGGAGCAGAGAGGGAAAGAAGTGTGATGGTTAAACGGCTGGAAAGACATGACCCAAAGATTAAGTTTTAACAACAAAATCTACTGAAATGTACACTGACTGACAGAGCAAATGCAACACCAAGAAGGAGTGGTCAGAACTTTATGCCAATTGCAGGGTAGACTGACGTCACTGAGGTATGCTCATGATGTGAAATGCGCCGCTGCGCTGCGCACGTAGCGAACGATAAATGGGACACGGCGTTGGCGAATGGCCCACTTCGTACCGTGATTTCTCAGCCGACAGTCATTGTAGAAAGTGTTGTCGTGTGCCACAGGACACGTGTATAGCTACGAATGCCAGGCCGCCGTCAACGGAGGCATTTCCAGCAGACAGACGACTTTACGAGGGGTATGGTGATCGGGCTGAGAAGGGCAGGTTGGTCGCTTCGTCAAATCGCAGCCGATACCCATAGGGATGTGTCCACGGTGCAGCGCCTGTGGCGAAGATGGTTGGCGCAGGGACATGTGGCACGTGCGAGGGGTCCAGGCGCAGCCCGAGTGACGTCAGCACGCGAGGATCGGCGCATCCGCCGCCAAGCGGTGGCAGCCCCGCACGCCACGTCAACCGCCATTCTTCAGCATGTGCAAGACACCCTGGCTGTTCCAATATCGACCAGAACAATTTCCCGTCCCGTCGATTGGTTGAAGGAGGCCTGCACTCCCGGCGTCCGCTCAGAAGACTACCATTGACTCCACAGCATAGACGTGCACGCCTGGCATGGTGCCGGGCTAGAGCGACTTGGATGAGGGAATGGCGGAACGTCGTGTTCTCCGATGAGTCACGCTTCTGTTCTGTCAGTGATAGTCACCGCAGACGAGTGTGGCGTCGGCGTGGAGAAAGGTCAAATCCGGCAGTAACTGTGGAACGCCCTACCGCTAGACAACGCGGCATCATGGTTTGGGGCGCTATTGCGTATGATTCCACGTCACCTCTAATGCGTATTCAAGGCACGTTAAATGCCCACCGCTACGTGCAGCATGTGCTGCGGCCGGTGGCACTCCCGTACCTTCAGGGGCTGCCCAATGCTCTGTTTCAGCAGGATAATGCCCGCCCACACACTGCTCGCATCTCCCAACAGGCTCTACGAGGTGTACAGATGCTTCCGTGGCCAGCGTACTCTCCGGATCTCTCACCAATCGAACACGTGTGGGATATCATTGGACGCCGTTTGCAAACTCTGCCCCAGCCTCGTACGGACGACCAACTGTGGCAAATGGTTGACAGAGAATGGAGAACCATCCCTCAGGACACCATCCGCACTCTTATTGACTCTGTACCTCGACGTGTTTCTGCGTGCATCGCCGCTCGCGGTGGTCCTACATCCTACTGAGTCGATGCCGTGCGCATTGTGTAACCTGCATATCGGTTTGAAATAAACATCAATTATTCGTCCGTGCCGTCTCTGTTTTTTCCCCAACTTTCATCCCTTTCGAACCACTCCTCCTTGGTGTTGCATTTGCTCTGTCAGTCAGTGTATTTTCCTGTTTTTCTTACTTGATTTTTTGAAAGTACGATAATAAATTCAATAAAATAAGAAATAAGCTTAGCTAATACACAACCAGCGAGTAGGGACTCCCATTTTCACACAAGACTACGAATTTTATAAATTACAAACCTTTGGTATCTTTCGGTGGGCACGAGCCTTTACACCAAAAATGATCAGCAGAAGGCATACAGAAAGGTATAAATTCACAACATAAATAGGAAATCGATTTTTCTAGAACCAGGTTACCACGAGGGAAATCGAAACCTCAACCCAAGTGTTACATTTAAGAAAGGTTTTGAAGGCACACTTTACCAATTACATTTTACATGACCTAATGGGCCTCACATTTATATTAGATAAATGAATTTACAAATGATTTTACGCCAAACCTGTAGTTACATTCAGCAGAATACACTATCTGATTTTGGAAAGCCTGAACAGCTTTGATACCCTTATTCCGTACGGGAGCCACATCCGAAATTAGATCGAAAGATCCAGAAAAGATACAGGGGCTGAAGCCCATAATACACGGCCAAGGTAAGAGAAAGAAGGTTAAATGGATAAAAGCCGAGACAAAATACGAACACAGAGGTTGAACCACATCAAGCACTCCAAGTACAGGACAAATGATAAAACCTGAAAGGGCTTAGGGCCCGGTGACACAGAGGATAAGTAGCCTAATGCTACTTTGTGACTAAGAAAGGAAAAGTAAGTCCGGAACAGGGGAGATACATTAAGAAACAGGAACTTAGCCACCAGAAAACCAAGTAAATAAGAAAAACGATTGTACACACTCATGCTACCTTAAATTTTACAAAATATCCGTGAGGGGTGATTACATTAACTCCAAAGACTACCTCGAAAACCTACATATCAAGTCAAAAAAAAAGCAGGAAGAAAACCCTACATTAATTTTAAGAAACGCAGTTCGGCCGAACGATTACATGTTAAATGTGAATGCTGAAATCTTCCCTATACCACACATAGATAAATTTTACGTAGCTAGAAAGGCTATGTATGCCCGTGAGTTTGAGTCCAGGTATCAATCTTCATCGGGACTGTGAGAAGGTCTCCTCCGGGAGCCGTTACAGAGGCTGGGGGCTGACATAACTTGAAGCAGGACTATAATCAAGCTACGCACATTTTAACTACGTGTGGTACAGTGAAGACTCCAGTGTTCCCCTTTAACACGTACGTGATAGGTTAACCTGCGGTTCCTAAAATTAATATAGAGTTTCCTTTGTTCCTTTTTTTGACTTCATATGTAGGTTTCTTATGTACTCTTCCGAGTTATTGTAATCACCCCTCATGGGGACTTTGTAAAATGTGAGGTTACACGAGTGTGTACACTCTTTTCCCTTATTCACTTTGTTTCCTGGTGACTATGTTTCTGTTTTCTAAATTTTCTTCCCTATTTCGCACTTTAACTCTTAGTTTCATTCGGGATTTCTTTTCTGAGTGTTGGTATGTGATTCGTAGCCCAGTATGCTCACTTGTTCCGATTGCCAGTATAGCTTTATTATTTTCACGTTTTCTGTTGGGCCAGTATGCCCTTTAGTCTATTAATTTCCTATGTGCTTTATGTAAGAAAATTAAAAATAGGTTCGACACAACATTAACGTGGTTGAATAGTATGTTCAAAATAATTATCTTTGTAATTTGTAATTTGTTGAAGATTCCTCTTTGTAATGTTTTGTTGCTGAGTTTGTGTAAATAAGCCTGATGGATTACAGATTATAAACTACCTTATGGTATAACCATACTTTCGAACCACCTTTTCTTTCGCTTTACTTCCGGTAATTTCCCTCACTGTGGGTCTAATGCTAATACCTTCTCAAAATCGATTTCAGCCACTCGACTCCTGACAAGACCGATAACTCAGCCATGTGGCTATTCCACACACCGAAATATCAGCTCACGACTCGTAACTGACTGCTCAACACACAACTCTAAAACAACACAACTATTCGGTGCGAGCCAGCTGTTGCATGTCTGACGATGATCTTCGGCGTGCATCCAGAATACGAGTGAACAAGTTTCGCCTTCCAGAAAATTTACGGAGACACCAGACGAAATAGAAAATAGAAGCAGAAGTTGGCTGTGTCCGCAGGCCGGCTGATAGCTCGCCATTCTGACTCACTTATCCTTCTCAGGAAATGCCGAAGGGGCTCCAAGAGATCTGACCGTCGCATTACATCGTAACAATATGCATGTTTGGAATATAACTCATAAATCCAGAGATACTTCTGAGGTTTCGAAAGTTAATCGGTTATTTTACTATTGGATTTACGTCGCACCAACACAGATAGATCTTATGGCGACGATGGGACAGGAAAGGTCTAGGAGTGAGAAGGAAGCGGTCGTGGCCTTGAATAAGGCACAGCCCCAGCATTTTCCTTGTGTGAACATGCGAATCCACGGAGAACCATCTTCAGGACTGCCGGCAGTGGGGTTCGAACCCAATATCCCCCAAATGCAAGCTCAAAGCTGCTCGCCCCTAACCATACGGCCAACCCGCTCGGTTTATTCGGTAATAACCACACAATAAAATGTACTCAGAAACCAATTTATTGCCTTTCAATATAATCGTATCAGTTAATTCCATAATCAGTATTCATAAATGTTTTGGATAATATTCACTAACGGTGAGTGTTTTGTCAGTAAAATTCATACACACTGTGCAAAGCAGAAGGATAAGTTGCATTTATTTATTAATCACGCTACTGAACCTGGTATAAAAGCAATTCAGCATTCACTCATCTCCGAGTATAATAATCTACCACGCGATATAGCAATATTATCTAAAATTGGGCCATCTCGTAATAACCTTGAAAGATATTAGTTCCGTACGTTGAATATGTAACAGTATGGCTTAACGTGACCATAAATCCCCTTCAAAATACATATTTCCATTTCTCGTAGATTTAAAATTAACTTAGTTCTTGTTCTTTGTCGGTATCCATTATAATTTTCTGTAAGCTGCCTCTGTGGATCAGCGGTAGAGTGTCGGCCTCCGGATCCCAAGATAGCGGGTTCAAACCCGGCAGAGGTAGTCGGATTTTTGAAGGGCGGAAAAAAGTCCATTCGACACTCCATGTCGTACGATGTCGGCATGTAAAAGATCTCTGGTGACACATTTGGTGTTTACCCGACAAAATTAATTAAATCTCAGCCATAGACGCCCAAGAGGGTTTCGGTTTACTCGGTCTGCCATCTAGTGGGGGCCTAGAGTAAAACGGAACGTCTAAATTGACGAGCAGACAGCCAGATGGCGTCAAATTGAAATGTCTGCACACGGTAGCTGAGGCCATACGATTATTATTATTATTATTATTATTATTATTATAATTTTCTGTGCTATTTACCTGTAATTTTACTCTTTCATTAACATTTAATGTGTGTCTACTTGCTTCTCGCATGTAGGAAGACTCTCACTATTTATGATTTCTGTTTGCTTATATCAAATTCTTCCCTGAACTGTCTTCGTAAGAATATCCTTATCCATCATCAATTTTACTACTTTTGTATAGGCTATTTTCTATATTGTAATATGTATATCATTTATCTAGATGCAATTATTATCATATCCTTCATAGTATAGCTTTTCATATCGCAGCAAGAGCGTTGTCTTTCTGATTTGTTATATACTGTTCCCCATGACAGAACGTAATATTTTCTTGTAAATTTTCAATAAATAAATAAATAAATAAATAAATAAATAAATAAATAAATAAATAAATAAATAAATAAATAAATAAACGCGAATATGTATCCTATTATACATTGTAGGTATGGTAAAACGCATTCATTATAAAAGATCGGAAATTATATTTCACAGAACTCGTAATATGTATAGTCGTTCGAAAAAGATTGAGCTCGTGATATTGAACGTTTCTCACATTTAATATTTCATCACAATCTTAATTATTAACAAAATATAATCCATCTCTGGGTAGAATGATATAAACACTATGGATATCCCCAACAAACATTAAAACAATCGCTTCAGTTGTTTCTGGGAAAAGTATATCTATGAGGAACTTAAAGAATGCCATGTGCTCATTCCTGTCTTGAGTGTATATACGAGTTTTCGATACAGCTAATGATAACGGAGAAATATGCCATTTTTAATTTGGCCCACTAAATATCGGTAAGCTACTGCATTCGAATCAAATAATAAACCCTGCTATCACTGAACTTTAATGCCGAGTTTCGGGAAATTCTTTTGAGTTATTTCCATTGTTGTAAAACCAACAATTAAACAAACAAATAAACAAACTAGCAAACAGACAGGCACAAGTTGAATTGAACCTTTTTAATAATTTTTTATACCTAATGCGAAAAAAGCTATGTATGAGGCCAAAAATGGGAGCGTACAGACAGAATAATAACGATTATTTTGAGGCAAGCAACAGAAAACTACACTTTTAATTATTATCTGATCTACTTCTGGATTTGCCATATACACAGAATCTTAGAGAAAAGTGCATACACAAACAGGAAACAAAACATTCTGAGATAATTATAAATAATGTTATACATATAGTAAGTGAGAAATAGGTAACGTTGTCACGCATATTTCCCTAGTATACCTCTTCAGTGTTCAATAACACCTAGACCATCTTTGTCAGCTGAGGACTAAACAAACCTTCGGACCGAATACTCAACATGCATATGAATGTGATGTTCATCACTTACAACGAAGTGAATCGACCAAGTAAAGTAACACAAACATGTGAATGAGAAGATAATTAGTCATCAACGTGGTACACTGCTACTTAATTTTTAACTTTCAATTTCCACAAAGGACAAAAAAGTTGGGTTTAGTTTTCTTCCTTGAAGTATTCTTGGAAGTTAGAAGTTTTAATGAGGAAGCATACTGTGAAGAAAGTTCAACGAGGTCGCCAGTTTATAATTATCTGAATATGAAATAAGAAATAACTTTCTTCCTTCTAACATCAACACATTTGTGTTTCGTGATTCACTCATCCTGTTTCCAGATAAGGATGTTCATAGTACGATAAATCTGTTGCACTTAAATCTATACATATCTCTCTCGCCTACATACTTATTTCAAGTTTGGATGGGTTCCAAACATAGATTCGCTTGTAACCTTCATATTAATGATCTTGAGATGCAATCTCGTTTGCAAGAAGCAATGGGAAGTCAACTTTATGCTGAAAAGTTATCTGATATTAACAACTTTCTGTCGGTAAAGGAATGTAAAGCATATTTTATGTATCTAATGAGATTTAAAGTATCGTAATGAACTGCAATTACATTTAAGTTGTATCTCAAAGAGCGATGTTCACACTTTTAATATTATGTAACTGAAATCTTGTACCGCAATTTTCAGAAAAATACGCTGTTAACACTTTAACCGTCAGCCAAATTTTCGTACATTTTTTTGGCATTTTCTTTTTATTGTATGTATAGTTTTGATTAATAAAGGATGAAGGAAATTTCCTCTTATTTTACAAAGTATATGAAAGGTTAAAATGTTGCGTGACGGAGTATAATTCAGCAGCTCATTTTCACTGTCATGTGTAAGGGGAAATTCAACCTGACCATCTACATCAGTTGTGATGTGCATTTACACACTGCTATAAGGAGGATGGATATGCATTACAATGCTATATAAATCAAAAGTTTTGTATAAATTTCGGGTAACTGCTCGACTAAATGACGATTTGAAGATCATGAAATTATCCATTTACATTGTATCATTGAAATAAATTTTAATTTATCAAAGAATAAAAGAAGGATGGACAAGAGCAGGAAAGCAGAAAGCAACCGTGTTGAATATAGGAACATCAACAACGAGATCAGGAAAGAGATACAAGCAGCTAAGGAAAGATATATACAGAAAGAATGTAACGAAATAGAAATCTCCCAATTGAAATATGACTGTTTCACTGTCATCGGAAAGTTAAGGAGGTGACAAGGAGGTACAGAACTAGGACAAAGAACAAGCTGGTAGATAAAAAAGCAAAATAATTTTTGGACAAGGAGAAATTAAATACACATGGAAAAGATATATAGGGTAAACAAAAAATGCCGCACGTGGAGGTCGGCATGCGATTTCTCGTCGAAATTCACGACAAAAGTTTTCTTGCAAAACCTAGTCGCATCTATATGTTTAATAGAAACGTGAGTTAAGAAACGAGGATCTGGCACCACTGTAACGGCGTGCAGCGTGGCCAAGCACAGGACGCATGAACTCGGCGCTCAGCCGGAGCTGTCTCATTAGCTCAGTGAAACGAGGTAATGCCATAAATGCCGTATGTGCAGACGCGCCGAGTTCGAGTTGCGTTCGCGCCAATTTATTTTTCAGTTAATGTATCAAATTGTATTTCATGTGCACCTCCACTATGCAATACACCAAGTTCTGTATTATCGTTACAGTTACCTTTATTTAAACATTCAAACATAACATGAACTTCTTACAGACGTGAACGATCACCTTGTTTCGTCCATGGCACAAATAGAGCCAATACGTAGAACATAATAGTGGATACAGTAACATCGTCTCTATCCAATGCAGTACAAGGAAACACAATACAGCACAGTAGACAGGCTACACTGGATTGCCCATTATGTTACGCACAATAATTCCATAGTGTACGTGTGACGTCCAGTCTTATCTTCACAGAGCCGGTACGTACACTTTCGAGCAACGTTTACTTCACAGATGTTCAAAGCGACCCCTTTTCATTTGCAAACACTTCGCCACTCGCTGGAGAACGCTTTGCTGGACCCTACGCAACACACCTGCATCCACCATTGGCGATGCAGCATGCGCTCGAGCTATTAGGTTTTGTACACCCCTGGGTGGAGTGCTGTAAACATTTTCCTTTAAGTGTCCCCACAAATAAAAATCTAGTGGATTAAGGTCTGGGGAACGTGAAAGGCAGAACATTGGACCTCCACGATCAATCCATTTCACTGGAAACGCTTCGCTTAACCAGTAAAGCACTGTCATTCCAAAGTGTGGTGGTGCACCATCAGGCTGAAACCATAGCTGTCGCCGAACACCAAGTGGAACGTTTTCTAAAGTGTCAGGCAAAGTATTGCCCACAAATATATGATAGCGGGGCGCATTCAACTTGTCCGGCAATAGGTACGGGCCTAAAAGCACTCCTTCCACGATTCCAGCCCACAGATTTATGCCAAAGCGTACCTGAAAGCCACGTTCACGGGTGACACGTGGGTTGTGTTCAGACCAATAATGGCTGTTGTGATGGTTGAATAAACCTTCCCCAGTGAAGCTACATTCGTCAATCCGTATCACACTATTTATAAAAATAATGTTCGTTATCTTCAACTTGATGCAAAAGCCATTCACAGAACTTTAGTCGTTGAATGCGGTCTTCTGGCCGCTGGTGTTTAATTAACGTGTACACGTAATGATATAGATGCAGTTTTTCGTGCCAGTGTTTGAGGTACCTGGAACCGCCTTGCAATATCATGGGTACTTCGCCGAGGTGATTCGTGAACGGCTTCAAGAATGTCGTCCTTTGTTTGTGGAGTACGAGGTTTTTCCGGAAAATACGTATAAATCCGTTGGGGTGACGTATCACGTATCGTGGAGGCGCCGCCAGGTGGCACTGCTGTTGTCGCCAATCTTCTCAACGCTCAGTTCGAGTCGGAGAGCTCTGCGTGTCAGTAGCAGTGTGCGGCTGCTTGTTGAAAGTTACCCGTTTTCACCTGCCGTCGGTATGGAGCTCTCTCTGATTGAGGAACAGTGCATCAACATCAAGTCTCAGAGCTCGTGTGGCCCGAGTTCGACAGTATTTGGCACAAGGGGGCAGGTGGATCCTTCATCACGACAATGCGCCCGCTCACACGTCGCTCGTTGTGCGTGAGTTTTTGGCCCGAAGCTCAATCACCGTGACAGAGCACCCGCCTTATTCACCCGATTTAGCCCCTTGTGACTTCTTCCTGTTCCCGAAATGCAAAATGGTGCTTCGGGGGCGGCACTTGGGTGATGTGGAAGCCATCAAGGGAGAAACGACACGGCAACTGAACAGCATCACAACTGAAGACTTTCAACAATGTTATCAACAGTGGAAACGGCGTTGGCAGAAGTGCATCTTGTCTCAGGGAGAGTACTTTGAAGGAGACCATATTGTAATACATGTATAATTGTCAAATAAAGTTATTATTCAACTTTTATACGTATTTTCCGGACAAACCTCGTACGTCTAGTTCTGTGGACGAAGATTACCGATTTCCCGCAGGCGTTGCTCAAAGCGACGAAAAACAATCTTATCGGGATGGCGCCTTTGAGGGTACCGTGCTGCATACTCACGAGCAGCAGCAGAAGCTTGGTTATCGGATGCAACCAACACTAAAAGCTATTGACGTATTAGCCGCTTGTGTACTCCATCAGGAAGCCGCCCTACATGCACTTGACAGGACCAGTTTTGGTTGTGCACTGCGTTGTTAGTCGACTCATGCATTCAGTTGAATGGATCACACCGTCTTGTGTTCGACTATTGTCATGTGACAACAGGATGTCATGCTTACAAACGCAGTTACACGACGGGAACTAGGGACCTGACGTCACACACACAAAAGGAAAAAGCAACCTAACGTAGATTCGAGCCGTAGCTCCATGGTGCATGTGGGTCTGATAACCCATTAGTCTACTCAGTGAGCTGCGACGGCGGGTACGGTAGAGCGGGATGATGCACGTTCCTCTATTACATTCCGATGCGCTGCAGGATGTGACAGTGTTGCCAGCTTCTCGTTTTCGACTTGTTTTCCAACAGCACCAGATCCGATTTGGCTATAGAAACTCTGTTTTGCAATTGGATGAGGAATCGCTTGCCGACCTCCAAGTGCGGCATTTTTTGTTCACCCTTTATAGAACAACTTTTGCAAGTAGCTGCTACCGAGAAAATTGCGCCTACACAAACTAATAATAATAATAATTGTTCCTAGGTATCTGTGGAACAGCAGAGGTGAAAGAAGGTGCAGGGGTGAATGGGTCTAATTACAAATGCCAAGAAAAGAAAAATTTAAAACTTAAACTGAAGGTTATATTCCCTTTTTTTTTAAATTCAACTTTAGCAAATTTTATAACAATGAAACGTTAGGTAAAATGACAACTCTTTAACCAAAACAAGAAAATCCAAAATTTAGAGACAGTATAACAATATGGGCTTCAAGCCCCAAGTTTTACAATTTCTGAGCTCTCAGCTCACAAACACATATTTACCAAAAGGCAGAAATCCCCTAATAACATGGAGCACTTGCTCCCACCTAGCAATGTCAAGCCTCCTAGAGGCACATATCCAATATTGAAAAGAGCTGACCCGCTCTCAGTTTTCCAAGCCTGTTAAAGGCAAAACCAGGCTTTACACTAAATTGCCATCAAGGCACAACTTACACAAAATGAAACGGGGGTACCTTGTACCCAACCTACTGCGTCTTAGTAGAAAAAGAATAGTTTAAGTAAATGGCCCAAAATGCTAAAATGAATGGAGGTGTGAATTTGCACTCCTACTTCAAACTTCTTAAAACCTAAGATGCACTAGGCCGATGAAATAGGGGCTATTCCCAAACTATGGAGGTGACTCGTATAATGAATAAATTTAGCACATAAAGGAAGAGTAGAAAATCAGTTACCAAAACGTAGTCACCTCAAGTCCAAATGAAGGGGAGCTCGAGAGGGTAAAGCACTCTCTATCCCCAATTTACAGTTACAGATATATGCAGGTTTTACATAAGCCGGCACAAGTTTACATTTTTAGAAGGTAAAGTAAAAGTTTCGGACCTTTCCCGCGAGTTAAACTGCTGAGCTAGCAAGAAATAAAGATGTTAAGTGGCCATTACCTTGCCGAAGAGCTGCTGCCTGATGAACGAGGCACCTCCCGCCTCCTGCTACACTTACATACACTAGGTTAGATGTTGATCAATGGCCGAGAGACAAGAAAATCAGCAGTTTTTATACCATCGCGGAAGGTTAGAGACCTTTCATGAATAATTAAGACACACCCACAGGCTTTTATTGGCTACATTACACAGTTACACACAACATCGAAGAAGAAATACGGAATTGGCTGAAAATTAATTACAGAAATTATGGATTGGCTAACTTCAAAATTGGCGAAAAGAAAAGATTAATATTGCCGACCCACAAATGAAAGAACGAAATTGAGTAAGGACAAAAACTTATGAGTACCAAATTTCTTCAAGAAGGTTCCTCCACTTCGCACCAGGGTGCATGATCACAGTTTTTTAGTAGATACATCTATGAGAGAATGTCCAAACTTCTTGATAAATAATAGACAAAAGTAAGTCGAAATTCACACAGTAACATCTTCAGAGGAAAAATTTAAGTTGGTCTAGTTCTAAGTTCAGTGTTTCTCCAGTAGATGAGTTCTAATTGGCGCAAGATTTAAACGTTCGGCGTAGAGGTGTACCACCCGGTACAATAATAATAATAATAATAATAATAATAATAATAATAATAATAATAATAATAATAATAATAATAATAATAATAATAACAATAATAGTAATAATAATACTAGTACTAATAAAATTAATTTAATTTCGTGTGGCTATTTCTAGCCGAGTGCAGCCCTTGTAAGGCAGACCCTCCAATGAGTGTGGGCGGCATCTACCATTTGTAGGACACTGCGTGTTATTGTGGTGGAGGATAGTGTTATGTGTGGTGTGTGAGTTGCAGGGATGTTGGGGACAGCACGAACACCCAGCTCCCGGGCCATTGGAATTAATCAATGAAGGTTAAAATCCCCGGCCCGGCCGGGAATCGAACCCGGGACCCTCTGAACCGAAGGTCAGTACGCTGACCATTCAGCCAACGAGTCGGTCAATAATAAAATATGAACGCGGAAATAAAAAAAATAACAAGGTAGCGTCAGATATACATTAAAGCTTGGAAACGTGATAGATAACTTATCGAATACTCTAGGTATAGGCCTAAAAATGACAACTAAGAAAGGATTGTGGAAACGTGCAGGATACCTGTTGAGGTCCATAGGAAGGTATGACGTTATGGGGAAGAAAAGGTTCACGATCATCCACCTCGAAACTCATCATATTAACATTAACAAAACAAATATTACAAGAAAGAAAGTTAAATGACAGGGTAGTTGTTACTTAATTCACAAACCAATGAGGTTTAAAAAACTTTAACAAAATACAGTTCCACGAAACCGAAATCAAGACATACTTAAGTAACTTAGTGAAAAACTCGGTTTAACGTAGAAAGGTGATGCTGCTTTACAATGTATAGTTTAAAATAATAGTAGGTGAAAGAATTGATATTAGAAACAACAGGAATCTAGGCCAAACTCAGACACGTTGAATGTAAAATTTAGAAAATTACATAAATCGCGGAAATACCGAAATAATTCAATAAAATCAAACATAGAAATAGCACTGAAGTTGCACTTACCAAGCAAGGCAAGGGTTCCAGAGGGGAAACCCTCGAGCGCATCCGCGCTCGGGGACGGTCAGATAGCATAGACGCAGCCGAATCCTAGCCCGCACGCCACGCCGGCAGAAATCCGGAAATGGCCCGATCACAACCAACCAATAAGATCAAATTCTCCTAGATTCCCGTTTTTTCGCCAATAGGAAAACCCTTAATATAAGCCAATCACCTTGGATTACCATATATGGTCATATTAAGATAGTTAGCAATTTCTGGAATATTCCTATTGCGACACTTATTTCAACAGCGGTAACCGCACGAGCGGTATAGGGGTGTCTCAAAATTAATGTACCTTACATATTTCAAATGTTACAAAATTACATCTTGATATGCAGATCACTTAATCACTCTTGCAATGTAAACAATAAGGTTAATAAGTTCCATTCTTGAAGTTTCCCTAAATTACATTCTTTCTTTTAAAAATGACAAACATAGTTAAATTAATATTTTCTTCCTGTTAAATAAAAAATAATTCCAGCAGAGTTCAGAGTTCTTATTTCTTCAATTCTCACAATACAAAATATTAAAACAAAAATGAAATCCTGCTGTCCTTTCTTGATAACAACAATGCAATACTGCTGTTCTTTCTTGATGACACACCGGTCACATTTTCCAACAGCACCAGATCCGATTTGGCTATAGAAACTTTTGTCTTGCAATGGGATGAGGAATCGCATGCCGACCTCCAAGTGCGGCATTTTTGTTCACCCTTTGTAGAACAAGTTGAATGATCATCGACCAGAACCTTCTCAAATAAATGGCGAAACGGGACCAAGAATTCTGATGGATTAATAACAATCTGCGATAAAAGCAATGAAAGATGATAAAAGCCCCGGCCCTGGCAACGTAAATGCTCAATTTTTGAAGCTTCTTAATGAAGATGATGTGAAATGGTTAACTGCAGTATTCGATGACATCTACAACTGTCAACATTCTTAGGGAATGGCTTAAATTCGAATTTATCACACAGAACAAAAAATCTAGAGCAAAGTCATGTGGCGAATACAGGAACTGTGGGTGTGGCCTGGCTTTAAAAGTATGAGGGAGGAGTTGCAGATTTTGAGGGAGATTCTCTCAGAGAACAGGAAGGAAGGTAGGCCTTCGTAAAACAATGTACAGGATGCAGTAGGTGTAAAAGAGGGATGGGAAGGAAAGTAGGAAATTGTAGAAGATAGGTGGTCTAATGTTTTGAGGGGAAGAACAATGCAGACTAAGGGCTCTCTTCAGGATTAGAATTCAGGACAGGTGTTTTTCAGAAATCAGTACGAGTCACTGCAGGTAGCACATCGGAGGGAAGATGAGGAATAGGGAACTGTTGTTGAGAAATATGGAAGTAGGAGGAAAGAAAACAGTAGGAAAGGGAAATTTATTGTATAGGATAGGAGAAGACAGGTGGAACAGGATCATGGGAGGGAGAAAAAAGGAGGGGGGAAGTAGCTTATGCTGCCGTGAGGAAAGATAGGTCTGACCAGAGGGGAGTGGATCAAATGAGGTGAGTAGGCATAAGGCTCTGGTCATCGGGGATTGTGAGGAAAGTGTGTCGAGGAATTAGGTTAAGGCAGATGTTGAGAGAAGCAGAAGAGAAGGACGAGGGAAAAGAGAAGGTGGTAGTGTTTGACGTTCGTACCAACAACGTAAGGCAAGCAGGTATAAGTGCCAACATAGATGGGGAGGTGTGGGATCTGTAAATGCAACACGTGTGAAGTTTAAGGAAGCGGACTGTGTTATTAGTGGAACACTGTGTAGGAGGGATACTGACTGGAAGGTGATTGGGGATTTAATTATTACTTTTTACAAGTTGCTTTACGTTGTACCGACACAGACAGGTCTTATGGCGACGATGATACAGGTAAGGGCTAGGAGTCGGAAGGAATCGGCCGTGGCCTTAATTAAAATGCAGCCCCAGCATTTGCCTGGTGTAAAACTGGGAAACTACGGAAAAACATCTTCAGGGCTTCCGACAATGGGGTTCGAACTCGCTGTCTCCCGGATGCAAGCTCACAGCTGCGCGGCCCTAACCGCACGGCCAACTCGCCCAGTGATTGGGGATTTAAATGAGACTATGGAGTGAGTAGACCTATGTGGGAAGCCGAGAGTTAGAATTCTAGATTCAAATGGGTGGGTAGGCGTTAGGGACCTGCACTCAAATGGCTTTCACTTTGAAATTTCAGCGGTACGTATAAGTTAGGTATTTGTTTAGATGGGTTATAGCGAGGTACATTCACGGAAACGGGGTGGTATACGAAGAGGTGATAAGGGTACACGGATCTGGAAGGCAAGTAGGGATGACATAAAAATATTAATGTTGAAATGTAGAAGTATTGTAAAGAAAGGAGTAGATTTAAGTAATTTAAAAAGATATATACTTAGCAGATATTGTAATAGAAGTTAAATCATATCTGAGAAATGATATAATGAATGCAGAATTTTTTTCACGGAGCTGGAGTGTGTATCGTAGAGATAGGATAGCAATGGTAGGAGGGGGAGTATTCATTCTGGTGAAAGAAGAATTTGTAAGCTACGAAAAAGTAAAAGATGACAAACATGAAATTCTAGGCATAAGGCTCACCTCTAAAGATGATAGGCAACTTGATGTCCTTGTAGTGTACAGACCCGCAAAGGGTAGCGCTGACGCTGATTCGGAGTTATTTGATAAGATAATCAGCTATGTGAAAGACGAGATGGAAAGGAACGTGATTGTAGCGTGTGATCTTAATTTACCAAATGTCAATTGGGAAGGTAATGCAAACGACAGGTAGCATGACCAATAAATGGCAAATAAGTTAACATGGGAAGGACTGCTGATTCAGAAAATAATGTAACCAAATAGAGGGAAGAATATTCTGGACGTTGTGCTGTTAAAAACAGTTGAGCTCTATGGAGAAACCGAAGTAATAGATGGTATTCGTGATTACGGAACTGATTTTGTCTAGTTAAAAATAAATGTGACAGAAAGTAAGGTCTTAAAAGCAGGACGAATGGGCAGTACCATAAGGCTGTTAAAACAGGCATGAGCGAGTTTTAGAAAAATGAACTATGATCGGTGGAAAAGGGTAAATAAATGTGTAAACACACTCTGGGATGGCGTTAAAGCAATTGTTGAGGATTGTGAAAACAGGTTTGTACCTTTAAAGGTGGTAAAGAATGATAAAGACCCACTATATTTTAACGGATAATTGAAGAGACTAAGAATGAGAGGCAGGTTGGAAAAGAATACTGTTAGAAATGGCTGTGGAAGTGAGGAGAAGGTAGGAAATTGATTCTAGCAAAGAAGTCAGCTAAAGATAAGATGATCGCAAGCATAATTGGCAGTCATACAAACTTTAGTGAAAAATGGAATGGTATGTATAGGTACTTTAAGGCAGAAACAGGTTCCGAGAAGGACATTCAGGAATCATTAACAAACAAGGAGAGTGTGTATGTGAGGATCTTCAAAAGGCAGAAGTATTCAGTCAGCAGTATGTACAGATTGTTGGTTAGAAGGATAACGTCCAGATGGAGGAGATGACTAATCCTAAAGAAGTATACAAATTTAACTGTGATAAGAACTACATTTATAATAAGATACGAAAGTTGAAAACTAGAAAAGCAGCTGGAATTGATAAGATTTCTGGGGATGTACGGAAGACAACGGGTTGGGATACAGTACCATATCTGACTTACTTATATGATTATTGTTTGCATGAAGGATCTATGCCAAATGAATGGAGAGTTGCTATATTAGCCCCTATGTATACAGGGAAGGGAGATAGTTATAAAGCTGAAAATTACAGGCCAGTCAGCTTGAGCTGCATTGCATGTAAGCTTTGGGAAAGCATTATTTCTGATTAATAACTGGTTTGATAGAAGGCAGTTCGGCTTAGGAAAGGTTACTCCACTGAAGCTCAACTTGTAGGATTAGAGCAAGATATAGGAGACATCTTGGATTCAAGAGGTCAAATGGACTGTATCACAATTGACCTATCTATATGGTAGATTACGGGGGACTACGTGCAAAAAAGGGTGTAATGAGACTTGACACAAGAGTGACTGAATGTGTGGCTATAATGCTAGAAAATAGAGTAGGTGAAGCCTTATCTTATCCTGTAATAATTAAGTGGGGAATTCCTCAGAGCAATATTATTGGACCTTTATGTTTTCTTATATACATAAATGATATGCGTGAAGAAGTGGAATCGGAGATGAGGCTTTTTGCGGATGATGTTATTCTGTACAGAGTAATAAATAAGTTACAAGTTTGTGAGCAACTTTAAAATGACCTCGATAATATTGTGAGATGGACAGTAGGCAATGGAATGATGATAAACGGGTTTAAATGTCAGGTTGTGAGTTCCACAAGTAGAAAAGGTCCTCTCAGTTTTAATTACTGCGTTGATGGGGTGAAATTTCCTTTTGGGGACCATTGTAAGTACCTAGGCGTTGATATGAGGAAAGACCTACATTGGGGTAATCACATAAATGGGATTGTAAATAAAGGGTACAGATCTCTACACGTTGTTGCGAGGGCATTTAGCGGTTGTAGTAAGGTTGTAAAAGAGAGGGCATATAAATCCCTAGTAAAACCCCAATAAAGTATGGTTCCAGTGTATGGGACCCTCACCAGGATAACTTGAATCGAGAACTGAAAAAAAATCAAAGAGAAGCAGCCCGATTGGTTCTGGATGATTTCCGACAAAAGAATAGTGTTACAAAACTGTTGCAAAGTATGGTCTGGGAAGGCTTGGGAGAAAGGAGACGAGCTGCTCTACTAAATGGTATGTTCTGAACAGTCAGTGGCGAAATGGCGTGAAATTACATTAGCAGACGAACAGATTGAGGGGTGTGTAGGAAAGATCGCAATATGAAGATAAAGTCTGAATTCAAGGGGTCAAATTTGGGCAAATATTTGTTTATAGGAAAGGGAGTTAGGGATTGGAATAATGTACCAAGGAAGATGTTCAATAAATTTGCAATGTATTTGAAATCATTGAATAGAAGGCTAAGAAAACAACAGACAGGAAATGTGCCACATGGGCGACTGCCCTTAATGCAGATCAGTAGTGACTGATTTGATGTGATTTGATGATCAGCGTCATGGGCCACATATTGAAGATTTCTCTGAAGGTCAATTACTGAGGAGTATACAAGATCTGTGAACATCCAATTTCTTGTACACAGTTTGGTTTCATAAATGCAGTGGACACACTCGAAGTGTTTAACATCCAGGTGCTGATTCAAAGGCGTACAGAATTACAAGACAAGTTTCCTCTTACTTCACAATTAATCATCGATCAGTTTTTATCAAAGAAACTAGTAAATATCCACCGGATAAGCAAAAGAACGGGATAATTTTCTATTAATAGGCCTTGTATGATTTCAGATCAATGTGGGTTTCAAAAAACATGTCATGCTCAGAAAGTTGAATGGACTTCATGGACACGTATATGCCAATTCAAAACCAAGAACGGAAACCATTCCTAAGTGATCCTCGGAAACTGGTACTCGAGTGTCTTTGAAAACAGTTTAGGAGTATGATGCACGGCTTTCTGTCAGCATTGTGCGTTTTTTATTATTTATTTAGTTAGCGCATGGCTTTTAGTGCAGGAGAGTCCGAATACATATTCAGCTCTACTTGTGTAGATCTCTCTGTTATCCATGAACGACCTGAGCTTCTGGGTGTAGGATGATGACGATAATGAGGCAAGGAGAGGATGAAACCCGGTGTCAGCACATAGCTTTCACCAAGGAGACTGCTCAAGGCTTATCGTCTCCATCAGATGGACGAATCACCCTAAACAGCGTCATATGCCTTCACCCCCTATCCACCCTGCGGAGAGGTGTGGAAGGGAATCCAGCCCTTGGCACGCGAATTAATGACTATAAATTGTATACCACCACCTCTCCTACCCTGTCGGCCAACATTCTAATGGCGATATTTTTTCCACCAACGGGACTCGAATCGCCTTAACGATCACGGCCACCGGGTGGTCTTGTATTACGCCTAGGCCTAATTGTATATAAGCCACATTGCCAGAATCAAAATACAACGGCATGCACATATCAAAACCAAACCAAGCCAAACGCCATGGACCAACAACCAGGAAGTGTCATGGCCTAACAAGCGACCGCTGCTCAGTTCGAAGACCTGAAGGTTACAAGGTGTCAAGGGGTCGTCCCGACGAATCTTCTCAGCAGTTATTCTTGGCTCTCTCAACCGGGGACCCGCTATCTCACCGTCAGTTCCTTAATTGTAATCACGTAGGCTGAGTGAACCTCGAACCAGCCCTCAGATCCAGGCGAAAACCGCTGACTTGACCGGGAAACGAACCCGGGGCTGCCGAGTAAGAGACAGGCACGCTACCCCTACACCGTGGGGCCCACATGATGCACGTGTCAGTGAATTTTATTTTGCCAACGAGGATATTCCATATAATTTCTAAATTTCTCGCAAATTTGTCGTACAAGAGACTAGTTTTCAATTCTCATTGAAATATTCCTCTGATGTGTTTTATAGCGCACTCCGTAATAGAGCAGGCGGCTTTAAAAACGATAAAACGACTGTAATTGTTAACGTATTGATGGATGATGCTGAATAAGTGTCAGTATATGAAGATTCTAGAACCATAGTCCATGGCTCAACTCTCAAACAGAAAACGAACGTGCCGTTTCTGATGTGGATTTCAGCCCTCCGACCTGTAAGGGTCTTGGGAGCTATTTAATGACTTGTCTAATTAGGTCTGCGTTGATGTGAAGGTGAGGAGACTTGTTGGAACGGAATCGGAACTAGTCAGAATGTGACCTGCGCCAAGGGTATCATAATTGTCCAACGTAGTTATGAGGGAATAGGGCTTGGGGATTAGTCCGGAATAGAATTTCCGCGTCGTCTTCTTTATTCTGGTTCTAATTTCATCAATATTTACGGATTGATGGATGTCCCGATTCCGTTCAAACCAGTGTGCACCGGAGATGAGACGCAGCGCACGGTTTTGGATGCGCTGCGCCTTATCCAGATGAGTTTTGGTTGCCATTCCCCAGACCGCACTGGCACGCTCTAGAATTGGCCGAAAGGATGTCTTGTACAGCGTGAGCCTGTTTTGTAGATTAATGCCTTGATCGGATTTCATAAGAGGTATAATTTCAGATAAGCGTCTATCCGTTTGGGCCGAAATTGAATAAATATGATCTTTGAAAGTGAGTCCTCTGTCTAGGACATCTCCTAGTTATTTTGTTGCATTTCTCCACCGGATCAGTGGGAGAGGTGTAGTTCTGTTTCGTTTTGAAAATAGAGTTGCATTGCTTATGTTAACGTTAATTTTGATTCTCCACCTTCCAAGCCACGGTTCGAGAGTTGAGAGAGCATTTTGGATGTAATTTAGTACCCTAGATGGATGCCAAGAGACAGAGGTAAATGCCTATATATATATGTAGACCTTCGCGTGCGTCGGCTTAGGTATGTCGGCCATGTACAAGTTTAAAGAAAAAGCCGGGCTGAGTGACTCAGGCGGTTGAGGCGCTGGCCTTCTGACCCCAACTTGACAGGATCGATCCTGACTCAGCCCGGTGTTATTTGAAGGTGCTCAAATACGTCAGCCTCGTGTAAGTAGATTTACTGGCACATAAAAGAACTCTTGCGGGACTAAATGTCGGCACCTCGGTGTCTCCGAAAATTGTAAAAGTAGTTCATGGGACGTAAAACAAATAACATTATCCAAAAGAATCGGCGGACTCTGGTGATCTGTATGTATCACCCACCTCAGAAGAGATGGGTGGTATGAGGGGTACCGATACCGGTGCGCTCCTGGCGCTCCTCTGTCGGTCATGTAGATATGTTATTTATGAATGTATTTAATATTTGCATTTCTTAAAATATGATTTTAATATCTGTATGAAGTCCTTCTGACACTATTTTAAGAAATGACGCCTATACATTTTTAGTGGAATATTTAGCTCATGGCTCCACTGCGATATAACGATAGGCTATCAGGAACTTCAATCAGTCAGCAACTGTGAAGCGTAACAGTATTATCGCCTTCGTATTATCACTTTCATATAATCGCACCTACTCACGTTGGTACATTCATCAGAATATGGAACTTCCGCACTGCACTTACACATCACAGTAGTTGAGGGCAAATCTTTTAGTTAGTTTAGTTTGAGTTAGTGGTTGTGGTTCAAGTAAGAGTAACAATAATAATTTTTCTGTCGTGGGGTGTAATCTTACATTACGAAAGAAAACCAGCATACAAAAACTGTTTTCTGGGAAATAAATTATTTTCGTTTCCGAACGAGAAACAGCATGCAAATATTCGAAAAGCTGAATTATCGCTTTGAGAAAACCGTGGAATCCAGCAAAATATTCTCGAGTTTGCGGTCGCCATTTCATTAAAGGCATACGTATGAGAGAGCCTGATAGCCCAGCAATCACACAATTTGCAGGTTGTAGTAGGTAATGTTACCATGAGGTACCAGAGAAGAAAGGTCAGATATAGGAAATACGAAATAAAAGAGAATGTCAAGAGTGCAGGAATTTCCTTCTCGCTCGATAACAAGTGATTCATCTTTACGTGGTCGTTAGTCCTGTCATACCTAACAGCAGGAGAATTATTATGTTTATATGGAAGGAATCCTGCCTGCTGTCATTTCTTGATGGATACAGTACTTTTGCATCCATCTCTTGGCACAGGCCAGAGTAAAGTGTAGCTTCCACCGAAGTCCCAGTCAACATCCATAGCTGTGACAATATGGAAGTTGTTGGGGTATGGGTAGTGCTGAGTAATGACATTCAGAGCATAACTAGTACATCTGAATGTTATGAGAGGTGCTATTCATAGGGTCAGTCGTGCTGCAATAGTACTTTCTGACCCAGTGAGGAAAGCAATGGCAAACTACCTCACGCCTCATCTTGCTTAGTACGCCTCATTTTGGTGCTGCCATAAGTTTTTGGGGTTTCCTTATAACCGCATAACCTTTGGTGGTGCTAGTTGAGGATCCAACTAGCCTCTGAGCTGATGACCTAACATGACACATTGAAGGAATGTCCTTACCAGAAATTCGTAATCACCATCTCGCAATGTTTAATTCTATGAGTTTGCTAACTGACAGATATGCGTTTTTTCCTATCATGAAACCATGCTGGGCACCCTGACTCCTCCTTTACCTGAAATGCAATATTACATTTTTGGCATTATAAAACTGCTGCACACCCTCAGACTGCATAATTTTGAAAATTACTAATTTTATTCGAAATTGCAAATTAGACAAATTAACTACAGAATAGCATCTATATCTTTTATAAGTACACTCGCTTCCAATAATTGTACAATAACAATTAACAAATTATTATTTTTATTCTTTCCAACTTCCCCACTCTTCAAGTGTTCTACATTAAAACTTGAAATTACATAAGGTTTTAGTAGGCCTGTGTGTAAAAAAGCACAATCATGTCTTTTATTTTTCCGAAAAGCTATTTCTTAGCATGAAGTTCCTTTTTATTTCTCGTAAAGTCGCACTTTTAGTGTTTTAACGTGAAACATTTCTTGGGCGGTTTCGCCTTTAGAATATAAATTCACTGGAGAAAAAATTAGTCACCCTCCTGGAGACATCGTCCTAATCCGTGTAACGCTGCCTCCAGCTTCGATAACATTGATTCGCCGAGGAAGGGAGTCCACAAGTTTCTGCAGGTATGCCATATCAAGTTGTAACCACTGGTGATGAGATCCCGAAGAGCCACCAAATTGCGGGGATGCTGATGTCTGCGTTTCACGCTGTTCCAGACAGACCCACGCATTTTCTATGGTATTAAGATCAGGGTTTTCTTAGGGCCAGTCGAGGTATGACAGAATGTTGGTACGTTTATCAAGCCAGTCACATATGCGTGGAGCCCTGTGAACACAGCTGTCGTCATCTTGGAAAACGAGGGTGTCCACAGCATATTCATCATGAAGATGTTGAATGAAGGGCAATACCTGGTCACTAAGAATGTTGAAACAAACGTCCTCGCTCATGTTCACAGTGACTGGAATGGGCGCATCCAAGCCATAGCATGAAAACACCCCAAAACATCCCAGAACCATCTGCGGTCTGAACTACATCCCCCACACACTGTGTGCCTTTCTCATTTCAAAACAGGCTAGATCACGACTCGTCGGACCATACTACATGCCTTCTGTAAGCTTCTGTTCCTCACAAGGTACCTGACTCCAAATGTTCACTGCCTGCAGTTCCTGTTTGCTGTGTTCGCTCGGTAACTTGATGGGATGGATCTTCATTCACCGAGTGCAAGAATTCCTGCGGGTTTGAAACAGATTTCCATCGACAAGCTGTGACATTCGTGTCCGGTCCCAGTTGGTTAGGATATTTTCACGACCATATTTCTTACACAGAGTTTCATGGCCGCAAGTAGTACGCCATTCCTGGCAGCACATTGGACAGTCCTCACTGATACACCAACACATTTGGCAACTTAATTCAACGTGTGGTCGTGGGCACGTTCAAACACGATAGCCCCCTTTTTGCCAGTCTGTCACATCCTTGCTTCAATACATCTTGATCAGCTACTTATATACAACCAACTGACGAACACACACACACACACACACACACACACACACACACACACACACACACTGCTTCACTGCCGTGGTCATATATCAGCGGTGAAGGGTCACATGACTATCTGGTACCATCTATATCACTCCAAACCGATTAGTGTGCTCTTTCAATGCGGGTGACTAAATGTTTGTCCGGTGAGCTTAGGACTGAACATGTTCTTGGATTATTCCATTTTCGGGGAACGGTTGTTTTTGATGAATCTTTTTCACTTTTAATGAAAGAGCACAAGGCAGCTGTATGTTACACAGTCCTGATAGGCCTGCTTTACATCCACATTAACCTTTTATGACGTTCCTGTCATAATTCACCCGAAAATAACATTCAGATTATGTCGTATGGTGAAAGCATAATACTGTTATAAACCTAATTAACAATCGTATACATTTTGTTTTTTTAACATCATGCAATATCACTATATAAAAACCTAGAAAATAAATAATAAATTTCGTCAAATTTATGTTGGCTTATTTGAAGATTTCTGCCCTTTATTAGGGTGGAAGTTCTGAAGCATAATGAATCCCAGTTTATTTTTCGAAATCCAATGAATATTACACTTGATCGTAAATTAGTTTGCGAAACCTTATCTTAGAACGAACACATACGAGTCACTACTTGGGAATTCCACGCGGAATATCATACAGTAGTAATCCCTCCTGCCAATCGTATCATTTCCTTCCGCTAGAGGCGTTTGCAGTCAAAACAGCTGCACTAGCGCAGTCCCTACAGTACACTTAAGTATATATTTGACCACAGAGTGCACAATCAGACGTAACAGTGTTATTCTGATAAAGCTAACAGCCGACATATTCTGATACTGGTGTCCAGAGAAAAAATAAAGCAATATATTTCCATTTTGAAGTTTTGTTCTCTGTACGTATATGATTTGTTTTATATTTATGTACCTTTGTTATCATTAATTATTGAATGTTATGGTTATTCACTAAATATTCAAAATAAATACAACCTGAGTCCATATTCTCTTTAGATAATTTGCGGAGGTCGCGTCACAATAATACAGATAGTTAATCAACGCAAGTTGGAATATGAATATAAATATGGCAATACACGGTGAAAACAATTAATTTCTTCTTGTCTAATATTTTAAATTATAAACCATTAAAATAATATCAAACCGTTGTTAATTTAATATATGATGCATGAGCGACATTTTTCCACCAAGATATTCAAAATCATTGCCCACTCTCGTTAGCTATTTGACTGATTGCAATTATTGTAATATACCATTACTATAATTGGACGGTTCAGTATAGCTGTGATGGAAACAGCAACTCTCTTCCGCGTCTATTTGTGTTGTAGTACTGGCGGAATCAGCTATAGACTATTGATAACAGTCTGTTGATGCGTTATATTTGCATGTAGTAAGAGGTTTGATTTCTGCCTTATGTAGATCCAGCTCCGTCTGTTATGTCATTAGACTGGAGGCTTGTCGGATCGTCAAACAGTACTACTGAAGGTTATTCAGTTATGCTGAAACCACAAGATTGATGGTGGCATATAATAAGGCATGCAAGACAAGATGAGGAGTGTTGTACAGTAGTTGGCCATTACGTTCCTCACTGAACCACAAAGGGCAACTTTCACAACATAGAGATATACTGTCACATCCATAAGGTGATACTGAGACCTCAACAACGTTTTTCTATGGACTCTGCCAAGAGATGGTAAAAAAATAAAGCGTTTACCAAGAAATAGCAACAGATGGAGTAGGTCGATACACCATAACAGCAAAAGTATTTTAATTAGTATGTGCGTTACTGTACAGTATAATTGTGATGTCCTTACTTACACCCCGGTAGGTGAGCTAGTAATTGGCGTTTCATTCCAGATTTCAGAGATTAATGGCACATTAGTGGCGATCATCAGGAGCTTTCTCAAAATAGTTTCAACTGCGAAGTGGATTGTGACGTATTCGAGTCCTCGCGCGGAAATTATACCTTCACAATACGGTTATTAATCTTCTAAACGAACTCACTAGCTTTCGTGCGAATATGTTCCTGACATAAACAACGTGAGCTAACTATAGAACATATTGATGTTACTTGTAATAATAAACATTTTTATTGCAGACAAATGGCCATACAACCCATTCCCAAGAATAAAATTCCTCAACAGATTCCGTACGTCGGTTGTACTTCACCATGTGGTACCTCTCACAGAGATTCTGACATCTAATACATTAATGTTTTATGAGCCTTGATCATGAACTGTTCATCTGGCATAGTTTGTGATGGATTGTATGCACAGTGACTTATATGATTATATGCTTCATTTAGTAGCCACATTGTGTCCATTCTCTAATGTAAAACGCCTCCCAGATACTAGCTTCATTTATATAAATTTCTTGTCGAAGTTTCACATATGCCGGGGCAGACTCAATTGTAATCGGAGTTCTTTCAAATAGAGTACCTCTCTTGTCAGTTCATATACTAACCGGGAGGGAGCGTACTTTGATAAACAGTGTGCTATCTGTAAGAATGTTACCTTTAATCTCTCTACCTTTCTAGCTGTCTCATTTTCAGTTAACCCGTATGGTTTCCTGTCCATAAATTGCTTTTGGGCTAATTTTCAAGTAAAAGAGCTTGATTTCTGTCTTTAGGGATAGGTTGCTTAAATGCGTAATGTCGCTTATTGCTTTCGTGTAAATGTTTAGCGAATCGTTGATGGTGCTCAACCTCTGGTCTTTTATTCTCTCCTGCAGAATACTGCGCCTTTATTTGGCTCAACAGTCCTCGTTCCAAAAAAAGAAAATCATTCACCTGAGCAACACCAGGAACAGTGCCTTCCTGTTCTGAGTTACATCCCTCTGACAACTCTCTTAGATTCAATGCTTTGGTTAGAGAGTACTACAGGACCTCTATATATCGGTTGTTACCAAATCAAAGTGACCCAGCTGATCGATTTAGGAAGGCGGTCATAATGCAATTCTTCATCGCTGTACACGGACAGGAGCTACTTTAGCCAGTGCGATGATGATAATGAAGTTAAAGCTGCTTACTGCAACGGAACGACATTGATTGTACTAAAGCTAGATAAATATAACCTTCATGCAAAAATTCTAATATGTTCAACTTCAGGAAGAAAGCGTTCTATTCCAAGAATAGATTTAGCACATGTTAATCCTGTCACACAATTCATTCTTAAATGGAGGCAATTTCCTCTAAATTTAGCCTTCTCTGCCACAATGAACAAGTCACCAGAACAAACTTTAAAGTTGGGGTATATCACTTCATTCCGTTACTGTGGACAGCCGAATGCAGCTTTCTCAAGAGTATGCAGCTTCAAAGACGTCGATATGAATCCAAATCACCAGATTCTAATTCACTCATTAAATCTGTCATTATAGTGTGATTAAATGGAGACGATGTCTACTACGCAGACACTTAAGTGCACAGAACACCAATACGGTATATTGAATTATTGTCATTAGCTAACATCGCTCTCTGTAATGCGAACACATCAAAGCAGACATCAGGACTTGATGCAGTCTGATTCCAATAGATGGAAATTGAACTGGCGTATGGCTTTTAGTGGTTGGAGTGTCCGAAGACAAGTTTGGCTCGCCAGGTGCAGGTCTTTTGATTTGAATCCCGTAGGTAACCTGCACGTCGTGATGAGGATGAAATGATGATGAAGACGACACATACACCCAGCCCCCGTGCCAAAGAAGTTAACCAATTATGGTTGAAATTCCCGATCCTGCCGGGAATCGAACGCGGGAACTCTGTGGAAAAAGGCCAGTACGGTAACCATTTAGCCATGGAGCTGGACTCCAATAGATTGCCTTAATGTTAACGTATTAAAGACAATTGACCAGAGAAAGCTGATATTGTGCAGAAATATATTTATTTATTTATTTATTTATTTATTTATTTATTTATTTATTTATTTATTTATTTATTTATTTATTTATTTATTTATTGCTCAATGAGAGTCAAGCCGATATTGCGCAGAAATGTATTTATTTATTTATTTATTTATTTATTTATTTATTTATTTATTTATTTATTTATTTATTTATTTATTTATTTATTTATTTATTTATTTATGTATTTATTTATTTTTTATTTATTTATTTATTATTCAATGAGAGTCAGAAAAAGCACAGCGACGAATTGCAAAGATCCGTTATACCTCTTCACAATTTCTTGAACTGCGTCCCCGCGTTCGCTCTGAACAAGGCGCGCGACCTCAATGAGCCGCTGTCGATACTCGGCCTGGCAATCGTTGCATCACTTTCAATACGCATTCACAATAGCGGTGCGACACCAACAGCGCCGCTTCAGAGTTGCTGGTACCAAAGCTTCGTGACATCACAATTTGCCTTCCATCGAACGTGGAGAAATAGGTCGCTTTTCCAGTTCTGATGCGAGAGACACAACAAACCTTTAGACTGTACCCGTTCAACACCATGCTAATAGGCATGTGATGCGCCCGGCAAAGACATATATGCCTTTTCCGCGTCATTATACGACATATTTGGTTGTAATAAGCATTTTATGACCGGTCCGGGATACGAGCGGCGCTGCGCTAGCTCGAGGGTTGAAGCTTTAATTGCGCGTATGATAGAGAGAGCTCTCAGTACGGCGAGACCTTGGAATTACGCTCTCTATCGCACAAGCGAGAATGAAACATGACGCTGCGCTCAAATACTGTCTACGTCAAGAGGTGGAGTTAACTTCACAGGGTTCTAACTTGAGAACTGGATATTCTTACCAACTTCCCTGCATATTCGTGAATATCAACACATAAATTTCGCACGTCAAGTGAGAATAATAATGATAATAAAATTTCAGTATAAACGTTAAAAATTTATAAGTAAGGTCTCATTGAAATCAACATAATTTACAATATTTGATCATGTAAGAAGGGGTATTACTTAACGAGCGCATTATAAATGACGCACATTAGCCAGATGTGCGGGGTGGGAACTATCTGTCGCTAGCGCTTATATTAACAGAAATATGGGAGTACCCGGCTTCAACTACTTCGTGCGCTGAGATCCAAGAGAAAGCTTGTAAGATTACCAAAGAACCTGCGATACGATTTACACGAAAGTAGATCAGTGAAAAGAGAAACTCAAGTTCTACAAAATAAATTTTTATACATCCCTGACGGACAATTATTAGCGGAGCGATTTATCGCCTTTGGGCGGAATTTACCCTCACCATAGTCGACGACCAGTATCTTCTATATAAGAATAGCAGGACAGCCCGTAGTTACTCATTCGTTACTCATTCATTTGTGATTCAGTGCTACGCAGTGTTACTCGGTGTTCTCGATTTTGTGTTAGACAGAGGTTTACTTCACGCCAGACCGATACGTGTTCATAATACAATCACATTTGTCTTGTGAGAAGTCATAACCGTGCTGTGTATGTAAGAAGTACTAATCCCAGTATACGTCAAGGGAATGCAGACAGTAAACATCAGTGGTGGCTAAAAATTAATATGTTTCAAAAGAACGGGTAACATTCCAAAAATCTTCACGACGTAGTGAGTTGTTGACTATAGAGTACCAAAAGTTATTGTACCCTGATTAAGGTATGTGCAGTTTAGGAGACGATCATCCTAGCCAGTAAATGTTGTTAGATTAGCCTGGAAGTGCTCCGTTAATGAACAGTGACGCTCATATCGTAACAAATATCGTTAATACGTATTTCGCTCTATAAAGAAAGGAATCGAGTAGCGATCTTCAGGGAAAATAACCGCTACTTGGGTAGTCCATTTGAGTCTATGAGTGGGTATATCAATATCATGTTATTCGAAGACATATAAACGGTACTTCAAATAACCAATACCCCATTTGTTCACATGTATGTGAGAGCTCGTTGAAACAAGGATTCCACCTTACTAGAACGCGCCTGTGTGTCTGCGTGATTCCTGTCGAAGACCACGCAGATCATACAACAGTAGGAGATTGCATATCAAGACACCATGGATTCAACCCCGAAGAAGACCAACCTAAGACTCCCTGCTAACGAGGTGCCAGTGATGGAGATCTAAATCCATATGGGTATCCTCAGATGACAGCAGGTTGCACATAGCAATGATAAGTACCTTCCGTGATAATTTTAAGCATGAAAATCAGAAGTGTTGCATTAGTACGTAAAATTTAACTTTGTCAATTAGACATTTTCAGCATGCATTTTTATATCTGTGATAACGTGCAGGTGACGCGATATGCGCGTTTCAATGGGGTAACATTTCTTTTTAAGTTTGATTTTTTTGTTTTCTGTGATTATTTGCTAATCACAAAGTTATTCCGTGGATTTTTGCATGGATTAGTATATAAGGCCCCAATGTGTGTTATGTTTGAGTGAAGCATTCCTAAGGGTGGATTTAGATAATTCAGCGGACTTTATAAGCCATACCAATTTCAATCAGCTGAGATGGGACGTCTCAATTTTTCAAATATAGGTTATCCGAAGCTTCACAACCTTAATGCAGGAATTCAGTTACCTCCCACTTTTAGTCTTAAGGATTCTGACAAGTGGAGGAAGGAAGAGATAATTCGAGGTGCGAACAATGACCTAGATAGTTACGCGAATGAGCGTTATGTTGAGCTAATACCCGTCGACTTAGGATCTTTTCAATGTGTGAATAACGTGGATTTGTGGTAAACGTGTGTAAAAATGAAGGGAGAAACAGTATATCTCTTTCATGCTCTGTGGGATACCTACTTCCCACTAATGTTTTTGTGAGATTAAACCCACTGGGATGTATAATTCCCACAAACAGTATGTGCTGTCTTCTAGCGAAGAGTCCAGGAAACGTGAAAAAAATTATAGCAATGAAGTTCTTTGACTCGTATGTTTGTCAGACATGGATATCTGACCAAGAAGGCTGTGAATTGATGTAAACAGAGCTGAAAGAGCGCAAAATTGAAGATTTTTCATCCTTACTTCTGAAATCCGTGTACAGGTATGTTTTATTCAATTTTTATGTATTGTTAGTTTATCTTTAAATGTGCTACCATCATATTAGGTCATAAATAATGAATATATATAGAATTATAGCCCATTTAGTTAGTGGGAAATATATTACCATTAGTCTGCTCATATGCCATGAGCACGTGTTACCCGATTTTTATTACAAGCATATATACGTTTTAACTTTTATAAAAGATCATTTATTTATCTCTAAAGCATATATACTTAGTCCCCTTAAGTATCAAACTACGTGGATCATTTATTATTATCCCAATATATTTTCCTTTATCATAATTGTATGACGAATGTGAAATATTTTCAGATGGCTCCGAAAGGGTTGTCAGATCTACTATTACTGGAGACTTTGTATTCTCTTCCTGATGGTGATGACGATGCTGAGGAGGAACATGATGAGGGTGCAGTGGCAAAGATGGCTAATCTGTTTGAATTCAACTTGATGATACTTGAGCAATCCATTGATTATGGTAATGGAGGGGAGACTCAACAAACTTGGAGTCACTGATCAGTTGACATTTAGGAAAGGATTGGCTCTAAAGCTAATTGACGGCTGCATTCAAGAAAGCGGCGAGGTATAGTGGCATTCTAGGTACCAAAGTGAGGTGTTATTGGAGTACCTGATGATATTCGTCTGTCATAAGTAGGTATTCATATTCCAGCTCAGGGCAAAGACTGGTGTAGATGTAGGTAATGTACAAAAATTGAGGAGAAACGCTCGAGATTATCTGCTTGGCTTGTCGATACCACTTTGTGCAGTCCCTTGTTTTGCTCAATTTCATGAGTAGTAAACTACCTAATAAACCAAAACATTCGGACTATCAGTATGCAGCACTACAAACATTACAGTGGTGGCTGAAAATTGATTACGATCTGTGTGTCAAGTTGTTACTCTTCTTTTTTTGGAAATGTATTGGTTTTTTGTTTTAGAATACATGTACATATATTACTGTGTTATTATTGTTTATTTCTGAGCATCTCCATACCATAATTATCAATTTGAAATGCTAATGTAATCACAGCATTATAGCACGGAGGAGACCACTGGGACGTATATTTCCCACTAATTCTTTTTCAGAAATGACTCATGGAAAAAATTTAGACAACGTCCCGCTCCATTATATGGTTCCATTTATTGATGTTTTGCAGCAAATTTTGCTAAAAATATTAACAGAAGTAATTTAGTCACGAAAGGGATATGTGACAATGTTTAAGATGACAGATTAAGAATTTAAAAATAATAATTATAATAATGATGTATTGGACCGATACTGAATATGGTTGAAGCATTGCGATAAAATGATATTTGAAGTAATCCATAAATGAGCATATGCCTGGAGAATACGAGATAACTGAGTTAAGAATTACGTATTTATATATTCGGGTGAAGGTAAAAGTATTCTCCAGCTGACTGAGACAATGTTCTGAGAGAGAGATTTATGGCCTTCAGGGTAAATTACAAGAGGAGGAACGCCAGGCCCGAAGCGACTGGTCCCGTTAGGTCTGTCAAATGCTCGCAAAAATCACATAAGATCTTTCCCTCATTTTCACACTGTATTGAATATTCACGTGCTAATAATTTGTTACCATGAACGTTGTATGTTTCATGGTCCGATAGATGAAGTAATCCTCCAAATCTTATATTCAAATAAGATCGTAGTGCGGATTTTCAGGTAGCACCTCAAAGTAAATCTAGGTTAGTTCGATACCCAATCCGTATCGACGTCCTTGGATCGACACCCGGAGACCTACAAAGGGCCACAGTTTCAGAAGGCATTAAAGTGTGTGGACTACATTTTGTGTTGTTGTATTTATTGATGATTGCTTCATTCCTACATGTGTTCATATTTATGTATTATATCATTGTGTGATGACTTATGATGATTCACAAGATACCAACGTCGTGTGTCCGCTTTGTAAAATATTAGAATAAGGTGTTGCCCCGGAGAAATGCGCATATGCCATAACGTGGTGTATAATTAACGTAAAAAATGTATACTTAAGAGGTGAAATGTATATGTGCAGTGTTATTACGTAGAATTGGGAATGCCAGAATGAGATTTAGAAGTGATAAAGACTGATAAAAGGCATTAACGGCATGTCCCATATAATTAAACTTTGTGTTTAAAATTGCCAAGTAGGCCATAACATGGCAACTCTAGTGTGTATAGATATTTTCATGTGACTCTATCAGTTATTAAAGTTGTGTTTTTGAAATGGAAACAATCCATTCTTCTTATTCAGTAAAGTAGCGTGTTCCTCTTATTATAGCACCCTACTTTCAATGCAGTCAGATTAAGTGCCGAGTTTACCGAACAGAACCACTGACCCGTATGCTCTTGAGCGTAGCCGTTGTGCCAGTTGAAAGTAGGGATGATGGGTCTTCGATCCCCGGATTTGATCTCCGAAATTTCTCATCCAGAAGATTTCCATCCAACATGATGTTTGTGAGATTAAATTTTATACACATCACCCTGCCCACCCCGGGACAGGTGCAATACCTGCCTTATACTACCATGCTACCAGCATGTTACGAATTACTCTCACCGCTTCTGGCACGCTAAATGTTCCCGGGTCGGAGTGGTAATAATACATAATAAAATGGGTCATCGGTATATTTCAGAATGTTACGCCAGACTGTAAGCCAATATCTATTAAGTATCGGAGATATTCAGACTCTGATGCATAAGTTCATTGAAATAGAAATCAACAGGCTTCTAAATGAACAGGACAGGGAAAGTTTTTCGCCTTGGAAAGTTGAAGTTTTAGTTACCAAGTCTGATAACCATAGGCAACGTACGATGATCGATTATCCTGTAGTCCAATATACCAAATTAATGAAATTCCTTTCACAAAAAAGAACGGTGTAGTTATATTCGAAAGAACAATAGACTGAATTATAAGTTCGACGAAACTGAAAGGGACATACCTCATATCTGTGAAAATATAAGGAGCAACATGATGACAAAATTAAAAATTTTCGTAAAATGGTCGAAAAGTATGGTCTTACAATAAATGAAGGAATATTTGCAGTCTCTCTTATATCTCTTAAACCATTAGGATACTTAGTATGAAATAAGACAATCATGCAAGATCCAGGTCGATTCAGAACACTTCAAGAGTTTCCAGTTCCTACGAAGAGCTTTGGGCACGTTCCACCATTTTCATTCCCAAATGTTCGCAGAAGATAAAATGTCCTTACTGACAGTAAATTTCCCTTGGATACAAAAGCAGGGTATGCCTTTGAAGAGTTCAAGTTAGATGTGGAAGATATTCTTATAAAAGCCGTCGATAATCGTCTCTCAATCCGATCTCATTTATAACTTCGACAAATGAATGAAGTCATGTAATATCTACTCTTGCTGACCTCTTCCAGACCCATGCTAATGATAATACTTGTGAAATAATATTATAATTCTATCTATTGTTCTTTGGAAAGATTGCTACATCGTTCGTTTTGTGAAAGGAATTTGCTTAAATTGGTACAATCGACTACAGGCTTCAGAGGCAGTGAGACTGCTGTTTCGACAACACATGTTCCGTCAGCTGGAGATTCTATAAACATTCACCTGAACACACAAGAAGTGGAATATCTCAGAATGGAGAAGGGCGTTGGCTAACTTCTCCTGACTTCCGCACACAACACACAAGAATCATCTAGACTCGGAGACAGGTGACTTTCGAAGAAACGCGGAGAAACAACGACGTTACCCTATTTACGTGAGGGATTACATCTCCTAGAAGGGGGTGAATGATATAACATTTATATTACTCAACGTAATTTACACATTTCACTTACCTGCCATAGAGATGTTACTTGTTTTTAAACAAATCATGTGATGTATTACTCTTATTAAAATGCTCATTAAAGCTTTATAATAAACACTGTTGCTTCCGAGAGAATACAGATGTTTCGAGTGAATAAACGCCATCAGTCCTACAGCTAGCAGAATAATTTCTCTCATTTTGAATTCTTTAATACTTTTTTTGGTTATATCGTTTACGACAACATAAATTTTACAATGTAAATTGATTCAACCGCCTAAACTAAAAGCATTGATGTATTCAGATTTGTTTCCATTGATGCGATCAGCCTTCTGTATGACCAGAGATATATACAATAAAAAGAATATATCTACAGACGCAAAGATTAGACATTACAAGGCAACGGTGAGAAATGCTGTATTATATGCTGCTGAGGCAATAGCACTAGGAAGAAATGGTGCGGAACAACTAGAGAAAGAGGAGAGAAAAATATTGAGGAAAATACTAGGCCCTAAGAGAGGAGGTGAGAGATGGATGAGGAGACCCAGGGAAGAATTATACCGGAACATGAGGACAATCTCAGAAGAAATCAGACTGAAAAGAGCAAGGTTTGCGGGACATGTAATCAGGATGAATATGGATAGAATGACGAACAGAGTATGGGAAACAACAGCGAGGACACGAGGAAAGACAGGAACCAAGTGGGTAGTTGAACTCCGGAAAGATTGGTCGGAATTGGGGATCAAGGTGGAAGAAAACGAAAATTGGAGAAGCAAGTACATACTGACTAATATGCCAGAGATCAATGATAGGGATGGATACAGGAAAAGGATTGAGAGTCACCAGTGGAGTAGACAAGAGAAGAGGATACTGAATATCTCGGAAGAAGAGCGGGAGAGAAGAAGAGAAAGGATGAAGAGGTTCTGGGAGGAGAATAAGAAAATGCAATCCATCAAGGAGCTGTCCGTGGTCCTACAGAGGCCGTAACGCAAGAAGAAGAAGAAGAAGAAGAAGAAGGTTTGTCTCCATTTTAAAATAAATTTATCATTTTAATTATCTCAAAAATATTACTCACAAGATGGACTTATCATTAAAAAGCGTATGTATTATGTGTGAAAACAAAATCCCATTAAGGATTTTATTTCTAAGGATGACTGAAATAATGACCTCGGGAGCTACGAAAAATTACATTACGTGATAATTTTATCATTTTCTGTGAGAGCTATCACAGATAGGAAAATATTTTGTACATAATCTTGATTCTGATACTTATCAACATTTTTATTAAACCCATATTCAATATTTTCTTCAATTTTTGTCCGTTTTAACGTCTAATTTCTGGTGTCCATTATTACATGCCAGTGAAAAAGCTTGTCCATGGAATAACGATGGAAAATTTAACTCTGGATTTCGGTCAAAACATATTTTCTGAATAGAAATATGAGATGTGACGTACAATTCAAAAAGTACCCATTGCTCAAGTTCACATTATGGTCACATTTGTTGGTGTTTTAAGAGTGGTTACACAACTTATTGCCCTCTTTTGGTGTGTGTCAAGCAAAGTATTATGTTCAATGCAGAGGCTCAGTCTTCATTCTTTCCTCAAGACGCAAGTTAAAAATCTGCTTTGACCATTTTGTGGATTCCGGCGTTGACCAATTTGTGAAATTCTAATTTCCTATGAATTAAATTCCTTTCAGAGCCAAATTCTTTCCATACCACCTAAAGGTAAATTTTCAATTTACAAATAATGTTAGCTTTGGGAACTTGACACTGAGTGGCAATTTGAACAGTTTCATCATTACTGTGCTTTCCAGGCTTCGAAGTTAGGAGGGTTCACCTTAAGCATATTTACACTCTCAGTAGATCACTTTCACAGTTGTGACCATGTAAAATTTTCATATACAGTAAAACCATACCATATGGCGCAATAATTGTACCATTGGGTTAAGAAAGGCTTCAGCTGGCAATGCATTGTATTTTGGAGTGACATGGTGCAATTAAGTAATGTTATAATAATATGTAATTTCGTGTAATTATTACTAGTCTGATGCAATCTTAGTAAGGCAGAACCTACGATAAGGATCGGCGACATATGCCGTGTATAGGGAACTTTGTGACGCGCAGGGTAGTGTTATGTGTGATTTGTTACTTTCAGGATTTTTGGGGACAGTACAAAGATCCAGCCACCTAGTCAAGAAAATTAACCCTTCGTGATAAAAGAAAATCCCGTGTCGTAACCAGAAATCGAACTCATGATACTTAGTTTCGAAGGCTTATATGCTGACCAGTCAGCCATGGAGCCGAGATTCAATTTATTATTACAGTGAAACAAGATATAAATAGATATGGTACCGTGCGGCACTTCCAGCTACCAACGCTCACTACTTCAATGAGCGGAGGTCTGACTTTGCGGGCGACACTCTGAAATTTCATGAAGTTTCTAGACATCAGATGCAAAAATTCACACTTTCGCTGCATTATTGTAAAGTTATCATCAGTTGTGCAAGTTTCAAATCAACTCGCTACGTTGCAATAATAATAATACTATGAAAACAGGGTGTGGAGGCAAAATTAATGAGAGGCAGCGTACATGAGGGAGGATTATCACGGGGAGCTAAGATCCGACACTACCAGATATTTGTAAGACCGGAAGTTTTATACGCATTAGAAACACTGAGCTTGAGAGGTAAAAGTTCAAAACGAGAACTGGGGAAACTACAACGAAGGATAGAGGGAAAGATCTTAAATCCCATTAAAACGGAAGGAACATGGGAGCTCATAAAAATGATGATGGGCATAACAAGGTGAGCAAAGTAACGTACATCACCAGGAAAAGGAAGCTGACTTTCTTCGGTCATGTGCTCCACGTATCTGACAGCAGGCTGACGAAACAGATCCTAACACTAGTTTGGAATCTCAAAGGTAAACCCAGATGGCACCAAGGTGTGGCTGATAATCTGAGGCTGAGCAGGATAACGGAACAAGATGTCCTAGATAGTCACATCTTCAAACAAAAAATTCGGGATTGAAGGGTAGGCCTACCTGAAGATGTGGTAAAACCAGCGAAACGACTTCCCTGCTCAGAAGAAATGTTCATATAAAGAGGCTGAAGGACATATGGGCTAGGATACGTAAACATTGTTGGAAACCCAAATAAACGTGGTCCAATGAGGCCGTAACAATCTTAAAATAATAATAATAATAATAATAATAATAATAATAATAATAATAATAATAATAATAATAATAATAATAATAATAATAATGTCCGCCTCTGTGGTGTAGTGGTTAGTGTGATTAGCTACCACCCCCGAAGGCCCGGGTTCGATTCCCGGCTCTGCCACGAAATTTGAAAAGTGGTACGAGGGCTGGAGCGGGGTGCACTCAGCCTCGGGAGGTCAACTGAGTAGAGGTGGTTTTGATTCCCACCTCAGCCATCCTGGAAGTGGTTTTCCGTGGTTTCCCACTTCTCCTCCAGGCAAATGCCGGGATGGTACCTAACTTAAGGTCACGGCCACTTCCTTCCCTCTTCCTTGTATATCCCTTCCAATCTTCCCATCCCCCACCAAGGCCCCTGTTCAGCATAGCAGTTGAGGCCGCCTGGGCGAGGTACTGGTCTTCCTCCCCAGTTGTATCCCCAACCCAGAGTCTGAAGCTCCAGAACACTGCCCTTGAGGCGGTAGAGGTGGGATCCCTCGCTGAGTCCGAGGGAAAAACCGACCCTGGAGTGTAAGCGGATTAATAATAATAATAATTAATAATAATAATACCGGGCTAGTTGGCCGTGCGGTTAGGGGCGTACAGCTGTGAGATTGCATCCGGGAGATAGTGGGTTAGAACCCCACTGTTGGCAGCCCTGAAGATGGTTTTCCGTGGTTTTCCATTTCACACCAGACAAGTGCTGGGGCTGTACCTTAATTAAGCCATGGCCGCTTCCTTCACAACCCTAGCCCTTTCCTATTCCATCGTCGCCATAAGACCTATCTGTGTCGGTGCGACTTAAAACCAATAATAATAATAATAATAATAATAATAATAATAATAATAATAATAATAATAATAATAATAATAATAATAATAATAATAATAATAATAATAATAATAATAATAATTGTACCGGGCGGTACACCTCTACTCTGTTTATTTAAAAGTTGCGCCAGTTGAAACTCCTCTTCTGGAGGAAGGTTGAACTTTATCTATTCTATTAATTCTCTACTTTCTCAGAAGATGTCACCACGTGGAAAATTTTGAGTTTTTGAACTGTGTCACTTTTGATGTGTTTTTGTTTCGCTTGAAGTAGGAAGTGTGAACTTTCTCTTCTAGAGGACACTACTGAAGAATTACAATAGTGCAACCTAGTGCGAAATCAAAGAACTATTTTGTTGGAGAAATTTTTATTTCAAAAGTTTGTTTCTTGTTAAATTTCTTTCTGTTATTGTTTAAGTTGGCTGTATACCCCTCTTTTTTCCCCTTAGTTTGGATCTAGCCAATCCCGAATTTCTTTAATTAATTTTCCACCAATAATGTGTTTCTTTTTCCTCTATGTAGGGGTTTCTTTTCCCGAACCAATAAAGATTTTGTGGGAGGGTGTTTTATTTCCCCTAACGCCTAGAATCTTCCGCGAGAGGATATAAACTGCTGATTTTGGGGTCTCCGGGCCACTTCTGTTCCATCTTTCAGTGTATTAAGTACATAGCAGGAGGCGGGAAGCGCCTCTTTCCTCGGCAGCGATCTACTACCAGGTAATGGCCTATTAATATCTTCTTTTCTTGCTAGGTCGGCAGTTTAACTCTCGCGGCGGGTTCGAAGCGTTTTCCATCATGTAACCTTTTCCTAAAATGTAACTACTCTTTTCTTCTTTTTCTTGTAAAGTTACATATTGGGATAGAGAGTGCTAACCCTCTCGAGCTCCCACTCACATTTGTTTTGAGGTGAACTTATTTTCTCAAACTTTTCTTCGTTTATGTAATGTAAAGTGTTCTTCTCTAAGTCACCTCTGTAGTATGGGATTAGCCCTTGCGTTAGTGGCCCAGAGCCAGATTAGGTTTTAAAAGCAAAGTGTATTAGGAGTGCAAGTTCGCCTCCTCTCTAGTTGTATTTTAGAGGTCATGTATTAATCTTTTCTCACCTAATAGACCTCAGTAGGTTGGGTATTTTACCCCTGTGTATATGTCCTTTGAGGACAACTTGAAAGTTGAGTTTGGTGTGGCCTGGGAGAGGCTTAACTTTAAGAGCGAGTGGCTCTTTTCTAAAACTGAGAGTTGTATGCCTCGAGGAGGCTTTGCTGTGTAATTTGGAGCAAGGGCTCCAGGGTTTGAGTGGGGTCTTCTGCCCCTTTTGTTGAAATTGGTATATCGTAAAGTTGAGCTAGTTGCTCAAGAATTGTGTTTTCAGGGCTCGAAGCCCAAATTCTTTAATCCCTGTAATTGTACATTTCAAGTTGTATTTCGGCTACTAAGTACCTGTTCTATTTGTTGTTACCTAATTTTGAAAAGAAAATATAACCTTGTTAAATTTTAAAATTTAATTTCTCTTTAGTAGCTTGAGACCTATTCACCACCCAGCACCTTCTTTCATGCTTAACTACCACAAAACTCGGTAACAATAATAATAATAATAATAATAATAATAATAATAAGAAGAAGAAGAAGAAGAAGAAGAAGAAGAAAAGTATGGCCTAAGGTACTGCCTGCTAGTATTTTAGTACTTTAATCTGACGCCATCTGGCTGTCTGCTCGTCGATTTCGAAGTTCCGTTTTACTCTAGTATAACCTTTCTTGGCCGTCTACGGCTGAGTTGTAAAGATACTATTGTTATTGGTTTTAAGCCCCACTAACTATGTTTACGGTTTTCGGAGACGCCGCGGTGCCAGAATTTAGTCCCATTGGTGTTCTTTTAAGTGCCAGTAAACCTACCGACACGGGGCTGTCGTATTTGAGCACCTTCACATACCACCGGACTGAGCCAGGATCGAACCTGCCAAGTTGGGGTCAGAAGCCCAGCGCCTCAACCGTCTGAGTCACTCAGCCCGGCTTTCTTTGATCCGTATGCGCTGCAAGCGTACAATGCAAGTTCTCGAACTCAAAAGAAGATGTAAGGAATGAACACCTCAGTACCACTACAAGAGGATCAGATATTACTCACCGGATTCGAAATAAAGCAGACCATTTGTTACGTAACCATGTGGGTATACTTGCATGTTTCCTTCAAGTCCGGAAGCAGTATACCAATCACAGTCACACATACTCGGGATCCTAGGGATATGATAATAAGATGTATAACAGGTTTCAGTAGCCTTAGGTTCTCAGTAATTCCTGTGTGAGTTATAGAATGAACGTATGGGAACTAGAGACTACCGGATACGATGTTTAGTGTGTAATCATAAGTCTGTAGTCATTACGCTATTCCAGTCTATTACCCAGATACTCTACAGCGTATTCGTACGGTCCCCAAAATAACTGTCGGTATTAGTTTTCCCTCTATTTTTGGTTAGGAACTGCCTAGAGGCTGGGTTTACCCTAAAAAACGTCGGTCGAAAATTGTACACTTTAGAAACAACTTTTCCACGTCTGGTGAGGCACAGGGTGCTGTGGTTCATTTTGCCTGCGCCAAGGATGAGTACCAGGTTAATTTCTGGCGACGGAGACGGTCGGGAATACAGCTATACACTATACTCCACATACTGCAGAGGTTTCGATTAGTGGACGCTTTTACCTTCCACTCAGCCAAGGGCCTCCATAGCCTGTACAGAAACAGTTTTACCTTTCGCCTGTTACAGTATTTATTGCCGTACGTACAACGGTATTTGATATCGTAAACCATTTCTTCACGAGGGAAATTGTATTCCACTGGCATTAGCATTATTTGGATGATCAAGCTTTCGAAAGAGCCCTCCCTTCGTAATCGTTCATAATCATTGTTTGTTAGATGCTCTAGAGAAAATAAATGAGAGGGAGGATAATTCTGACGATCAGGCTGTCACGAAAAAGAAGCAATAAGACTGACGATGTCGTTACGCTGACCACGTGACAGTGTGCAAGCCGTGTGATTGTGAAGCAGCCGTCTTAGCTGGCCAAGACCTTTAATGAGTAGTTATATGTGTCACGCCTGTAATAACATACGAAGCGGGCTGCGTAGCTTAAGTATCGCTGTTTCACCCAGTAGGACGTGGGTTCGACTCCCCGCCGAGAAGTCGAGAAATTCATTAGCAAACTACTTTTTTCTAGAAAGATATATGACACAGGTGTTTACACATCACTACAAGAAATGTGATTAATTGGGTAATTCCTCGGATTAAAGACGGCCAGTTGTCTGCTGATAATATTCTCTGAACGAAAACCTTTCGATGGCATGAGTAAGTGGTCAACTAATAATAATAATAATAATAATAATAATAATAATAATAATAATAATAATAATAATAATAATAATAATAAAATTGGTTTTATGGATTTATTATTATGTTTATTATTATTAAGGAAGGTTCTGGGACCTAGATATATAGGTGGACAACAGAGATTAAGACCTAACAGAGATTAATAAATTAAGAGATTGAAGGAATTAATAAGTCGATATAGAAGAGACAAATACAATTTCTTGGTCATCTTCTATGTACGAATCTTTTTGGTTTTTTGCTAGTTGCTTTACGTCGCACCGACACAGACAGGTCTTATGGCGACGATGGGATTGGAAAGGGCTAGGAGAGGGAAGGAAGTGGCCATGGCCTCAATTAAGGTACAGCACCAGCATTTGCCTGGTGTGAAAATGAGAAACCACGTAAAACCATCTTCAGAGCTGCCGACAGTGGGGTTCGAACCCACTATCTCCCTGATGCAAGCTCACAGTTGCGCGGCCCTAAACGCACGGCCAACTCACCCGGTACGTACGAAAGTAGAAAGGTTGACTCGAAAGCTCTTTATAAATTTAGAAGGGAAAAAATATTATGGTTTATGTAAACAATTTCTTCACGAGGTGGTTTCTGGAGATACATACCGATATGGAGACCGTGGGCATTATTCAGGCTGACATTCAAAACAGGAATCACTTCCGACAATTAGTTTCTGTAAGACATCAGTCAATCAATCAATACTGATCTGCATTTAGGGCAGTTGCCCAGGTGGCAGATTCTTATCTGTTCTTATCCTAGCCTTTTCTTAAATGGTTGCAAAGAATTTGGAAATGTATTCAAATTTTCAATCAATACTGATCTGCATTTAGGGCAGTCGCCCAGGTGGCAGATTCCCTATCTGTTGCTTTCCTAGCCTGTTCCGAAATGATTTCAAAGAGATTGGAAATTTATTGAACATCTCCCTTGGTAAGTTATTCCAATCCCTAGCTCCCCTTCCTATAAATGAATGTTTGCCCCAGTTTGTCCTCTTGAATTCCAACTTTATCTTCATATTGTGATCTTTCCTACTTTTATAAACGCCATTCAAACTTATTCGTCTACTAATGTCATTCCACGCCATCTCTCCGCTGACAGCTCGGAACATACCACTTAGTCGAGCAGCTCTTCTTCTTTCTCTCAATTCTTCCCAACCCAAACATTGCAATATTTTTGTAACGCTACTCTTTTGTCGGAAATCACTCAGAACAAATCGAGCTGCTTTTCTTTGGATTTTTTCCAGTTCTTGAGTCAGGTAATCCTGGTGAGGGTCCCATACACTGGATTCCGACAATTAGTATCAGACTTCAGAGGATTCCGTGGAGAAGTAGAAAAGAAATCATCGAAAGTATTATTTTCAGAGGAAAGGAAGGAGTTAAGCTGACTAATGAAGCTGTATTGGTACAAGTTCAAACCCAGTGGAGGGTAGAGATGATCCAGGATAGCATAGTTGTTATTCAATGGTCCACAGTGGCCAAAATCGAATGTAATAATAATAATAATAATAATAATAATAATAATAATAATAATAATAATAATAATACCGTAATGCCGAGCTGAGGGGCTCAGACGGTTGAGGCGCTGGCCTTCTGAACCCAACTTGGCCCGTTCGATCCTGGCTCAGTCCGATGGTATTTGAAGGTGCTCAAATACGTCAGCGTCGTGTAGGTAGATTTACTGGCACGTAAAAGAAATCCTGTGGGACAAAATTCCGGCACCCCGGCGTCTCTGAAAACAGTAATGTTGTTAGCGAAACATTAAGCCAATAATAATAATAATAATGATAATAGTGTCATCCGCTATGTGGAGGGATATATTCATAATAGCATGCGGATTGTTGCGAAGTTGTATTTCCTCTTAAAGCAACAACTACCTCTTTCATCCCCACCATCACTATTGCGTGTTTCTCTGGAGGTTGAAAATGCAATTTATTGCGTGTATTTGAAGAGAGGTGTACTGGGACAAACACAAACACCTAGTCCGATCCGGCCGGGAATCAAACCGGGCCGCTCTGTACCGAAGGATACAATGCTGACCATTTAACCAAGAAACCGAACTCTCCAGAAATTGAAATCTAATTTCCAAATTTCTTGACATCCTGATGGGAACCGAACCCACGTTCTTTCTGGTGAACCCGGCACGCCTTTACCAACTCGGCTTGGCAGCCCCTTCGAGCTAAAATATGAACATATATATTCGAATCTTTCGTCTTTAGAAGACCACTAAAGTGTAACTTACGGTACTTGTATATAACTTCAACAAGTGTTGAAACATTGTCCAGCTCACATTTCACCTTGGTGAAGTATCCCAGACCTTCCAAGTACAAACATGTTACAATAGCTGTATAACACGACCTGCATACTAATGGAATGATAAAGCACGTTGAAAAAAGGTCATCATATTTTGAATTAGTCTTATTTTCTTATTTCCGCAGATGGAACACACAGCCTTGAGCTAGTGCTGAGTTCAAGTACTGAACGACGTGGCCTCGGATTAAATGATACCATTACTCGGGTGACGTAAACAACAGGTTGTTTGGCGGGCGCTAATAATGTGTGTTTCGTGAATGCTATTTGTTCCTAACAACCTGGTAAATCAGCCACCATGTTTAAATTTAGAGGAAAGGTCTTGTAACCCAGAACAGTAAGGAAAAATCTAGAGACTGGGGTCATGGACTTTCAGAGACAGCGCTTCGAGTGTCAGTAGTGATTTATGTCAATGATGGAATGGAAAAAAGTAGTGGAGAAATCCGTATTTAAAATATGGTCAGATTGTTTCAAGAAAATACAGCTGGGCAACCATCCACTCTTAACAATCATGAGACGAAAAATAATGGAAGAAGTGTAACCCCTCGAGGAATCTATGAATAGACAAAAAAGGAATAGACCACGAAAAGAATGAAGAGCGACACCGAGGTGCCGGAATTTCGTCTGTAGTAAATATTTAACGTGCTGGAAGTCAACAGCTTGGAGTTGTTGAAATCAGTCATCATCCCCAAGTATCACGGACCTCACCCTGGACTGAAACAGGTACCTTGGGAACAGAACGATAACGACTGCGCCACTAGGGTTGACTTAATAAAAGTGATATTAATAGTAATACTGATGCCGCTTGTGCCATCAGGCTATAGACTGGTGTAATGCAGCACTCCATGTCACCCTATCCTTTGCCAATCTTCTCATCTCTACGTAAATACTACATCTTACATCTACTCGAATCTGTTTATTATATTCATGCCTTGGTCTACCCCTACCGTTCTTACCACATATTCTTCTTTCAAAAACTAACTGAGTGAGTCCTGGAAGCCGTAAAATGTGTCCTATCATTCTATCTCCTCTTCTGGTCAAATTCCTCCAATTCGATTCAGTGGACCAGATCTAAAATCAGAATTGCTTCAAGTGTTTCTATATTTCTCCTGAAGCCAAACTGATCTTCTCGCAACTCAGCTTCAACTTGCCTTTCCATTCTTCTGTAGACCTAAATAATGTGTGTTAAAATTTTGCACGCGTGAGATACTAAACTAATGTTGGGGTAGTTTTCATAAAATGGGATAGCACTTCTTCCACATCATGCGTCTTTCGCACTAAATGGAATAACGTCACTATGCCAGTTTCTCCTAAGGCTGTCAATAATTGTGGGGGTATTTCATCGATTCCAGGTGCCTTGTTCCTAGGTCTCTGAAAGCTCTGTCGAATTTTGACCTCAGAATTTAATTTTCCCATTTCATCTGCATCAACAGCCTCTTCCAGAAATCTACTTCTCTACCTTGATACAATTATTAATATGTTGCTGCCATGTTTATGCACTGTATTCCTTCCCTAGAAGTAATTTTCCATCTGAACTCCTAATATTTATATACTTAGTTTTCCTTTCTTCAAAGGTTTCTTTTATTTTCCTATGTATAGTATGTACCTTTCCTATAACCATTCAACATTCAATATTCTTACACTTCACTTTCAGCCATTCTTGCTGTAATAATAATAATAATAATAATAATAATAATAATAATAATCATCATAATAATAATAATAATAATAATAATAATAATAATAATAATAATAATAATAGTGTATGGCTCTTGTATCACCAGCGTGGAGGTGATAGTGGTGAAAGTGATTATTGTTTTGAGGGAAAGTACATTTAGGCGACCATTCCTCCTCGACATTATGGAAGACTCCCTTGACGTCACAAACATAATACCGTAGGGCTGGAAAGAGAACAAGAGTTGACCTAAGGAGGTCGGATATTAAAAATAGAAGCCTGGCACAAGTAACTGAAAGTAATGACCGACTAAACTTTTGGTACCTGTCGGTGCCAACCAACGCTCCAAGCTGTGAGCCTTTACCCCTTTCAGTTGCCTTACACGACAGATAGGGGATAGCGCTGGTGTATTCTACCACTCCTGCCCGCTGAGGTCGAACTTTCTGACTGTCTAAATCTCAACTGATTTATTGGAGTACATTGCTGTTTTGCTGCCTTCATTTCAGAGGCTCTTTTCATTGCCATAAACAGTACCATGAACTTAATGTGTGAGAAACTGTTGACCAATTTCTTTAGTGACTATAATGGTAGGCTACATTTGTCATTTATTCAGACCAGGATTCATCAGAAAGCAGTCTTGACCTTTATAGGAGGAATTATTTCACTTGCTATTACCGAGTGAATTGGCTGCGTGGTACAGGCAACGTAGCTGTGAGCTTGCATTCAGTTGACGGTGAGTTCGAGCCGCACCATCGGCAGTTACCTAGGGAAAAAGTAACAACTATAAGAATAATTGAATGATTCTATCAATATAACAACATCCTTTTATTAATTAATCTGTTGCTTATTACCCCATGAAGGTTTTTTCTGTGGTCTTCGATTTTCACATCAGGAATGAATTAATTATGGCCATGGCCAATCTATTCCCTGTCTTCTCAGTCCTATCGTCACCGAATATCTACCTGAGTTTGTACGACGTTAAAACAACATAAAAAAAGAAGGAAATTGTCTTGTTTGTTTTACGTAATAATAATACTTTTACGGTTTTCGGAGACAACCAGGTGCCAGAATTTAGTCTCGCAGGAGTTCTATCTGGTGCCAGTGAAACTACTGACACGAGACTGGCGTATCTGCGCAACTCCGAATACCACCTGACTGAGTCTGGATCGGACACAACAGCAAACCAGAGTTCTTTCGTATGAGATAGCCCAGCATTATTCCAGAGAAGAAACAAAAACAATTCTGGGCTCCATGGCGAGGAATATCAACCAACTTATCTTATCTGCCATGTTAGTGAGGCTGAGTGTAGCATGTTTCAGACATTCAAACTATATTTACATTGCAGAGGTGAGGATCGATGCCAGATCAGTTGATAAAAACCTGCTGTGCTGATACTTCGACCACTGCAGTATGGGCAGGATTAAAAATGGCTGTAAATAGCTCAGTATCTTCTGTAACGGCATTATTTGTAAATGTACACTTCATTGTATTATTTTCGGTGGTATTATCGATACAATGCGTATAACTAGTCAATATGATAACAGTGTTCCGAGAAGCTTCGAAGTATGTTCATGAAAGTATTATTAATTCTATTGGATCAGTTAATTAAAACCTAATTTAAAACGTTACTATATTAAAACGTAGGTAACAGTTACTTACTTTTGTTATTTTTAAATTAATTTCCTAATCAATTTTATTAAAACTGTCAATAATAGGACTAGGGATTCCAGAGAATTTGTAGGGGCTCTTGACTCGGGATCCTATCTGAGTCTGGTACTGTCCCTTTATTTGCACTATACTCTACACTTTTATCTTTCCTATCATACCTCCCTGGGTCATCTCTTATTCTCTTCCCTACCCTCATTACATTAAGCTTCAGAAAGTCTAAAAATTCTTTCACTTTTGTAACCTTAAAAAAATCTAAAAATAGTTTTGTTTTTCGCATAAAACTTCAGTTTATCGTGTATAATCAGTCTGTGGTGATCTATTCTCCTTACACCGAGCTCGATAGCTGCAGTCACTTAATTGTGGCCAGTATCCAGTATTCGGAAGATAATGGGTTCGAACCCCGCTGACGGCAGCCCTGAAGACGGTTTTCCTTGGTTTCCCATTTTCACACCAAGCAAATTCTAGGGCTGTACTTTAATTAAGGCCACGGACGCTTCGTTCCCACTCCTAGCCCTTTCCTCTCCTGTCTGTTTGTTAGGTCATCAGCCCAGAGGCTGGTTGGATCCTCAAATAGCACCACCAAAGGTTATGCGGTTATGAGGAAACCCCAAAAACCAATGGCAGCACCAAAATGAGGCGTACTAGGCAAGATGAGGAGTGAGGTAGTTTGCCATTGCTTTCCTCACTGGGTCAGAAAGTACTATTGCAGCACCACTGACCCTATGAGCAGCACCTTTCATAGCACTCAGATGCACTAGTCATGCTCTGAATGTCATTACTCAGCACTACCCATACCCCAGCAACTTCCATATTGTCACAGCCATGGATGTTGACTGGGACTTCGGTGGAAGCTACACTTTACTCTGGCCTGTGCCAAGAGATGGATGCAAAAGTACTGTATCCATCAAGAAATGACAGCAGGCATAAGACGTATCTGTGTCGGTGCGAAGTAAAGCAACTTGCCAAAAAAAAAAAAAAAAAAAAAACTCTTTACTACATCTAGCAACCATTTCTTTTGTCGTTACTACCTTTAAAGGATGTTCTCGGTTAACTGTGATTCGACACATAATTAGTAACGGAATCACCAAAAATATTTTAGCACGTCAATTAACCACCAGAAATGAAAACTGCTTAGAATGAAATATTGGTCAGATAAAATTTCAGAGGCAGTTTTCACACGTTGAAACACCTAAACAAGTATAGGAATGAGTGTTTAATCGTGGATTGAAGGAAATCTCTCAGAATTTCGTGAGGTACCATTGTAAAAGCGGATCAACATTTACAGTATGGCTTTCAAAATTTAACAAGTATTTGTGGTCGAGGGTTTTCTACGTGGCTTAACATGTTTGGTTACAGTGAATGTAGTCGCTAACATGTGATTAAAATAAGTATGTAATTTATGCCTCTCTCTCTGTGTGTCTCTTAACTTCAGCAGTACACTATTCAGATAAATCAACATCAAAACACTTATCCGTCGTCCATCATCATCATCATCATCATCATCATCATCACAACTAAGCCAGTTTGAAACTCTCAGTTGATTTAAGTTATTCTAATACATTTAATTTAATTTAATGTGTAGCTTGCTGAACTCAAGACATTTTGCGATCATATTTAGATTTTCTCTGATTGCACACAATTTAATGTTGTTTGGAATATGCTTGTATTTAAGATTTATCTTTCATTTTTTTCTCAAATCATTGTATATAATGTTCAATGCAGACACTAAAGGGGCACATTAACCGTGACTTCATGAGTACATATCACCATGGTAGCCTTCTACTGGAGTAGATTGAAATCAGTAGATACGTCAGCAGTTTGTCTGATGACTTTGAGGTTTGACTTCTGAATCTAATCCCGAAACATGAAAAAATTGCAAAGTAATAATTGTATTTTCTGGAATATTATGTTATGCAAGTTTCACTATTTCTTTGGTTTATGATAACAAATTACCTTTAGGTAAATGATGTTCTGACACTAGCACAATATACGAGTATTATTAAGAATATACAACTGTAATACTGCAAACATTCAATTATTTTTCTATATGTCCAATTTAAAAACAAATATAGGCGTATATGTATATTACAGAAAAATATGTACATTATTTCTCTACTTGAATAAGTTATAACATAAAATAGCCAGTGATGTAAAGTTTCCTCGCCGGTTAAGTAATCTCTGAAGTGGACTTTCTAGTTAATTAGGCCGTGCCAAATATTGAGTGTGTAGTGACATTTTCCCAGCAGGTTCAGCTGGCATTTTAGGAATAAGTGATCCAGTTTTCTGACAGACCCGATAACCAGTCGCTGAGAATAATTTATTAGGTCTCCTATTAACCTAATTGTTCCTGCTAACATTGCTGAAGCGTTTAATTATTTCCCTCTGTTATTTTCTCGCCGGTGGTCTCAATAACACATGGAACGTTTTTGGTGATGCAAGGATAGGAAAGGACTAGAATTGGGATGATAGTGGGCGTGGCCTCCCCTGAGGTACATCTCCAGCATTTACCTTTTTTTGGAAATGGGAGAACCACAGAAAACAGTCTGGCAATCAATCTTCGGATTGAAAATTAAGATGATGTATATGCTAAATTATACAGTAATTAGCATGTGTCTATGTTTTACATAAACGATAAAGACTTCGCTACAGTTATAGAGTTAGAACGCTTTCAACCAATTATATTCGGTCATTCTCAGCTACTGACACTTGGGACTGAAACACTCATCTGTTACTACATTACGAACGTGAAGGAAATTTTGTCACACATTTCGTGTGAATTTATTTGCGTTTGTTCACTGATATTGTTAGTGTTCAGCGATACACTCTATGTTCATATTGTTTTGGTCTATTTTGGAGAGTGTCTTTTAGGACTAATGTGAAAAAGTCCATGTTTATCTTGACTCTTTGTAGGCCTATCATGTCCTGTGTCTGTAAATGAAATTCGTCTAAGAACTTCTTCATTTGTGAGTTTTGCTATCTACGAGATATTTTCCACCCTCTTCCAGCACCACATCTCAAACGCCTTCAGGCATTTATTTTCACATGCACCAATAGTCAACGTTTGTATATATATTTCTACAATAAAAATTGACTTCCTAACTTTAAAAACTTCTGCGTGATGACGTTGCGAAGGTAGTACAAGCACAATGCATTACAAGCATATTAAAACATGCATTAGGTATAGTTACGGGAATATCGTTGATATTTTGAAAGTGTATTTCTTTCCTTTTTTTGAGCTTAAAATTTGATACATGGAAGATTCAAACAATAAAATATAATAATGAGCTCGTCAGCTCCAACAACAATGACAAAGTCCAAAATTAGGTACAAAACTCTAGAGAATTATCAGCATGCCAATATACGGAGGGATGGGCGTTATAGCTCTGAAACAGGTATACTATTTTATAAGAGCATGCTTGCTCCACTAACATACACAGCCTAGGAATCTGAGCTCCAAAATTATTACAGTTCAGCCTCTCAGCAGCATACATTTCGTACAGCGCACAAGGCTATACCTGACAATTTTCAAATAAGGTATTTACAGTCACTTAGCTCTGTTTTGGGCTTATATTCTGCTCAACAGTTTTTCACTTTCTTTTCCAGAAACGTAAACAGGGGAAATAAGTGCCCATACTAAATGGCCATAATGTAAAAAGTAAAAGGGTGAACATGATTGGTCATGAACAAAAGGGTAAGAGGCAATACACTTGCACTCTTTCTTGCCCAATGATACAGAGGCTATGCTTATTCTACGCCGGGATGACTAAATGAAAATATTAAATTCCGAAAGAGTGTTAAACATTTTAGAGGATATGAAACTTAAGTCACCCCATACCAAGTTGAATGGGAATCACTCTTCGTTCACTTATATTACGTATCTCCCATTAGGGAATAAAACAGAGTCCTTAGACTGGCCAAAAATTCTACACTTATACCACCTAGTTTAGAGAGTTACATAAAATAAAGAAGTATGACACCTTCCCCTCAAGCTATCTGCCGGAGCTATCACATGTCAAGAAAATTCTGCCATTACCTTGAGTTGCTGGGCGTTCCGAACGCCGACTGCGACCCCTGCCCCCGAAAAACACGCCGCACTCACTAAATCGGAGCGATGAAGATGACGATACAGCCCTGAAGTACCCACCTTTTATGGTATTTGGAGAGGAAGTTTCCAGAACTCTTTTCAGATAGGCCGGATGCCTGTACACACACACAATTTTAATTGGTTAGAGAAAATATTAACAAAATTTCTTATTGGTTGATAGATACAGGAGGTGGAGGGGGCAGAAGTGTTGACAACCTTGACACAAGAAGAAAACAATCTTCAAAACTAAGTTTCGCCAACTGTGAAAATACAGTTCCCTATATGGAATTAATAGTCCTTAATCCCGCCAGAAGGGGCACTTAGTCCGGAGGTAGAGGCATCTAATAGTTGCAAACCCAAATATCTTGCATAACACTAGTTCAAGTTCAATTACATAGATGGCTTTATAGAAGGCGCGCAGTTTAAATGGACGGAGAATGTGTACCCCTGGTACAGGTATAATTACAATATTTTTGCCTTCGGTATCACATAACTATGCCTTTGCTGGAAGGACCTAGTGTTTACAGTGCGCTGTGTCTTCTGGTATAGGCTAGAGCAATTTTGTTACTTTCATATATCTGTCTCTATCTTATCCTTGGCTTTGACAATATGAAAGTGACTGAGGTATGAGCGATGCTAGTAATGCCAATCCTTATGCAGCCAGTTCCTGCTATGAATGGTGTGAAAATGTTGCTCATAGAGTCGGTTGGTGTTTGCATTTCAGTGGGCTGGCAGACTGATATGTACGAGGGCGAGTCAATAAATTATTCGCAAAACTGAATTGAGGCAAAAATAATCAAAGTAACTTTCTGACATTTATTTCACTTTTCCATACATTCCCCCTGTACATTCAGGCACTTATCCCATCTTTTTACAAGTCCTTAAAAGCCAGCAGCAAAGAAGTCCTTTGGTTGCTGTCACAGCCAACGTGTATGACTCCCCGCATGGCCCGAAACACGGTGAGCAAAACCTTGCGGGCCGATTGAATCGTCTTGATCTTTTTTCATGTTGGGAAAGCGGTATGTTTCCATTCCATAGACGATCGTTTGGATTCGTGTTGAAAGTGGTGAACCCAACACTTGTCCCCCGTAACAATTCGTGCCATGAAGTCCTTGCATGGTTAAACTTCTGGATCCAATTGGACACAGCTTTCCGTGAGAAACAGTTTTCACCATAGACGGGATGCATTTCACGAAGCACCTCTTTTTCGGATAGTCCTTTGGCCCACAAAAAACGCACAACTGTTCTTCTCGTGTACAGTCATGCAACACATGTGCCATCGTGCACTAACAGCCCCTGACTGACTGAGTGCTTGCGAGATGTCGTACAAGCATACATATGCTGCCATCTGCTGGTAAAACTTGCGCGCGTAATTTCAAATGGTATAAGGCACACACATGTTTGCGACTTATTTATCGACTCACCCTAGTAATAGCAAATCTGGCTCGGTGAGGAAAACAATGGTAAACTACCTTTTTCCTCATTTCCCTAGTACGTCTCTTCAGTGATGCCTAGACCATCTATGACAGCTGATGGCAGAGCTGTTGAGGATCCCACCAGCGTTAGCGCTGACGGACTGAACATACATACATCACATAAATGATGAATATCCAGTAATAAATTGTCTGAAGCTCCAAAACTTACTCAATCCGATGGGCGTGATAGCCGTGTGATGGTGTCACTGGCTGCCCACCATAACCGCTGTGGTTCGAAAATCGGGCAATAAACGTGGAGTTTTCTAAAATAAATGTCACGTACCCGTGGTTTGAATTCCACGTAAAACTGGAAGTCTCGTAGCTACGATCGCGTAATCTACTGTCTTGTAAAACTTCAAGTTTGAATCTTTACTAGTTCAGTCTGTATTTTCGCTTAAGGAACATCGGTGGAATGGATAATTTTAATGCAAGACGACCAAGGTTTCGTTTATTGAACAATATCTTATTGAAATCGGATCTTTAGTAATTTTTATTCAGTCGTATATGGCACACAACTAAATCTTGAGTGTCTGTTCTTAAGTAATGTACGAATTTCTGGTTCAGTAAGAAACAAAATTTTAGGATGGAAATAATCACTAAAGAATAATACTTGAGTCATATTGTTGCCATATTGTAATGTATATTGGCCATCAACCAGGATAATAATATTTCTTGAAGTACCTGAGAGTCAAGTGATTATTTGATTCACATGAGCTGGAAAGAGAATTAGTGTGTAAAAATATAATCTGTTAAATTAATCATATAATACTCAACAAGTACCACTCTTTGGAAAATACGGTAGAAGGTATTTCACTTTGAAGTATGCGTCATGTCGCCCACTCCAAAACAGCCGAGACCTATCACGAGGAACCCCCGGGGTGAAGAGGTCTAGGTTAATGTCTGAAGCCGTACAAGGAATGCAGTGGTCCGTGATTAAGGTAACCTTGTATTTCAGAGGGAAGGCGAGATGGGCGGATCGTATGTCTAGGTACTGGAGCAGCTGAGGTGCGACAGAGAGCATGAGGATATATTTTCGAAATGTGATCTTTATCTGGCTCAATTCTTAGAGGTTAAACGGTTATTCACAATCTACTAATATTAAAATATAGCGAACAGCTAACCCATCCATTTCATTTGGGCGAACAATATGAATGAGTTTCATATTAGTAGAAGAGAGTATATTTCTAGTGCTATTTCTATCATATTTGGGATATCAACAATTTGACCTCATTTTGAAATTACCACTAAATATAGCACTTGGGTCATACACTACATTTGAGCTTGTAGGTTATGTAACTCTGTGAAGTGGATATTGGTTTGAGGTGGGTGGGGGGGGTGTTATTTCTGTTGACATTTGTGATCTTTGTTCTGAATGCTGTCTTGCATCCTAATTTTATGAATTTTACTACACAAATTGAGTATGTGGGTTGAACTTTCTTAGCGTAGCACGTCTATTTGTTCTATTTTTTGTGTGTCATTTGTTTCTTATTCTTTATTTTATGTAGGAATCTAGTGATAAGTGGGTGTGTTAATCATTCCATATCACTAGATAGGTTATAGTGCACCGAGCTCGCTGCAGTCGCTTAAGTGTAATCGGGATAGTAGGTTCGAACCGCACTGTCGGCAGCCCTGAAAATGGTTTTCTGTGGTTTCCCATTTTCACACCAGACAAATGCTGAGGCTGTACCTTAATTAAGGCCACGGCCGCTTCCTCCCCATTCCTAGGCCTTTCCTATCCCATCGTCGCCATAAGACCTGTCTGTGTCAGTGGGACGTAAAGCAATTAGCAATTAGGTTATAGTGCGAAGTTCTCGTTTTCTTATGTGGAGAGTGGTGTGTTGCTGGGTCCGTTTAACATGCATTCTGAATGATGAGAGTCAGTATTTTGTTTGTGAGGTCGAAGTGTTTTGGATAGAGGTGACAGCCATGGAGGGTTTTCAATTGATTTTTCTGATTGTAGTATTTGTTGATTACTAAAATCTGAGAAGTTGATTTAGCAGTTGATTAATTAACTACAGTAGTGACAAATACAACTAATTCAATTCCCAGGAGCTGGATTGTACTCTTTCTTGTGTCGATCGTCCTGATTCCTGGGGTCATCATATATTCAAAGGGTTGCCATACATACCGGAAGACCGAGGCTGCCCTTATTTTCATTACTAAAATTACTGCCCCTGTAGAATTGCCAGAACAATCGTAAAACTCGCGCGTTTTCATTTCTATTTTAAAAATATTTCTGTACTTCAAATTACAGTAGATCTAACAGGATTGGTTAACTTCACTAAAGAGCAGTACCGTCTCCTTGTCAGTCTGAATAATAATCGATCAGAGTGAATATCGACTGTGATTTTAAGAACAGCTTCTATGAACCGTTCTCCCTCTATGCGCTTTCCTGATGTATCCGTAGTGTAGTGCGTACGTGGTGATTTGCAACTGTTTTATCTCTGGATGCTCGTGTAACATATACCCCACCGCATGGCGCAACAGCCCGAACTGCCGTAGCCTACCAAGCGACTGCTGCTCAGACCAAAGGCTTGCAGATTATAATGTGTCATGTAGTTAGCACGACGAATCCTCTCGACCGTTATTCTAGGCTTGCAAGACCGTGGACCCTATCCCACCATCAGATATCTCCTCAATTGTAATCATGTAGGCTGAGGGGACATCAGATCTACGTAAAAGTCTTAAACCAGTCCGGAAATCAAACCCAGGGCCTCGAGGTAAGAGGCAGACACGCTACCTCTACACCGCGGGGCGAGTACATGTAACATATAGTGTGTGTTAATTGTTCTAAAATTTGTTCGATGAAGAAATCGAATTCAATTAAATAAATCAAATTACTACTCTTCAATTTTCATGATGATCGGCAGTTTTGCAAATCATCATAATCATCAGTCGGTCTACTCATTGCTAATCGCCGTGACCTCATTTCTCTGGTTCCTAAATAACGCATCCTTGACGAGACGTCGCCACCAGAGCGGTTTTCAGCTCTTTGCAGTAGCTATAAAGTAGAGGTGTAGGCCGGCGATATTTATTTGATCGAACCACCTACTTGCTGTTCGTCCTTGAAAGCTTATGCCTTTTACTTTGCCTTGCGAAATAATGAGCACTACGAAATGCAATTACATCATCAGAAATTCAGCCACTTATTACGCCTTATTTAATAAATTACCTCGTTATTCAAGTTTTCATAATTCAATTTATGGTAAGTGTTTCGGATTTTATTATTCAAAATTTGGTAACCGTATATTTTTTTCTCTTGAATGCTGGAGAGCTACAGACGTAAACCTATTTTTAATTGTAATTTATATCTAACTAAACTAAAAAATCAAATATAAATCATTATTATATGCGAATTTATCACGAACTTTCATCCGGGAGAAATTAGGTTCGAACCCCACTGTCGGCAGCCCTGAAGATAGCTTTCCGAGGTTTCCCATTTTCACACCATGAAAATGATGGGACTGTACCTTAATTAAGGCCACGGCAGTTTCTTCCCAGTCATAGCCCTTTCCTCTTCCATCGTCGCCATGAGACCTATCTGTGTCGGTGCGACGTAAAGCAAGTTCTAAAACATAAATAACACGAGTCAGTGAGTTACATTAGTAAGAGACAAAAGGGAACGTATTTCAATTAGTAACATGTAAGGGAGAAGTCTTAATCTAGTTACAGAATAAATTATGCGGGATGATCGAGATTTTTGAAATAGCAAAGGTCAATAATGTGTTTATCTTGATTTTAAAGAAATCTTTTAACTTTTTGTTTGTTTCATTTTGATTATTCATTCATTATTCTTGTAATATAGAGGGAGATAAATTCAATATTACCATGTGATTTTCACAACAAAGTAGTTCAGTACGTATATTGGTTCTGAAGAGGAACCATCGGATTCTGAGTACGATTTGTACAATCCCATATAAGCCTACATAACATGGTGAATATTCCCTTTATAACCTTCATGAAAGTTAAATTAAGATATTACTTATTTAGTGTGTCTTGCTGATATGACTATTAACAAGAATAAAATTGAAATTTAATTAATAACTTCGAAATGTTGGGCCTAACTACTAAATGAGTTGGCCGAGTGACAACGGCGAACTATTTAGTTGGTAGCAATGTAAAGATGGATAAACGTTTCTCCAACTTTAAAGTAATTCTCTCGAGTACGGTCGGTCGCGTCTCTGCCTCCATTAATCTCCCTTGGTGAATGTATGACGTGTAATAATAAGAAGTTAATCGGAATAGTGTTGGGTGGTTAAATGTACACAGGCTTGAAGACGTGCTGCTGTAATTATGGGCGCTATTAAGTTATTGCAAGGAGACGTCACTTGGTGTGGGAATTGGGCCATGTGCAGTCTCACTACCTCAGCGAAGATGATAAATGGTAGACAGGGTCTTAATCAAATGCCAATCATAGCTGCCACCGAGATGTCCCTGTCATTAACACGTCGGCTGACTTCCTTTGGAAAATTAACAGGCATTCAACCGGCATCAACAAAGGTCATGCACAATGACATATTCAGGTTCAAGAATCTCGTCGTTCTGTCATTTAACAGAATAATAACGTGTCACAGAATAGGAGCATTCTCTAAATAATTCAATTGACTGCTATATGTTTTACGTCACGCCGACACACACAGGTCTCATAGTGACGATGGGATAGGAAAAGGCTAGAATTGGAAATGAAGTGACCGTGGCCTTAATTAAAGTACACTTCCAACATTTGCGTCGTGTGAAAATAAGACAGCAGAAGACCATGTTCTGGGCTGTCAATGCAAGCAGACAGCTACGTGACACAAATTACGTAGCGAACCCGCTCGATAAAATGCATTTGATTATCTGAAGAACATCTTCTAGAAAATTAATTCAATTTCAAACAGCTTGATGATACTCTTGTTACCCAAGAATAATACAGGTAGTAGAAGTATACCGTAAAATAGGGTTTTCCAAATATTTTGTCTCTTTTTCATATCACATGCATGTCCAAAGACCTCTCGACTACAGAATATAAGACTGCATTCAGTAAAAAACATTGTAATGATACCATCTTAGATTTTATTCGTATAATTTAGTACTAACATTTACTTTATTTTAAGGTTTAAATCAACTTCATATACATAATGATACTTTATACATGCACAGAAATGATAAAACAATGTGACACTTGGTTAATAATTACAACAGTGCGGATCTGTAAACTTACTTGAAAAATTCCCTTTATGTGGCTGTTGGATCAATGGGATGGATGATGCTGTTTTCCAAAGACTAAACGCTTTACAAGCGTAGTCACTCGAAGCCAAAAACCAGCCTCTACATTAGCTGTGTGTCTGTACTTCAGAATAGGCACTCTCACACAGGTATGTTATCATGAAAAGCATTAAACGTTATTTTCTTTCCAGAAATTTTAGGGTATAGAGGATGTCATGAACCCAAAAATCAATCAGAGGGGTGGAGTTTTGATACATTCATAGAACTTCCTGGAGCTAAACATGACACTCCATATGATTCTGCACCCATACCATATTTCAATTTATTTCTCACTTTATATCCGCCAAGATACTTCGGCTAGTTGATCTTCCTCAATGGAGGGCAGTTGCTGTTCAGTTTCAAAGAAGATATTTCTGATTCAAGATTATCTCAACCAGAGGCAGATATTTCGGTCTCCCAATTACACCATTTACACTCACTTGTACTATTTCTTCTCTTTCCGCTGCTAACTTGTACCATCCATCGGCCGAATTAAGAGTTACATGTACTGTATGTAAGTTATACAACAGTTCAGACATAGTTACAAAATTTAGTATAGTGGTCTATGAATTGTGAGAATTGTGAGAATTATTGACTAACATGCTTGTTTATGGTAGCCTCAAAAGCACCAATAGTGACTCAACACATCCATGTTTAATGATAACCATCAAATCCCACCATCTTCTGTCCAGAGAGGAGATTGGAGTATGGTATATATTGTTCACTGGTATAGAGACAGACTAAACAGTTAAAGGTCATAACTTTCCGAGAATGTGAATATTTCATGAGCATACTGCTCTGGTACTGAATTCTTCATCCCATAAACGAGATGAGTATTCAGATGTTTGGTGACAATGATGTAAGGCAGTTTACATTCATCTACTCCATACACCTCTATGAGCTTTTTCCTGAGAATTTCTAGATCCTGCTGGAGTACGTAGGCTATATGACACTCAGCATATTCATCTCTATATAGAAATATTTTCTGAGGCGATCAGTGGTCATAGCTGTCATACCATCAAAGAGCATTGAAACTTTTAGTAGTCAAGTCACTTCCCAGTTTGCACACCTGTGCATAAGTAGCCTGCAGATGAGAAGTATTGACTTGCATCTTTGTTGAGTGTAGCCTCAAAAGAACCAATATAGATGCAACACATCTTTTCTTAATGATATACATCAAATACCACCATCATCAGTCTAGAGAGGAGAATGGAGTATGGAAAATATATTTCACTGGTATGGAGATGGACAAAACACTGTGAATGTGAATATTTCATCCGCATACTGCTCTGGTGTTGGATTCCTCATCCCATAAAAGAGATGCGAATTCAGATATTTGATAAAACAATTATGTAATCAAGTTTACATTCAATGTCTCCATATACCTCTATGAGCTTTCTCCTATAAATTTCTACATCCTGCTTTAACACATAGTCCATATGGCCCTCAGGACCTTCATGTACTGCGAATGACATGACTAAAGGGATATCTGTGAACATACAATAGCTTTCCTGGTCATACAGCAACTGTACCTTCTCTCGTTCCTAGGTGGACGCTGTCGGTGATTAGGAGTCGGGGGTGGGGGGTGGGGGTACGAGTGGGATCACTTGCCCCTGCTCGACACTTTGTGGAGAAAAAAAAATTTATTCCACTTCAGCCACCTACAACTAGGAATTATTAAAAACAATTTATACAAAAACTGTTGTCTTTTCACCTAATTCTTTCGTTTCATTTGTTTAAATACGCACAAGATATTATTTGACGCAGCTAACCGATTTGAACAGTGCCATAGCAAGTGGTGGAGACTAGCGCAGCAGCGTGCAGAAGCTCTATTAGTATCTACAGAACCCCAGGCCTCTATTCTTCTAGGACACCGGTGGCGTCGAAGGAGTCGCCAACACAGAAGTTCTCTAGAAACTGGTGTCGCTACCATAAATCATGCATAGAATCATTAAGGTGTTACTTTTGTACTTCTGCTTGTACATTTATTTTTGGCATTTCTATCACTGTACTCGCCGATTATACTGTTCTAGTTTACCGGGAATTTTTCAGCTTGAGCTAATTAAGTCTCCTATATTCACTTGCTTATCAATTAAATTAGCAAACTCTTTCACCTTATCAACAGCACTACTCCTCTTCATACCGATACCCTAGGCTATCATGAACGCAATTAAAAACAACAACCTATTTTAAGAACAGCACGAGTGGAATTGATTGAGGAATAAGAGGGTAGGGAGATGGAGTGTGTCACCTCCGGTGGCGCCACCAGTGTCCTAGTATAATAGGAGCTTTAGTTGCGCAGTAAATTAGTGTTGTGTGAAGGTGAGTCCATATGCTGCATGATGAGTGAGAGGGGAGGAACGGTCACATCGCTAGTTGCTACGGAGGTGTTCACATCGGCTCCTGGCGACTACGTTAGTGTGACAAGGCTTCATTTCTCTTCTAATAGCCCAGTAGTACTTACCCCTGCATTACCTTCCTTTCCCTGATCTCCCCTCCAAGCTCGGGGCTTTGCACAGGTTTGTGCCGTCAGACAGTAATCGCAATTCTAGCATGAGCTAGGAGGAAGGAAAGCAAGGGTATACTTTCTCAAAGTCATAGACAATGAGAACAACATCCACGGTAGCCCCTGCCCATAGTACGAGGCGACGGGAATGGGCCCCTGGAGCTCTCATCATGGGAGCGTAGGTTGGCGACCACGGGTTCCTTAGCTGAATCCTGGCATTGTTTCCACTTACTTGTGCCAGGCTCCTCTCTTTCATCTATCTTATTCAATCTCCCTTGGTCAACTCTTGTTATATTTCTACCCCGACGCTATTAGAGCTTTCGAGGGCTAAGGTTTCTAATTTTCACGCCGTCCGTGGCCCGTGTCTTTCTTTGGCCAATATCTTCATTTCTCGAAGTGTTGGATACCTCATATATTTTTTCTCTGATTAGTGATATAGGGGATGGTTGTCTAGTTGTACTTCCTCTACAAACAATAATCACCATCATCATCATGGACGAGGGGTATGATTAACCCACTTGCCGTGCGCATTCGTCAGTATGGCAGTCTCAGCCAGCAATGTTCGGTGTAGTTCTATCTAGTGTCTGTTACCTTCTTAGTCTGTAAACAAATACTAAAAGGCTTTTTATTCTACAATCACGCCGTACTTTTGTTTAATTGTAATACATGTTTAATGGTTCCTTTGGTGAACTGTATTGAATTAAATATTTCAAAACACTGTTATTACCACACTTAAGTCAGTAAACTGTCGATCTTTACTTCTCCATCGAAGTTCACTCAGAGAGCATCAGAAACTTTCCATAGTGTACCTATATATATATATAAGTTGCTTTACGTCGCACCGACACAAATAGGTCTTATGGCAACGATGGGATAGGAAAGAGCTAGGAGTGGGAAGGAAGTTGCCGTGGCCTTAATTAAAGTACAGACCCAGCATTTACCTCCTGTGAAAATACAATCTTCAGGGCTGCCGATACTGGGGTTTGAACCCACTATCTGCCGAATGCGAGCTCACAGCTGCGTGCCTCTAACCGCACGGCCAAATTGCTCGGTGTATATATACGTTTTTCAGTTTTGTTGTCTACCCCCAACTAAATCCCAAAGAAACCCTGTATTTTTGTTTTCTATACATTTTCCTCTTTAACCACTTCCAATCCCAAATCACCGCTACTGTAAGTGGATCATCTATGTGGAGAACGGATTCATTCAGCATGCTTCAAGTACGAGGGAAGATACAGTCATTTTCAAGTCCTTGTGGCAACTTGTGTTTATCAGCATGTTCAACGATCTACAGGACCGTTTTGAACATTCTGTGAGACGTGAGGGTGCACATTTTTAACACATGCTGTACCGACGAAGTCAGATACATGTTGACATCAGCTTGTATGTTATAATGACGTATATTGACGTTCAGAGCATGTTCGTAATTTTGGTACAGTTTGTTCAGTACCACACTCTATTAACACGCGAAGGACCATACGATGCCAGCGCGTACTACAATCGATTTTATCCAAATTATTCAATATCTCACCAAAATTATGGGAACAATGCACAGCGAATGACAGACAGACATTTAATTAACCTGCTCTGAAATGGCTATCATTCAGCCAAGGAGCCAGATCAAATGCAAGCATGTAAATAATTTTCAAAATAAACAGATGTCTTACGGAGATTCGGAGATCTTAAAGAAAATCAATAGTACATTAGATAACATTACGTAATTGTTTTAACCTTTCTATACATCTCTGTTGTGTCATTGTGATGATGCGTTAATTTCTAAAAGGAGTTCCATTAATGCTGTACGAAAGTTAAAGTAGAAGAACGTGATTTACCAGGTGAAGTTAGATCTTCGAAGAAGCTGACAAGGAAGTGAAAGAAGTCTGGTCGTGTTAGTGGCGCTACAAAACGGAGAATCGTATGAAACAGGGGAGCCAGGCACGTGCAAAAGTAACTGCTCTGATATTGTGAGTGATGAAAACAAGAGGGGTTTTATTAATAGGATGAACTGTTTCCAAACTCGTGATGAAATAACGTTGTATCTAAGTGGTTTAATAACAGTGATCCATACATTAGCGCAGACGTCCGAGGAAAGAAGAGCAGTTTCGTGATGCGTGTTGTACGTTTAATGTTCACGTTACAGGTAACAGTATTGTCCAAGATCATGTATGTAAATCGGCATTTATGTCCTTACATGAAATAAAGAGATAAATTGTATTAAACAGACTAAAATCTGGAGGTAAATACTTAAGAGATGATTGAGGAAAGCACAACACCTGCCCACACGGTTTAACGGATGATGCCCGTACAATAATTTGACAGCACATTCAATCATTTACAGGCCGCAATAGGCACTACAGTTTGACCAAGACAGAAGCAATTACCTCCCAAGGTCGACTATGTACTTGTAGTAATAACGGAAATGATAAAGTAGGAAGAAATATATTTATAACGTGAAAAGTGGAATGGAAAAGAATGGGCAGAAAAATTAGCTAAACGGTAACTTTGAAGAGTACAGCAGGAGAATGAAACCTGTTGAAGATGAAGAGAGGATAGTTGCAGAAGGAATCCGCGTAACGAGAAGTGGTTGCTTCTTGAAAACAATTCTACGGCAAGGAGATCTTTGGATATGGAAGAGAAATAATTAATATTTTGGAATGTTAACAGAATACAGGAGGAGAAACGCGTTTTGAGTCAAAGGAAGATGTTCATGATAAGAATGTGTATAGCGGACACAGTTCCATGTTAATAGTATTCAAACTGATACATGATGGCGAACAGCTGAGTTACTTATCGTCCGCAACATCCTAGAAACAGTAACGCAATGTCTTCCGCCAGTAAACTACGCCAATATGAAGGTATTTTGAGATATTTGATCCCTGCCAGTAGAATCATTTCTGAGGCCACTATGATAGAATCCTTACAAGTTCTTCTGCACTCAAAGCAAGTATTGCTTTCCACTTTTAGACATTTTCCTAGCGAATCCAAAAATGTTACTAAAATTTTCTAGGAATGTTTCAATTGAAATTGCTTTTAATGGTTCTGAATTTTGATTTTGAAAACTATTATTGACGTTAACAGATAATCTCTGCTTATTTATATCACTACAATATGTAGGTGGGGATGACGTTATTGAAGGGCACGGGTGATAATTTATATATAGTGAATACTTTTTAAACACCAAGCGTCATCATCAAAAGTTTCTCGGCTTCTCTTGCTTTAGAGCAACTACAAAGCATAACGTAACGAGCGGAATACTTGAAGTAAATGGAATTCACATTATTGTGGATGATGGAAGCGAAGTTACCGGGAACAAAATAAAATACACACCCACGTTACCTGATCATGTAGATATAGCTAGAAAATGATATTACATAAGTTTCTTGAGCAACCTCCCTACCTTCGATCGAAAAAATTATAATCCTCACAGAGATCAGAAGGATGCAACTGCGAGTTGTTTTGCGTTCCCATTATGACGAGCTATTTTGGTCACAGCAATGTCGCATTTTACATACTATAACAGCTTATTTAAAAAGTCCCTTACTTTTCAACTACTGCCAGTCTGGGAAACTGCAGCAATGTAAAATTGATATTGTACAATTATAAGTGGAACTGACTATACTTTCTGAGTAACAACTTCACAAAGTAAACTTTTCCCTTTTCATTGATTTTGAAACGTTTTTAATTACTTGCATGTGATATTTAGTAATTATCTGGGTTCTCATCAAGACTTTCATTGAAGAGCGAGGCCACCAACGCACGTCTACACTAAACTGGTGCTACCTATGAAAGCAGTTCAATTACAGAACACGTAATTTGGGATCCATTTAACGTAAAACTATGAGATCACCCGCGGGTTATTAATTTTAACTCTAAAGAGTATGCATTGGGAGTGTGCGATGTCCAAAAGGAATTAAATTGACACCTACACGTTGGCTTGGAGTGTTATTACTACACCTCCTTCGTGCTGAAATTAGTAATTTCATGTACCGAGAAATCTCTTCTTTGAATGAGCACTGCAACTGATCCAACTGTATCCTTTGGCCAGTAAAAAATTAACCAAACTGCTTATTTTCATTCATGAAATTCAATTTCAGATTGTAAAATTCATAGAAAGTATAATGAATTCCCTATGAAGGAACACAATCATTTTAAAAAATGCACACCATCAAGGACTATTCCAGGAGTACATAAGTGAATACAGACACAGGACATGGTATTATAAAGTAAACGACAGAATATTGCGCTAAACGAAGCATTTATTGAAGGATTATCAAACACTTGCTGGATGCACTTAGTACGGTGTTGGACCATCCACAGTAGGGAGACAAGAGGGAATACGGTCGTACATGGAGGCATACAGACGTCGGTTGTTCTCGTAAGGGAGATTTTACCACAGCTGGTGCAAGTGACTCTCTAAATATACTGTAGTTAACGGTGGCCGAAATTGCCATCCAATCTGGTCCCAAATGTTCTCGGTGGGTAAGAGGCCTGGAGACCTTGTTAGTCAAGGATGCGTACTTTTTTATCGCAAAGTTAGGCCAGAAATATCCGTATTGTGTGAGGTCGATCATTATCCTTCCGGAAAATGTTGATTTCAACACATGGCCGATTTCCTGGACGTTTCACTGTGCCGCCAGGGTTCATTCACTGGGGAGCAACAATCGAAGCAAATTATACCCCACACCATTACACCTCTCCTTGGGGTAATATGCCGTTCAACAATAACACCTGGATCATTCCACTTGCCAGGACGTCCAATAACCATGCTGCACAATAATTTATATTGCATTTGACGAACTGTGTACATCATACTGTATTTCCAAATTTCTTTCTGCGCCTTGTGTTCTTTGTGATATTTTCTCTCTGACACATTCTAGTAAATTCGCTAATGACGTTGAAGACATAATATTTTGTAATCGATATACTTTGTCCTTGTGGCAGCCTACTCATTAATACAACAATACATTCAGAACCGTGATTAGTCGCTGAAATCTATTATCTTTCCACAAAACTACTGGTAGAATTTACTTACGGTTCTGTAGAATGGGAGCTATATACTAACAACCACAGATAGTCAATAGCATCATCTTGTGGGCTTTTGCTTAATTAATGGTTCTTGATGATATATTAAAGTCATACTTCTTTAATAAAATGTTTTAATCGAGAATTTGTTAGGCACTCCTTTTATATCTTTCTTTTCCTCTTATTCGTTATTCCCCCCATAAATACACCGGCTGCATAGTATAGTAAGCTAATTGATCGCCTCATATACTTAAAAATCTGGTACTGAATTCCAGTGCAGACGTTCCATAATAATGGGTACTTAAATTATTATGTCCTGTATACATGACTGATGGAGGTTTATTCAAACTCATTGGACTACGAGCCAAGACCAAAATATCCACTACATGATCATTGAACTTCAGTATGCAGATGACAATGTAGTTTTTGCAAAATCAGAACAAGATTCACAAGTAATCTTAAACGCATTTTATGAAGCGTATACAAGTATTGATCTAAGACTTAACATCCAGAAGACGCAGATACTTCACCATCCTGCACCCAACTCCACCTCCGTATGTACTACAATCATAGACCAAGGCAAAGTTCTGAAGAACATAGAACATTTCCCATACCTTTGCAGCCATCTCTCAGCAAATGCAAATATTGATGATTAGGTTCAACACCGCCTCTAATGTGCTAGTATGGATTTTGTTCGTCTTCGGGTAAGGGTCTTTGATAATCATAACATCAGTACTCAGAGCAAGATTTACGTGTACAAAGCTACCGTTGTACCATCTATTACATATGGATGCGAAAACGTGGACAACCTACGGAAAAATTCCATCAACGTGGCCTGATAATGATCCTGAGGGTGAAATGGCAACATCGACGAACTAATATCAGTGTTCTAGAAGAAGCCAACTCCACTAACATCGAGGTCATGATTATCAAGCACTAACTCCGCTGGACAGGCCACATTGTTCGCATGCCTGAATTCCGTCTCCCAAAATAAATTATGTATTCCCAGCTAAAGGATGGTCATAGAAGACTTGGAATACCACAAAAGTGTTCACATAGATGCGCCGAAAACCAACATAAAAAGTGTCAAATCAAAACTAACGACTGGGAAGCTACTGCACGTAACCGCACAGTCTGACGTCGTAATGTCTGGGAAGGAACTCAGCACTTCGAGCAAGAAACGCGGAGAACAGAAATTGACAAGCGCAAAGCAAGAAAACAACGGGAACTCTTGAAGGAAAACCAAATTACACAGCCAGTGCCTAACACAGGACCTCTCAAACGCCCAAAATCTCACGTGTCGAAATCGAGGCGCAGAGACTCCGTGCACTGTTCATCGGTCCGACTCGGCTCAACTCGGCTTGACTAGTATGGTGTAGAGTGCTGAGAACGACGAAGCGTTCAGTGATAGACGGCTTGTTTATCAGTGAAATGGATAAGCGCAAGACAACAACATAATAATCGAGCAACCTGTTTCGAAGAAAGCAAAGACATTCGAAAGTCCATTTCAATCAAACTGGGAACTTCCGTAATTTTTTTGTCAGTCGTGACGATAAAGCCAAATGCTTAATCTGTGGGATAATAATTATGTGATAAGTTAATAAAAAAGATCTATTTTCCAATACAAAGGCTTTGCTCAAATTCTACGCGAATTTATCGAAGGAATGTGCAGGAAGCTGCATCGAAAAACAGCTAAGATTATTTCTATGTTTGGTTGCACGTACATATGTGAAAGGTATTTTTTCCTGTTTTGACTTGTACGACAACTAGATTGCGTGCGAGCAGGCCTATTTCTGATTGTAATTTAAAGAAGGCTCACTGAATTGCTGTCAGCCGGTCCCTTGTTCCAGGCATAACTGGTATTATTGCAAAAAAGGATAAGAAGAGCTAGAGAAGATAAATTGTCTGCTCAAACCAAATTGAAAGAAGAGTGCTTCTACACCGGTAATACTGTTCCATACAACAGTGTCACCGCTCACCGCACATAAACATTTCTCAGTGAGGGGAGAATCAGCTGGAAAGGTGGAGAAGGCGAAGACAGGCCGACCGGGTGAGACAGGTGTAGGGGAAGTGGAGTGGGGGTTTGCACTCTGGTCAACCTAGTGAAGTCGTCTCCTGCACCTTGCGCCGTGCAGTGCACGGGCCCATTCACCCTGGCCTAACAGAACAAGTGTGTTTCAAAAATGCGGAAAACTCTTTGGTCCTAGGATTGGCCTCTACAGTCACTTAAGATTTCACAAAAACTAACGTTTTCACTAAGACAATTATACTGGTCAACGAGGGATAGCTCATCATCAAATTATTAATGTTATTATTATAATTATAGGGGCTGCCTGGCCGAGATGGAAAAGGCGTGCTCGGTTCGCCCGGAAGGACGTGGGTTCGAATCCCCGTCAGGGAGTCGAAAAATTTAAGAAACGAGATTTCCACTTCCGCAGGTGCATATGGCCCTGAGGTTCACTCAGCCTACACCAAAAATGAGTAGCAGGTTAGTTCCTGGGGGCAAAGGCAGTCGGGCGTAGAGGTAACCACTCTACCCCATCACGTGCCGAGGTTAACAATGGTGGAAGCCTTCACCTTCCACTCCTCCAAGGGCCTTCATGGCCTGTATGGAGGTGACTTTGCTTTGCTATTATTATAATTATTATGTTCTTTCGTATTGTTTTCAAACTATGCTGAATCAAATTTGTCCCCTTACTCATCATTCATCGAAGTTAACATATCTGCTTACTATTGCATTTCGAGCATCTCTTTATTCTTCGTTCTTTAATTTCTCACCCCACTTTTTCTACCCTTGTCAAAACGTGCATTTACGAAGCTTCCAGATTTGTTATGTACTATGTCTTTAGGGTTAATATCTCTGTTACAGTAATAATAATTTCGTGTGGCTATTTCTAGCCGAGTGTAGCCCTTGTAAGGCAGACCCTCCGATGAGGGTGGGCGGCATCTGCCATGTGCAGGTAACTGCGAGTAATTGTGGTGGAGGAGAGTGTTATATGTGGTGTGTGAGTTACAGGGATGTTGGGAACAGCACAAACACCCAGACCCCGGGCCACTGGAATCAACCAATGAAGGTTAAAATCCCCGACTCGGCCGGGAATCGAACCCGGGACCCTCTGAACCCAAGGCCAATACGCTGATCATTCAGTCAACGAGTCGGACACTGTTACAGTTATTGATATTTTCCGTCTGTATAGATATATATAGGATACAATATATATCAGAAATGTGTGCTTGAAGACTGTTGCGTGGAGTATGGAATTGTAGTGAAGTAAACACGGGCAAAAACTGAAGCAGGAAGAAAGTGAATACACTCCTCTGCAAATGTAAAACAATTTAGTCTGTTGAAAATGAATTATAACACCTATAACAAACGTGTAAGGAAACCACACTATTAAACAAAGAATGGCATGTTTCGTTCTAGAAATAACGCCGTCAGAATCTATCAAATAATACTTTTTTAAATTGATGAAAATTGTTTAGATATATAGAAACATTTATGTTTACATTCTGTTCATACCCGTTGAAACTTGAATGTTAGAAATTAAGTGCTCCAGTGTACGTCCTCTGTCCTTGCTTCGTCATTGGCGAGAGGGCAGTTGGCTAATTTTTCGTTAACTTCCCGTTACGCCATATTCTGCTTGATGACGTCTACTTTGAACTGTGCTTTTAGCTTTGTTGTTATTGTTATTATTGTTATTATTATCGCATTTTAATTGTTCTGGAAATTGTATAGAGGTTGTTTGATGAGTATCTTTTGCTTTATTTTACAAATGCTTCACGACGCACGAGCACACATAGGTCTTATGGCGACGATGGGATAGGAAAGGACTAGGAATGGAAAGCAAGCAACCCTGGACTCAACTAAGGTACAACCGAGAAAACCACCCTCAGGGCTGCCGACAGTCGGGTACTTGAATCAAACCCCACAGCCACTTGATGAATATTTAATGATCAGGCTAGTTTACCAGTCCCCCGGGGAGCCTGTTAACCTCTAGAGAGCGCGTCCCAAGTGGCGGATAAGAGGCCCACAGAAATGGTGGGCTGGTACAGACACCACTGAAATGAACCCGTGGACGAACAGGCAACCCAATTCTTGGGAACTTCATAATACTGATAAACCGTCTCTCCAGGGGTCATAAAGAAGGAGGGCCGTAGCTCAGCGTAGTGAGTAAAGACTTCAACGGCATCTGCAGTAGAGAAGAAAGTCTTTGGTACAGTGTAGATGGCGGAAGTGGCAGCCCAGGGCTCAGGATGAAATGAGTTAAAGGTATCTGTCCCAATTAAGGGTCAGATAGCAGTCGTAGAGTCTGTTCCAGATGGGGAGGCTACGAACGGCGTCTATACTCCACGTTAGGGGCGCCCAAATTATATGCTGGCAGCAACTCTAAAATGCCTCCAAAGATAAGTGGAGTGACACATCGGTTGGAGCGTCAATCAAATAAAGGCCATGCCAAGCGGATCATATGCTAGGGCGATCCTCATTTCAAGCAATGCGCATCGTCCTCGCCTGAATGACGTGAAAAATATGCAAGGGGTACCCATGTACGGAGTGGGCTAATGAAGCGAGTCCATCATCTCCCACTAGCAACCATCAATGTTGGAACGCTCACCGGAAGAAGTGGCGAGCTTACAGACACTCTGGAAACCGGTGTGTGTATATATTGCCTGCATTCAGGAAACAAAATGGAAAGGTTCAAATTCATGAGAAGTTGGCGTAGGTTACAAGGCAATCTACCATGGCGCAAGTTCAACTTGGAATGGTGCTGCGGTAGTTGTCGGTTAAAAGCTGCGAGACTTTGTGATTCAGCTTCATCGTATATCAGATCGGATTATGTCGATCAGGATCGACTCGTTAATAATGAATATGCGAGTAATCTCCAGCTATGCTCCACAAACTGGATGCCTTTATCGGGATAAAGATTATTTCTGGTAACAATTTGGCACTTACATACAAGCAGGTTCTCCTGAGGAGCATATATTTATTGGTGCTGACCTAAGTGAACAAGTGGGAGAGGCCAAGGATGGATACGCCCAGTGTCACGGTGACTATGGCTACCGAAGTAGAAATGACGATGGCTATAGGATTCTAGACTGCGCTGAAGCCCATCACCTAATCATAGCCAATACAAACTTTAAGAAATGACCTACCCACCTCATAACCGCTACCAGTTGATAATGGTCCACTCAGATTAACTATTGGCTGATGCATAGGATGACCTCATGATAGTAACAAATGACAAGGTAATTCCGTCTGATAACATAGCCGCACAGCATCGCCTGATTGTTCTTGATGTGAAAAATATGGGACAGCTACGTTCAACAAGCGTCCGTATGACAAGCCCAGATGAGATGAAACGGTGAATACTAACACATCAGAGAGTGCAACTGCTATCGAAGTTGAGTACGTATGACGTAAATACTGACCAGCCAGCTGAGACCATGTGAAATGGAATCACTGATCGTATACCCGGGGCAGCAGCTGAATCACTTGGCAAAACTAAACCATGGAAACAGTTCATCGATAAGCAGACTTGATGGTGGAACGAGGACGTTCTGCTATCCATCAAAGCAAAGAGAGGAGCTTTTAAAACCTGGCGACAAACAAGACTTAGTGAATATCTCTAGCGGTATAAAACGCTCAGATCATCTGCAAAACATGTCGCCGCTACTGCAAATAAATACTATTGCCAGGAGATTTATAATCAGTTGGATACATCAGATGGAGCAAACAAAGATTTATCGCCTCGTCAAATCCCGTCATAGAGCGACCCAAGACCTTGGTCATGCCATGCAAATCAAGGACAACAATCACCAAACCCTACGTGACCAGACTGCCATCCTTCACAGGTGGAGCGATTATTTTAAGGGTTTGAGTTATGAGGAATTTCTCCGTCCACCGTTAGTATGCGGATGCCAAATTTATGGACCTATCCCAGCCATTACCATTCAAGAAGTCTTAGGGTCTATTGAAATCATGAAGAATAACCAAGCACCAGGACCAGACGAGATACCATCCTAGGTCTGGAAGATCCTCGGATATCGTGGAGCTGAGATTCTCATGAAGCTATTTAACAGATTTCCCCACTGTGGTAGATTACCTGCAATACCAGCACTAGAATCGCTATGTGGAAAACTAAAGGCGATGTTGTTGAATGCGTCAATTACCGATCAATACGTTTATTATGTCAGATGATGAAGATTTTTTAACGTATCCTTGATCGTCGCCTAAACACCAATGCGGCTTTGTCAAAGGGGTCAGTACAATTGACGTTATTCATACAGACCGTCCGTTGGTGGAGAAACATAGAGAGAAGAACAAACCTCAACACCTAGCTTTTTTGGACTTAGAAAAGGCTTTTGACCGGATACGACATACGCTTATTTGGAAAGATCTCCGATCCTATAATGTTCCAGAAGCCTATGTCCGTTGGACCTAAATTTTCTATGACAAATTCACCATTGTGTTTCGCTGTCCGATAGGGATCTCAACCTCATTTCTTATCAATGTTGGGGCTCCTCAGGGTTCAGCACTGTCACCTCTCTTATTTAACCTACGTATGGGCACAGTCACAGCTGACATCCAGGCGCCATACCCGTGGACCATCTTACATGCTGATGATGTGTTCCTTGAGGATCAGTCCTGAAAGAATCTCGAAAATCTCCTGCAAATTTGGAAATGCCGTTTAGGGGAATATGGCTTGCGCATTAACATCACTAGAACGGAATATGTTCAATGTGGATTGTGGACTGCTGATACTCTTCACATTGACGGACAAGGCCTAGTTAAAGCCAACCAATTTACATACCTTGGATCACTCACCACCTCAGACGGAAAGACGTGTACAGACACCCGAGTACGAGGAAATGTTACATGGCTGAAGTGGTGTCAGGTCACTGGTGTATTATATAACAAGAAAATTCCCACCCGCCTGAAAGGAAAAGTCTAAAAATCCATGGTCCGACCAGTTGCACTCTATGGGTCGGAATGCTGGCCTGCAACTAAGAAGCGTGAGCAGGTTTTACATGGTATGGAGATGAAAATGTTACGTTATTCACTGGGTTTTACAAGACTGGACCATGTCAGAAATGAAGAGAGCGAAGGCGAGTGAGAGAGGCATATATCCCAGAGAAGATGCAAGAAGCAAGACTGAGATGGTATGGTCATGTAGTCCGAAGCCCTGCAGACTCAATGATACATAAAGCCCTCGATCCCGAGGTCGTCCCAAGATGCGATGGTTCGACAGCGTCAAGGAAGACATGCGTGTTGTAGGCATCACTGAAGGTGACGCTCTTGATCGCAGGAAGTGGAGGAGTGGAGGATGGTGTGCTTAAAAGCAAACCCTGCACCAATGCGGAACTAAACGTTAGGGAAGAAGAATAAGGCTAGTTTACCAGTAGTTTTCCGTTACGTCATTTCCTGGTGCATTTTATACTGCTGTCAACGCCATTCGTGGAAGTGTATCTGTAATTATTATTATTATTATTATTATTATTATTATTATTATTATTATTATTATTATTATTATTATTATTATTATTATTATTATTATTATTCCCGATGAGTCCTGCTAAGGGTGACGTGCCAATTTCAAATCAATTGTTCATACTTTGTTGTTTTCTGTTCAGTTCCTTCCAATATTCTTTCATCTTTTCACTATGCTGTTTCTTTCTGTCCTCGGATCACTTCGTACTAGTGTTGGCTACTGAATGTATGATTCGAAGCAGTGTATGGATTCATTCAAGTGTCCGAGTGAATCGATTCACAGGAACGGCGAGCTCACGGCACACGATTCAGCTTACTCCCAGCGGACAGTGCTGACTGGCGCACTCACTGGACGTTGACGGGTAGCCGAGCTTCCGCTGCAGCGAGACTGTGAATCATGGCACATCGAAAGAATCGTGAACGAGCGCGGCTCAGTGAGACACAAGATACACACGGCTCCTTATTGGCTCACTGGACACGCGGAGAGCCGAGCTTCCGCTGCAGCGAGACATACAGTGAGCCATCGCACACCGAAAGAATCGTGAACGAGCGCGGCTCAGTAAGACACAAGATACACACGGCTCCTTATTGGCTCACTGCAGCGAGACATACAGTGAGCCATGCTACACTGAAAGAATCGTATGCTATAATGGACTCTCGAGCTCAGCTCATTTGAAAATAATACCCATTTGCATTCACTGTCCTCTTCTTACAGGGAGGTTTAAATAATAGATGGATTTATTTGCAGTGTTAAAAAGGTAGTCACAACGTAATTCTGAAGTAGCTAGTAAGTAGGTAGGCTATTAGGTTATACTATTTATAAGTTTAATGAATCTTAGTATTATAACTTAGTTGACATTTGACAATTAAACTCGACTCTAGCCTGCCCTATGACTATGAGTCATGCTCATGACCACTCAAAAGTACCTGTTTTATATTGGGAAGAACGGCTCAGTATTCTCTCAGTTCATATGTCACATCGTTGCACAAGACTTCAATCATATGTGGACAGACGCAATAACAGTATGTTGAATCAGAAAACCAGCGGGCTACTGTACATCTCGGGTAGCCTATACAAAATATGACTATTAAAAAAAATCATCAGCTGATAGAAAAATACTTTTTTTTAAATGACTGAGCGAGTTGTCGTGCGGTTAATATCGCGTGGCTATGCGCTTGCATTCGGGGGATGGTGGGTTCGAATCCCACCGTCGGCAGCCGTTACGATGGTTTTTCCGTAGTTTCACCATTTTCACACCAGGAAATGCTGGGACTGTACCTTAATTCAGGTCATGGCTGCTACCTTCCTAATCCTAACCTTTCCCACCCTACGTCGCCGGAAACCTTCGATGTAATAGAGTAACTAGCATTTTTTCTAAGAAAGGAGTTCATAGCATGAAGACCAAATGGCAGCTGCGAGCACTGAATGCTGTTGCTGCTGTCTTACCAGCACATACTACACAGATGCAGTAGGAGCGGTGACCAATTAGCCGTGAATCGGATCACTGTATCGATTCAGTAACATGAACGGAATCAAATGAATCGATTCAGTAAAATGAATCGAATGTCCCATCACTACTTTGTACCAGGTTTCTTATTCAGTCTTCCTTGGAATCCTTCCATACTTACTATCCTCTTTCTAAAAATCTCTCTGTCCATAGTTTCTTCTTCTCTTATTTCGTTCTAAATCTTTATTTACTTTTTGATTCAAGCTAGTTGTTGCCTTTTTGTCCCAAAGGTACTTGAAAATCCTTTTTTTGTTAATCTGGAATCATCCATTCTATAAACATGTCCAAAAATTGCAATCTCTTCTTATGGTTTTTGTTATGTTGTCTATGTTCCTGTATATTTCGTAATTAGATCTAAATTTCCATACTTCTGTTGTTTCCACAGGGCCTAAGATTTTTTTCATATTTCTCCTTTCTAGTAACTCAAGTTTATCTAATCGATATTTTAGTACCAGGCATTCATTTGCATATAGGCATTCCGGTTTCACAACTGTAGTGTGGTGCCTTATTTCAAGATTTTTAGATAGACACTTTTTGTTATAAAATTATTTGTGATACCATACGCTGTTTCAATCTTCTGTACCCTTTCTTCTACTGCAGATTTGTCTGAACCATTTTGTTGAATTATTTCTCCCAGATATTTGATTGTCGTTACTCTTTCCACTGGACCAATTTCTGATGCCAAAATTTTGGAGCGTTCTTGATGTCTGTAATAAATTTTGTTTTTTCTACGGAGATTCACAAACCTGTCTTGTTGGCTATTTCTTCCAAGAGACTGATTTGTGTTGTTGCACTTGTTAAATTTTCTGACATTATACCGGTAGAAAAATCGTCTCCAAATGCCAGGCAATTTATTTCAATGCCTTTTTTTCCTCCCCAAAGTTACCGGCAAAATGACATGTTCTTTAAGCTTTACATTCCAAATACTTACAATTTTCTCTAGAACACAGCTGAATAGAGGGGTTGACAAACCATCACCTTGCCGTACCTCTGTATTTATCTTAATAGGTTTCGACCGGAAAGGTGTACGCTTGTTGCATAATTTAATCTAGCCAGCCCATTAAATGCACATTAAACCATCCATATACTATTTCCGAAAGAATTAAAATACAACAACAATAATAATAATTATTATTATTATTATAATGATAAGAAGAATAAGAAGAAGAAGAAGAAGAAAGATCCTACACACCATACTTGGCTCAACCTACAAAATGGCATCTATATTAGAAAATCCAGGCAAGAAGTATACTCTAAGATAGAGAAGATCACGGACACAATGCGCAAAGGCAGAGTTCGCTTCTACGGTCATAGGCTATACGACGGATGGTCGACTCTAGATGGACGAAACGTGTCGTCAGTATATTTGACTCAAAACCATAAACGGCAATGCCATGGTGCGTTCATATCAAGAAAGATCTTAAATAACTGGGCCTACAAGCAGAAGATGCACAAGACCGAAATCTTTCCAGAGCAGCCATCAAAACCTTTGGGACGTTCCGGGACGAAAAACGGGCAACTGGTGCTAAATGGACAGAAGAACGTCGTGCTAAACACAGTGAGCTAATGAAGACGATATGGATCAAGCGAAAAATGAACAAATGCAAGAATGTAAAGTGAGGCTTATTGTGGTCCCTAGTTGGCCGATTAGCGAAGTTGAATGAAAGAAATAATAATAATAATAATAATAATAATAATAATAATAATAATAATAATAATAATAATAATAATAATAATAATAATAATAACAATAATGTCCGCCTCTGTGGTGTAGTGGTTAGTGTGATTAGCTGCCATCCCCGGAGGCCCTGGCTCGATTCCCGGCTCTGCCACGAAATTTGAAAAGTGGTACGAGTGTTGAAACGGGGTCCACTCATCCTCGGGAGGTCCACTGAGTAGAGGTCGATTCGATTCCTACCTCAGCCATCCTGGAAGTGGCTTTCCGTGGTTTTCCACTTCTCCTCCAGGCAAATGCCGGGATGGTACCTAACTTAAGGCCACGGCCGCTTCCTTCCCACTTCCTTGTCTATCCCTTCCAATCTTCCCATCCCCCCCCACAACGCCCCTGTTCAGCATAGCAGATGAGGCCGCCTGGGCGAGGTACTGTTCATCCTCCCCAGTTGTATCTCACGACCCAATGTCTCAGGCTCCAGAACACTGCCCTTGAGACGTTAGAGGTGGGATCCCTCCCTGAGTCCGAGGGAGAAACCAACCATGGAGGGTAAGCAGATTAAATAATAATAATAATAATAATAATAATAATAATAATAATAATAATAATAATAATAATAAAGCCAGGGACAGAACATTACATCACCTCGGACCAGGAATGAAAGAGGGCGTGCACCTGGAGCACTTCATTAGGGTAAGATCTAACATTCAAATTTTAAAGGGTATAAACACACTTTAGTCCGTCTCTGTGGTGTAGTGGTTAGTGTGAATAACTGCCATCCCCGGGGGTCCGTTTCCAATTCACGACTGTCACGAAATCTGAAAATTAGTACGCGGACTGGAAGGGTGTCTACACAGCTATTCTGATGTACAGAATAAGAAATTATGAAAGTACTGATTTAGGGCTATCATGATTGCTCAGTGAAATTTTCCATCGGAAGTTCAGGTGATCTCTACTCTGAGGTCGACACAACATGGTGCAACGTGTTTAGTATCCTAATGACCTTGCCTTCTTCCTCTTTTTGTACGATGATCGTTCCATTAATTTGCTAATGCACATGCACTATGCATATTAAAGCGTTAACACCATTGTATGTATGTTGTTACATTAATGGGAGTTGGAACATCAATTTTCAAGGCTTGATTATGAATACATCTCTACTCTTGTGCGTACACACAACGCGACCATTACCATCTGCCCTCATTGGTGAGAAAGGTATACGTTTGATGCATAATTTAATCTCATGAACGAAGAAACACTGATATTTAATATTCAGATACATCTCAGTTATTTATTTGCACTCTAAAACAATTTAACAGCTTCAACATATATATTTTTCTAATTGACTTTACAGCGATGACTCCTTCCAGGTTTATTTATGATTCAACATTCTAACATACCTGCAAGAAAACAACGCTATTAAACGACGAATAACATAACTGAGAAAACATAGTCAGATTATATCGAATCACATTTTTTTTACATTGATGAAATTTGTTAAGTAATGTAGAAACATTTATATTTAACTATTTTTATTTATTATTATTTCTCCTCCAGGCAAATGCCGGGATGGTACCTAACTTAAGGCCACGGCCGCTTCCTTCCCACTTCCTTGTCTATCCCTTACAATCTTCCCATCCCCCACAATGCCCCTGTTCAGCATAGCAGGTGAGGCCGCCTGGGCGAGGTACTGCTCATCCTCCCCAGTTGTATCCCCCGACCCAGAGTCTGAAGCTCCTGGATTCAGCCCTTGAGGCGGTAGAGGTGAGATCTCTCGCTGAGTCCGAGGGAGAAACCGACCCTGGAGGATAAACAGATTACGATACGATGCGATACGATATTCTGGATATAATTCGAATTGTTTAGAAATCATGAGTGCCATCTAATTTGATATGTCACTGATTTGAACAGTACGGTACTGTATGTATTGGAATCCTAAATTTCGTCTAATACGGCGAATGGAGATGATAATCTTCTCTCTATAAAAAAGGTTAACTCCGACTGGCTGTAACCAACGCCCAGCAAAAACTACTCGACATAAAGAAATGAAATTTTGGGGATACGTTTTATTATAGTGCAGGTGCTCACTAAGGGAGGATTTTTGGATATTCCGTCGCGAAGGGAATGCAAGGGTGGTGAACTGTTTAAAAGAGTGCATCTGTATCTAAAAAACTAAACAGTTTACAGACGTAAAAGTTTTTTATTTGGAATGCACTTTAAAAATAAATTAATATGTATTTTTTTTAATTCCCTTAAGGGGGCTAAAACTGATGAAAAAGGCGTTGGATAACTTTCATGATGATACTTATATCTCAAAAACTGAAGGCGTTACAGACATGAAAATTGGTATTTGTAATCTCTTTTAAAAGTAAAGAAACACGTATTTTTTTGTTTTCGGCAAATCCTCTTAATGTGGGGTGAACGGGAATGAAAATCGGGTGAAATTGTAAAATGAAAATATCAAGAGTAAATCTAAAAATTTTAAATCATACAGACCTGAACATCGGTATTTGGAATCTCCTGTAAATGTAAAGAAACATGCATAATTTATTTTCGGAAAATCCACTTCAGGGGAAATGAAAAAGTGGGTGAATTTTTAAAATGAGAATATCTACAGTATCGGGTGAGTCAGTCGCGCTTGACGCTTTATGCTGTTAGGCATCCCACCGAACGTCACTGGTGTCGTTATGATCTTTTCTACTTTGCTGTATACCAAGCAAAAATCGCATTTAATCACTCACTGCACCATTACCTTTGCAAAAACATGTACCGTATGCGACAAGCATTTTAACAATGCATTAAACTGTCATACGGTTATGCAAAAAGTACTTGCTAATTTTGAGCTTACAGTAGGGTATGAAATGACGCTAAAAGCAATGGCATACTGATATAAAACGTGTGTGCATTTGTGAAGCGGAAGTTATTAGGCTTTCTGGAAACCTGCACGCTGGAGTCGCCATAGTGTCAAAGGATAAATGCAGTGCTGTTAACACAGCTGCGTTTGAGATGTGGGATCGAATCACACTTGCGCCTATAAATTTTATTAGCATTTTGTACTTCGAGGATCATCCACAGAGCCAATGTGTGTGAATGCCCTCCCGTCGTGGGTTCATCATCATCTGTTTACCCTCCAGGTTCGGCTTCTCCCTCGGACTCAGCGAGGGATCGCACCTCTACCGCCTCAAGGGCAGTGTCCTGGAGTTTCAGACACTTGATCGGGGATACAACTGGGGAGAATGACCAGTACCTCGCCCAGGCGGCCTCACCTGCTATGCTGAACAGGGGCCTTGTGGAGGGTTGGGATGACTGGAAGGGATAGGCAAGGAAGAGGGAAGGAAACGGCCGTGGACTTAAGTTAGGTACCATCCCGGCATTCGCCTGGAGGAGAAGTGGGAAACGACGGAAAACCACTTCCAGGTTAGTGTGATTAGCTGCCACCCCCAGAGGCCCGAGTTCGATTCCCGGCTCTGCCACGAAATTTGAAAAGTGGTACGAGGGCTGGAAGGGGGTCCACTCAGCCTCGGGAGGTCAACTGAGTAGAGGTGGGTTCGATTCCCACCTCAGCTATTCTCGAAGTGGTTTTCCGTGGTTTTCCACTTCTCCTCGAGGCAAATGCCGGGATGGTACCGGTACCTAACTTAAGGCCCTCTTCATTGACTATCCATTCCAATCTTCCCATCCCTCACCAAGGCCCCTGTTCAGCATAGCAGGAGAGGCCGCCAAGGCGAGGTATTGGTCATTCTCCTCAGTTGTATCCCCCGACCCAATGTCGCAGGTTCCAGGACACTGCCCTTGAGGCGGTAGAGGTGGAATCCCTCGCTGATTCCGAGGGAAAAACCAACCCTGGAGGGTAAGCAGATTAAGGAAGGAAGGAAAGGATTTAAAAATAAAGAAGCACGTATTTTTTTGTTTTTCGGAAATTCCACTTAACGGCGGCTGAACAGGGGTGAAAATGGGGAGAATTTTTAAAATGAGTATCTCAAGAGTATATAAAAAAATGTAACAATCTACAGACGCGAAAATTGATATTTGGAATATCCTGTTGAAGTAAAGAAACAAGCGTAATTTATTTTCGGAAAATCCACTTAAGGGGAAGTAAAAAAGGGGGTAAATTTTTAAAAATAAACATCTCTATAGTATAGTTCAAAAACTTAACATGTTGTTGACGTAAAAATTGGTGCTAATAATTGCTTTAAAAATAATGAAGCACGTATTTTTTTTCTGATAAACCACTTAAGGGAGTAAAGAGGACAGAAGATGTTTTTTAATTTTAATATTTTATTCATTTTATTTTATTTTATTTATTTTATTATGGGGTATTTATTTTTATTAGGATACTGATATCTCAAAAACTGATGATGTTACAGACGTGAAAATTGGTATTTGGAACACTTATTTTTTGTTTCTTTTTCGAAAAATCCGCTTAAGGGGACTTGAAAATACGTGAAATAGGGGTTGACGTATTTTTATTATCATACTTATCCATATAAATAATATCGTAATGACCGTTTATCTGTACATTGACTATTTTGGCGAAATTATCCTACAGTTCTCCCTTTCAGATGAAATAATGACCATTTGGACATGTTTTAGCTTTCCTTTCCTGAAAGTCCTCATTTTTACCCCTCTTCCCAAATTCAGAACGGCGGCACAATCTGCCAGACGAGATAGAAAATTGAAATTTGACAAAATTATAGGTTTTAGCCTGTTACCGACGCAAAAATTGATGTTTAAATGTTTCACTTTTTGCCCTCGGAAAGTATCGAAATACGGAGGTAATTTTAATGCCGGTTCAGACCTTCGTTTCGATGTATTTAGTGGCTAAGCGGTAAATCGTATCACAAAACGGATGGCACGATCTTAGTTCAGTTTTGAGTAATCTACACCTTTGGTCCTGTGACGTTTTATCGTATCTCTATCCCTCATGCGTTAGATTTGACTGTGTTTCTCCACTGTACGCAAATTTTGCCATTTTTCCACGGATAATTCATGTTTGACACACTTATAGGAAATACGGGATCTTCAAATTCGGAATCAACTTTGGCCCTTTCAGTAGCCATATGGTGAGACATATTCTATCTTTCCAGCTTTCACAAAAGTATCCATAAAGTAATGCAGTGTGTGAAAACTTTACCCAAATTTCTCCCTATTCAAAGTTTGTAGCTCAGTCAGACCCATAAATGGAAGAGATACGAGAATATGTCATGGGATCAATCATTTAAACCGCTAAATGTGACGCCATATGGTGCAATCCGTTTGTCGATATACCGTACCGTTTAGCAGCAGTTAATCTGATAATATCTGCAACATTGTAAACATCCATATACTTTCGTAGTCGATCTATATTAATTGAAGTCGATTTGTAGCGATCTAGAAGGGGTGTGTCTGCCATTATAATTTTTACTTTACAAATCGATAGTGACTCTCAGCATGAGGGCATCTGATATTGTAATCAATACTGCCCATATCGTCTTCGACTGGCAGTAGGAAGGGGGTTCTTCTCCAACTCCTTTGTAACTGTCATTAATAAGGAGGATCTACCATTGTAATTAACTGGCAGAAGGCAAGGGAGCATGCAATTTTCTTCAAAATTCCCCTACCCCATTGTGTCTGGAAGTAAGAAATCGATTGCGACCACACAGTAGACAAAGGGATCTTCTATTATAATGAAAACTTCTTAACTCGATTGTGAATTTCAGTAGGCAAATGAACCTTCCATTATCCTCACAACTCCGAAACTCACACTTTACACTGAAAACAAAGTATGGGGTCCTACCCGTGCTTTTTCTAGGATAACGCTAAGAGACATACAATTTTTAAAAATGTATTCAGTGCGTGTACAGTAATTTACTTCGATATCCGTATACAATATAGAATACCGTAGCGAAGCACGGGTACATTTGCTATCACAGTATATGACAATGTGTCTTATCATGATGCGCAAGATCTTATGTCAGAAATGTCGACAGGCACCCAAAATTATACAGTAAAAATATTTAAAAGTATTTTAACACCCGTCATGGAGAAAGTGATAAACACATGTAGACAGATAAATAAATGTACCGGAAATCGACTATTATTCCACAAAATAATATCTAATAAGACATTATGAAGTAAATTATCACATTTGTTTCTTCTTATTCTCTTTACTTTCTTGTTAGAATCAATAGAACTGTCTTCTTTGATTATTTTCTGAAATAATATTTTACATAAAAATGAAATTTAATTTATAAGGGCTGCTTAATATGCCTGTTTTTAAATGAGTGTTGATGAAAAATGTATGCGTGGGTAATGTTACAATATGACATAATCAGTTGATTTGAATTTCAGTGTGGAGGAGTCATTGCTGATATATAACGCAGGTGCATTTCCCACGCTTTTGGTCGTTCTCAAGGGATTGGATAAGGCCCGAATCAGAGGTACTAGACTAAAATATCATATACACACCTGGGAGAAAAGAGAATTATCAAGATTTCTTAAAAATATTATTCGAATGATTCACTTTGAACCCTAGAGTCACAATTTAAGTATATGTATTATGATTATTTTATTTATTCTCATGGCATGGGAAGTTTAAAAGTAATATAACAAGGTCTGGAATATCTTAGTGCTTGTGGCATGAAGAAGATTCTTCCCCAAAACCTTTCAACTGAAATAATGAAATACATAAATGAATAAATGCATAAACACTCAATCAAATAAGGAACGCAACAATTGTATATTAGCTCACAAGGGAAAAGGGAGTGGATAGGATAAAATATCCTCCTCAATCGACCTCAATGGCACAGTCGGTCAGTAGTTGCATTTATATTCCGAATATACTGGATTGGACCTTAGTTGAGGTCGGTAGTTTGAGTATAAACTCGGTAACTCTGTGTAATTGGTATCCAGAATGTTAAACGAAGTAGAATGGAATATAACCCAATAAAATTATTTATTATTATCTCAATTCACTCAATTTATGAGTATTTCGTGCACGAATCTCTATAAACATCAGCTGTCGCGTGGATAGCTCATGTATGACATATATGATATTTTCTTGCCCCACTCAGCTGACCGTTACTTAATCATTTCCCCGAAGTTAAGTTGTTCATTCATCAAGATGGGCTGACGCATTATTCCAGTCTTCTCTTCTGACATGTATTTCCTTTCAGAGATTCTAAGAAACACGCCTATTTCCAACTCGATTTACGACCTCGATTTACGATGGCTTGAAAGAAAGTAGAAAATTTTCTTTTTCATAAAATGTGCTTCAAGCCATCCTTATATTAATCATCAGCATCAATGGTTTCGATTAGAGGGAATGACGGAAGTTGTATCCTTTGTCGCTTTTATTATTCTTTTAAGGTATTCTTCGTAGGAATACCTAGCAGTTGCAACCGACATTATGTTTTCTATTCTGTGTGATATACTCTCCGATCTTCTTCTATCACAATCAAAGTTTATACGTGAACTTTTGCGATCTGCCGGGCTTGATAGCTCAGATGATAGAGTGCTAGCCTTCTGACGTAAAGCTGGCGGGTTCGATCCCGGCATAGTTCGGTGGTATTTGAAGTTGAATACGACAGCCTCATGTCAGTTGACATATTGATATATAAAAGAATGCATGCAGCAGCACAGCGTCTCCGAAAACCTTGAAAGCAGGAGTTTTCTCCTGCAGTTCTTTTACGTGCCAGTACATCTAACGGCACAAGGCTGACGTATTTGAGCACCTTCAAACACCACCGGACTGAGCAAGGATCAAACTTGCTAAGCTGGGCTCAGGCTAGCGCTCTACCAGCTGAGCTTTTCATTCCGGCGGAGAAGTAGCTATTGGGACCTAAACCTAATGACACTATTATTATTATTATTATTATTATTATTATTATTATTATTATTATTATTATTATTATTATTATTATTATTAAAGTATGAAGGCTTTCACGGCCGGTGTCAATATAATAAAATTCTTCCGGGCTGTTATGCCGTGGTCCACTCCTCTCGCTTCTCCCAGACGTTTCGACTACTGCTGCGGTAGTCATCTTCTGTGGCGTCGTGTAGATACGCGTATTTTATTATATTATTATTATTATTATTATTTCGTTTCACCCTCGTTGGGGTACGTTGAAGCAATCATTTATCTGTGTGTAGTTTTTTACTCAGTGCCCAGTATTTCTTCATTCTTTCTGATCTACGATTCTTCTCATCTTCTGAGGTAATAGGTTTGGCTTCTAATGTAGATTTGTCTCGAAACTTTATATTTTAGTCTTTAGTTATTACTTTAGTTGTGAATTTTCTGTCATTTTAAATTCTACTCGGTCTTCTTCAGTTTCTTTAAACCAGTTGGGTTTTGTTTTGCTGCAACGGAAGAAGTCAAAGATTTCTTTGCTTAATCTATTAGGATTCGTTCTGGGAAGGTGACCGTCAAAATTTATCCTTCATTGTCGCATAGTATCTGAGTTTTCCAATTTTCTTGTAGAGTATTTCATTCTTGATGTACATTACCTTATTACCCTGAAATTTTGTTCCAGTACCGGTCAAAAGTTTAGGACCACATTAAAAAATCATGAAGTTCCATCTAGGACCTACAATTTTGCTACTAGACCTCTGTCTTTCTTTTCCTGAGCTCTTGCATCTAATATTATATTTATTTCCGGATTTCAGTGATTTACGCCAAGTTTTGTATAAGTTATACAATTTTAACTGTTGGAAGGTCACATCAGAAAGTCAACATTTTTGGAAATATTATGTATTGTATCCTCTAATTGGTTTCAAGTATCACCACCAAGATTCTTTTAGAGACTTAGCAATAGTTAGGGGTCATTTTAGTATAAATATAACAATTCCTAAAAAATGCGGCACTCATTTCTGAGCGTTTATTTTTTCTCAAACCAGCGCTAAAACAGTCAATTTTACCTTGTTCTTGTCATAGGTCTCAGTGTGAGCTTTGATCATCAGAAATGTCTTCTTGGATGCCGTCCGCAGAGTGCAAATGAAACTCTCAGGGCATATAAGTTTGACGCCGATAGCTCATCCTGAGACCTTGGGCCATACATGCCAAAGGCAAAGAAAAATAAACAATTTTGGCCCCGGTTAAAAAAAAAAAATATGCAAAAAACCGGTGCCGCGTATTTTCGGAATGTTTGTTTATATTAAAATGGCCTCCACCTATTGCTAAGTCTACAGAAAAATCTTGGTGGTGATACTTGCAACCAATAAGAGTATTCAGTACATTTTATTACCAAAATATTTTAATTTTTGGTGTGACCTTCCAAGAGTTAAAATTAATTAATTCTACAGTATATGGACTAAGTCAATGAAATCAGGCGACATATATCCTATTGGATATGAGATATCATAAAGAAAATTACAGAGGTCTAGTGGCACAATTTTAGGTTCTAGATGACATTTCGTGATTTCATTTGACCGGTACTGTGTGATCTTTCTTAGAATTTTCCTTTCGTTTAGCTCGAGTTCCTCCTTTGAAATTCACGTTTAGTGTTCCTGCTGCGTATGGTGCTTCTGGTTTAATCACTGTTCTATAGTGGTTAATTTTGGACCCCCATTATTATTGAACCGGAGGTATTGTACCGTGCATTTAAAATTAGCGCCTTGTAGAATGCCAACTATAACAGGAAATCTGAAACTCATTTCGGAAATAGTTTTAACATTTCCCGACAGATGTTGCTACTGTCAAGTTATGGGTACCCTCTGGGGTGAAGATGAACTATTAATTTCCAAAGTAACTTTGTGTATGAAGATTTCCTAAACTGAATTGTTTATAGTTTCTTCTGGAGTTCTTATGTTATCAACATTTCTATCTCTTCCCGTCAACTTAATATGTTAACAAATGAAAAATTTTGTTCATTTATTTAAGTAGGCAATCACTGTTTTCGATCTTTATTTGATTGTCCAATGGAAATTGGGGGTGTGTCAGGGTTTCAGCGCATAGAAATCGAGAACCTTCCTCTCCGCTATAAAAGCTGGGACATTTCGGGGCATATAGACTTACTGATCGCTCCAGTCTAGAGGTTGAGAGCGTGCCCATAGAGGAGGCAGGGGATGCCTCGCCCATCTCGGGAAGGCCCATCAGCTCAAGGTAATGGCAGACGGTTTGTAAACATCTAGAAGTCTCAGAAAGATAGTTCGAGGGGAAGGTTTCCAATTTTTTGTAATATAACATTTATTTTCCCTATGTAAATTTCGAACTTTAAATATAAATTATATCAAGTCAAAAGAATTTAACCGAACTTAGGGAATAAAGAGTGAGATACCCTCTTGTATTCCCTCTCAACTTGATATTGAGGTGACTATGATTTTGTAACCTTTAAATCTATCTCTTAAAACTTTATTTATTTCTTTTTAAGGCAAATAAGACTGTTGAGCCGATAAGACAGTGAATACTGTTTGTTTTTGTTAAATGTAGGTTGTGCGTTTGATAGGCCTGGAACGTAAACATTTTAGAGAATTGTCTCCTACAGTATAAATCTGTAGAGCAAAGACGCTCTTCTTACTGATGTAAAAATTGGGAGATCCGTCTCCTTGACTGTTGGTTGAATGGAGCATTAGTGTTCATGTAAAATTTGTAACTAGGAGCTTCTAGTTCAGGTTGTTAAATAGTGGCTCGTGTTAATTATTCTGTTTTTTCCCCCTAATATTTTTACCCAATCTCACGAGCTAGGCCATGTACCTGAAATGTGTTATTTGCTTAGCAAAGTGCAAAGTTTGAAAAGAAAAGAAGAAAAGGAAGACGAATTATAGCTCAAATTTTAAAGTATTAATCTTTCGACTTTTGTATATCCATCCTTTCATGCCCACACCTTCTTTCACCTCTGCGTTCCACTGAATCCCCGGAACAATTATTATTATTATTATTATTATTATTATTATTATTTGATGCCCGCAATTGATTTTAACTATATCTGTTTCTCATATTCAAAAAACATTATTTGCAGTGTTCTTTGGAGACATTTAAAATGTATGCATAATGTGAAGACTGATTGCAGATATTTGATGTGTTATTATATCTAATTTTATTTCAGTGCTGCTAACACTCTACAGATAAAATGGCTGACGGTTCCCTTTTAACAACCTATGAACTGTCAACTGGTAATCCTATTTCATCTTCCCGATATTTTTATTTTTCGAATGATCGGATCTCTTCCATTTTCATTTTTCATCAGTGTTAAGAGTGGATGGTTGCCCGTTTCTACTTAAAAGTAATCACAAACTACCAGCATCTAAGTTAATCTCTGGTGTAACTCATGGTGTAGGTGTAACGTGATTCCCTATCACCCAGAGGCCTTGGGTTCGATTTCTGGCTGGTCCAGGTTAATTAATTCTGGAATGAGGACTTAAACGGAGTTTCCTCGTCCTCGAGAGACCAACTCAGGAGGCAGCGGACCTGGTCAAGAAACACAAGCATTCCTTGCAAGCGAAGACCCGATGGGCTGTTGAGCTATGTTCCATTTATGACTTTTTTGTTTTCTGGGGTGATTATTAGTTCTATTTGGACATTGACTGTCATTCAGAATGAAGATTAATTCACCTCAAAATCTACGCCAGGATACTGTTTGTACAATTACTCAATACATGTAAGCCTAGAGAACATTTTATAATGTACAAGGGGCTCACCATTTTTCTCTACACCTTCCATATTTCTGTAGAGAAAATGAAAATGAAAACCTGCAACCTGTTTTCCAGTCATTGACCGGGTAAGGGATGTAATGAATGAGGCTATTAGTGCGATGGGGTCGCACTTCCAAAGTGATCTGATCGATGCTATGAAATGAGAATGGAGAGTGTTGCTGGACTGAAAGATGACAGGGAAAGCCGGAGAAAAACCTGGCCCCCCTCCGCTTTGTCCAGCACAAATCTCACATGGAGTGACTGGGATTTGAACTACGGTATCCAGCGGTGAGAGGCCAACGTGCTGCCATCTGAGCCACAGAGGCTCTTCTGTAGAGAAATTATGGTAGGCCGACATAAATACTAATGCATACTTGCGCAGTGATAAAGGAAGTTTAACTCAGAAAACTTTAGTTCTACAATTCAGTAGTCTGACTATGTAAGTGAATTGTATCAGTTAACCAAAATAAATTTTTTAATGTACTCGCTAGGCCGGAAATATTTTAACTCTTAACATTACTCTCAACTTCTAAAGTATGTCTCAAACCACGGCGAATTATGTGCCAAATAACTAATAATAATAATAATAATAATAATAATAATAATAATAATAATAATAATAATAACGGAAATAGACAAAAGCGTGGGAAGGTGGGCTGGAAGCCAGACAAGGCTGCCGGAGCCCGTGTGTGACGCACCAAATTAGGCAGTCTTACCGCTGCAGAGGAGAAGATACGACGGTGAACAGTGGCAAGGTCACTGGCAGGGGTGTGCCTCAGCTCTCTGCCATCATCTAATGGCTATTATACGAGGAGAGGACAATCTTCATTACATCATATACCGAGAGACGAGCATCTTCACTGTTTGAAATGCCGAGAGAAGACTATCTCCAATGGCTCGTATACTGATAAAGGGCCATTTTCAACTTATTGAGATTTACGAATATACTGACAGAGCACCATATTCACTGGTTGATATTCCATGAGAGCATCATCCTTACTGGGTGATGTATTCAGACAGGACCCACTTCACTGGCTGATATGCTGAAAGGGAACAATATTCACTAGTTTATATACTGAGAGAGGACCATCTTCACTAGTTGATATACTGAGACAGGACCATCTTCACTAATTAATATACTGAGACAGGACCATCTTCACTAGATATACCGGGAGAGGAACATCTTCACTGGTTGATATGCTGAAAGGGAAACGTATTCACTCGTTGATGTACTGAGAGAGGATCATCTTCACTGACTGATGTTTTTAGACAGGACCATCTTCACTGGTTCATATACTGTGAGACGACAATCTTCCAAACCCCCCCCCATGGCACTACAGCCCTTGAAGGGCCTTGGCCTACCAAGCGACCGCTGCTCAGCCTGAAGGCCTGCAGATTACGAGGTGTCGTGTGGTCAGCACGACGGATCCTCTCGGCCGTTATTCTTGGCTTTCTAGACCGGGGCCGCCATCTCACCGTCAGATAGCTGCTCAATTCTAATCACGTAGGCTGAGTGGACCTCGAACCAGCTCTCAGGTCCAGGTAAAAATCCCTGACCTGGCCAGGAATCGAACCCGGAGCCTCCGGGTAAGAGGCAGGCACGCTACCCCTCCACCACGGGGCCGGCGACGACAATCTTCACTGGTTGATATACTGAGATTAGTCCATTCTGGATGATATAATGAACTGGGCCATGTTCACTGGTAGATGTACTGAGACAGGACCATCTTCAGCTGGTAGAGATATCTGAATATATACGTAGATTAGATCATCTTCAACTCATTGTGGCCTGAATATGGCGAGACAGGGCCATCCTTAACAGACTGAGACATTCGAATATACGGAGACAAGTCCACCTTGAATTGATTGAGACATCTGAATATACTGAGAATGTACCATTATTATCTGACTGAGATGCCGTATCTGAATATTGGGAGACGGAACCATCTACACCTCAGTGTGATATCTGAATGAGACAGCGCCATCTCCAGCTGATTGAGACATCTGAAGATACTAAACAGGGCCATCTCCTATTAGTTTAGGAATTTTCGTGGATATTTTTTCTCATTTCGGTTAATGGACCAGATCAGGTAAATATGGCTGTCAATGATAAGAATATTCTACTATGCACATGCTTATGTGTACTTGACCGAGCCATAGACCAGCGGGATATGGCATTTCTATTAGCGTACACCCCCTCCCCCCCCCCCAGTATATATCTGTAGCATGATTGAACCACTCTGTCCACTTCGATTGTGGTATTCGTCTTCCATTGTAGCCTAGATCATATTCGTAACCGAAATTATTCTATTATTTCCTCTATAGTTTACACGTTGTGTAAGCCTACCATCTACTGGCAGTTAATGTAATATATGATGAAGAGTCTCATCATCAATTTTTATCGCTGTAATTAGCATTCTCTCAGGTTCAGTGGTAGAATATCCCTCGACCTGACAAACGCGTATTGCCATAATTTCGCTCCACTCGGCCAGTGGCAGGGCCTTATACGAGAAGCTTGGACATGCTTTTTTTATTTCGTCACGATAATCAAATAAATATTTACCAGCCGTGAGCTTGCATCCGGGGGATAGTGGATTCGAACACCCATTTTCACGCCAGGCAAATGCTGGGCTGGTTATCAATCAATCAATCAATCAATCAGTCAATCAATCAATCAATCAATCAATCAATCAATCAATCAATCAATCAATCAATACTGCATTTAGGGCAGTCGCCCAGGTGGCAGATTCCCTATCTGTTGCTTTCCTAGCCTTTTCTTAAATTATTGCAAAGAAATTTGAAATTTCTTGAACATCTCCGTTGGTAAGTTATTCCAACCCCTTCCTATAAACGAATATTTGCCACAATTTGTCCTCTTGAATTCCAACTTCATCTTCATATTGTGATCTTTCCTACTTTAAAGGTACCACTCAAACTTATTCGTCTACTGATATCATTCCACGCCATCTCTCCACTGATAGTTCGGAACATACCACTTAATCGAGCAGCTCGTCTCCTTTCTCCCAAGTCTTCCCAGCCCAAACTTTGTAACATTTTTGCAATGCTACTGTTTTGTCGGAAATCACCCAGAACAAATCGAGGTGCATTTCTTTGGCTTTTGTCTGGTCCTTGAATCAAGTAATCCTGGTGAGGGTCCCATACATTGGAACCATACTCTAGTTGGTGTCTTACATTTGGCGTTTACCCGACAAAATTCATTGGTGCTCAGAAATAGGTCGCACATCAGAGTTCCGGCTTCTCTGCCATCTGGTCGAGTAAAACTTCACTGATCTGACCTGCACGTAAGACTGTCACCAAGATGGTAGATACCCTATCAATTATTTACCTTGCATTTTCTGAAATATTATTTCAAAGAAGTTGGAAATCTATCAAACACCTCACTCGATTCTTTATTATAATTCCTAATTTTTCTTCCTGTACATGAATATCTGCCCGAATTTGTCCTCATGAATTCCAAATATTACTTCACATTATGACCTTTCCTACCTTTAATAGACGCACTCTAGCTTAATCGTCCACTAATGTCATTCCATGCCATATCTCCACTGAAAGCTGAGAACATGCCACTTAATCGAGTAGTTCTTGTCGTTATTCCCGAGTCTTTCCAGCCCAAAGTTGCATCAATTTTATGACACTACTCTTTCGTCTGAAATCACCCATAATAAAATTTTCAATTCTCGAATCAAATAATTCTGGTATGGGTACCATACACTTGAACCATTCTCAAATTGAGGTCGTATAAGAGACATATACGACTCCTTCTTTATATCCTTACTACAGTCTCTAAAAATTCCCTCATGTCCACGTGAAGAGTACTGTAACCTTTGTTTATAACCACGTTAATCATTACTCCGACGGTCATTCCTTACATTTGAAACAAAGTACTTACTTAGATCCCTGTGAGGTACATTTACCCCATCAACACAGTAATTAAAACTGAGTAGACGTTTCCTCTTACAACCTGACTCTTAATCCCCTTTAGCATCACACAGTTGTCTGCTGTCCATCTCATAACATTATTGAGGTCCTTTAACTGTTATTCCAGTCTTTCATATTTCATTTTATGTCTTCTTCTTCTTTTCTTAATCTGTTTACCCTCCAGAGTCGGTTTTTCCCTCGGACTCAGCGAGGGATCCCACCTCTACGCCTCAAGGGCAGTGTCCTGGAGCTTCAGATTCTTGGTCGGGGATACAACTGGGGAGGATGACCTGTACCTCGCCCAGGCGGCCTCACCTGCTATGTTGAACAGGAGCCTTGCGGGGGGATGGGCTGATTGGAAGCGATAGACAAAGGAAGAGGGAGGGAAGCGGCCGTGGCCTTAAGTTAGGTACCATCCCGGCATTTGCCTGGAGGAGAAGTAGGAAACCACGGAAAACAACTTCCAGGATGGTTGAGATGGGAATCGAACCCACCTCTACTCAGTTGACCTCCCGAGACTGAGAGGACGACGTTCGAACCCTCGTACCACTTTTTAAATTTCGTGGTTTAGCCGGGAATCGAACCCGGGCCACCGGGGGTGGCAGCTAATCACACTAGCCACTACCCCAAAGAGGCGTTACGTCCTTTTACTATTTATTTTACGTCGTATCAACACAGATAGATCCTATGGCGACGATGGGATAGAAATGGGCTAGGACTGAAAAGGAAGCGACCATAGCCCACCATTTTCTCGGCGTTAAAATGGGAAACCACGGAAAGCCATTATCAGGGCTGCGGACAGTTTTTTACTTATATCACTTAGCCTATATAGGCCTACATAAGAAATCACAGAGGACAAATAATACAGCCTTGAATCCCCACTTTCATAGTTACGTGTCTCAATTGACACCAAGTAAATTGAAAGTCGTCTTATAAAGTGTCAGCAACATGATAACTGTGGGCATATTATTATTATTATTATTATTATTATTATTATTATTATTATTATTATTATTATTATTATTATTATTATTATTATTATTATTATTATTATTATTATTGAAATATCAACCACGTCACTTAGATTACCCCAATGATCTTTCCAAAGTACTTCGAGTGAACACCGTGCGAATAAAATATAGTGTAGAAAAAATACATTTAATGAAAAGTAATGTGGATTCAAGTAGGTCAGCACCTCTTTAAGGAAGAACTCAGAAGTGCTAGATGCTTAAATAGACCTGGGACGTAGTAAGGGTAAGTATTCACACGGGATTGCCTTATCTCCTCGTGGAAGTCATAACAACTATTCGTAACTACTCAGTGGATAGACCTATGTTGTTCAATTACATTTGGGCTCATGGAACCGGATAACAACAATTTAGCAAATGGTCTTGTAGCTCTTAATGATTACTGCTTCCTCCGTGAAACTTGAGCGGGTAGGTTTCTATCTGCATGCCTCCCGTATTCGCTGACGAGTCTCGTAAGTAACATCGAAGAGCGGGGAGCGGCTAGCAGATACAGCCGTGATTTTACAGTATGATATTACAGAAATAAATATTATTATTATTATTATTATTATTATTATTATTATTATTATTATTATTATTGAAATGACGTATGGCTTTTAGTGCCGGGAGTGTCCAAGGACATGTTCGGCTCGCCAGGTGCAGGTCTATTCTTGATTTGATGCCCGTAGGCAACCTGCGCGTCGTGATGAGGATGAAATGATGATGAAGACGACACACACACACACACCCAGCCCCCGTGCCAGTGAAATTAACCAATTAAGGTTAAAATTCCCGACCCTGCGGGGAATCGAACCCGGGACCCCTGTGACTAAAGGCCAGCACGCTAACCATTTAGCCATGGAGCCGGACAGTATTATCATTAACATTTTGTTACAAATTGCTTTACTTCGCACCGAGACAGATAGGTCTTATGGCGACGATGGGATAGGAAGGGGGTAGGCGTGGGAAGGAAATGGCCTTAATTAAGGTACAGCCTCAGCATTTGCCTGGTGTGAAAATGGGAAACCACGGAAAACCATCTTCAGGGCTGCCGACAGTTAGGTTTGAACCTACTATCTCCCGATTACTGGATACTAGCCGCAATTAAGCGACTGCAACTATCGATCTTGGTAACATTAATACTGTACACGGTTATCACTATTAGCTGCCATCCGGGTGACCCAGGTTCGATTCTTAGTACTGCCAGGAATTTAAGGATGTCAGGAGATGGTAAAATTGGTACATAGAGCTCACAACCATTGGGGGTGTGCCTGAAAAGAGTTGCACCACTTCCGGATGGCACGAGTTTATATTACAATTATTGTTAGACTAAAATGCTGAAGCATCCGTAACGACTTTGTGTTTCATTGGCATCATCACCCTCCTTTTTCTCCGAAAACTTTCACACACCCCACAATAGGACTGTGAGCCTCCGCATTACGGATATTTGAGGCTCGATTAACGGTTATAATAGCGGCTATCCTGAGTGAAGATTTTCCGGAGTTCGTTTCACATTTTCTGCATTTTATTTCTTTATTTATCGGAGTTCGAAAGCAATACAATACAATAAATACTCGCTGAGTCCGAATAAAATACCAACTCTGGAGGGTAAGCAGAATAAGAATAAGAATAAGAATAAGAATAAGAATAAGAATAAGAATAAGAATAAGAATAAGAATAAGAATAAGAAGACATGAAATAAAATATAAATAACTGGAATAACTGTTAAAAGACCTCAATAATGCTGTGTATTGACAGCAGACAACAGCTAGCGAATGGGGACATGTACGAAATAACAAGGTACAACAATGGATAGTATGGTCCCAACAATATTGTTACCTGCTAACACTTCCAAGAATGTAATTTACTACTTGTGCTCCATTTCGGCTACTGACCATTTTAACAGGAAATGAATATTGTGTTAACTTAGACCTGTCTTAAATAACATTGCAGACCTCTTACATGTACAGTCCACAGTACATTATATTTCCACAGTCAGTTAAGTTTGTTGGCTGTTACTGAGGGCGAAGGGGAAGGCGGACTCGGAGTAATCAATCAATCAATCAATCAATCAATCAATCAATCAATCAATCAATCAATCAATCAATCAATCAATCAATCAATCAATCAATCAATCAATCAATCAATCAATCAATTAATCAATCAATCAATCAATCACTACTGATCTGCATTTAGGGCAGTCGCGTAGGTGGCAGATTCCCTACCTGTTGTTTTCCTAGCCTTTTCTTAAATGATTTCAAAGAAATTGGAAATTGCAAGGGGTACACCAACACAACTCTACATTATCCCTCGAAATAGTCGCCTTTGGCCACTATGTACGCCGGTATAGGTGTTGGAAACACTGTAGGAAGGTCCTTGGCAAAATGAAATGTACGTACACTTGGCTTAACTTAAAAGAAGGGAAGGATCAAGTGTGTATGGAGGGAATGTTAAACGGAAGTTCCTCTTGAATAAACATAAAGCTATGTGTAGGGGCTTTGTGTAGAAACAACCAGTTTTTGCTACGTCACCGTACAGAATGCTTAAGACGAACTGAATCGTGTAGACTGAGACGAATTTTATTGTCGCCAGGTGTTTTTTTTACAGTTGCTCCTTGCGGATGAACTTATGTGCACAATTCCCCAAAAGTCAAAAAACGTTCAAACGTTATCTTTACTTTTAACTTGACCGGGCGAGTTGGCCGTGCGCGTAGAGGCGCGCGGCTGTGAGCTTGCATCCGGGAGATAGTAGGTTCGAATCCCACTATCGGCAGCCCTGAAGATGGTTTTCCGTGGTTTCCCATTTTCACACCAGGCAAATGCTGGGGCTGTACCTTAATTAAGGCCACGGCCGCTTCCTTCCAACTCCTAGGCCTTTCCTATCCCATCGTCGCCATAAGACCTATCTGTGTCGGTGCGACGTAAAGCCCCTAGCAAAAAAAAAAAAAAAAAAACACTTTTAACTTGTTTTGTCGCGGACTTTTTCGCTGTAGCGATACTGCGATTTCGGCTTCTTCGCTAACAGAATTGCCTAATTCTTGGTGTAACTTTACCTTTGCCCGTTACTCAAACTGTAATATTCTCGCCTTCCGGCCCTCGCAATCGTTAGATTATTGTGTGTTGAGCATGAGACATGTGATGTTCGTTGAATCTGGTACATGTAGACAGAACGATGAAACGAGATATTCTGATTGTTCTTTTTAGCAGAAACAACAACATAGTTTAGTAGAGGGCTAGTAGTACAATACAATGGTGTCAGTAACTCAATTTTGACGAAAATTGGAGATTGCTCCATTTGATACCAGTAGCCTCGGATACAGTATAATGCTTACATTTTCATCTCCACAGTAATCAAATTTGAGAAGATTTGTTTTCCTTACCATGCGCGTTCGCTTCCAACGTTGATAACTGTAATCAAAGAACAGCATTCGTGTAGTGGACCATACTTCTTGGATTACGATCCTTATCATCGTCTGAGTCACCTCTCTGCGTTTTGCCATCATCGTTAAGGTGTCATGTCTACATCGTATGACGCCGTGATTGTGGTTAGCTGGTTCGATTCTCGCTGGTGGAAAAACGTAGCATCAGAATCTTGGTCAGTAGGGTAAAGGAGGTGGTGGTATACAGTTTCTAACCAGTAGACTACGGGGCAAATGCCTCGATCCAGGTCCAAATCCCACTACAGTGTTTATGTGGAGTGAGGGTATATTGCGTTGTTGATGGTAATTCGTCTGTCATATGGAGACGTTAAGCCTTGAGCAGACCCTTTGGTGTTATTCGACTGGAGTATGCTATATGCTGACACCGGGATTTACCCTACATCATCATCATCATCGTCGTCATCATCATTAAGCCATTTTACCATGAGATGTAAGCATTGTGAAGTAGTTGGCAACTTAAATTGGAAGCAGGGGTTCGTTGAATAGCAAAGAATAAGGTGATGTTACCAGTGCAGTCTTTGATGTTGCAACCTACTCAAATTGAAATCCCTTCTTAAGAATAAATGGAAGCTGAAAAATCACTGTCATAAATTAATATAGAAATTGTGGAAATATGAAGAGGTCAAAGGTATCTAGAATTTGAATGAATGGGAAGATGTGAGGTGTAAACGACCGGTAGAGAATGAATAACATGGCAGACTAAATCCACGTCATGGAGGAATTAAATTAAAGAAGTGTGTCTTCTTATTCATATAGGACGAAATTTCAACTTAATTTAAATGAAATAATATAAAATAGTGCTCATTACAACAGATGTTTTTACGTCCGTTTACGTTAGTAAAGCAGTTATTACTGGTAGACCTAAAGGGACGTCAATGTGGGTTAAGGCCAAATCATCAATAGTCTTCATGGTTACTAGATACAAGTTGCATCGGAAGAGTACTAGTGTAATTACTAGAAATTTTCTGATCGTTGTTGAGAGAATATGTTATCTAGTCTCACCTAGAAGTGTGAGTTTAGCAAGCTTATGATCTCCCTTTTAGTATTCCCCTTACGACATGCAGGGAATACCATGGGTATATTCTGCCATCCCCAGCCACAGGGGAACGGTATACAGTTTTCATGACACAACATATTTAATTTTTTTTTTTTTTTTTTTTTTTTTTTGCTACTTGCTTTACGTCGCACCGACACAGATAGGTCTTGTGGCCACGATGGGACAGGAAAGGGCTAGGAGTGGGAAAGAAGCGGCCGTGGCCTTAGTTAAGGTACAGCCCCAGCATTTGCCTGGTGTGAAAACGGGAAACCACGGAAAACCATTTTCAGGGCTGCCGACAGTGGGGTTCGAACCTACTATCTCCCGAATACTGGATACTGGCCGCACTTAAGCGACTGCAGCTATCGAGCTCGGTGACAGAAACATTATGCACGCTACCTACAGCACGCATAAGTTAATGGTTGGCAATTTGAGTTACCTCAACTATTTACAGTGCAGGACTGTACTAGGAACTGTGAGTAAATAATAAAATAGCCTGGAACGGTTGTGGACAAACCTGTCAAATATTATTCACAGGGCAGTGGTCAAATATCGTCGTAATACGATATCTGGTCCCTGAACTCACACTTATTTCAATATCCTTAACATATTTCAATACTTTTGGAAACATCTGATCTTTACAAATCACTCCATGATTTGATAGATCATGAAGATCGACCGTAATTCCATTGGTGGAGGGAAAACCTGAGATCTCGTCAGCTCTCGAAGGTACGCATGTAGGATTATCCTCGTCAACAAACGGGTAGCTCTTTGGCGGCCATATGTGACACGAGCCCTAGCTCAAGGTCTACCCACATGTGGAATGGTTTTGTTGCATGGTGCAGATAAGCCCGTGTTTAGTACATCTGGAGCTGGCAGCAGCACATCTAAACCGCAGTGCGGTCAGAATATGATCCAACCACACGCCTGAGTGTGTATCATTTATCAAGCACCTGTGTGTTTGCTACAAGCGTGGAGTACCCTGGGGTTTGAGATAGGCACGAACATGTCGAAAATTCGCCAGCCTCAAAGCATGGGCTTAAACGAGGACGTTGATTAGTTCTAGATAAATGAAACATGCATTACAGAAATGACAAACCAAGCTTTTATGAACTGGATTAAACTTTAATTACGGCAGCGATATATGGTTCAACTCGAGTATACAATCTTGTCATATTCTGAAATGGATTAAGCTTTCGAAACAAAGACAGATAATCCTTTTGTTACCTACATATAACCTCTTTACACTCTAGCAGTAGACTAGTAGAGACAGCAGTCTCTCTACAAAGGAAGTCTGCCGGGGGAGTTAATTATTTGTTCACATTTTCCATTCCAGCGGTGCTATAGCGTGTTATAATTTACTTTAATGTTTTCTTTTTTAAATACGTGTATGAATTCCTGATGGTTAAGCTTGTGATCAACAACATTTCAGCAGCTTGATAAGGGAAAATTGCGGATATATCACCACATACTGTGTATTTCTCGAGAGTGAAGAGGAATCATATCGCACACAAACTTTTAGTCTCCATTTTTAGGAAATGTATGAAAATTGTTTTCAAATTTCACAATATTGGCAAAGAAAAGAGTAGGGGAAACAGAAAGACAATGTGTGTGTGTGTGTGTGTGTGTGTGTGTGTGTGTGTGTGTGTGTGTGTGTGTGTGTGTGTGTGTGTGTGTGTGTGTGTGTGTGTGTGTGTGTGTAAAAACCATATGAAAAATGAAAATCCACAGCCTGTTTCTAGTCATTCGACCGGGTCAGGAATGAAATGAATGAAGCTTCCATCTAGCAGCGTGGATAGAAATTGTGCCTGTCGCACTCTTCTGAGGCAATGATTAATGACTGACAAATGACATGAAATTATTTTGGAGAATGTTGTTGGAATGAAAGATGACAAGGAAAACCAGAGTACCCGGAGAAAACCTGCCCCGCCTCCAGTGTGCCCAGCACAAATCTTACGTACAGTGACCGGGATTTGAACCACAGGGCCCAGCGGTGAAAGGCCGACGCACTGTCGCCTGAGCCACGAAGGCTCACTACAAAACCATATCGAAATCATAAATACTTTTTTTCTCACAGATGTCCATCAAGCACAGTTTTCTCGGCTGTTTAAAAATACAACCACATTTCCGGCTAAAAAATGAAATTGTTAGAAAATTATAAATTTTTTGTTTATGAAGACCCAATTTTCAATAAGAGCCCTACTTGTAAGCATCCGTTTCCTCTGCAACAACTCACTGTCAAATTTACGACGAATTCAAGGGACAGACTAATAGATGACACTGTAATCCAGGAAATAATGGAAAATAATCATTCAAATCGAATACTCACGTTTATTGTCCTATAAAATCACGTCTGGCGAAGTTTTATTTGGTTTTCTCTACACTATGTATGTTGGGTATTCAGCCCGAAGGCTGGTTTGATCCTCTGCAGCTCCGCCAACAGCTGTCATAAATAGCCCAGGCATCACTGAAGAGGCGTACTAGGGAAATGAGGAGTGAGGTAGTTTCCCGTTGCTTTCCTCACCGAGCCAGCCGTTGCTATTACATATCAGTCTGCCCAGCCCACTGAAATGCAAGTACCAACCGACCCTGTGAGCGATATTTTCACACCATTCATAACAGGGACTGGCTGCATAAGCAATGGTATTACTAGCATCACTCACACCTCAGTCACTTTCATATTGTCAAAGCCAAGGATAAGACTGAGACAGGTCAATGAAAGTAACAAATTTGATATAGCTCATACCAAAAGACATAGTGCACTGTAAACACTACATCTCGCCAGCAAAAGCATTCTCTACACTATGTTTAGATATTTCTAGGAAATTAATTTTATATTTCTCTTGCTCACAACTGGAGCTGGAAAGTGTTAAGAGTGCGATACTCTTGTACATCTGAGGATGCTCTATGATACTATTCTAAATGCACGTGCTCTGTATATCACAATTATAGAAGTATAGAGTTACTTGACCAAAGCAGCTGGTGGTTAGGTCCATTAAAGCCCATTGAAATACAAATCCAGGCTGTCCTTTTGGGCCTAACGTTCACTGAATCAAGGCAAGATTAAGGATGGGTTGTTATTTCATGAGCTGTGATTTTATCACTGTGATTTGGTTGGAGCTGTGTACACCTGTGACGGAGCTCACGAAATCACCACCCTGTGACGAGTGGTACGCGCGTGTGCACTCCGAGAGTCGATCATCTATCGGGACTAGCACCGCTGCAGCCACTACACGTTCGCTCGTCGTTTTTCCAGTTCCAGTTGTAACTCCACAGCCCGCAAGGTAATCCTGAATTAGTGCAGCATGTCTGACGAGAGAAGGAGAAAGTTGAGGCCTGTTTGGGATTTTTTCACTCCAATAGAAAATTCGAGTAAGGCACAATGCGATGTGTGTAAACGTCGGTTTCTTTTCAAAAGCTGGAAATGTTTTAACTGAACGTCGCAACCGGCTCAGTGCAGAAAAAGTTCGACAGCTGTTATTTTTGAGTGTCAATCTGAAACTTAGTGACACATAGACACAAAATGGCATAATTAATACTTGAATACTCCTTCATTTTAACGTTACAGTCTATTCATGTATGAATGTATGACTATAAACTAGTTGACTAATTTTGAAGTGGGTGCTGATTACTATATGCTAATATATTTATATAATAGTAACGTCAAATCGTTCTGCATAAAATTCAGATATTTGTATTCCGATGTAGCCTACAACCCATTCATGTGTAGTTTATATTATGTAGAGCCTATAAATAAATACGTTCAAGCTTTTGAAATCTAACTAGTGAACATATGATATTCTACAGATTTACGTAATGTCTCATTTCCTCGACATCAGTCGATTGAGTTTGAGATCCATGTATAGAACTAGGTATTTACGAACTCGGAACGACGTTAAGTAAAATCACAACTGTGACAAAATCACAGGTTCTCGCCACAGTAACTTTCTCGGTGCAGAGTAGCTCGGAATAGTGACTAGAAATCCTTGTCACAACCCATATCTAGGCATGATATTATAATGGTGTATAAGTAATATTTCCAAGTAAAGCAAAGCAAAGCAAAGTCACCTCCGTACAGGCCATGAAGCCCCTTGTTAATCTCGGCACGTGATGGGGTAGAATGGTTAGCTCTACGCCCGGCCGCCTCTGCCCCAAGGAATTAACCTGGTACTCATTTTTGTGTAGGCTGAGTGAACCTCAGGGCTATATGCACCTCCGGAAGTGGAAATCTCGTTTCTTAAGTTTTAGGACTTCCTGACGGGGATTCGAACCCACGTCCTTCCGGGCGAACCGAGCACTCCTTTACCGTCTCAGCCAGGAAGCCCCTAATATTTCCAAGTACTGTAGATAATAATAATTTCGTGTGGCTATTTCTAGCCGGGTGCAATCCTTGTAAGGCAGACCCTTCGATGAGGGTGGGCGGCATCTGCCATGTGTAGGTAACTGCGTGTTATTGTGGTGGAGGATAGTGATGTGTGTGGTGTGTAAGTTGCAGGGATGTTGGGGACAACACAAACACCCAGCCCCCGGGCCATTGAAATGAACCAATGAAGGTTAAAATCCCCGAACCGGCCGGGAATCGAACCCGGGACCATATGAACCGAAGGCCAGTACGCTGACTATTCAGCCAACGAGTCGGATTCCAAGTAGATAATATACCTGTTTATTCTTGAAGTGGGTTTATATGAAACTAAGTGCTCTGTCAACGTTTTTTAAACGTAACGATGCGCGAAACACATCTTAACGGCCTATCGCCCGGAGATTATCTTACCAGTAATCATCTCAATAATAATAATAATAATAATAATAATAATAATAATAATAATAATAATAATAATAATAATAATAATAATATCTTTAGCTATCAAGTTGCAGACTTTCTGTAATGATGCCATACAGGTGGTGAACAAAACTGGTTGGTGCTGATATCTAGCATCGAATGCGAAAATCTATCTATGACTGAGCAGTTAATTTTATCCAGCGACGTTTAGTGGACCACCGGTGTTTATAATATAAAAGTATGGACAGTGAGAATTCAGAATAATTTCCCCTCTTAAAAAATTGATTACCTCCGTCCGAATCGACGTTTGTACCCACGGATGGAGGTTTCTTTTCTTGTTTTTCTTTTTTGTTTTATGAAAGAGAACCTTCATATTTACCAGACGCAAACTTGAGTTTGAAAATAAAATTTTATTGGACTAAAATTAAGATCATCATCTCTTATAAGAAATAAGGGAGACTTTATCCCGTCAAATGAAGTGTTGTAAATATTAGACGTATAAAACGAGAGATTCAAATTCGTCCCAGTTTTGATATACTTCCCGCGAGTAATCCAACACATTTGAAGGAAATCAATCAATCAATCAATCAATCAATCAATCAATCAATCAATCAATCAATCAATCAATCAATCAATCATAATGGATTGGCATAGTGCTGCATACTTTTTTCGGACAACGCCCTCAAATCAAGCCATGTACATTTTAACCTTAAATAATAATATATTTATTGCAGCTAATTGCCATATACAAAGGATAAAGAAAATTATTCAAAGCAAAACTTAGAGGAATTTTCCTTCCTTCACACCTTAGTACGTGATAGCGATCACACTGCTTCCCGCACAAAGCACACATGCATCCCTCAATTGGAGCATGGTTTGAAGTGAAAACCATGCACAGCAAGCCTTGTTGATACGTGCCGTAACTCGTAGTTGGCTTCCTTCCACTCGCCATTCATTATCGCTTCCGTACTGTAAATGTCCAACCAAATTTCCAATTCTTTCTCTAATGTTCACGAAATAAACATTTGTGTAACGAAATAGTGTCCTCATACTGTATTTGGGCTAATAGCTCTGAAACTAAACAATGGTTGACACTTTGATTGGAAATGTGGAACATGAGAGAAAATATAATACTTAATGGTCCTCAGTCAAATTTTTGAAAATAAAAAGTTTCGATTTTGAGGTATATGAATTGGTTTGGGATTAGTAACTTCAAAACCGAAATACATACGAAAATATTTAAGGTACCGGTACTTAAATACAGAACAATATTGACGCCTTACAGTACATTCCTATAACAAAATAGTTCGAATACGAAAATAATTACACGACGAGGAAGTGGCTCAAAATTTCAACTTTAAATTTTATTGAGAGCAAAATCGGTAATTTGACCATCCAGATAGCAATATCGTACCATACTGTGGCATACTGTTGGAAAGGTCTCTGAGAGAGAGACGTTGGTACCACAACAGTTACTCTACAGCCCTTGGGGACAATGTTGTGGGGGATCGAATATGTGAGAATCACATATCTACTTCAGAATGTAAATTCCGACCTATGATGTTTGCATCAATAATCAGAGGATCTTCTACACGTCGTAGCGTACCATTATAATTGATTTAGAAAAATTAGAGAGGAAATTGCAAGGTAATATGCAAATTTTCGAAAATTATCAAATGTTTTGAAATATTACAGTGTTTGGTATCCTTGGAAAGAGGTCTTCGAATACGATAACGGTGACGTCATTTCTCAGATTTTATCTTCACAAACTATATAATTGTACGAAATAATGTGTCGTACATACTGATAACACACGTGCCGAACTGATACGGAGTGGTGTGGAGTGGTACGTTCCACGCATGCTCGGGCTACCAAAATTTGCCATCCGTATCGCGAGGTGACCGACCAGAAAAGTTACATCGCAATAAATAAGAACGATAACAAAGACCAACTACAATATATCACACCGTGATATCAAAACCAAAGTAGTGCAAGGCGCAGGCAATCAGCGGCTGACAGCTTAAGGTTAAGGGGTCATTTAAATAACTTTAATTGGACGCGAAGCCCTTACACATTGGGTTGGTTTAGTCCAGGAACTCCAAGTTTAATGTTAAACAATATGTTCCTTTCGAAAATAAGTGAAATGATGCGCTAAAAACAAGAATGCCTTACATAGCATAATTAAATTTCTTTGAATCGTTTAAACTTTGAATAACTCAATACAGACATAATGAACGATGTAATTCAATAAATAAATAAATAAATAAATAAATAAATAAATAAATAAATAAATAAATAAATAAATAAATAAATACGTACCAGATGCAATAGAATTTTCTCTAACAATCAGTTTTTCCTACGACACGTGACAGATGTCAATATAACTTATGAAAGCTTGCAAAAGAAGGTGCGTGGTATCATTGGTTCCGTAAATTGTGCTTGTATCATCATTTAAGGTGAGTGTTCCATCATAACATGTTGATATTTAGAGATATTACAGAAAGAAACTTGGTGATGCCCTCAGAATTAAACCATAACATCCATAAGGCCACAATATTTTAAGATCAAAATTGCTCATTCAGCTACGTTCTATTTCTCGATATTTAAGTGTACAAGGCTTTCCTGGTCATTTTTAACTGTCTTTAATAATGTTTTCTGAAATATCTCTCTCAAATCTGAAAAATTTAGCCTAAACTTTAGTGAATTGGCATGTTACATTATCTTCAAGAATTTTCAGCATATCCTCAGTGACTGTGAATATCTGTTTAAAGTATGGAATAACAAATTTCACCGGATCATTTAAAAGAATTATTTCGGACACAAATCAATAAATGTACAGAATAAAGAGAGAGTTGGAAAGATTAGTTGAATTATGGACACACATTTAGAAGGTTGTGCAATAGCTCAAATACTTTCGTATTGATTCAGTTATTACCTGAGACAGAGCCCACTAAATAAAAGTGAAGTTAAGTTCATTCTGTAAGTAATACTGTGAACATTTACTGTTAGCTTCAGTAGTGTCTCATTCTTCATGCTTTTTACTGGGAAGAGACATATGGCATCCCTGTACTTTGAACACTGGTATAAGAACGACAACATCAAAACCTGCATAGGTTAGGGTAAAGGACTAAGTTGACTCTCTCAGAATTCTATTCACATATTTGCGCTCCTGTTGGAGGAGAATTTTCTAGTGTATCTATAAGTAATGTTATTAGTTCAGCCGAGCTTCTCGGAGATAAGCAGTGGTATTATGTCGTCTTCGGATCAGCCACCGTATAGCAAGGCACTCCTAAATACTGAAGGGAGTATCCCCCGCCAGTGTGTACTTGTGGCGGTCATCTTAAGGTGGTACACATCCTTACGGAGTGCCCGGACCTGGGCGATCTACGCCGTAGTCTAAAACTTCCCAGTGCCATCTTCTTCTTCCTGCGAGATGACGAGCAGTCGGAAGACCACACCATCAGTTTTATGAGGGATAGTGGCCCGTTTCATCGTGTATAAAAGTGAGTTTTTAATATGCTTTTAATTTTATTTTATTGTGAGCTACGTTCTATTCCGCTGATTCTCTTCTAGTTTGTTTTGTGAATTTTAATGTGTTTTAAATACATTCTACCTTAGCCTCTTTTCTCTATTATTTTATAAAAATATAAGGCATTGCGAATTATATCCGCTAATTATATTTAATTCATTATCATTTTCCATCATCTTTTGTTTTAAATTCTAGTCATTGGATACATTTTAAAATTTTAATTATAATTACATTTCGTTGCATCTCATACCATTAGGGGCCGATGACCTAGAAGTTACGTCCCTTTAAACAACAGGCATCATCATCATCACCATTAGTTCAGCCAGAATTATAGTAAATGCCCAAATATAGAGACTGAAATTGTATCGCCTTTCTAGTAAACATTGTTTATTCACTGACAGCTAGAAAGGGAAGTTTAAAATATAAAGCCGTGTACTATGTGCGTGTTAACCCAATATCCTTGATATGGTTAAGCCCAAGAACTTACCAGCTGTGACCGTACGTCTAGGAATGAGAGAATAAATCATTGTCGGTCCATGTACACCGCACAGCTGTGGCACTCTGCGGGGTTGCTCATGTTCAGGGAGGGAGGCTATTCTTCTAGCGATAAACTGCAGTGACACTTGGAGTGTCACGCCCGTGTGCGCGCCGCACTGAACAGCAATGAAAGTGAGACAATCAATATGGTTGCATGTGCTTCGCTTCGATATTCTTTCAAGGCTACGGGCAGGTACAGTCCCAATGAGATATATAGCTAGATACTAGGACATATGAGGAAAACTATTCATGCCTCAGGTTGTCGTTTAGACTCTGCTGTGAAGGCAGTATATGTATTCAAGAAAAGGTGGTGATGGTGATTAGTTTTTAAGAGGAGGTCAAGGAACGGTGGTTCCGATTGTTCCTTTTATGGAAAATACGAGATAAAATCACCGTGGTGCTGATAACGTTTTAGGGGAAATAAAAAAGCAATCACCCGCTCTTAAACTTAATCAGAAGAAAAAAGAGGTCTAACGTTTCGAGGAATGGAAGTGTCGACGACGAAAGAAGCTCCTCACTGTAGATCAGTGGTAGAGTGTACGGCTCCAGATTCCAAGAATGCCGGTTCAAATCCGGCAGACACAGTGTGATTTATGAACGGCGGAGAAAGAAGTCTTTTATTTACTCCATATCCTACGATCTCAGCACGTAGTTTTGTGTTTACTTAACAAAATTAACTAAAACTCAGCCATTGATCACCCAGCAGCAATTTTTTCTCTGCCATCTGGTAGAGTAAAATGAAACGTCGAAATTGCCATGCAGGCATCCTAAATGGCAACGAAACAAAATGCCTGAACACAAACTGAGGCCGTACAATACAGTATTAATTTATTTTTCTTTACAATTTGCTCCACGTCGCGCCGACACAAAAAGATCTTACGACGACGATGGGGTAGGGAAGAACTAAGAGTAGGAGGGAAGCAACAGTATTTGTCTGGTGTGGAAATGGGAAACCACGGATGGACGTGAAGATGACTCATTAGATCTCGCAATCCTAATACGATCGGAGAGGAAGAGAAAAAGAGTTGTCCAACAGAGATCAGCCATGAAGATGGAAGTGAGGAGCTAAGTTAGAGGTCCCGTGGTCACCAGCCACAAGGCGTGAGTCACCTCTCCAAGGGAAGTCATCTATTGGAAGCATATTCCTAGGAATATGTGAAGACTGCTCGTGCGAAATCGCACGTACTCTACGCGTTCTTTGACTGCGTAATCGGCCTAGTTAATGAGTATGTCTGAATAACGTCGTAGGAATAAAGTGATCAAGCTGGAAAATAAAAGTAACGCATATGATGTACAAGTTGTACAAGACGGTCTTGAAACTTAATTTGTAAACAACCCTCAAGTGTAAAAAGGAAATAACCAGACAGGGGAATTGAAGTACTGCTGAAGTTCATGAGGCAAATGACACTTAAAACCGTTCTTTAAATAATCTTCGTACGTTGGAATATAAAATGAATGAAATTAATGAATTGGACCAGGTTCATCTACTTCCCTCGCTACCTCACTCCACAATTTCTTCTGCACATTTCACATGTGATAGTTAGACTTGGTTCCACCCGTACATAAATCCTATATTGTACCAAACCTCATAAGCTTTTCAGCACTCATGGCAATGCGCAGCTCTTCGTCCCAAACCAAGCTGGATATTTCACAGTTCGCAGGTATTCGTGCGTTCACCGATGATAAATGGCGGTTCAAACAAACGCATTCCAGCTTGACCCCAACGGTTTGGATCGTTCGGCCGTTTTCCCGAGTGTTCGTATGAACAGCTCATCGCAAATTTTCGGACGTTTCGCTTCTAATGTACGAGAGCCCTAAGTCACTTCTCACAGTAGACAAGGGATACCGTGGAAGTCTTCTACGCCCGCATACACAACTGTAGAGATGAGCTTCTTCTAACGGGAAATAAGAGCAATCGGAGAAATAGAGTTCCAATCCCTCTAAGAATGGAAATACTGGCAATAAAATAAGAAAGATCTGAAAAGGCCGTTAATCAATAGTAAATTCATGATGAATCAGATATGATGGGCACGAAAATGAGTTCGCAGATCTCGTTTTGAAAAGAAAACCCCCCAAAATTCTCATGAATGTGAATGCGGAGGTGGAAAAATGAAAATCCACAGAAGACAACAGGTGAAAAGTGAAATTATGTTAGTGGCACAATGCTCATTAAAGATCATGGAATTTTGAGCTATCGACCTTTGATGTTGTGACCGTGAGGCCACAAATGAAAGAACAGGTGTTGGTGCGGCTTGTGTCTGCTTGTCGGCGAGATGGGGTGCACGCGACCTTGGACGGGGGCGAGAACGAGTTTTTTTTCGTGCAGAGAGCGGCCGACTGGCTAACGGAATAAAAATAAAAAAATGAAGGTTGGTGACTGGAAGAAGGAGGCCAGCGCGTGTCACTTGTAATTGCGAGGGATGATATAAATGAAATATTTGTAATATCTTTGGTGGCGACGTGCATAATCACGGAAGGCTCAAGGACTAAAGTAAAATAAACTGGATAAAAGAATAGCACATTTGGAGGATATAAATTAAAAACTGAAATTTTGGAATAATTTGCACGACCTTGTGGCTAAGATGGTGATGAAGTTGTAGATTCGTACAGGAGAAGAATTTAGCCCCTCAATTGACTTTACTTCCGTGCATCTGCACCAGACATGATATTTAAGTCATGTGATACGAATACTCGTTCTCACACACCCTCTGGCGTGTCTTGGATTATCACCTTCAGTCGCTCAGCGTGGAACGTCGCTTCACTCCTGTGCTCTACACGTCTGAAAATTGGATATAATTTAGAACAGTGCTGTGATCAGACGTCGAATGTGCAGACATTAATCCCTTAAAGTACGTGTCATTTCCAAAATACTGTTACGTGTGTGCTTGGAGCCTACTCTAAAACATTTTGTGTAAGTTTCAGCTGTCTTACGAGTGGACGCGGAAGACGTGGACGTGAATAAATTCCAGAAGAGGACGGAATCTCACATCATGGATTATCAGTGCTTCACCATGAGGTTCTAAACCTTTGACCATCGTTGGCGGCGCCGGGATGCAGATTCTTTCTTCCTGGCATGGCTGATTGAGAACCCAGACTTCCAGACATGAAGATTCATCTATAAGTTAAGTCGATTACGTCTCATTTATATCTGTTCTATGTAGTTTTGTTCTATCCTTTTCTTTTTCTTAGTAAGCTATTTTGACACTTTTTTACGGCAGCTTATTTGCTCGAATACGTCATAAAACTGACACATGTGATTATTTAATGACCATGTGGCCATGAATTTGACAGTGAGGGTTCTGACAGAGTTATCCATGTGTTATCGACACCATCTTTGCTTATTGAGTAAATTTCGTCACGAATATGAATTAGTTTATGTTTGATGGATTTAATGGTAGGATATTTCGTCCGTATTTTCTATATTTTCCTTGTATTTGAACTTCTACTTGTACCTCGTGTCTGAGACAACGTGTCATCGGGATATTGAGTCCGAATTCTATGTGAGAATTTAATGTGAACATGTGCATTGGAAGCATGTGATAATTAATTGGATGTAATTAATCATCGAGACACTTTTAAGTGGATATTGTGTATTTGTAGGACGATGGTAGGTCCTGATATTTCACGGCTACATATTTGAGATTAAGATGCGACAGGTTAAAGTCGTCATTGTGGTACAGTGTACGTATGGAGTATATGGAATAATTGGCATGAATCTTCGCGATACTGAGCTTTTCACATGTTTATTGATTATTCGCGATAAATGCAGTGTAGCCTAATATTAGTGTCTTCAGATGAAGAAAATGAAAGTCCATGTTTATCGATGTACTTTTAATTCGTGGGAATATCCCAAATTTTCTCAAGTAATCCAGTAATTTCAATCTCAAGGTACAGATGAATGTTCGAGAAGGCCTTAGGTCTAAAGAACAAGTCTTCGGCGAAATATCTAAATAATGTCTGATTCGGGATTATACCAGCTCATTCGTTGATGTAAATTTTACTCTCATGTGATAACTCAATCTTGCTGTAACTCAATAAATTTGTTAATAGGAGAGTAAAACGGTTGATCGACACTCGTCGACATGTACATAGTGTAGATATTTTCTTCTTAGTACTCACAGTCTTCTTACCAATTTCCGTAGTTAGCTGTAGAAGTAGTGATTTATTAGTATTTAGAGGGTTATTTCTTTTATGTGTTCTATTCTGAAACATGTGACACTGATATTATCGATTGGTAGTGGATAGGATCTCCACATGGATGGTATTATCCCCACTTACTTACGTTTGCAAGCCCAGGAGGCGTTTTATTTAGTTTAATCATTGGTCAAATACTTAACGTTCAATATAAATTCTCACGAAAGGAGATGTGAGATGACGTGAACAGGTATATCCGACGTCTCGGATTAACTTAGAGAAAACCAAGGCAAATTCAACTTTTCATTTTATCGTTAAGATAACGACTGTAAATTTTATTACTTTGTCATAAGTGTTAACTTTTGAGTCTTGGATATTTCTTTATTCTATTCGTTCTTACAATTACTGTATTTTTTCCAGATTATCGATGAAGGCTTGGCCCAGACCTCATTTTTCTGAATGAAAATTTTCAATTCAACTTTAAACAAATAACTTAATAACTTTGAAGACGATAAAAAAATTTTTTACAATGTACATACTCTGTTAGAATGTCAGGGAAACAACTGCCGTGTACCATCCCATTTGTGTGTGCCTAGGTTTGTTACATCAAGAGCCAGATTAAATTCCTTAACGTAACGATCATAATCATAATCATAGATTTCAGGATGGCCAATATTGCATTTAATTGAATAAAAGTGTCATATTTGTTTTCTACTTGGAACGCACTCATTTGATGAACCCTATGAAAATCCTGCCACATTCATTTATTTTATAAGCCTACAGCCACCGAACTGAGCACCCCTGGGGTGTCTCGTGTTCGATGACTGACTAGGACGGGCACATCTTAGTGGCTTTTCCCATCCGTGGGGCTTAAAAATGTGGCTTAATCCATCGTGGAACTTGATTAATTGCTTCTCCACGTGGTTTAAATTGACTTGCCCAAATTATTAATTATTCACGGTTCGGCAGGTTCATTTCAGATTTAATGCCATCCCAGTTAGGTAGAATTCTAACAGAGTACGCGGAATTTTCAGAGTATTTTACTTAAGATTATGTGTTTCACATGGAAAAATGAGGGTTAGGAATTTTCTTCATGAAATTTGAATTTGCCTTATCACAATCAACATGTCTGGGGGGAAAGTTTCTGCATTTCGGCGTTTGCTGACACAGGTCACTTTCTGAATAATAGAATGGATCTCGAGGAGATTAGGAGGTTATTAGAGACTCTAACAGTAGAGAGTAGGGGAGCACAGGAAGAGAATAGGAGAGCACAGGAAGAGAGTAGGAGAGCACAGGAGGAGAATAAAGAGGAATTCAGAAAAATACAGGAAGAGAGTAGGAAAATACAGGAAGAGAATAGGAGAGCACAGGACGAGAATAGAAAAATTCAGGAAGATAGTAATGAACGGTTGAGTCAAAAAATGAACATTATGGGTGCTGCGATACAGGAAGAGGCGAAAAAAGGTCGTGACGAACTATATGCAAAACTGGAGGAAACTAGTTGTCGGATTGACAATATCGTGTTAGAGTGCAGGGAAAATCAGAAAAAAACCCTGGAACAAGTTGTTACTTTGACGAGCCAGATTAAAGAGGATAATAAGGTTATCACCGGGAAGGTCACCGCTCTTCAGAGTGACGTAGTCCTAGTCAGAAATAACATTGAATCAGTGAGGAAAGAGATAGATGTTATAAAGGTAGAGATTTCTACGGCACAAGAAGAGATGTCAGAACAAGTGAAAAATCTTAGAGGAGAGGTCACAGAAGACTTGAAGAAAATAAAAGAGAAGGTCGACGATGATCTCCGTTCCGTAAAGGACAGTATCTCAGTCAACCAAATGGAGATACAAGATATTTCACTCCAGTTCGATGATATCAAGAGCATGATTGACAAAGACAAGTCGGAAATACTCGAGCAAATTATTAATCTTGCCGGAGATGTCAAGTCCGGGAAACAGAAGATGGAGGAAAATATGGACGCCCTCCAAAAACTAGAAAAAGAAGTAGGATTCTTGAAGTTGCAGGATAGGAGCACTAGGGTCTTAGTGACATCATTAATGGACCGACAGAGTAATGTCGAAGAGGTCGTACAGGCTAAATCTACTGTAACAGAAGGAATATCGCCCATAGCTGAATCGTCTCAGAATATTACCCACGTTGAACAACCCACAGGAAATCTCAGTACTACACCGGCACAAAGCGTACCTCAAATCATTAATTTTATCCGAATGAGCGAGGACAGGCCTAGAAAATTCAACAACTTAAACGGGGTCACGCCTAAAAATTTCATTAGGGACCTTGATGAATATATTCGTGAACAGAAGATCCCTACTGAAAAACATCTGCGAACAGCGGAGAAATTTTTAGAGGGAGACGTGCTCAACTGGTACCATGCTTTCCGTTATACGTTTGAAGACTATGAAGGTTTCAAGCGCTTATTCCTACAGAGATACTGGGGAGCGGATCTGCAACAAGCACTACGGTTGGATTTGTATTCACGAAAATATTCCACAGATGGGCAGACGCAGTACGCTAATTACTTCTGTAATCAAGTACGACGAATGAAAGACCTCGACACTCCACCATCTGAAAATGAGTTGGTCCAGGCGATAACAAAGCAGTTTCCTGTGGAAGTACAGCGCTTACTCATTGCTGCTAATGTTCAGACCGCCGTGCAGGCTGAGACTATTCTCAGACAGCTCGACCACACCATGAATGTCGCAACAGTACCGAAAACTCAAAGGAGCAATACTTATCAGGTCAACGTAATAGACATTCCGAAAAACCGGAATTCGCCTCCAATGCCTGAAAACGGAAATCAGAGTGGACCTAAAGAGTACAAAAACTATCCCAGAGCGTACGATCGTCGATGGGAAGAGAGAAGAATGAGACCCAGAGAGGACAGGATGGAAGATCCGAAGAATGCCCGAAGAAGGGGAAATTACAGGACACGGGACCGACCACAGGACTATAGACGGAATAGGCCTTATGATAGACCTAGATATTATTCAGATCGTAACTACCGGAATTTCAGAGATGAAATGGAGAACCGTCATCGAGAAAGCATGAGGTACATTGAAGAATTAAGGAAGGAAACTGAAAAAGGCTCAAAATGGAAGGACGCCATTCATAATCAAGACACTGATCCAGATGTGACAGGAGCCGAAAGCTTAGAGTTACAACGACATAGGAATCAACAGCTGGAGGCTAGGGAGCTAAATCCTTCCGCGCCACAATACGCGCCGGAGGGTCAAGAAAAAAAAAACGTCGATTTAAGACCGACTTTTTCACTCTCCTTTAACGATTTATTTTATATGAAGGAATGGACAGTTGCTCAAATAGATTCATGGTTCGTGAAACCGGAAGACCTAATCGAGGAAAAACAACCATGTCAACTTGATAAGTCTAAGGGGCTACCAATTATAGTCACCCGATTATATGGTCTCAGGGTGTACTCTCTTGTAGACACAGGCGCATCCATTAGTATCATTTCTAAAGCTTTGTGTGAGGAGCTGAAAAACAAACATGCCATACACACTATACCGGTCTCAAATGTTAAAGTAAAGGGAATAATTCCGGACAAAACCACTACATGCAAAGAACAGGTGTACATTGATCTCCAGCTAGGTGACACTGTATTTCCACACATATTTGTTGTCATGAACAAAATTAATTTTAATCTTATATTGGGAGCTGACTTTATGAAAGAGTACAATGCCGTTATCAACATGCAAAAAAATGAAATTTATCTATATAACGCAAATACAGTGGAACGAACGTCGCTTCTGTCTGATCATCATGAGATACTGAAAGCCAGGGAGATAGAGGCGGAGCAAGACGAAGATAGCCCGGCTAGCTCAGTTGCTGAGGTAATTCAGGAGGAAAACACTGAAATAGAACAAGGGTTTTTTACCTCACCGGAGAAAATGGCAGAGGATGAAACGAAGGAGGATTTCGTTAGCCTAGTAAGGAGAAAGGTCAGCGAAGCCAAATGTTCCAAGGAGAATCAGGGAAAATTACTCGAATTATTGACAAAATATGAGAGTGTTTTCAGTGACAAGCCGGGAAAGATCCCAAATTTCAAATACTCACTCCTAGTCAATGACTGGACACCGTACAAACGTAAACCTTATCCTATCGCTGAGAAGTACTTCACGGAAGTGAAGAAAATTATTCAAGAAATGGAAGCTAATGGAATTATTCGAAAGGCTACCACTCCATTCGTTAATCCACTGGCCGTGGTTCGTAAACCGAACGGGTCCTTGAGATTGTGCCTCGACGCGCGTCTATTAAATGGGCGTATCATACCGGAACACAATCAAGTTACGCCCCTGAAAGACCTGATCCGACGATTTAAGGGTAGTTCGTACCTGACCGGAGTTGATATAGTTTCTTCATACCATCACATAGTGTTGGACGATAAATCACAACTATTAACCGGTTTCCTCTTTGACCAGCAAACCTACGTCTTCGTCAGACTTCCATTCGGGATCAAGACATCAGGATGTGTTTTGCTGAGGGCCTTAGATAGAAATCTCACAGATGAGGTGAAAGAACAGACCGTGAGGTACATGGATGATATCATTCTCCCAAGTAAAAGTATTGAAGAACATCTGGAACAGTTGGAGAAACTGTTGGTCAACTTGCAAGACGCTGGTTTTAAAATCAACTTGGAAAAGTCTAACTTTTGCCAACCTGAGATCTTATTTTTAGGTCACGTTGTGGACGGTACAGGGATAAGACCTAATCCTGCGAAGATTCAGGCCATTAGTAATTTTCCGCGGCCGCGACGGGTCAAACATGTAAGGCAATTCCTGGGCTTATGTGGATTTTTTTCGGAACATTGTCCTAACTATACTGATACAGTAGCGCCACTACAAAAACTGCTACATAAAAACAACAGGTGGTGCTGGAACCACGAATGTGAAGAGGCCTTTAGAAAAATAAAATCTTTACTCAATGAAAGCATAAAGTTGGGTTACCCAGATTTTAATGCTAAATTCATAATCCAGACGGATGCATCCACAATAGGAATAGGAGCTGTTCTTTTCCAAGAAGATGTTACTAATCCTACGAATAAAGTGTACTTAGCTTTTTATAGTAGAAAACTACGGAGCCATGAACTGCACTATAACACTACTGAGCTAGAGATGCTGTCCATAGTTTGTGCTCTGCGACATTGGCAGAAAATTGTTTTTGGATACCCTGTGATATTAAGAACTGACCATAAGGCTTTAACGTTCATGTTGAAAACCACAATTGCAAACGAACGTGTTTCACGGTGGTCTCTCTTTGTTCAACAATTCGACATTGAATTCGAACACTGTCATGGACGAAATAATGTCATAGCTGACGCCCTGAGCCGGAATCCGGAAGAAAATAGCGCTTCTGTACAATATGTAGACCTAATAAACGAGGATCAAGAAATACTAAGAAGACTCGGATATCTTCGACAGGCGCAGAGACGAGACACCTTTACTCGTAAACTAATTGATTACTTTGAAAGGAAGCTGGTAGCTGGTGATCTAGACTATGAAGCTATCCACAAGTTGGCATCTCACTACCTGATGTTCAATAAACTGTTACATAAATATGTGGACGCGGACCACACAAAATTAAGAATTGTGGTTCCTGCAAAATTGCAGAAGGGAATTATTTGGTTAACACACCGAACTACAGGTCATGCTGGGACAGATAAGGTGGTGGCTGCTATACAAGAAACATTCACATGGGCAAAGATGAGAGAGATGGTACGAGTAACAATCGGAACCTGCGACACGTGCCAACGTGTAAAGCCGAACAATCGCCTGCTAAAACAATATCCCATTCCGTTATTGCCTGAACAGCCCAGAAAGGTATTCGCAATCGACCTATTCGGACCACTTCCCAGGTCTACCCATGGAAACAAACATGTAGTAGTGACCATAGATGTCTTTTCTAAATTCTTGTCACTTTTCGCCATACAGAAGAGTAATACCAAGTCAATTTTGAGACGCATTACACGTAACGTGATACCTACGATGGGCAAACCAGAGTTCTTATTATCGGACCATGGTCCTCAGTTTACATCTCAGGAGTTCCAACAAGCCATGAGACAGCTTGATATCAAACACGTCTTAAATTCAATCAGATATCCAGCCGGTAACCCAGCCGAGCGGGTCATGCCCGAAATCGCTAAGTTTTGCAGAATATACTCTGGACAATGTCACTGGAACTGGATAAAAGTACTGCCTATTCTTATGGACTGCCATAACAATACCATTCATGAATCTACAGGCCAGATACCCGTCCTTATTCAACACGGGCAGTTTCCCTCTCGACCTTGGGAAAACATCGTACAATGTCCGCCTGACGTACAACCGACTCCAGCAAGGCGCATTGAAATAACAGCAGAGCACCTGCGTAAACAGGCTGACCGCAGATTACGCAGAGTTGCGAGGAAAAGATTTCACAGACCTTTACAAGTGAACGAGCTGGTCTTAGTGAGAAAACCGATGGTCTCCAGCCCTACAGAACGATTTTACGGCAAGTTTGCTGACTTGTATACTGGACCATTTAAGGTTATAAGGTCGTATAACAACAACGCCTACCGAGTCCAAAGTCTCGATGGACGACAGGGATTTATATTCAATGCCTCGAACCTAAGACTCTACCGTAAAGCGGAAGAGTGAAGAAAGAAAAAAGAAAAGACCCAGGTCGGCTATCGAAGAAATACCAGTTTGTGCCGTGCAGAATGACTACCGTTCAGAAAACTGACAGATGCCTGAAATTATAAATATCATGGAAAATTAAACAGTGAAGTGGACAGCATACGGACCACATTTTAAGGAATGAACACGATTGTAAAAATTTTTAACCTTGCTTAAAAATTTTTGTCCCAGTAAGAGGTGGATGTGACCGTGAGGCCACAAATGAAAGAACAGGTGTTGGTGCGGCTTGTGTCTGCTTGTCGGCGAGATGGGGTGCACGCGACCTTGGACGGGGGCGAGAACGAGTTTTTTTTCGTGCAGAGAGCGGCCGACTGGCTAACGGAATAAAAATAAAAAAATGAAGGTTGGTGACTGGAAGAAGGAGGCCAGCGCGTGTCACTTGTAATTGCGAGGGATGATATAAATGAAATATTTGTAATATCTTTGGTGGCGACGTGCATAATCACGGAAGGCTCAAGGACTAAAGTAAAATAAACTGGATAAAAGAATAGCACATTTGGAGGATATAAATTAAAAACTGAAATTTTGGAATAATTTGCACGACCTTGTGGCTAAGATGGTGATGAAGTTGTAGATTCGTACAGGAGAAGAATTTAGCCCCTCAATTGACTTTACTTCCGTGCATCTGCACCAGACATGATATTTAAGTCATGTGATACGAATACTCGTTCTCACACACCCTCTGGCGTGTCTTGGATTATCACCTTCAGTCGCTCAGCGTGGAACGTCGCTTCACTCCTGTGCTCTACACGTCTGAAAATTGGATATAATTTAGAACAGTGCTGTGATCAGACGTCGAATGTGCAGACATTAATCCCTTAAAGTACGTGTCATTTCCAAAATACTGTTACGTGTGTGCTTGGAGCCTACTCTAAAACATTTTGTGTAAGTTTCAGCTGTCTTACGAGTGGACGCGGAAGACGTGGACGTGAATAAATTCCAGAAGAGGACGGAATCTCACATCATGGATTATCAGTGCTTCACCATGAGGTTCTAAACCTTTGACCATCGTTGGCGGCGCCGGGATGCAGATTCTTTCTTCCTGGCATGGCTGATTGAGAACCCAGACTTCCAGACATGAAGATTCATCTATAAGTTAAGTCGATTACGTCTCATTTATATCTGTTCTATGTAGTTTTGTTCTATCCTTTTCTTTTTCTTAGTAAGCTATTTTGACACTTTTTTACGGCAGCTTATTTGCTCGAATACGTCATAAAACTGACACATGTGATTATTTAATGACCATGTGGCCATGAATTTGACAGTGAGGGTTCTGACAGAGTTATCCATGTGTTATCGACACCATCTTTGCTTATTGAGTAAATTTCGTCACGAATATGAATTAGTTTATGTTTGATGGATTTAATGGTAGGATATTTCGTCCGTATTTTCTATATTTTCCTTGTATTTGAACTTCTACTTGTACCTCGTGTCTGAGACAACGTGTCATCGGGATATTGAGTCCGAATTCTATGTGAGAATTTAATGTGAACATGTGCATTGGAAGCATGTGATAATTAATTGGATGTAATTAATCATCGAGACACTTTTAAGTGGATATTGTGTATTTGTAGGACGATGGTAGGTCCTGATATTTCACGGCTACATATTTGAGATTAAGATGCGACAGGTTAAAGTCGTCATTGTGGTACAGTGTACGTATGGAGTATATGGAATAATTGGCATGAATCTTCGCGATACTGAGCTTTTCACATGTTTATTGATTATTCGCGATAAATGCAGTGTAGCCTAATATTAGTGTCTTCAGATGAAGAAAATGAAAGTCCATGTTTATCGATGTACTTTTAATTCGTGGGAATATCCCAAATTTTCTCAAGTAATCCAGTAATTTCAATCTCAAGGTACAGATGAATGTTCGAGAAGGCCTTAGGTCTAAAGAACAAGTCTTCGGCGAAATATCTAAATAATGTCTGATTCGGGATTATACCAGCTCATTCGTTGATGTAAATTTTACTCTCATGTGATAACTCAATCTTGCTGTAACTCAATAAATTTGTTAATAGGAGAGTAAAACGGTTGATCGACACTCGTCGACATGTACATAGTGTAGATATTTTCTTCTTAGTACTCACAGTCTTCTTACCAATTTCCGTAGTTAGCTGTAGAAGTAGTGATTTATTAGTATTTAGAGGGTTATTTCTTTTATGTGTTCTATTCTGAAACATGTGACACTGATATTATCGATTGGTAGTGGATAGGATCTCCACATGGATGGTATTATCCCCACTTACTTACGTTTGCAAGCCCAGGAGGCGTTTTATTTAGTTTAATCATTGGTCAAATACTTAACGTTCAATATAAATTCTCACGAAAGGAGATGTGAGATGACGTGAACAGGTATATCCGACGTCTCGGATTAACTTAGAGAAAACCAAGGCAAATTCAACTTTTCATTTTATCGTTAAGATAACGACTGTAAATTTTATTACTTTGTCATAAGTGTTAACTTTTGAGTCTTGGATATTTCTTTATTCTATTCGTTCTTACAATTACTGTATTTTTTCCAGATTATCGATGAAGGCTTGGCCCAGACCTCATTTTTCTGAATGAAAATTTTCAATTCAACTTTAAACAAATAACTTAATAACTTTGAAGACGATAAAAAAATTTTTTACAATGTACATACTCTGTTAGAATGTCAGGGAAACAACTGCCGTGTACCATCCCATTTGTGTGTGCCTAGGTTTGTTACATCAAGAGCCAGATTAAATTCCTTAACGTAACGATCATAATCATAATCATAGATTTCAGGATGGCCAATATTGCATTTAATTGAATAAAAGTGTCATATTTGTTTTCTACTTGGAACGCACTCATTTGATGAACCCTATGAAAATCCTGCCACATTCATTTATTTTATAAGCCTACAGCCACCGAACTGAGCACCCCTGGGGTGTCTCGTGTTCGATGACTGACTAGGACGGGCACAATGTAGGCAAGTTAGATCATTTATACATAAAGAACTCATACAATGTTACCGAATTTGATTAATGATCTTATTCATTATGAGGATACTTTTATAGATTTATCTATCCACTCGACCAATTAAAATATTTATTTCTAAGGTTAGTGAAAATTTGGCTTGTACGGAAGTTCCCTGAGTAGAAGTTCATTATAATCTAAGTTTCTGATTACCTCCTTAACGATTTCGGATACCAAATATTACACGTTGCATGTTATTTAGGAAGTTAATGATACGGATACGAAGCCAGCTTCCCAGTGTGATCTACCATCCTACAGCGTGAGTCGTTGAGTCATCGATCGTAAAGCTGAATTTCAAGAGGAAAAGATTAATTTGTAGGACGATAATTAAGGAATTCGAGTACTTTATCAAGGGATGTGTTCAATAAATTTCGAAGTTTTTTGAAAAGATTTGAGAAAAGCTAGATAAACAATTGAGAGAGAATCTGCCAACTCGGTGACATCCCTAAATGAAGATCATTGAATTGATTGATGACTGATTGATAGATGAACGTATAAAAATTATGAACCTATATGAATTAATGAAACCATTGCTGCTCTTGTGACTTTATCCTTATTCCCTGCGCTATGCTAGATCATATTAGTTCAAACACTTACTCTTAATCAAGAGATGAATTTGCCTGAGGTCTGTTTAATTCTGAACAATCAACTTACTGAACACTATAACATATAAAAGTCTGTAATGAAAACCTGCTTATGATCAACTGATGAAATACTTTATTTGTTATTTGGACAATAAGAGCTCGGTAGGAATGTAAAATATCTATGATTTGTTCTCTATAGCTGAGATATAATTCCAGTTCAAATCACTGCACACATTTAGGACCTGATAAGATTAAAAAAGGTCACTACTACATTTGAACGTGCGTACATATCAAAATCCCACTTTACATGATCATCAACGTGATAATCCAACCAGCAGCTTAGGAAAATCTCATAGTTTTACGTTACTGTCGATATTGTCTGCCTTATTGAAATACCTGTATCTATTCCATTAGGGTAACACACCCACTAAATACAAAGGAAACGATTTTTTAAAACCTACATGTATATTCTACAATTGAAGAAACAATATTTATGAAAATATAAGTGTAGGCTACTAATTATTTAAATAAGAGAGTGAAAATTGTGTTGGAGGTGATTATTATCTTATACAAACAGATAACGGCCTTTTGGTATACTACTGGTTTATCGTTGCATTAACTCAGATAGGTTTTTAGCTGACCATGCTATAGGAAACGGCTAAGACTGGGAGGAAAGTGACCGAGACCTTAATTGAGGTACATCCCTGGAATTTTTAAGGCATGAAATAAAAAAATACGGAAAACCATATTTAGGGCTACTGTATTCGAATTCGCCTTCTTGAAATGCAAGTATCTTTCCCGTGCTAAATAAAGACAAAGAAGGGCTGTGAAAGGATTCAAAATTAAAGACTCCTTGGAAATAATAAGGATGCCTGTTAGGAAAGAAGAGAGAACAACAGTGGAGGTATGATAAACTCTGCTTGAAACCTCGTGGTCGCCGTAAAATATACATATCCAGAACTATTTCGCCGCTTGATTGTTGTCTTTTGTTAGCTGTTCAAGTCCAAGACTGATACGACAGAACGTCGAATATTGTATCTGCCAAGTCTGAATATGCTAGTGATGCAGATTCCAGAAAGGTATCGTAAACAACACAGGTGTGTATATAACATAAATCTTATGACAATTATTGAAAATTATTTGTCAAAAACATGAGGTCTGGACCGATAGTAGGAGTAATTAAAAATGTTGGGCATATCTCGAGTGGTAATGCAGTGTCGTGCTAATTTTTCCTTTCTCAGGATATCTGACCTAATTCCTTCCACACATTTCTCTAAACACTTCCAAATGCCTATAAATTTAGCAAGATACCATTAACAAAAATAAACCAAAGAACTGAACCTCACAAGAGCCGGACAGTGTCTACGTTACAAAACATGTAACAAAAGAGGCATTAAAGCGCAGTGCTGGTGTGCTTGCTAACGGTCTCTAATCAGTGTATGATAGTGACTAATATTTTGCGCTATAATTTTAGGATCTCTCCAAACACCACACAAAACCAGGTCCATAATCTCAAACATAATTCTTTAATCATTGAAAATAACCAGAATTGTGAATTCGTACTGATACTAATGTGTTCCCTCACTTACGTTATTGCTGACCGAGCTCGATAGCTGAAGTCGTTTAAGTGCGGCCAGTATCCAGTAATCGGGAGATAGTGGGTTCGAGCCCCACTGTCGGCAGCCCTGAAGATGGTTTTCCGTGGTTTCCCATTTTCACACCGGGCAAATGCCGGGGCTGTACCTTAATTAAGGCCACGGCTGCTTCCTTCCACTTCCTAGACCTTTCCTATCCCATGGTCGCCATAAGACATATCTGTGTCGGTGCGACGTAAAACAAATAGCAACGTTATTGCTGCAAATTTTCTGGTGGCAAATCTAAAACACCACTTACTACCTAAAATCAATTATTTTCTTCAGTGAGCAACGCGTCTCGTTTTTGAAAATCTATATTTATTTGAAGGTTGTCAGTAAATATTTCCACTGTACAAACTTGGCATTGTCTAGTTTCATCTCTTTGTAGGACACAGTTAGATCACAGACGCCGTTATTCTACATTAAAACATATAAATAAAAATTGTTAAGCGGATGAGCGTCTATCACTAACATCCCACGTATTTCTTCCGTACTGGTAGATGAGATGTTAATTTATTCACTTTCTTCTTCCAGTTCGAGTTCTTCCGGAACCGACAATGTGGGTGATGGTACACTGGATGAAGACGTATACCATTTACTATACGTTTAATATCTGGTGTCCGCCAGCCACCATTATCCTTAGTGCGTTGTTCTTGTTTCTTGGGCCACATCAGTTTGCACATTTTACTCCAAAATTCCATTCTGACGCTTTATTTCTTGATCAGTATTTGAGCTCAACGTACGGGCAAAGTAATATCTAAAATAAAATATTAAAAATATTAGAAAAGTATATTTATTATTCCGACAGATAAATATAGCATTAAAATCCATTACCTAGGTTACGCATTAATAGAGGGAATTAACAATAGGTTATGTTCAGACTATGTGTCAGTCAATGTGGTGTAATTTTACGTAATAGCAATCTAAAATTATTTTCGGTTTTCAAGGGGAATCATGACATAAATGTTATGATATTTTTTGTAACAAAATGTCGATGTTTTTAAATGTTAACCTTGCAAAACTCAAATTATTCATCTTTCAAATCCTAAGGCCAGTTTTAAAGGTCTGAAGACCGGATTTAAATGGTATTGGTACGGCGGTTAAAGAGCAAAGCACAGGGATATTCCTCTCACGTTGTCCGACAATATTGGCTTCAACGTTCTTTCAGACTACGATTTCAATAATCCCACTCGAAAAAAATTACCTTGTATTAGCCGTACGCTGTTCATAAGAGGAGAAGCAATTCTGAGAGAGTAACCTACAGTCCAGAACAGTTTCAAAGCAAGTATGTTTCATAAAACCTACAATTGCAATTTTCTAGCTTAAAATATTTTCAGCTCTTTTCCATGTACAAAATGCTACTTGCGACAGAGTTCTTATCAGATTCACCTGAAATTTTCGGATAATGTTTGAATATGTACAGGATTTAAAAGTAGTTCTGCATTTTATTATCAGTTGAACATTACCTTCATATGTTTACACCTAAATTAGCAAACTAGATTTTTGCCTATTGTTTGAAAAATGAAAAACTGAAAAACGTATATCTCCAATAATTTATTTCTGACTGAAAAACCCATACTTATTACTAAATAGGGCCTATAAGAGTATTTCTGAGAATTCTGCCAAATTATAGCCCAATACAATGAAAATTGTGAACAAGGATCATTTTCTATTTAACATATTAAAAATATATTAATTTTTAATAATTTTACAACAAATTAACTTATCACCTCCAAGTTTTGTGTGGTGCTATAAGTGGTTGTAGAAGTTCCAAATTTGAGTAATGACCCCCTTAATTCAGTAATGAACCACAATGCTTAAATACAAATTCTCTGGAGACGACCATATATACATGTATTTACTTAATTGATCTTCATTATAGACCGTTATAACTTTCCGCGTTCAGTCTCCAAGCCTCTGTAAATATCTAAGCGCCTCGCCAATCCTTTGTAACTAGCTCTTCGGTTTTATAAGGTTCCACGCCTCTTATGTTACAAATGTTTAACCATCGTCGCCTTTGTCCCCCTGTGTTTCTTTTACTCTCGATGGCTGAGTCCTTTATTCTCGTAGGTGACTTATTCTCTTCCATTTACCTCACAAGATCCCACCACTTTTCCTTTATCGGCCAGTTCGAGTACCCTCCTGTCGTTACTCCCACCAGTAGCCTACAGATATTGGTCAGCATGTGTGATATCAAACGTATTGCTTCGCTTTCATGGCCAAGTTCACGGCCTCTCTTGTTAGTCACCTCTTCTCATGACGTTGACTCAACTCTGTTCCATTCCTCAATTCAGGGTTAAAGTCCTTGGACGGGCCAGGAATCGAACCGAGGACTTCCACGTAAGAAGCAGCCACGTTATCATACACAACATTAACAGTGCCACAAATGACATTACTCAGCAATACATGAACGTGAGTAACACTATTACTATCATAGCCATAAAATGGGCTGAGAGTTCAACGCAACCTAAAGTTTGAAACAAATATCCAAAAGCAAGAACGCTACATGTTTGAAGTTTGTCACATGCATTACAGTACATGGTTTATTATTATTATTATTATTATTATTATTATTATTGTGTTCGCTTCCTTGGCTGAATGGTCAGCGTAGTGCTCTTCGGTTCAGAGGGCCCCGGGCTCGTTGCTGGCCGAGACGAAAAGTTTAACCTTAAATAACTGTTAATTCCATTGGGCCGGGAAATGGGTGTTTGTACTGTCCCCAACATCCCTGCAATTCACAATAGCATGCAGTATTTTATACATGGCAGATTATCCCCATCCTCTTCGGAGGGTCTACCTTTCAAGGGCTGCAACCAGGTTAGAAATAGCCTCACGAAATTACTTACATTATTTTTTTTAGTTCCGTTTGGGCCTGCTACGGACCACGTGGTTCTTATCTCTAGCAGCTTTCTTCTTTGACCAACACTCCTTCATTCTTGCACTGTGAATGTCTTTTCGCTCCTGAGTCCATTTCACACCTCCTCCCGGACGTACTGTTTTTTCTGTTAGTGACTGGAGAGAGTTTGATGTTCTGATCAACGTTCTGTACCTATTCCTGTCATAAATTTCACTGGGAGCAATGTCCAGTTCTTGAAGGTCTTTTCTGACGAGTCTTGGCATTACTCGCTTTCCCTCTAGAGATGGTGTGGAAGATTCTGGAGGTGTTATTATTATTATTATTATTATTATTATTATTATTATTATTATTATTATTATTATTATTATTGTGTTCGGTTCCTTGGCTGAATGGTCAGCTTAGTGCCCTTCGGTTCAGAGGGTCCCAGGTTCGTTTCTGGCCTAGTAGGAGTTTTTAACCTTAAATAATTTATTCCATTTGGTCGGGGACTGGGTGTTTGTACTATCCCCAACATCCGTGCAACTCACAATACTACGCAGTATCCCATAAACGGTAGATTCTGCCCATCCTCGTCTGAAGTTCTGCGTTTCAAGGGCTAAAACCATGCTATAAATAGCCACATGAAATTACTTATATAATAATAATAATAATAATAATAATAATAATAATAATAATAATAATAATAATAATAATAATAATAATAATAATAATAATAATAATAATAATAATAATAAATATTATTATTGCCAGCTTTGTGTTATGGGGGTAGTCAGCTCGCCTCTTATCCGGAGGATCCAGATTCCATTCCCGGCCAGTACAAGGAATTTTTCCTGGATCTGATGGTGGCTAGTTCGAGATCCACTCAGCCTAGGTGAGAATAATTCAAGACGTATTTGACAATGGCATGGAGGTCCCAGTTTAGAAAGCCAAGAATAACGACCGAGGGTATTCGTCGCGCTGCTCATTCTTAATCTGCAGGCCCTCGAGCCGAGCTCCAATCGCTTGGTAGGCCAGTGTGCCCTTCAGGGCTGTTGAGCCACGTGTTTTTGTTTGTTATTATTATTATTATTATTATTATTAGTAGTAGTAGTAGTAGTAGTAGTAGTAGTAGTAGTAGTAGTATTTACCCCATTATTAAATTTAGAACATTGGGCATATCTATTTAGGTTGCCGGCTTCATTGTATTTTATAATGCAGAAACTGATCAGAAATTAATGAATAGTTCTATCCGACAGATACGTCGCTTTATCAGTTAAGAGTATTTCGTCTATCTAGCTACGCCTTCTGTGGATTGAGTAGGGAATACACCCGTTGTATCCTCTCACTGTTGTAAGGAACGGCTGGAAGAGATGAATCTCCAGTGGCTCTCAACTTGAGAGAGTGGGTTGGTTATTCTGGAGCCTCTAGTTGAGCCTGGCAATGCCATCACTTAATTGTGCGTTATTCACTTCCCTGACTCTTATCCAATCTACGCTGACCAGAGCTATATGGAATATTTCATTTGCATACCACTGTAACAGCTTAGGCAGCGTAATCCGAGTACACACTTAATTTCTCGTACATTCAGATACTGTGTCTACAACTAACCTCACAGTAACACAGGAAATGAGGATGTTTAAACATTATGGACCGAGCAAGTGGCTGCACAGTGTAACATTATAAACTATTTAGTTATAATAGAATGAAACTCGAAGCACAGTTATATAACTTGTCAGTTCTCTTGCACTAAAAGAGATTCGAATCGCAAGCACTGTAGTGACAAGTTAACGACAATTAAATATCACACATTCAGTAACAAATATTGAACCTTTGGAAAAATAATTCCAAGCGAAAGGAAATTGTTTGTAAAGGCGATCTATTCCTTCAGGCAGAGCAACTGCGTTCGCAGTAGGAAAACACCTTGAACTGACACAAGGCGAGTGATGAAGTGCAAAAGGCAAGGCGGTATAAACAAGAGACCAGGTCGTGGTTTCATGTTAATTATCGTATCAGCACTTTCCTGAACAAGTACATAGACATTCCTTGGCTGTAAACAACTATGAAAGGTCAACGAACGGTAAGACAGGCATTACCGTCATGAGAGTTTACTGTAAGAGACTCAGTGGGGCTACGGTAGTAATTTACTACACAAAATAATAGATTCCTTTTATCATATCGTCGTTGCGCCTAGAAAAACCGCTATGTGATGATACTTCAACCCAGAACTCTGACCAGAAAGGTTCTGTCATCTAAGGTTCAGTATTGCATGATGCGATGCGGGTCAGTATTTCTCCCCTAAACATTGTCACATGTGTCTAGGCTGACCAACAGTCCCGCATTTGAAGGTATTTTGTAAATGTCCCGTGCGGGGCATCATTTGTCTCGAAATTGTATCGTTTTATATCTAAACGAATTTTCCTATTTTTGTCATCGGCTTGAATTTTCACAATACGGAACTGCCCTGCTATGTAGCTTGAAATGAACACAGCGTAACCGTTGCCGTCAGTATGATATTTGAAAGTGCAAAGACACAGGTTATAGCATCTTTTGAGAAGCGTTCCGTGTGTGCTTTCCAACTTCCTAGTTACCGTCAGTCCGTGGCATGGCGTGTGTGGCCATCCTGTAGCACGAAGCGCATCAGCATATACGTGTTGTATTAACTGGTGTTTTTCTTCAAGGTTTTGTGATTTTTGAAATGGATTCGGTGACGTATAGTGATGAATGTACCTCCTCTTTGTCACAAAAATAAGTCCATCATTTAACCCTAGAATACAGAAGGGAAAAATAAACGCGTATTTGCATATAATGCAAAGTGGGAAACCAACAAGTCATACTTATCTCCTGATGGTAGTAACGTCACAAGACGTTTTGTAAATTTGGTCAAATAAGAGAAAAACTAGCAACACAAGGCTTTTGAAAATGTTACACTTATTTTCACTTTAAAGTTACAGTTAAAAATGTATCTGCCCTCCAAAATTGTGGAAAATGCCCTGATTTTGACTGTCCTGTCCCCCATTCTTTCCTTCAATAGTTGGTCATCCTGTATGTGTCCCTCCGATGAGGGTGTATGCGAATCTGCGTGTTAGTGTAGTGTAAGGTAGCATTGTGAGTTTTAAAGCTGCAGAAATATTGGGGACAGCACAAATATCCTTTCTCATCCCATTTCAATCAAATACCAGGTCCTAAAATACCGAGTGACAAAATATGACGCACATCAAAGCAAATGAATGATGGGATACTGCTAGACTGAATTAAAGCAAAAATGAATATTCCATCATTCTCTTCTTCATCCATTCTCTTTTCACTACCCTACCCAGAGAGAATATTCCATCAAATTTGCATTTAATGTAATATACTGTCGCCGAGATTTGAAGGCAGAATTCTATCTGACCTGTATTTCAACAAAACTCAGTTCTTCGGTACTTGCGGTGGTAAGAGTTTTAAATCGCGACCATAACAGCTTTTGTAAGTTATAGTAATTTAGGGATATCTCGACACGCTAAGCAAAAACCTGTAATTTTGATCATGCTTTATTTGTAAAATATTTCAATTATTTCCCAGATGATTTTGTACACAGTCAGTTTATGTTTTCTATTATGTATGAAAAAAATTACATTTCAGAACATGTTAAATTATCAAATAAATAAAGGATGCAATAATGTCCACTTCCCCCGCACTTAGGGAGAACCTGACACTAGGTAGGACCTCCGAATAGTTACACAACTATTGTACACAATGGGTACTTATAAACTGTTCATCGTTTCCGTTTTCCACACACATCTCGAGGAACCATTTCCTGCATTCCCCACTACATTGGACCCATGCCTCATTACGGTTGTCGTCACATACTGCGCAGTAATTCTCAGAGCATAGAAAACTGCTTGAGAAACTAGCTTCCCGTTGCAACGCCGAGTTCTCGTTGTTGTCCTTCGATTTGAAGGATTCTTTTCATTTTCGCGTTTTCTATTCTTTAAATTTTCCCGATAATCTTGTGAAGTCATCGTGACGGATGGGGGGAAGCAACACATCTCTAAACATATAGCTGATGCCTTATCAAGCACATCCGGATCTTTGCAGTGCGTTGAGTGTCCGTCAATTATGAACCGAATCCTGCCCCGAGGTTTGTAACGGTTTAGATGATCAAGGAATAATGAAAATACCTCGGTGGCCATATGCACTGATTCGGACATTTTAACAACTGATCCACTGGGCATACCTTTTGAGTGTATCTTTGCCTTACCCCTTTCATTATAAGAAAAGGTTCGTCATTTAAGTTTAACTTAATGATACAAACATTATTATAAAAATATCGCATTACAAAAAAATTATAAATATCGTAATACACTACATTGTCATAATATATTAATTCTACTGCCTTAAATATGAGCTGAACACCAGTTTAATTGACATTGAAAATATTACCAGGCTCTTGAAAAACCCAGTCATATCCAACCATTGTCTTTTGTTTTTAAAATATGCTTCTTAACACCATTCCTCTGAGTGAACCTAAAAGCCAGTTCTCGTAAGTCGGTCACTGTTCGCCCAAACCCCTTAGAATCGAGATTAAAAAGATGGTTGACTAACTGGTCCTCCATAGCTTTGTCAATTGTTACTTCTTTTTCCAGTTTTCTATTGGTAGATATACCAGATAGTATTCTGGATCTGAGTGTATTCCTTGGAATACTGAAAAACTTCGCAGCTGTTGCTAAAGTAATTCCATTTTCCTTCACGTCCTTAATAGCAGCAGCCATATCTTCTGCATTCCATCGTCCAAGCAGACCTTTGTACACACATTTCCGTGGCATCCTCCACCTATAACCATTTGGATGCAAAACTATTAATGCGAAACTTCTGCTTTATCATCAGTCTCCAACCTTCGTAATTTTAGTTTAACTTAACGATACAAACATTATTATAAAAATAACGCATTACAAAAAAATTATAAATATCCTAATACACTACATTGTCAGAATTTATTAATTCTACGAACCTGTAGTATTAACGCATCATTAAACCATGTCCCAAAAAATGTATCCCGGTTTAGAGATTCAGGGAGATCTCGGCACGTGTCGAGATCTCCCAGCTTGTCGTGTCTAGATCTCCCCAAGTTTCATTGGCAGGCAAGAGGTCGCAACACTTACCAAGCTGAAGGTTTGGCGATTTGGAAATGACATCACCGCTTCCCCGAAACTTGCTTAGTGCGCCTAACCTAAAATATTATCTTAAAAGTATCGCATATCTATCTATTTCGTTACACAACCTACTCATGATATTATAGAAAGTTACTTTTAAATCAAATATTACTTACTTACTCACCTTCAATTGTTCATACTCCTTGTAATTACAGTGGTAATATTCAGCTAACAGGATGACTATGAGCACAAAACCATACGGCTCCAGTAAATGTAGTTGCATGTTTGACCTGTGCAGTACTGTGGTTACCAGAGGCGCTAAGCTTAAAAGTGTCGAGTTCTCCCTCATGTCGGGATCTCCCTAAGTTACCTTATATACTTTTACCGCGATGCTTTCCATTCGAACTGAAGAAAATTTCCTGCCTTAAGACCATGGCGTCCTTTTTCCTAACTTAGTAAGGTCGATAATTTTCATGAAGAACTATTCACTTGTACTTAAGCCATGTCGTCATATCAATCTTTCCATCACACGGGGAACATACAAACGAGTAATATATGTGCGGTCAATTCTTTGAGGTGGTACTAGGGTTTCTTGCCAGTAGTAACGTATTCCTATGTGTTAGTCATAATAGCGACTCACTGACAGCCACTTCTTGCTAAACAATGAGGTAAACGGCCCTGTTGTAGACGAAATCTCGTACATTTCTTCACCACGTCTACGCGTTAAATTGACACTTCCCTTACCCTCCAAGGTCACATTCATTACTTTCCTAGATAATCTATCCTCCTCCATTCATCTCACATGGGTGTCGAACGGATCTGTGCCGCACATGTGAATTTGGCCCTGGTTTTATAGCTGGATGCCCTTCCTGACGCCAACCCTATATAGAGGCATGTAATCACTATTGCATATTTCTGTGGTGGTTGGTAGTGTGTTGTCTGAATATGAAGAGGAAAGTGTTGGGACAAACACCCAGTCCTCGGGCCAGAAGAATCGAACTCGGGACCCTATGAACAGAAAACCTCAACGCTGACCATTCAGCCAGTGAGTCGGACACCCATGTCGTATGACTTTGGCATGAAAAGAGTCTCTGGTGATACATCTGGGATTTATCAGAAAAAGTAAGTGACAACTCACCCATGGATCACCCTCGTGTCCTGGTCTTTCATTTGGTAGAGAGCCTGGCTCCGTGGTTAAATGGTTAGCGTGCTGGCCTTTGGTCACAGGGTCCCGAGTTCGACTCCCGGCAGGGTCGAGAATTTTAACTGTAAGTATAATTGGTTAATACCGTTTGCATGGGGGCTGGGTGTATGTTTGTCGTCGTCATCATCATTTCATCCTCATCACGATGCACAGGCCGACTACGGGCGTTAATTCAAAAGACCTGCACCTGGCAAGCCGAACTTATCCTCGGACACTCCCGGCACTAAAAGCCATACGCCATTTAATTTGGTAGAGAAAAAAACGTCAAAATTGGCAAGCAGGTAGTATGAATGGCATAAAATTAAGTTCTTCAAAGCAGTAACTGACTCCATACATGACAATCAGCAGAAGAATTCTAGAGTAAAATGGAAATTTAAAGTTTATGCATTGTATTGCTTCCGTTGCTAGTGGTTTAAAATATTTCAACTCAGACAGGTCTTTCGTCGCGATGGGAAAGGAGAGGTATTGAATGTGAAAGGAGCGGCCGTAGACTTAAATAAGGTATTATTGTTATTATTATTATTATTATTATTATTATTATTGACAATGTAATTCGTTCTTTGTTGTATGTTAATTTCTTCGTACGAAGCAAAATGTTAATTTATATTGTGTATTATAATAGTTATTTATATGTACAACAGGATAGCATAGTACCGTAGTAATTTGTTTCAGTCTCTTTTTTTCATTTATTCAGTATTGTACCAGGAAAAGTTGTGGGCAAAGGGCATGAGTAGGACCTCAGGGAGTGGAACTGGGTTTTGGAGCCGATACAGAGAAGGATAGTCTCGCAGAGCGAATAATAGATGGTAAATAATTTTTTTTAAAAACAATTTATTAATTTCTCACCCTGCGGTATGATTGTTGACTCAAAATTTATATTGAAATTAAATGTTGAAAATAATCTTCTTGAAAAAAAAATGGCATAAATATCATTGGTTTCAAAGTCTTTCATATGTGTGAATTTCCACCTAAAGTCTTTTTAAACCTTAGCACACTTTTATAATGGTAAATGGATATGAGAAATTATTAAAAGTTTTCAGTTCTCAGTTCGTCAATCTCGTTATACAACACACTTGAAATCCTACAGTCTTTCTACGAGAAATGAAATTGAAATTAAATTTATCACTTTTGAGAAATTATGGAAATTATTCACACGCGACACTGAAGTTTCACTGTTCAAAATAAATGAAAAAGTTGAGTCAGTTTGTTACTCACTTATGACAAGAACTGTTGTTACCAAATGTCGAAAGATGGACATCTGGAATGTTCCATGTAGAATCAGGATCGGCGATGTTGACGTTCCCGATGAGGTGATGACAGCTGGAACTGTTGAGTTTCGCACACGAAAATTCATTTAGTGCGACTGGTTATCACTTACACTGTTGAACACTATTTATGGCGTATGAAAAATCACAGTCCTTTCTGTACTAAATACTATTTACAGTCGTTATTGAAACGTTCTTAATCACACAGTTCACACTTGAAGAAAAGAAAAAAAAGAAAGCAAGTCGACAAGCACAGTCTGTGAACACAGTCATTAAGTTAGATTTTCTGCTAATCCTGTTATATTAACTCAGAAAAGTTCTTACTTTTTCATTCAAAATATTGATGTGACGTGAATAAAGAAATATAATGCAATACTCGAGAAAAAAAAATCAGTTCTGGTGATTCTTAAGTATTAGGCTCTGTAGAAGTTTAATGTTACTTGACGTTGCCTAAGTCCACACGTAATGAAATAGTTAATATTTGTACTCCAATAAGTTCACTCGTGTTACAGTCTTAAATGTCTTTTTAGGATTATATTGTAATCGCGACGCGACATACTAACTGCAGTGCGACGTCCTTTATCGGTGATAGAATTTCGCGTTCTGGAGATACGACGAAAGTACTTCTACCGTGACTGCGCGAACATACTGTACGCGGGCCGGTCTCTTCACTATCTCACTCACACAGTACTGTACTGTACTGCACACTGGTTTGCGGGCTATCTGGCCTTGACATATATAGATGCCAGCGCAGGGAGGGGTGGCAGCTCTCCCTCGGCCATGTGACCGTAATTACGTAATTTCGTTGAGACTTTAAATTGTTATAACTCAACAACCGTTTGATGAATTAATTTGAAATTTACAGGGATTAACTTTTATGATGTTTGCTATAGTTCAGCGTTTGTCCCGTTGAAATTGGTCAAGGTGTTAAAAAGCTGTTAAAAGAACAATTCTTTCGAGAAATATCTCTAGGGGAGGTGAGCTTCGAGCGACAGGTGACGTCACTTGACTCCGCCTAGCGTACTCGTAGGGTCTGGCACATACTGGAACATTCTTTACATGGATGTTCGTACGTCGGTCGGATCTTTAATGCTGGAAATAACATTTCTTTCAATTAATATGGACCAGGACCTAGGCCTTCCTGGTACAGTATGTTATATATTTTTATGTTAATTATGTATTTCACTGGTTAAGTGTAAGACAGGGACACGTGTCCCTAACTTTGCCAGTTAAAATAAATCATATCTATCTACCTATCTATCTATCTAGCTCCAACATTTATCTGGTGTGAAATAGGGAAATCACGGAAAGCTAACTGCAGACTGCCGAAGGTGAAGTTCGAACCCAGCGTCTCTCGAATGCAAGCTAACACGGCTCAAACTGCGCAGCCAACTCATTCTCTTTTCTCTGATATAACTATTGTAAATAACTAAAAAGTAGTTAACTAAATATTTGACAGAAAAGTTTGATTACTATACCAGACAAAGTATTCACTGGCATATTGGAAGGGAGGGTGCGATCAGTGGTTGAGAGGAAGTTCGTTGAAAACCAGTGTGGTGTCAGACAAGCTACAGGAAAACGTTTCACGGAGATCTTACTTCACTTCCTCAGAAATAAACTACGATTATTCTAATAATGCTCAGCAATTGCAATTCAATTTTATCGTTGCTTTATTGATAAACTCATCATGTCTAGAACTTTGAGACTTGGAAACAGGAACAATGATTTTCTTGTTCTCATTCATGAAATTTTCCATGTCTATTTTTCTTCCGAACGTATTCAGTCACAAATAGAAAAATACTATAAGATTGCTATCCTAAACTGAAAGACAATTAGTCCTTTCAAAAATTTTCTGTTCCTAACAGCACGCAGACTGTATCGAGGAGTAGCGGGTAGATGAATGGTGTGTCAGACTCATAAAGTAGAGTGCAACACAGAGAATGATAAGTGTGACGTCTGGCTCTCGTCCAATACAACCGAATACAAGGCTATTCCTCAGCTTTGAACTGGGCCTAATTTTAAACATCTCCTCTTGAACCACTTCTCTCCAGCAAGGCTACACGTTACACAACGCATCAAGAGAACCAAGAGAATATCTGTCTCTTCCGGAACTTTTACGAATGAGTCTTCGTTTAATCCAATAATTCACACAAATTGTTAGGAGAGACAAGAAACTCAAGCCATGATATTTTTCCTCGCATTATCCACTGAGTCATGTTTATTACATCATTGTAAGCAGCTTCTGGTGGAAAATTTCCTCGGCGGTAATTCCTATCAATTTCTTATGAATAACTGACATTCAGAATGAAAGTCCAGATATTTCTGTGCTAGAATAAAAAGTATTCCCGAATATTAATACCTATATACAGTAAATTTCCGATTACTCGTGTGCGAGTTATTTGTAAAATCTCTACACAAAGGGTTTCACCTTACTCTGCAACCTCAAATATTTTCGAAATGAAACAAAATATTAAAAGTTCTGTACCCGCGTCAGGTGTTCACACACTGGGTAGGTAAGCACAATCCAGAATAACAAATATCACATTGATCACAAACTTAAAAATTTAAATGTAATATTCATGTATTGACTAGTTAGCCATTCTAAACCTCATATCTTCCGAAATGCAGAGAACACCGTCGTCTGGGTAGCGTTAAGGGGACAGTGTCACACCTATGATTGCATTTCTGTGACACTCGTCGTAAAATAACATAATGTCTAGATTTTCTCCATTACTGAAGACAAGCACATGTACTAAATGAAATCGTCACCATCATAGGCATTTATTCGTCAACGAATATGTAGTATATAAATACAATGTCATTTGGACATATTAATTGTGTCATCTCAGATGGCTGAACAGTCCAATTCTGGATGCACAGATTTCATTGCAGTGACAGCACACACTAGTAGTTGCAGCAGATGGTTGTACAAGAATGCCATTCCTCGCATTTGCTCGTTCTTTCCTGCGGTTCCTCCTCTCAGCTTCTAATCTTCTCCTATCTTTTTCTAAATGTTCAACTCCATTGTATACAATGCTACGCCATTTGGGCCTTTCCTCGGCTAAATTAAATATAATTTAACAAAAATCATTAAACCAGGGTTTAACGTGTCAAGTAATATCTGGAACGTATGTGAAATCCGTTACCGTACGAACTACAGTATTTCCCTGTTTAGTAGTACAGCAGACCAATCAGGAGACCTAGTACAATGAGCAGTGGAACGTGTTTTACTGACATTGGTTTATTTACTACAGGCTTCACGGACATTTCAAGGAACACTTGCTTGGAACACAGCACTAAATACTTTGCACAACGTCATAAACAGTGTCACAGTTGACACCCTTTTAATGTCTACATAGTTCAGAAGATATTAGAAAAATGAAACCAAGTCTGTTATCATTAATTGTACCACTAGTTTTCAATTCGGATAAACCTTCCCATTGTGTGAGCCCCTGGCATGGATACATTTGCATGAAACCAGATTTTTCATATTTTTGATTTCAGAAATGGCTCCAAACAAGGGCTGACGAAGAGAGGGAATTGTACGTAGATGAAAGAAATAGAGCGAAATAAATAGTTGTTGAATTCAAAAAGAAGTCGTGAGACGATTTTGGTAATATCCAGGAAAGGCTAGATCAAGCAGCAGGGAAACCTTTCTAGACAGCAATAAAGAATCTTAGGAAGGGGGAGAGAAAGGAAATGAGCGGTGTTTTGAGTAATTCAGGTGAACTCATGACAGATCCCAGGTAATCACTGAGCAGGTGGAGGGAATATTTTTAAAATCTTCTGAACGTAAAAGGAAATTTTCCTGGTGGTATCTCGAACAAGCGAGCTTATGGGGAGGAGGAATATGATGTTGGTGAAATTACGCTTGAAGAAGTGGAAAGGATGGTAAATAAACTTCATTGTCATAAAGCAGCAGGAATAGACGAAATTAGACCTGAAATGGTAAAGTATAGTGGGAAGGCAGGGATGAAATGGTCCATAGAGTAATAAGATTAGCATGGAGTGTTGGTAAGGTACGTTCAGATTGTAAAAACCCAGTAATTAGAACTATTTATAAAAAGGGAACAGGAAGGATTGCAACAATTATCGAGGTATCTCACTGATTACTATACCAGGCAAAGTATTCACTGGCATATTGGAAGGGAGTGTGCGATCAGTGGTTGAGAGGAAGTTGGTTGAAAACCAGTGTGGTGTCAGCCAACAGAAGGACTGTCAGGATCAGGATCAGTTACGTTTATGTTTCGTAGACCTAGAGAAAGCATATGACAGGGTACGGCGAGCAAAGATGTTCGCCACGCTGGGGAATTATGGGTTCAAGGGTAGATTATATTAAAATCAATCAAGGGCATTTATGTTGACAATTGGTCTGCAGTGAGAATTGGTGGTAGCATGAGTTATTTATTCCGGGTGGGCTACTTACAGGGTTTAGACAAGGCTGTAATCTTTTACCCTTGTTGTTCGTAGTTTACATGTATTATCTGCTGAAAGGTATAAAGTGGTAGGGAGGTATTCAGTTAGGTTGGAAATGTAGTAAGCAGTCAGGACAATGCTGAAGACTTCGTCTTAATGGCAGATTTGCCGAAAGCCTGCAGTCTAATATCTTGCAACCTGAAAATAGGTGCAATGAGTATGGTATGAATGTTGGCCTTTTGAAGACTAAATTGATGTCAGAAGTAAGAAATCCAGGAGAACTGAACGTCAGATTGGTGATTCAAAGCTGTAACAGGTAGATAGTTTAAAATATTTAGGTTGTGTGTTCTCCCAGGTTGGTAGTATAATAAGTGAGATTAAATCAAGGTGCAGTAAAGCTAATGCAGTGAGCTCGCTGTTGCGTACAACAGTATTCTGTAAGAAGGAAGTCAGCTCCCGGACATAACTATCTTTACAAGCAAACTTCATATTTAGAGTATGCCCATCCAGGTGCAGGTTTCGATATGCGTATCATTTAAAAATCATTAAACAGACTGCGGGTTTATAAGAAGAGGAGTTGTCTTCAATTTTCTTTTACACTATTGAATGTGTCTCGACCAAACTTCATATTAAGAGTCTACTCATCCAGTAGCGAGTCTTGATATGCAAATCATTTAAAAGCACTTAATAGACTGGGGGTTTATAGGAAGACTTCAAGTTATTTTTCAATGTTTTTTTCTTACACTATTGATTATATCTCGACAAAAATTCGTATTTTGTGTCTTCTCATCCAGGAGCAGGTTCCGATATGCATATCACCTAAAAATCGCTGAACAGACTGCAGGTTTATAGGAAAACCAGAAGAGTTGTTTCCAATTTTCTCTTACACTATTGAGGGTACTTGAACAAAAATTCAAATTTGGAGTCCACTCAACCTGGGGCAGGTTCCGATATGCATAACATTTAAAAGTCAGCGAACAGACTGGGGGTTTATAGAAAGAACAAAAGATATTATTTTTCAATATTATCTTACACTATTGAATATATCTCGACCAAAATTCATATCTAGAGTCTACTCATCATGGAGCAGGCTCCGATAAGCAAATAATTAAACAAATCAATGAAGTAGACTCGCAGAGCTTTTTTTTTTTTTTTTTTTTTTTTTTTTTGAAATTTTATCTTACACTCTTAATTATATCCCCACCAAACTTCATATTTAGAGTCTACTCGTACAGGAGCGCATCTTGATACGCGAATCATTTATAAATCAATAATAGGAAGACCAAAATAGGATTTTCAATTTTTATTTTACAGTATTAATTATCTCTCAACCAACCAAGCTTCATATTCAGAGTTTTACTCATCCATGCGCAGGTATGCATAACATTTAAAAAAGACTAAACAGGCTTGGGTATATAGGAAGAAAGGAAGAGTTTTCTTCAATTTTTTCTTACACTATTGATTATACCTCCACCAAACTTCATATTGAGAGTCTACTCATCCAGTAGCGAGTTTGGTTATGCAAATAATTTAAAAATCACTGAACAGACTGTACAAAGACCAAGAGGGTTTTTCCAATTTTTATATTACACTATTGATCATCACCCTACCAAACTTCATATTTAGAGTCTACTCATCCTAGAGCAGGTTATGATATGTGGGAAAAATGAAAACCTACAACCTGCTTTCCAGTCATTGATCGGGTCAGGGATGGAATGAATGAAACAGATATAGGCTATTATTACAATGGGGTTGCCACTCCCAAGGTGATATTAATGACTGATAAATGCTATGAAATGAGAATGGAAAGCGTTGCTGGAATGAAAGATGACAGGGAAACCCGGAGTACCCGGAGAAAAACCTGTCCCGCCTCCGCTTTGTCCAGCACAAACCTCACATGGAGGGACCGGGATTTGAAATACGGTATCCAACGGTGAGAGGCCGACGCGCTGGCGTCTGAGCCACGGGGGATCCTTATGATACCGGTATGTGTATCATTTAAAAATTAATGAATGGAATTGGGGGTTTATAAGAAGAATCGAATATATTTTTTTCAATTCTCTCTTGCATTATTGTTTACATCTCCACCAAACTTCATATTAAGAGTATACTCATCCAGAAGCGTGTTTCGGTATGAAAATCATTTAAAAATCACTTAATAGACTGGGGGTTTATATTAAGTCCAAAAGAGTTTTTTCAATTTTTATTTTACACTATTGATAATCTGTCGACCAAACTTTATATTTAGAGACTACTCATCCTGGAGCAGGTTTCAATATGCATATCGTTTAAAAATCACTGAATAGACTGGGGTTTAAAGTAAGACTAGAAGTGTGTTTTTTAAATTTCTCTTACACTATTGATTATATCTTATTATATCTATAGACTACTCATCAAGGAGAATGTTTCGATATGTATATCATTTAAACACTGAATAGAGTGGGAGTTTATGGGAAGGCTAGAAAAGTTTCTTCAATTTTCTCTTACACTATTGATTATATGTAAAATCGTAGACTGACGTGAAACGCCCCTTAATATTTTTTTTACGCACATAATTTCGTTTACTCTTCAAATTACGGATAAAACTACTATTTTTTATAGGCTTCATGCTCTGCAGCTAGTGACGGAAACACTCGCAGACCTGCAGTTAATTGAAGGATCCGTAACAGGAGAAAATCAGAGGATACTTCATGTTTCTCTCGGATTTATAATTCCCCCCCCCCCCCTAATGTATCTGAACTCCGAGGTAACATGAGGTAGTACTTTTCCCTTACGTGTATGTCTGACTGACTGTCTGTCCGTTTGGTTAGCTATATGTTTCTATATTGTTGAAAGTGGAAAACTGCTGAACTTATTTCAACCAAAGTACGTATTTTGAATCTACTCACTCAAGATTTTGTTATTAGTTGCATGTAATGTCATTGTATGACATGAAGTTGGTATTTATAGAAAGACTATTCTCAAATATGTTCGTTAACATTAGGTCTATCGAAAGACTGTACATAACAAACGTTTAAAAATATGTTAGTTCCGTTCCTTTATGCCATGTACGTATTTCCCGTACGACGAATAATAAGGCAGATGACCACGAAAAATTGGATTTTTAGTCCAAGTCCCGTGAGACATGTCGTTCATATCACTTCAAGGTGGGCAACGGGGAAAACTAAAGAACCATTTTACTGTCTTCGTTAGGATAGATATTAAGGGAGATATCATCAATGTCAGAGCGCCACGCCAGTGTTCAGGGATACAATATGCAACCTGAGGCCCATGGAGAGTTTCGCACAACTTCGGACCGGGAACTGTACCGTACAATAAATTCAGAAATCGTCCTCATTCTGTCCCCACTTTGTTGAGCTTCATCATATTTCACGTTACTGCCACGCGCTTTTGTAAGAAAATATCATCTTAACATTTCGCATTAAACGTGTGAATGTTACTTCGCATAAATTCCTGAAGGTAACATGTAATCCGCTGAAAAATTCCGTGCGAAGAACGGGTACAAATACTAGTAAGTAAATAAACGTACGCTATATGTTCCCACTTTCTCTAACTTGCGCTGTCAAGAAATGTATTTTTCATGAGAGGAATATAGGCCAAACCACGCCGCAAGTCTATAGAGTACCTTATCCATAATTATCGGTATAGTGTCTCTTTGAAAAATAAATTCAAGCTCAGATTTATGCTCTTAATACGCCTGTAGAGACTTCAGTGCTACCGGTATCTCTTTGTGGCAGAAAAACATACGAAAACTATTTTAACAATAAATCAAAATTGGAAATAGTAAAGGAATTCCCGCATGGCTGTCAGCAATAGATCCATGTTGTAGCGTTGTGACATATTGTTTGAATATATGAGTCAACAGGAATTCCATTACAGTGAAGTTTCGACAAGAAAGTGAGTAGTGTAGTGAGGAAGATGTTTTACTCCTCTCGTAAACAGGCAGTAGATAGATCGATTTCTGCTCTTGATTAACTGTTTCGAAATGTCTTTATACTGATAACTATCATATACTGAGGTTAACAGTCCATTTCGACTGACTCACATTCATTCTCAAGTATATTATTTCGTGTCTACCTGCGTGTAGGTATCCCCTGCTTTTCGTAAGAGGCGATTAAAAGGGGCCCCATGGGCTCTGAACTTTGGAGCGTGTGTTGGCGACCACGGGGTCCTTATCTGAGTCCTATCATTGCTTCCACTTACTTGTGCTACGCTCCTCACTTTCGTCTATCCTATCTGACCTCTCTTGGTCAACTCTTGTTCTTTTACGACACCGACGGTATTACGTATAGAGGCCTAGGGAGTCTTTCATTTTCACGCCCTACGTGGCCCTGGTCTTCCTTTGGCCGATACCTTCATTTTTCGAAGTATCGGACCCCTTCCATATTTTCTCTCTGATTAGTTTATATAGAGGATGGTTGCCCAGTTGTACTTTAAACAGTAATCACCACCACCACCACCTAACTGTGTGTAACTGTACTTGTTAGAATCTGCAGGAACTATTACATCTCTCCCAGTACTTGGCTCGAGTAAGTGTCGGAAATTCAACGCAAAGAATAGCCACTGCAAAGTCAGAGATTCAAAATTCAGATATAAAGCCATGGTGTTTTTCAGTAATACCACAGAACTTGAACTAACTGGAAATGGTATGTGAAAAGGTAATTTTAAAACTTCCAAGTCATCGCCGTTAATCTCTATCCGTTGGTGGTTCAATCAGTACCCTCTCTTGGTCATTCTTCTCTATTTCATTACAATTTGCACCGCTCCATCTCACGGTACAAGACCCCGCATACTGTAACATGAGTCGAGCATCTCAGTATCAATTGTTAGGTTGTAGTGCTCATGTCAACAAAGTGAAACGTTCAAATCTGTGGCCTGTTCCTATTACATTTTCCATCTCAAGGGCGCATCATCACCTCAAGAAAGTGAGCTATCCTGCAACTTGGTGCACGACAAAATTAGGCCACACACAGTCAACTACACACATGAGTTACTACGAGGCTACCACTTGGAAGTAATGGACTATTCTCTCCAGACAAGGTATCGCTTGATACCCATCATAGTGGACCATTGTAGAAGCATCTAATTTACATGAGACATTTGACCTGATCTCTTTCATATCGAAATACATTACTTGTTATAAAGTAAGTAAAAGTACGTAGGTAAATATAGGAACAGTCTGTAAGAACAATACGTACCAAGCAGATTTTTATTATTATTATTATTATTATTATTATTATTATTATTATTATTATTATTATTATTATTATTATTACTATTATTATTATTGTTGTTGTTATTATTATTTAATTTGCTCATCGTCACACTGACAGAGATAGTTTTTATGGCGACGATGGGATAGGAGTGGGAAGGAAGCGGCCGTGGCCTTAATTAAGGTACAGCCTCAGCATTAGACTGGTGTGAAAATAGGCAACCACAGAAAACCATCTTCAAGCCTGCTGGCAATGGAGTTCGAATGCAAGTTGACAGCTACGTGAAGCAAACTGCGTAGCCATTCGCTCTCACCAAGTGGAATACATCCGTAATTTGGAAATCGTACTTGGATGAGCAAGCATTACAAAAGGAAACTACATTTTCCCCTTGCGATAATCAAATAGTTATAAATTTGTCTCTTGGTCATGGACATCCGTCACTCTGTGGGTGGAGCTGTACAATAACACACATGGTATCCCCTGCCTGTCGTAAGAGGCGAGTAAAAGGGGCCCCAGGGGCTCTAAACTTTAGAGCGTGGATTGGAAACCATGAGGCCCTTAGCTGAATCCTGGCATTGCTTCCATTTACTTGTGCCAGGCTCCTCACTGTCATCTATCCTACCTGGCCTCCCTTGGTCAACTCTTGTTCTTTTCCGACCCCGACGCTATTAGGCTTCCGAGGGCTGGGGAGTCTTTCATTTTCACGCACTTCGTAGCCCTTGTCTTTCTTTGGCCGATACCTTCATTTTTCGAAGTGTCGGACCCCTTACATTTTTCTATCTGATTAGTGTTATATAGAGGATGGTGGCCTAGTTGTACTTTCTTTTAAAACAATAATCACCACCACCACCACCTCATCGACATCCATCAACGGCTGCTAATTTCAAATGACCATCGGTGTTAAGACATAGCCTGCACGGTTGCTAGGTAACATTGTCTGGCCATTCAACCATACCTTACATCACAGCTTGCACGGTCGTTAGGATTACACTTCCGTCACACAGTCCATTCGACACTCCATGTCGTACGATGTTGGCATGTAAAAGATCTCTGGTGACACAATCGGTGTTTACCCGACAAAATGCATTAAATCTCAGCCATAGACGCCCAAGAGAGTTTCGGTTTTCTCGGTCTGCCATCTAGTGGGCCTGGAGTAGAACGGAACGTCGAAATTGACGAGCAGACAGCCAGATGGCATCAAACAGAAATGTCTGCACACGGTAGCTGAGGTCATACGATTATTATTATTATTATTATTATTATTATTATTATTATTATTATTATTATTATTATTATTATTATTATTATTATTATAATTCCGTCACACAAATTTTCAAATGACAAATTTTTGAATGTAAAAATATGTATTGAACCCGAGTGACTTAGGCCCATAGTCAGTCATGATTTGATTGATAAAATAATATATGGTACATTTATTGAAATACAGAAGTGTAGTTGAAAATATTTCATCTGTGTAATGTCGAAATATGAGCGAAGGAAGGACGACAGACTGGAGCCTGACGGATTAGCTCGACACAACAACATTTAGCTACTTCACAGCAGGGGATCTCATTAGTTGGCGAACAGGGAAATATATGTCCACAAATAAGTCTTGGTCAGAAAGAGAAAGGGGGTAGGTGATACAAAGGAACCTCGCAACATGAGTAAAGCGCTGGGATATTTTTGGCAGGACGGAGATTCCCGTGCCGTCATGGAAAGCTACAGCGGTTGCGAGGACATTCGCTAGCCTAGGTTCGGGCAGGTGAATATTTAAATCACGTGACCGCTTGCCGGCCAATCGCTAAAATTTGATGGAAGACCCAGGGATACCATCTTAAGGAATGATGGATGAGATATTCTAGTAACTTCAAAAGTAATCAGTAATAAATTATTGTGAGTACACGGATCGATGTAATGAATTTATTAGATGTCACGCATGGAAAAATAATCAATAATTATTGGCAAATTAAATAAATTGAAGGCTGGATTTCTTGGAAACCAGACAGCTTGAATGTCATTGGCTGGACGAAGACCACGTTGTAAGGGACGCTTCCGAAGGCGCGAAATGTGAGGAGCTAAATCCACCCGTATCTCCTAAATCTGTGATCGCCAGGAGTTCATATTTAATCCAGCAAATATGCTAGCGGAGTGGATTAACTTGATATAAATTTTAACGTCCAATTCGGAGTGCAAGTACCGGTATTAAATTTCCACCCCCTCCCTCAGGGGTATGACGTCAATGAATCCGCGAGGGAAAGCTTCATCCATATATACGGGACAAGGTATCCTCGCCAACACACTTGAAATGAATCTCTGGAGCTGAACAGTCGGTCGCAACTAACTTAAAATTCTACGGGCGTATAGTAACTCAACATTTAATGGCGCGAGCATCCGCCAGTGTTTAGAAAATGTGATCGCGCTCAAGCAACATGAACTGGAAATAGTTAACGTAGGACAGTGTTTGTCAGTTATAAATATCAGTGAAGTAAATTAATTGCACTGTAAGAGAGTAATATAAATTGCACCGCATTAAGTACGTAAATAACGTACTGTGTGACGAACAGTACTTTAAGGGAATAATAGCCTGTACTTTGCAATATCGAACCGCTATCATGAACACTTCAAGAAGGCCGTATGAAACGGGCGTATCGCGTCGGACGACATAAATCGCGACGGGCGTAAAATTTGACACCTCGTCGTACATGTCCAGGTCCATTGTGCGGTAATTGGACGAAGATTAAAATAGTGTAAATAGTAAATTTTTGGGTCTAGGATATGAATTTGTTGTATAAAAGTAAAAGTGTTCAGTGTTAACGTTGTCAATGGTGAAGTATTGTGATAATTAAGGTATTAGTGTAAAATGGTAATGTGCCAGGAAATCTTTTGTGGAACTACGCCATCAAGAATGGAGGAGTAAAATGCAGAGAGGGGCCGAAAGGAGCCTCTCATCTGCAAAGCTGCAATGGATTACAATAACTAAGATGAGTACTAAACTGTAAATAATATTTGGGTAATGTTAGCGTGATTGGAAAATGGGAATAATTTGATTAGACTTGGTTACCTTCCGTAACAAGATGAGTCGCTTAACGACCCCATCCTAAATTTGTAGCACGGACAGTAGTAAATAATAACAATGTAAATAATCGGGTCTTTTTATGTATTCAGTTTGTTGTAGATGTAAATTTTGTAGATATAGAGTAGTACGTTAAGTCATGCATGCATTCATATTTTCTTTGTAGTCAAGAATAATTTTCTTTACATTTGATTTTGGTTATTATAGTTAAATAGACCCGATCTGTGCTTTTCTGTTAGTGATTTTGACGAGTTATGTAATGACATTGAAGGGAAGTCCAGCCTTGTCATACCAAAGTGAAGTTGGTAAATTTGGGAGCAGCGATAATAATAATAAAATTTCCAAGTAAATCATATCTGGATTGATTTGTGCCAAAATAAATCGAAATTGTAAAAGGGGTTATGCGTTAAACATATTAAGAGTGGACTACCGTGTAACAGGCGGAAATTAATTTTTTTAATTAATAATAATAATAAATAAAATAAAACTACTTTTTTAAAGAAGAATTTACTTTTATTTTTAAATTTGGATATAATAATAATTCATGTGATATCGGAATTTAGTGAGCCGTGCGTAATAATAAATTTAAGTGATCAGGTGTTGAGTTTGTCGGGAATCATTTAATGACGGGAGGTGTTTTTAATTCGGAATTAAAGAGTGTGATAATTTAACTTGATAAATTAATAATATTGAAATTTAAGATCGGTGCTAATAATCCGTACATGTTAATGAACGTGTGGTTTAAATTACTGTCCAATATATTTTTACGTATAAATGTCGTGTCTTAAAGTTGCAATTCATTAGCCGGAACACGTAAGACTAATATTACGAAACCATGATTGTAAAATTTTGGTAAATATAATTTCAAGATGTTACGATAATAAGAGGCCGTACGATGTCAGAAGTGAATAAATAAGTCAGTTGATAATTCTGTGAGAAATAAATGAATCAAGGAATATTGAGATAGAAAGGGATATAAATTCCGTACGAGAGACACTTGGGATATAAATGAGTGTAAAGTGTACGGGCAGTGTCACAGAGAAATACTGAGTTACGTAGCGGGTAGAATTCGAACCCGTGACAGCATGTACGAAATAAATAGACTGCACCGCTATTCGTTGAGATACTACGGATCTAAGGATAATGAGAGTTCAGAGTCCACATAAATGATCGTATAGTGTAATCATTGTAATGACGAGCGATGACAATCATGATGTCGTGATAATAATAACAACAATAAATATTGCAGATAAAGGATTGGACCGCCTTAATTAATTGAGCGTTGATAAAGATGTTAAACGGGAATCTAAATGATAATATGCAACCGATAATAATAATAACAATGTAAGGACGATGTTAGATCATGGCGGTCAGATTAATAATAATTGTCATGATAATAACAGTAATGACGACGTTGGTTGATCAGTGGCATAATTCTAATTGCGACCGATATATTAATATATTTTGGCGGAAGTGACCGATTCATTAATAATAATAATAATCTTGAGTAACATTAATAATAATAATAAAAAATCTGGAGTCACCTATTTAATAATAATAATAATAATAATAACCACAGGAGGGATATAATAATAATAACATTAATAACCATTTGTGTTTGCATCCCGCATAATAAGGACGATATTAATCAAACGTAACAGTGCCAGGAATCGTTAATAATAATAATTGTACCGGGCGGTACACCTCCACGCCGCTAATTTAAAATTTGCGCCAGTTGAAACTCCTCTGCTGGAGGAAGTCTGAACTTTATTGACGGTATTAATTTTCAAGTTTCTCAGAAGATGTCACTACTTGGAAAGTTTGGAGTTTTTGAACTGTGCCACTTTTGATGTATTTTTGTTTTACCGGTAGTAAGAAGTGTGAACTTTCTCTTCTAGAGGACACTACTGAAAAATTACTATGGTGCACCCTAGTGCGATGTGAAAGAACAGCTTTTTGGAGAAATTTGTATTTCAAAAGTTTGTTTCTTGTTAAATTTATTTCTGTTATTGTTTAAGTTGGCTGTATACCCCTCTCTTTCCCCTTGTTTTGTATTTAGCCAATCCCGAATTTCTTTAATTAATTTCTGACCAATCTGATGTATCTTCCCCCAACTTGAATATGATGCTTATCCCTAACCAATAAAGTGATTGTGGGCGGGTGTTTTCTTCCCTGAAACGCCTCGAACTTTCCGCGAGAGTATATAAACTGCTGATTTTAGGGTCTCGGTGCCACTTCTGTTCCATCTTTTAGTGTGTAAAGTACATAGCAGGGGGCGGGAAGCGCCTCTTTCTTCGGGGAGCAGTTCTACACCAAGGTAATGGCCTTTTAATAACTTCTGTTCTTGCTAGCTCAGCAGGTTAACTCTCGGGGCGGGTCCGAAGCGTTTCTATCATGTAACCTTTTCCTAAAATGTAACTACTCTTAGCATCTGTTATCTTTTAAAGCTACATATTGGGATAGAGAGTGCTTAACCCTCTCTAGCTCCCACTCATTTTGTTTTGAGGTGAACTTATTTCTCACAACCGATTCTTCCTTAATTGTAAAGTAAATTGTCCTTTTCTAAAGTCACCTCAGTAGTATGGGATTAGCCCTTGCATTAGTGGCCTAGAGCCAAATTAGGTTTTGAAACAAATACATTAGGAGTGCAGATCGCCTCCTCTCAAATTGTTATTTTAGAGGTCATGTAATTAACCTTTTTCATTTAATAGACCTCAGTAGGTTGGGTATGTTACCCCTGTGTCTATGTCCTGAGAGGACAACTTGAAGGTGGAGTTTGGTGTGGCCTTTGAGAGGCCTAAAGGTTGAGAGCGTGTGGCTCTTTCTTGAAAATTGAGTGTTGTATGCCTCAAGGAGGCTTTTCTGTGTAATTTGGAGCAAGTGCTCCTGAACATGAATGGGGTTTTCTGCCCCTCTGGTAAAACTTATTTTTGGAGTAAAATTGGTCTAATTGCTCTAGAAGTGTGAATTCAGGGCTCGAAGCCCAAATACTGTAAATACTGTAATTGCTCCTTTTGTTGCCTTGCTACTCTGTACCTGCCGTACTTGTTTTATTTCTTAATTTTGAAAAGAAAATATAACCTTGTTAAATTTTACATTAACTTTGATTCCGCAGTTTGAGACCCGTTCAAGCCCGCACCTTCTTTCACCTCTACCTACCGCTAAAACACGGTAACAAGTGGTAGCAGAGCGTGGTTGAATGGGTCTCAATTTAGCCCCTTTTGACGGCTAAACATTGTTGTGTTCCGAACTCTAACAATTTTCTCAGTTGCTGGAATTTTTTGATTTTTTCAAAATTGTTCTGGCATCATGCCCGGCCCTCGCGATGTTCTCCATCTTAACTATTTGCGCAAGGAGGAGTTGATCTATGAATTAACTATCAGAAATGTGCAAACTGGAGGCACGGTTGCGGTAGACACCAACAAGCTTAGAGAGTCCCTTGATTTGCCCATTTCCATCCCCACTTTGGGAGAGAAAGAAATTGACGACTCTCTTTCCACGATCGTCGAGAATATTACTGGGCTAGCTTCTGTAGTTAGTTTTTTTGATGAAAATGATCCTTCTCCTAATCAAATTAAGCGTGTGCAAGCCAGGCTATATCACTTTTCAAATAGAGTTAACGATCTGTTGTCTCTAAAGCTGAATGACGTTCAGAAGAAGGAAGCTAGTACGCTGCTTGAAAGTATTTCTGAATTATCTAGCAAGGTCACTCAATTGTTGACTGGGGAAGTTCCTCCCAAAATCGATCAACCAACCCCGCTGAATGCAGGTAGCGAGGAAGAGCCTCCTAAGGGAGGAGTCAGTAGGATAACCGTTGCTGCTCAAACTATCTCTGCCCCATTGGACAACGAGTCTGAACGCCGTAACTCATTGAATAATGTACGTTCTGAATGAACTTCTTTGCCACTTAAACCTTTACTGACTATGTCACCTGGGTTCAGCAGTTTGCCTCATCCATTGGCAATGTTGCTCAGAGGTATCTCGAAGTTTTCTGTCAACACCACCAGTGAAGTTATTTCCTTCTTAAGGTTTTTAGTTGAATTTCAGGATCATGCCCTTGTTTTTTCTCTTTCTCCGTGTCAAATTTTGCAAATCATCTATCCTTATGCAATTGGTATTCTCTCTGACAAAATAGTAAGAGCCATAGCCGAACAGTCATCTATTGAAGATTTTCATGCACACTTACTTGCAAATTTTCTTCCCGCCCGCGCGAGGTCATCTCTGATTCAGAAGTACTATTATCGAGTACAGGGATTGGATGAAAATCTGGCTGATTTCATACAAGACATTAAGTTTTATACTAGGGTGTTCGCTCTTCATTTTCCTGAAGATCAGATTGTACAGGCTATTGTAGAAGGAATTTCACCATCCTATAGGTCATATTTGTGTTTCGCGGCGTGCCCGCAAACTTTCTCTGAACTTGAAGCGTTGGGCGTCTCAGCGGAAGGAGTGAGATACGCCGATTCCTTGCGTGTCGCGAAAGAACCCCCGCCTTCTTTTAGTAATACTCGGCCTCCACCTCGCCGATCAGTCACACCTCGTAAATGTTATGCTTGCGGGTCGCCTGACCATCTTCGCAATAAGTGTCCACTGATCAAGTCTAGTAGGGCAAATAATGGAGCTGGTTCATCACAAGGCTGTTTTAAATGTGGGGCTTTCTCACATATCGCCGAGAATTGCCCAAACTCAAATAGCACCCCCTCCTGCTCAACATCTGGTGCAAATTCCACCAATGCCAATAACAAAATGTGACTAGCGGCTTCGGCTGAGTCGACTAATTCTGCTTCCCAAGGCTCAGCCCCTGGCAAAAAGGTCGTAAATTCAGGGAACGTTCAATTTGCAAATCCACCTTTTGAATGCCCCAAAGAGTGTCTTAGGATTGCGGCGGATACCCCCGCACCTGTTCCTTTTCTTAAGATTGAGTTAAATAACGAGCCTATAACCGCTCTATTAGATTCAGGCAGTGTTTGTTCAATTATTTCGGACCAATGGTATTCAAAATTGAAGTCTGTTTGTAAATTACCTGACTATGGCTCATCTACTGTTCAATATGTTTCGGCTAATTCATCTCCATTAGAAATTCTAGGTTCTGTACAGGTTAAAATTCGTATTTTTAAATTTACATGGAAAACCAAACTGTTTGTGGCTAAGCACTTGTCTTGCCCCATCATACTGGGAGCGGACTTCATTTCTCACACTGGTCTTGTGCTCGATCTTCAGAGTAAGTCGTGCACATTCAAATTTGCGTCCAATTGTAAAATTCCCTTGTTAAAGTGTAATTCTGTATCATGTTCATCTATTTCGCCTACCCAGGATGAGATGTTGTTAGACCTTAGACATCTACCTGAGGAGCAGGCTGATAGTATTCGTAAGTTGTGTCAGTCATTTCCAGAGGTGTTCTCTGATACTCTTGGTGTTACTGACCTTATTGAATACAAAATTGAGGTCACGGATTCGATTCCTGTCCGTTTTCCACCTTATAGGCTATCTCCACCAAAAATGAAGGCTCTGAAAGAAATCATCGATCAGATGGTGAAGGATGGTATTATTAGACCCTCTAAGTCGGCGTATTCTTCGCCTATTTTTCTAGTCCCGAAACCCCAAGGTGGCTTCAGGCCTGTCATTGATTATAGGGCTCTCAATCGGAAGGTGGTGTTACAATCTGTGCCCCTTCCTGACCTTCATTCTTGTTTTTCATGGTTTCGTAAGGCCAAGTTCTTTACTATCTTGGACTTGAATCAGGCCTATAATCAAATTCCACTAGCGGAAGAGTCTAAACATCTTACAGCGTTTGCCACGGACTGGAATTTATACGAATACAACCGCATGCCTTTTGGGCTCCCCACGGGAGCAGCTGTACTCACTAGGCTGCTAGATAGGGTTTTCTCCGACATCAAATTTGAGTACTTGTATCACTACTTGGATGATGTCGTCGTATTTTCGGGAGACCTTTGAAGAACATCTAGATCATCTGCGAGAAGTTCTCAATCGCCTTCGTAAAGCTGGGTTAACTGTCAAGTTGTCCAAGGTTGCCTTTGCTAAGCCCTCTATGTCATTCCTAGGGCATATTGTGTCACCTGATGGTGTTGCCGTCGATCATTCTAGAACACAGGCCATCCGTGATTTTAAACCTCCCAAGGACATCAAAGGTATCGCCAGGTTCATTGGTATGGTGAATTTCTTCAGAAAGTTTATTCCTAACTTCGCTAATAGAGCGGCGCCCTTGAACCTTCTTCGTAGGAAAGGCATCAAATTCGAGTGGGGACCTTCTCAACAAGCCGCTTTTGAAGATCTTAAATTAGCTCTCTGTAATGCCCCTGTCCTTGCTATGCCTGATTTCTCAAAGAAATTCATCGTCCAAACTGACGCGTTGTCGTCAGCAGTAGCGGCAGTCCTTCTTCAAGAGACTGACCTAGGGAGGCGACCCATCGCCTATGCATCTAGGACTTTGTCGGCTCAAGAAGCCAAGTATTCCATCTATGAGCTCGAAGGTTTGGCAGTCTTATTTGCCTTAGAAATGTTCCGTCTCTATCTGGAACATGTCAAATTCGACCTGGAGACAGATAATCAAGCCTTAAGCTGGGTCTTAGGTAGGCCGCGTCGTACTGGTCTTATAGCCCGTTGGGCCATCCGTATTTCTGCCTTCCAATTCGATGTCAGGCATATCCGAGGGACCGAAAATGTTGTCGCTGATGGACTCAGCCGTATGTTTTCCAACGACATCGAGACCCATGAACTGGTCGACAGTCCATCACCTCCCGAGTCCATACTATCTGATGTTAATGCCATCTTAACAGATGCTCCCATGCTCTTTAGGGATATCGAGAAATACCAACGTGAAGATCCGACGCTGGCTCCGATAATGGAAACCCTTTCTTCTGGGGATCATGTCGTCCCTTATGTTCTGAGGAATGGTCTTTTATGTTGCCCATCAAGGCATGATAAGATGATGAAGGTTGTCGTTCCAGCGGTTCTTGTACCTATGATCTTCAAGTATTATCATGAAACCCCATTAGGAGGGCATCTAGGCATCTTTAAAACTCGTGAGAAGATTCGTGAAGTTCATCTGGAAGGGTATGGACGGTGAAATCCGCGAACTAGTAAAAGCTTGTAAATCTTGTTTGCTTAGTAAACCAACTATGTCCACCAAGGTAGGCCTTTTGTCTTCGCATCAAGCGTCGCGCCCCATGGAACGCCTGTATATTGATTATGTAGGACCCTTCCCCCAGTCGAAGGGAAATGCTAACAAATTCATCTTTATATGCGTAGATGGTTTTACAAGATTTACCTGGTTATTTCCGACTAAGCTGGCTACCGCTCAGTCCACCATTACTTGCCTAAATTCTATTTTTGCTTCTTTTGGTCCGTGCCAATATATTGTGTCTGACAATGCTAAGGCGTTCACATCAAATCTTTTTCGTAAATTCTGTTTTGACTTGTCCATCTCTCATGTAACTACTTCGGCTTATTACCCTCAACCATCCCTGGCTGAACGGGTTAATCGTAATCTCAGGTCCGCGCTTATTGCTTATCATCATGAAGATCATTCTAGGTGGGACACGTCCCTGCATTGGTTAGCTTTTGCTTTGAATTCGGCGGTTCATGAATCTCACAAGTTTACTCCAGCTGCTTTGATGTTCAAGTTCGTTCCCAACACGCCGCTCTCTGACCTCTGGTCTCTGAGTGACATTCTACCTGAGGCAATAGATCCAGATAATATTAAAGATCTTTGGAAGAAGGCTAAAGCCAATCTTAAAGTCTCTCATGAAAAGGTTAGGGAAAAATATGATCGTGGACGGAGACCCACCAATTTGAAGGTAGGCGACCAAGTGATGGTCAAGAATTTTGTTCCCGCCGGCAAGATTGCTCCCAGATTTCATGGGCCGTGTGTCATTCTTGATTTCCTTACGCCGGTTACGTTGTTATTAAGCAATCCAGCCACCGAGAGGATATTTAGGGTTCACCTGTCCCAGGTGAAACCGGTGTAATTTCTGTGTTAACTTGCTTCATATTATTTTGAAAGGAATATGAAGGTTATATTTTTTTTGAGTTTTCACTTTTAAGGCATTCTGCGCCTTCTATAATATTTTGTTTTATATGCAAGCATTTTTGTAAAACCTGTCCCGAACCGTTAAGCTGCCATTCTGTCCTTACCACGGCCATTACCACGCTCCCGTCTCCTGCTCCACACACTGTGGCTTGCTTATATAAAATGCCATGGATATCTGCACGCCGCTGGCCCCTCAACCTCTCCACAAAGCCTGTGCCCTCAAAAAAGATGATGGTCCAACAAAATTCTGCCGCCTAACTTTAATGTTTCAGTGCCCCCGCAGCCGCGCGGCACTGCGCCGCGTCTGGGATAGAGGAAGGGCCCCCTCGACCCCAGCGTGGACGACATGTGCACGGCGAGCCGGAGCTCTCCTCCCGGCCAAGGCTGATGTGCGGCGCACGACCTGCTTCTGGCCCGCAGCCTGTATATGTTCACCGCGGGCGCGTCGTGCTTCAACACCTCTGCTCCCCTCATAGTGCGGGCGAGCGGTATCTCAGGGTACTTGAGGGGCCCGGGCGGCCTCCTCTGAACGCAAGCAGTGGCGTCTGGTCTGGCCTTTAAATCATCAACGTTGAAGTACATATCCAGCTATATGGACACTCCAGTTCTACTTTACTACCTTTTCTTGGGTATTCTACTGCAATATTTGGTGGACTTAGAAAATTTTCCTCAACTTTAAAAATTAAAGTTTTCCTTCTGAATTCAACTTCTACAAACATAAAGACTTTACTTGACCAGCAACTACCAAATTTTGAAACTGAATCAAACCCAATTAAGAAAATTTTATAAATACTTCTGCAATTAATCTCCATATCAACATCAAAACTTGGACCTGGTTTTCAAACAAATTTCATGTGTCACCCCTGGAGGAACTTTTGGGGGGGGAGGTCTGTACCGGGCGGTACACCTCCACGCCGCTAATTTAAAATTTGCGCCAGTTGAAACTCCTCTGCTGGAATAAGTCTGAACTTTATTGACGGTATTAATTTTTAAGTTTCTCAGAAGATGTCACTACTTGAAAAGTTTGGAGTTTTTGAACTGTGCCACTTTTGATGTATTTTTGTTTTACCGGTAGTAAGAAGTGTGAACTTTCTCTTCTAGAGGACACTACTGAAAAATTACTATGGTGCACCCTAGTGCGATGTGAAAGAACAGCTTTTTGGAGAAATTTGTATTTCAAAAGTTTGTTTCTTGTTAAATTTATTTCTGTTATTGTTTAAGTTGGCTGTATACCCCTCTCTTTCCCCTTGTTTTGTATTTAGCCAATCCCGAATTTCTTTAATTAATTTCTGACCAATCTGATGTATCTTCCCCCAACTTGAATATGATGCTTATCCCTAACCAATAAAGTGATTGTGGGCGGGTGTTTTCTTCCCTGAAACGCCTCGAACTTTCCGCGAGAGTATATAAACTGCTGATTTTAGGGTCTCGGTGCCACTTCTGTTCCATCTTTTAGTGTGTAAAGTACATAGCAGGGGGCGGGAAGCGCCTCTTTCTTCGGGGAGCAGTTCTACACCAAGGTAATGGCCTTTTAATAACTTCTGTTCTTGCTAGCTCAGCAGGTTAACTCTCGGGGCGGGTCCGAAGCGTTTCTATCATGTAACCTTTTCCTAAAATGTAACTACTCTTAGCATCTGTTATCTTTTAAAGCTACATATTGGGATAGAGAGTGCTTAACCCTCTCGAGCTCCCACTCATTTTGTTTTGAGGTGAACTTATTTCTCACAACCGATTCTTCCTTAATTGTAAAGTAAATTGTCCTTTTCTAAAGTCACCTCAGTAGTATGGGATTAGCCCTTGCATTAGTGGCCTAGAGCCAAATTAGGTTTTGAAACAAATACATTAGGAGTGCAGATCGCCTCCTCTCAAATTGTTATTTTAGAGGTCATGTAATTAACCTTTTTCATTTAATAGACCTCAGTAGGTTGGGTATGTTACCCCTGTGTCTATGTCCTGAGAGGACAACTTGAAGGTGGAGTTTGGTGTGGCCTTTGAGAGGCCTAAAGGTTGAGAGCGTGTGGCTCTTTCTTGAAAATTGAGTGTTGTATGCCTCAAGGAGGCTTTTCTGTGTAATTTGGAGCAAGTGCTCCTGAACATGAATGGGGTTTTCTGCCCCTCTGGTAAAACTTATTTTTGGAGTAAAATTGGTCTAATTGCCCTAGAAGTGTGAATTCAGGGCTCGAAGCCCAAATACTGTAAATACTGTAATTGCTCCTTTTGTTGCCTTGCTACTCTGTACCTGCCGTACTTGTTTTATTTCTTAATTTTGAAAAGAAAATATAACCTTGTTAAATTTTACATTAACTTTGATTCCGTAGTTTGAGACCCGTTCAAGCCCGCACCTTCTTTCACCTCTACCTACCGCTAAAACTCGGTAACAATAATAATAATAATAATAATAATAATAATAATAATAATAATAATAATAATAATAATAATAATAATAATAATAATAATAATAATTTCAAGGATGATAAACTTCGGGGATGAATGAATATTATGACGATAATTAATTAATTAATTGGTGACAACATCCCTCTACTCGTATGTTGAAAAATAAGAGTGAGAAATATTATAGTCATATGTTACCTCGTTATCGTACGGTTTCCGCACGGGATTTCCACCGCTTCTCGTTATCTCATATGTGGCAGTAGTCTACTGAGGCTACTTTGTAACATTTCAAATCATGTGTAAATAAAATATAAATGCTAATTCAGTGGTATGGCATCAGCTGGACATCGTAAGATAGGAACTGTCCGTGTAATCCATTTTTCGTAATTCACGAGAAACATTACCCAGTCCGAGTACCGGTCTCGGAAAAATGTATATATCCGGGATACATCATCTTAGTTAAATCGAGAAGCCGACCGTAACATGCGTTATGCTCGGGCTCCCGATAAAAGGAAGCTATATCCTTGAACAACGGTTCGATTCAAATGGAATCGATCCGTAAGTTATACTCCACTTGTAATTTCTTTCAGAAGCAACCCAGCAACATATTGATACCACTTGCGGTATAGCAAGTGATTTATTTATGTTACATGTGTGGGAATTTAAATATCGCTGCCAAATGTATCAAAGTTTCGTACGTCGGATGGCGTAATAAACTGCTCCTTCTGGCAATTATTTCAAAGGAAACCATTCTCATAATCTTTTTATTGTAGTTAGATGATGCCCTTTTTAAAGTTAACAGTCACTTCCTAGTCCTATCATGGAGTCCTTAAATTCAAGTTTACACTCGAGCTTTCCCCATTTTAATTTTAAATTGCTCCGTTCATTCCCGTGTTCAGTTATGCCGCTATATTTATATTTGATGACTTAAATAATGAACCGACGCCCCTGAGATAAATGCTAGTCTGGGACTCGAGAGGTGGACGGGTGCAGTATTCAAATCGGAATAATTTCTGGACAACACGTGCGTCGCTGGTGTACAATATTTCATTAAATAAGAAGTACAAACGTACCTAGCAACAAGAGTCTGACACCGCTATGACGCCATTAGATAATGCAATAATGCTGCCATCTAGGGGTACCAAAATCGCCGTGCCACGTGGTTAAAAGGTAGTGTAGCTTTGGACTCTGGCGTGGTAACAGTTCGTAGGTCATGATATTTTATTCATCTCAGTGGATTCTAAAAAAAAAAAGAAAAGGTTCGTACCCCACTGTCGGAGCCCTGAAAATGGTTTTCCGTGGTTTCCCATTTTCACACCTGGCAAATGCTGGGGCTGTACCTTAATTAAGGCCACGGCCGCTTCCTTCCCACTTCTGGCCCTTTCCTGCCCCATCGTTGCAATAAGACCTATCTGTGTTGGTGCGACATAAGCAACTAGCAAAACAAATAACCTAAAAATGAACATTAGAAAAATGTTGGTGCAAATAATTGCGAAAACAAAAGTGCGTGAAATGTCGTGACATTGTTCGGATATTAAGGAAGATCATATTTCTTTCCTGAGGTAATCTTACCCGAAATATGAAAAGCAACTGTGAGTGATGGATCCCATCTCCGGTTAAAGCAATTTTATGTTGCATATAAATGCATATTTCGGCCATATTTGTTGTTTTGGTCATATTTTTTCATTTTAGTCTTATAAGGTCATGTTTGGTTTTATTTTGAGAATTGCTGTTGAACTGAGGCGTCGTTTTTAACATGGTTCATGTTATCTGCATGGAGTTTCAAACAGAGGATTTCTAAATATTGTAGATGTATTTTTCTTTCTTTTCTCGAAATGTGTAGGTAGCAGCTTTAGAAGACGTGATTCCGACAAAAAGATGCTGTACTAACGTACGCCGACGGATACCAAGATGTATGCTAATACCTACTTCATTTTCTTGGTTCTTTTTTACGAAAACAGAGTGAGAACTGCACCTAAGGGCTAAGATAATGACTGTAGAAAGTTTTACAGTAGCTCTGCCAATTTTTATGATTAAATGTGTCTGCTATGTTATAGAAAATCATTTTTGGTATATTTAATGTTAGAAATACTCTAAGCTGCCTATTCCTAAAATGCTTAAGTCATTTTTACCATGTTTAGGTCATATTTAGCTAGTATTTAGGGCATATTATTTTCTTGTTTCGGTCATAAACTTCCGAATCGTATTGATAACAAATGGATTCAACATAATCGAAAATATATTCGAGAGAAAACATCAGCTTGTCAGAACTCCAAAAAGTTCAAGGTCAAGTACGTCGAGCATCAAGATCCTTACTAGGAACTTCCACAAAATCTAGTCTGCCGAACGCTTGCGGGTGAGATCCGCACTGTTGGAGCCCTAGTCGACCATATCCAGTGCGCAAATGATGGAAAAAATTATTTAAAACTTATGGTCTTGAATATATGTAATTGTATTTAGAATTAAGAAATAGAATGTCAACAAAAAACTTGAATATCACTATACATACTCCCAAGAAAGCAGTTGCCGACAAGTATGAAAACTACCGCACTATTAGTTTAACATCTCGCGCTTGAAAAAGTTCAACACGTATTATTTACAGAAAAATGGAAAAAAAGTGTTGATTCTGAGTTCGGGGAAGATCAGTTTGGCTTCAAATGAAATGCAAGAACACGTATAGCAATCTTAATTTTATATCTGATCTTAGCGGATCGAACTGAAAAGGTTAAGCCCACATACATGGCGCTTGTAGATCTAGAAAAGGCATTCCATCACGTTGACTGGACCAAACTATTAAAGACTCTGATGGTGATATGGATCAGATGCCGAGAAAGAGGGATTACCCACAGTCCGTACACAAATCTGTACATGAGTCGAGGGCTTTGCAACAAAAAAAATAAAGTCAACAATGCAGAAAGGAGTGAAGCCCCTCTCCTTTTCATTGTTTATATAGAACAGGTAATACAGGAAATGAAGGGGGAATTTGGAAATGAAATCACAATCCAAGGAATAGAAATCAGAACACTTTTTTTATACAATTGGCTTTACGTCGCACCGACACAGATAGGACTTACGGCGACGATGGGAAAGGAAAGGGCTAGGAGTTGGAAGGAAGCGGCCGTGGCCTTAATTAAAGTACAGCCCCGGCATTTCCCTGGTGTGAAAATGGAAAACTATGGAAAACCATCTTCAGGGGTGCCAACAGTAGGGTTCTATCCCACTATCTCCCGAATGAAAGCTCACAGCTATGCGCCCCTAACCGCACGCACAACTCGCTCGGTGAAATCAAAACCCTGAGATTTATCGATGGTATTGCTATTTTATCCGAGTCTGCATAAGATCTGGAGAAATTGCTGACTGGTGTGGACACAGTCTTGGAGTAGAAGGTGAATAAATAAATTCAGAAACAAAAGTAAAAGAGTGATAAAGTAATAGAGATGATGCAGAAAATACTAGATTACCAAATGAAGTCCTTAGGGAAGTAGATGGGTATTATTAACTGCGTAATAGAATAATTAACGAGGGAAGAATTATGGACATAAAATGTAGACTAGCAAAACTAAGGAAGGCCATTGTTAAAATAATAAATTTGCTCACTTCGAACATTGATATAGGAATTAAAGAGATGTTTCTGAAGACTTTCGTCTGAAGAGTGGCATAGTATGGAAGTGAGACTCAGGTAATAACTAGCTCAGAGAGGTGGAGAATGGAAGGTTTTGAAATGTGCAGTTACAGAGGAATTCTAATGGTGAGGTGGTCAGATAGAATCACGAATGGAGCGATACTGAATGGAATTGTTGAGAGGAGGACGTATGGTGAAATTTTACCAGAAGGAGAGATAGAATTATAGGACATATCCTAAGAAACCCTGGACTTATTCAGTTAGTTTCCGGGGGATGTGTAGGCGTTAAAAACCGTAGAGGTAGACCGAATCATTAATATGACAAAGAGGTTGGAGTAGATATAGGATGTAGTAGTTACGTAAAATACCGAGCTCGATAGCTGCAGTCGCTTAAGTGCGGCCAGTATCCGGTATTCGGGAGATAATAGGTTCGAACCTCACAGTCGGCAGCCCTGAAAATGGTTTTCCGTGGTTTCCCATTTTCACACCAGGCAAATGCTGGGGCTGTACTTTAATTAAGGCCACGGCCGCTTCCTTCCCACTCCTGGCCATTTCCTGTCCCATCGTCGCCGTAAGACCTATCTGTGTCGGTGCGACGTAAAACAACTAGCAAAAAAAAAAAAAAAAAAAAGTGACGTAAAATTAAAGAGTATAGAATATGATAGGTTGGAATAGCGGCTGCATCAACAGTGTATGGACTGATGACCAAAGAAACAACATCATTTCAAACCCGTACTGATTAGTTTCCTTCTAGAGTACTTATTACGTGGTATTCTACGTCAAAACCTCCGGCTGTTGCCCTGATATTATACAGACCCACTCGAATCTTTATACGGTACGTAACTGGAAGAGTTGAGTGTATTAACGCAATAAGAGGTCTTGTCACCTTTTTTTATTGACGCACCCTCATATTAAATATTATCCTCATCGTCCTCTTGTAGGAGAATTGAATGCCATAACCTTGCTCGGGGACGAGAGCCGATCAGTCAGCTGTTCGATTCGAACGAGAGTGCGAAAGCTTTTTATAGCGAGATTTCAAAGGCGACTGCCAGTCCTGTTACGTGCGGCGAATCGATCAAAAGGACTGCGAACGGGAGCCTGTTCGACCTTGGCAAGACACACAGCATGCCACAGAAAGAAAAAAACGGTCTGCTAATCGTTCTTTCACGGACACTATTGCCCCGAGCAGGCTACATCGACCTTGTTTCCAAATCTGTACAGCTGAGTGCATCGCTCTCAGGGGCAAACGACGAAATGAAATTGCCTAAATGAGCTACCGGTGTATGAAAAATGAATGACCTTTTCCATTACTCTGAATCCATCAGTTAATTTGGTTTAACTGAGGAAGCAGCTCTCAGAAGAAGGGCTTGCTAAAGACATTCCGAGTGTGAAGCAAAAAATCCATATTCTGGACCTTCAGACAAGCAACTCAATATTCAAATCCTAGAGAGCTACGAATTTTAGGTAAATGAAATATAACTATTACGATAATACTGTGTATTATGTATGTATTCATTCCTACAAATCACAATGCTTTTCTTATTTATCGTTATCCGGTCGATTAGATTAGCAGTTTGCCTTTTTCTATCCCTACGAACGCTAATGCGACTCAATGCATTGTTTCACTTGAACACCACTACGAGCGCTAATGTGAGTCAATGCAGAGTTTCACTTAAGCTCTTATAACTACATTCGGTGTAGGGTATGAAAACTTGAGGGTATGAACCAAGGAACACATTAGAGAAAGAATTATGTAAATAAGCTAATTTGGCTAGGTTTTGAATCAAAAAGAAGACGAGGCTTACCTTTGTGGTGTAGTGGTTAGAGTGATTAGCTGCCACTTTAAAAGACCCGGGTTCGATTCCAGGTTCTGCCACGAAATTTGTAAAGTGGTGCGAGGGCTGGAATGGGGTCCACTTAGCCTCGGATACTATTTTGCTATTTGCTTTATGTCGCACCGACACAGATAGGTCTGATGGCGACGATGGGATAGGGAAAGCCTAGGAATGGGAAGGAAGCGGCCGTGGCCTTAATTAAGGTACAGCTCCAGCATTTGACTGGTGTGAAAATAGGAAACCACGGAAGACCATCTTCAGGGCTGCCGACAGAGGGGTTCGAACCCACTATCCCCCAGATGCATGCCCGTAACCGCACGGCCAACTCGCCCGGTTAGCCGCGGGTAGGTCAACTGAGTAGAGGGGGTTCGATTCACACATCAGCCATCCTCGAAGTGGTATTCCGTTGTTTCCCACTTCTTCTGTATGCAAATGCCGGGATGCTTCCTAACTTAAGGCCACAACCGCTTCGTTCCCTCTTCCTTGTCTATCACTTATGATTTTCCCCTCCCCACACAAAACCCCTGTTCAGCATACCACGTGATGCTGCGTGAGTGAGGTACTGGTCCTCCTATCCAGTTGTATCACCTCCCGACCCAAAGTCGCACGCTCCAGGACACTGCCCTCGAGGCGTTAGATGTGGTATCCATCGCTGAAGACGAGGGAAATATCAACCCTGAAGGTTAAACGGATTAAGAAGTAGAAGAAGAAGAAATAAAACGAGTAAAGAAACAAGCAATCTTAGGCTGTTTTTCCGGAACTGCATCTAGGCCGGAAGTGATTTTCGAATTTTTTTTAAAGTGTGATAGAGCCATCCAAGACTCAATATTTTGAAACTTTTCCGTGCCCGTTAACCCTTCAACTTTGGGGAAAATTGAGGAAATTGCTTAATTTTACGTTTCTCGTAGTATGGAGACTCCTAGTTTGTCTGCTAAGACAGGTCTTCATCATTTAAAAACCTGTGAAAGAGGGTTTTAACCGTACATGTACAGAGTTACAGTTTACATTGAGTAGTCCTAGCTGCCTGATCACATTTGATGCTCACTCTTATTTTACTGTAACTGGTTTCGCTGCTCTCAGGAACACTTACCAGGATGTTCAGCCGTTGCCCACGGTTCACGAATCAAGAAACATGAAAAAAAAAACCACCAAGAACCATGTACAGTATAATATTAGCATTATTACTTACGTCTCCTTGGTTAACTCGTTAACATGCTGGCCTTTGCTCCATGAGGTCCGGAGTTCGATTTCCGGCCAGGAAGGGGAATTCAACATTTATTGGTTATTTCCTCTGATTCGATGACTGCTTATTTGTGCCGTCTTCAGCATTAGACTTCATCCTTGGTTGAGCCTCATCCTCATGGACGCACAGGTCGCCCATAGGTGTCAACTTAAAAATGGTGCCTCCGGCCTCTCCGGAGGCTTAAAGCCATTATTATTATTATTATTATTATTATTATTATTATTATTATTATTATTATTATTATTAGTAGTAGTAGTAGTAGTAGTAGTAGTAGTAGTAGTAGTAGTATGTCCGCCGTTAGGGTTTAGTCGTCATTAGCTGCCACCCCCCGGAGGCCCGCGTTCGATTTACGGCTCTGCCACAAATTTGAAAAGTGGTACAAGGACTAGAATTATCTCCAAGCAACCTCGGGAGGTCGACTGAGTAGAGGGGGTTCGATTCCCATCTTAGCCATCCTCGAAGTGGTTTTCCATAGCTTCCCACTTCCCCTCCAGGTGAATGCCGGGATGGTACCTAACTTAAGAAAACGGCCACTTCCTTTCCTCTTCCTTGTCCATCCCTTCATATCTTCCCAACTCACCCACCCCCACCACCACTTCACAAGGCCCCTGTTTAGCATAGCAGGTGAGGCCACCTTTTCGAAGAACTGCTCCTCCGCTCCAGTTGTATCCGCTACCCAAAGGCTCACCCTCCAGGACACTGTTCTTGAGGTGGTAGAGGTGGGATTCCTCGTTGAATACGGGGGAAAAACCAACCCTGTAGGGTAAAAGGATTAACAACTAATTATTATTATTATTATTATTATTAATATTATTATTATTAAGGGCTGCCTGGAAGAGGCGGCAAAGGCGTGCTCGGTTCGCCCGGAAGGACGTGGGTTCGAATCCCCGTCAGGAAGTCGTAAAATTTAAGAAACGAGATTTCCACTTCCGGAGGTGCATATGGTCTGAGGTTCACTCAGCCTACACAAACAATGAGTACAAGGTTAATTCCTGGGGGCAAAGGCGGCCGGGCGTAGAGCTAACCACTCTACCCCATCACATGCCAAGGCTAATAACGGTGGAGGCCTTTACCTTCCACTCCTCCAAGGGCCTTCATGGCCTGTACGGAGGTGACTTTGCTATTATTATTATTATTATTATTATTATTATTATTATTATTATTATTATTATTATTATGAGCAGTAGTAATAGTAAAGACCCCTCCTAATATCACAGGCTCAAACCCAGTCGAGGTATTTGAAATATTGAAGGGCGAATCAAATTCTATTGGGCGCTCCGTTTCATACACGCCGGGATGTTAAAGATCTCTGGTGTCTCCTTTGGTGTTTTTTACCGGAGAAAACTAATGACAACTGGTCTCTAGATCGCCCAACATATATCTGTCTGTCTGCCATCTCGTAGAATAACGCAGGCGATCTCGATGACGTCAAATCAAAATGCCTCCACACGGTAGCTGAGGACCTGCAATTATTATTATTATTATTATTATTATTATTATTATTATTATTATTATTATTATTATTATTATTATTATTATTATTATTGTCCGGCTCTATGGATAAATGGTTAGCGTGCTGGCCTTTGGTCACAGGGGTCCCGGGTTAGATTCCTGGCACGGTCGGGAAATTTAACCATCATTGGTTATTTTATCTGGCACGGCGGCTGGGTGTATGAGTCTTAGTCATCATTTCATCCTCACCACAACGCGCAGGTTTCCTACGGGTGTGAAATCGAAAGACCTGCACCTGGCGAGCCGAACATGTCCTCGGACACTCCCGGCACTCTTAATAATAATATTAATAATATACCGAACGCTCTCAGGTCAGTGTAAATGTGTAAATGGAGATTTCCTTTATGAAGAGGATATCTCCTAAAGAGTAAATCAACATTCGTATCGGTGCTGTAAATCAGCCGGTTACCCTAAATGCATGTCCGGCTCATTTGCGCACAGGAGTCCCGGGTAGGATTCCCGGCAGGATCGGGAATTTTAACTATAGTTGGTTAATTTCGCTGGCACGGGGGCTGGGTGTCTTCACCACTATTTCATCCTCATCACGACGCGCAGGACGCCTACGGGTGTCAAATCAAAAGACCTGTATCTGGCGAGCCGACCTTGTCCTCGGACACTCCCGCCGCTAAAAGCCATACGCAATTTCATTTTACCCTAAATGCAGAAATTATACAAAACACATTCTGCTTGTGAGCATTCTATTGAGATGCTCCTATAGTTTACTATATTGTGGATGGAATTTACTGTATTATATTAAATTTTGGAAATAAGATGCTTGATAACTGCCGTATTTCAGTTCTTGGATTATTATTTTTTTTTTTTTCAGTTTGCTTTACGTCGCACCGACACAGATAAGTCTTATGGCGACGACGGGAAGGATAGACCTAGGACTGGGAAGGAAGCGGCCGTGACATTGATTAAAGTACAGCCCCAACATCTGCATCGTGTGAAAATGAAAAACCACGGAAAACCATCTTCAAGGCTGCTGACAGTGGGGTTCAAACTCACTATCTTCCGGATGCAAGCCCACAGCTGCGCGGCCCTAACAACACGGCCAACTCGCTCGGTACCTGAGTTTTTTTTTTTTTTTGCTATTGGCTTTACGTCGCAACGACACAGATAGGTCTTACAGCGACGATAGGACAGGAAGGGGTTAGGACTGGGAAGGAAGCGGCCGTGGCCTTAATTAAGGTACAGCCCTAGCATTTGACTGGTGTGAAAGTGGGAAACCACGGAAAACCATCTTCAGGGCTGCCGACAGTGGGGCACGAACCCACTATCTCCCGAATACTGCCCTGGAGTTTTGACTCCGTAATATGTACACATGGATGATCTACTTAGAATATGTTCTGTAAGTATTTTATGCCATATTTATAAGTTTTATTTAAGGAAAATATTCAGTTTCGCGGAGCTAAGTGCAATGAATCAGCTTAACCTGCTTCCATCGACGTGTCGGGTATGCTAACGAACACCCAGTTTGAGGCAAGATATTGCAACATGCCGGCTGGCTAGGCCTGTCGTATAAATCTTCAAGGTGATGAAAAAAGATTTGTTGTATTTTTTTAGGATATTAAATTGAGATGTAATACCAGAGATCTCATGGAAAACCTGTCTCACGTCTTAGTTTAACATGAAATTCATGGCAAATTGAGGGGCTCAGACGGTCTATATTGGCAGGTTCGATCTTGACTCAGTCCGATGGTAATACTACTACTAATTTTCATTCCTCACGTGACGCCGTCTCTCAGGCCGGGAGATTTGTGACGGTGAACTAGATGCTCAGAGAATGTGAGGGGGTTGGCGGCCGTGGCCTATATCAGAAAATGTCCCATCATTCGCCTTTGTTGGAAAACCACTGAAAACCATTATCAGGATAGCCGACGGCTGGGGCCAGCCGTGAGGGCCAGCCTCGTCCCGTCTCCCGAATGCAGAGGCGTAGAACCGTGGCCACCCCTCCTCTGCTCGGTTGGCCGGGCAGAGTGCAGAGCTGTTGGTCCACGGACCAAACGTGGCCAATTATGGACCGAGACCCTCTCTGCATATATTTGCACAAACGTACTAGCCTCGTGCCGTAGATTTATCGGCACGTAAAATAACTCCTACGGGACAAAATTGGACAAGAGACTGATAATGTTATTACTAATGTGTTTGGTACTTTTAAGAGGCTAACTAGTCTGTGCCTTTTGTAAAACACACACTGATGATGAAATACAGATATAAATCATAGGTATTTGACTACAGGATACAATGGTGAACGTTTGACATGTAACCGTCTAAACTAGAGGATAGATCAAATTTCAACTAATGGCTTGGTAAGTAAGGTTATTTCTTATCATTAATCCATGATCTCGTCTATTTATATTCTTGCTGCACAGTAAATAAATTGAACTTTGATACAATGTGGGCCTTTCTCCTTGTGCAAGTATCCAGACAGTTATCCTTGTATCTTAAGACGAGCAGGAAATTAGTCATGACCCTAGGTCAAGTGAATGAATGTTTCAGATTCTCAGAGTTGTTTAATTATATACCGATCTCAAGCAGCACGCCTCTCATTTAATCTTCAGGATTCAGTAGATCTCTTCTATACCGTTACTTTACATTACTGTACTATTCTAGACGATACCTTTGAAAAATTCACTTGTTAACTTAATTCAATGCCCGCTGTTTTAATTATTGCCAAAGGTATGACTACGTCTTTACATTTTTGACTTCTGTTATGGACTCAGAATCAACACAGATGACATCCATACCGCTGCTCTCACAGCACTGAAGTAATCCATCAAGATACCGAAACCTCATTTCCATTGTTCGTAATTCATGTAGGCTATTAATTTATACACGTGTTGTATTATTATGGATCCCGTCGTCACATGTAATTTCAAATAAATTCATAAACAAAAATAATTATTGTCTCCACACTTATTCACTGAAATTGAACTCATGTCCTCGTAATCCTCTGGTTAGTGCTTGCCTTTTCAGCCACATCCTCCAATGGAGGCGAGTTACATGTAAAAGGGACAGTCAAACGGAAAACAGTCGCCTTCCAAAACGTATTATAAAATTTCGTATCTCAAAAGAAATCACTGGAATTGTAGAGACAATTATGCTAGTGTGTGATGGAACCGCCAGTCCTATTCTGGAATATGGTGGCGTGCTGTCGACGGAGGTACATCTGTACCCATTCACACACGTCGACGTCGGATGCAAACTTATGTGCACGAACGTCTTCCTTCTGTTCGAAATTGGAGCCACAATCAAAGAAGAGCGCTATGAAGACACGTTGCAGAAACCGAGGCGCACTACTAGGTCAAAACGCCAGGGCATGCTATTCGAACGGTATTATCCTTCTTCATGATAACGCCTGCCCCTGCATGGTCAACTCAATGAGGAATACATCTTCGAGAAGCTGACTTTTATAACCACTAGCGGACATTACACTACGGAGGTGGAACACTCCATGAAAATACTTACATACTGATCTATTTCACTTCCCAAGAGAAGTTTTCGAAACCCAAGTCTTAGTAAGCACAGTTACGCGCACTGCTGCAAACACCAAAATAACACAGAATGTCTATAAAAGTAGTTTCTACCATGAATGAAGTAAATATTAGTAGTTTGCGTAGTGAAATTCAGTTGGCTAGGTATTCACCCCCCCAGGTCAGGGTTACATTGTAGAATTTAAATGTGAAAGTTTCCACGCTTAGATTTACTACTATATAAAAAAATATTCGAGGGTGATATTTTGTCACTCCTGGGTACCATAACTGAAGAGATATTAACACAAAAACTTCTCCTACGATGTATGATTCAATTTAAAAGTATCTATTGGCTATTTGGAATTCAAAAAATCCTGTTTGTATTGCGGTAACTACGTCATAGTGATGATCAGAGTAACCTGTATTTTCAGGTATTAATTTCCATAAAACATTATCCATGAGAGGAAACAGTTGTCGATTTTAAGGAATACAAGAAAATTACTGACCTCCAATAATGTAATATGACAGGGACGTGGACGAAAAGATGACTTGTCTCAGTGAGTAATGAAATATGATAGGTTATGGTTTATATTACTCCCTTTTAAACCTGAGTAGACTTGATGTCAATATTTACGAAATTCGTGCTACAATTTTTACCTTCAGTGTGATAGGAATATGACCTTTATATGCTAGCAGAAGGGAGATGGCTTGAAAGCCACCATTTGGTAATGATAATAATAATAATAATAATAATAATAATAATAATAATAATAATAATAATAATAATAATAATAATAATAATATTTTGTATGATCTCAGCTTTCGGGGAGAGTGGACAGGACCACCGTGTAAGACACCGCGTTTATGTGTGGTTGAGGAACGTACGCTATCATGTGTTATGTGTGAGTTGCAGACCAGTGTGAGAACGTGCAAACACCTAGTCACCTAGTCCCTGGGCCACTGGAATAAATCACCTGTTGTTAAAATACTACAGTCCAGACGGTAATCGAACTCAGACCTTCGATCCAATGTTGATTGCTCTAACAGTCAGACAAGGAGGTAGACGTAATAATAATAATAATAATAATAATAATAATAATAATAATAATAATAATAATAATAATAATAATAATAATACCGAGCTCCATAGCTGCAGTCGCGTAAGTGCGGCCAGTATCCAGTATTCGGGAGATAGTAGGTTCGAACCCCACTGTCGGCAGCCCTGAAAATGGTTTTCCGTGGTTTCCCATTTTCACACCAGGCAAATGCTTGGGCTGTACCTTAATTAAGGCCACGGCCGCTTCTTTACCACTCCTAGCCCTTTCCTGTCCCATCGTCGCCGTAAGACCTATCTGTGTCGGTGCGACGTAAAACAACTAGCAAAAAAAGAAAGTAATAATAATAATTTTAGAATATACAATTTCATTCCAGATATATGTGTACGATGTTATTTACTAAAATATAACCATTAATAAGATAAGTAGTTGAAAGAACGTACATGTCTTAAATACACTGACTGACAGAGCAAATGCAACACCAAGAAGGAGTGGTTCGAAAGGGATGAAAGTTGGGGAGAAAACAGAGACGGCACGGGCGAATAATTGATGTTTATTTCAAACCGATATGCAGGTTACACAATGCGCACGGCATCGACTCAGTAGGATGTAGGACCACCGCGAGCGGCGATGCACGCAGAAACACGTCGAGGTACAGAGTCAATAAGAGTGCGGATGGTGTCCTGAGGGATGGTTCTCCATTCTCTGTCAACCATTTGCCACAGTTGGTCGTCCGTACGAGGCTGGGGCAGAGTTTGCAAACGGCGTCCAATGAAATCCCACACGTGTTCGATTGGTGAGAGATCCGGAGAGTACGCTGGCCACGGAAGCATCTGTACACCTCGTAGAGCCTGTTGGGAAATGCGAGCAGTGTGTGGGCGGGCATTATCCTGATGAAACAGAGCATTGGGCAGCCCCTGAAGGTACGGGAGTGCCACCGGCCGCAGCACATGCTGCACGTAGCGGTGGGCATTTAACGTGCCTTGAATACGCACTAGAGGTGACATGGAATCATACGCAATAGCGCCCCAAACCATGATGCCGTGTTGTCTAGCGGTAGGGCGCTCCACAGTTACTGCCGGATTTGACCTTTCTCCACGCCGACGCCACACTCGTCTGCGGTGACTATCACTGACAGAACAGAAGCGTGACTCATCGGAGAACACGACGTTCCGCCATTCCCTCATCCAAGTCGCTCTAGCCCGGCACCATGCCAGGCGTGCACGTCTATGCTGTGGAGTCAATGGTAGTCTTCTGAGCGGACGCCGGGAGTGCAGGCCTCCTTCAACCAATCGACGGGACGGGAAATTGTTCTGGTCGATATTGGAACAGCCAGGGTGTCTTGCACATGCTGAAGAATGGCGGTTGACGTGGCGTGCGGGGCTGCCACCGCTTGGCGGCGGATGCGCCGATCCTCGGGTGCTGACGTCACTCGGGCTGCGCCTGGACCCCTCGCACGTGCCACATGTCCCTGCGCCAACCATCTTCGCCACAGGCGCTGCACCGTGGACACATTCCTATGGGTATCGGCTGCGATTTGACGAAGCGACCAACCTGCCCTTCTCAGCCCGATCACCATACCCCTCGTAAAGTCGTCTGTCTGCTGGAAATGCCTCCGTTGACGGCGGCCTGGCATTCTTAGCTATACACGTGTCCTGTGGCACACGACAACACGTTCTACAATGACTGTCGGCTGAGAAATCACGGTACGAAGTGGGCCATTCGCCAACGCCGTGTCCCATTTATCGTTCGCTACGTGCGCAGCACAGCGGCGCATTTTCATGAGCATACCTCAGTGACGTCAATCTACCCTGCAATTGGCATAAAGTTCTGACCACTCCTCCTTGGTGTTGCATTTGCTCTGTCAGTCAGTGTATAATAAAAATACCGGCGTGTTAGGCCTCTTAACAGCAACAGCAGCGTCAGTAGTAGTAATTAGTCGTGGTTATATTAGTCATGTTGACTGCCACTGGAATAGTTTACGTACCAAATTTGCTGACGCATGATACAGCTCTGTGAACGCAGAGGGGCTGGACCCTGCAGGCATACATACCAGTCAGGATCAAACGGACCGTAGCTCCCGAGCTTCATGTGAAATGGACTCTGTCAGTACCTGTCTAAATGCTGTGCTCGTGTATGTGTCACACATTAAACTGTATCACTATGAGCTCGGTCAGAGCAGACGCTGTAATACAGCAGTTCTCTTCGCTCATGTACAATATGCACAAACGTTCCGACGTTATCTTTTCCTATGGGATGAAGACAGAACTGTATGCATCCACGGTAATTATAAGAGTGAGAATAGGTGAAAAAAGAATGTAAGCAACAAAGGAATCTAAGAATGAAGAAAACAAGGGAAATAAATAAATAAATAAATAAATAAATAAATAAATAAATAAATAAATAAATAAATAAATAAATAAATAAATAAATAAATAAATAAATAAATAAATAAATAAATAAATAAATCAAGCAAGCAAGCAAGAAATAAATAATGAATGAAAGAGACGGCAAAGAAATAAAAATCTGATTGTTTAGTATTGTCATACGTGGTATACAAGTTACAATTTTATTTATACCCTTTTTTCTTATAATTTGCTTTACATCGCAGCGATGTAGTTAGGTTTTATGGCTACCATTGGCTAGGAAAGGGCTAAGAGCGGGAAGGAAGCGGCCATGGCCTTAATTAAGGTACATTCCCAGCATTTGCCTGGTGTGAAGATGGTAAACCACGGAAAACCATATTCGCCTGGCTGAGTGGCTCAGACGCTTGCGGCGGTGGCCTTCTGAACCCAATTTGGCAGGTTCGATCCTGGCTCAGTCCGGTGGTATTTGAAGGGGCTCAAATACGTAAGTCCTGTGTCGGTAGATTTACTGGAACGTAAAATAACTCCTGCGGGACATAATTCCGACACCTTGGTGTCTCCGAAAACCGTAAGAGTAGTTAGTAGGACGTAAAGCAAAATAACATTATTATTATGATTATTATTATTATTATTATTATTATTATTATTATTATTATTATTATTATTATTATTATTATTAAAACCATATTCAGGGCTACTGGAAGCCTCCGTGGCTCAGACGGCAGCACGTCGGCCTCTCACCGCTGGGTTCCATGGTTGAAATCCCAGTCATTCCATTTGAGATTTGTACTGGAAAAAGCGGAGGCGTGACAGGTTTTTCTCCGTGTACTCCGGTTTTCTCTGTCATCGTTCATTCCAGCAACACTCTCCACTACCATTTTATTTCATCTCCCTGTCATTAATCATTAACTTACCGCAAAGGAGAGCGACAGGCTTTGGAAGCCGGTACAATTCCTATCCTCGCCGCAAGATGCGGGCTCAGACGGCTCTGACCCTGTCATTGTCTGGAAAATAGGTTGTGGGTTTCATTTTTCAGGGCTGCCGGCAGTGAGTTTCGAACCTACTGTCTCCCGAATGCAAGCTCACAGCTCCGAGGCCCTAAGCACACGGCAAACTTACTTGGCATATATAAATGAATTATTATTATTATTATTATTATTATTATTATTATTATTATTATTATTATTATTATTAACAGCTGATATCCCATTGCGAGATTTCCTTGGGGAAATGTCTGTGTAGAAGAGTGTAGAAATGTTACTGAAAGGATGTTAAGGATGTTAAGGCAGCTTGCCTACCGCAATCTTGGCTTGAAAGAATTACGCGTCTGGATACCAAAATGTCGTTATATCGTACATGAAATACAAACACACAGTAAGTAAGTAAGGTACTTATAAACAATATGTATACTCCGGTTCACTGAACGAAGGACAAGCAAGAAAGAAATACTCTAGCAAGGAACTAGTAATCTAATCTTTGAGCACGCCGTTATTAAGTGTTACAAGTAACGATTTCCAGGAAACAGTAAAAATACCGTATGTTTTCAATGTCACACGTAGTGCTCTTGAAGCTTTTCAATATACGTACTCAGTTTATTTCATGTTGAGGATTTGAAAGAATTTTAATTAGGTTATACGGTACGAATAATAATATTTTTTGCTATGTCAGTGGGATTTAAGCTTCGGCTTCCTGTATATAAGCTTGAAAATACTCCATTATTCGAGACAAGCGCATCAGTCCATCCCCCAGTCACTTAACATCCTAAGTTCTAGGGGAATCTTTTTCATGTTTGCTTATTATTTATACACATGGTAAATAATCTAAAATTACAACCGCGAGTGTTTCCGAAACGGGATGCACAACTGAGGTGCTGTTTACACAGAATAGAAGTATCCCGCTGTGGGTAGTAGCGGTAGAATAACGTCCACGGTATCCCCTCCCTGTTGTAAGAGGCAACGAAAAGGCGCTCCAGGTACTTTCAACTCGGGAGTGTGGATTGGCGACCACGTGGCCTTTAGCGTAGTCCTGGCATTCGTTCCACTTACTTGTGTCAGCCTGCTCATTTTCTTCTATACTTCCGACCTCCCTCCGTCAACTCTTCTTTTTCGACCGTGACGATATTATGTTTCCGACTCCTGAGGAATCTTTTATTTCCACGCCCTTCGTGGGCCTTTTCTTAATTTTACCAATTAACTTCACTTTTCGAAGTGTCGTACTTCTTCTAAAAACAATAATCAATACCACCTGGATAGAAGTACGGAAGGTGCTTAAAATAAAGTCTATTCAGAACTTTCAACAACGATAAGAAAGTGATGGTGATGGCTTTATTTAAGACTCAGAACAGAGGGATTTTAGCCTATTTTAACCCTAATCTTTTATGAGCAATTGTATAACCATATTTTGTTTCTTTGATACGATTTTCCCTGTGACAGCTTTGATAATTTTCAGGATGCTTGTGTGACCGTTCACAACGTCACCTATGGTATGTCATGATATCCAGGAGATGAAATATGCCGTTTTCCGCGTCATTCTGGGATAAAAACTGCCCAAGTTAGAATTTTTCTGTCCGCTCCGGGACTCGATTTGTAGTATCCAGAGTCGCGCGACCGAGCTCTAGTTGCTGGTAATTAGCAGCGAGGCAGTGCAAGAGCGCTTGTACGTGAAGTTCTCTCACTCCAACCGCGAGCGAGATGAAAAGAGACGCGTTATCACGTGACAGAGAATTTAGGTCACTAGCTGAGCCCATGTAGGATGTCCAACATGAGAACAAACATTATACCCTATTTCCCTCATTCCGTCACCACTGCTAACTCATCGAATTCAACTGTCTTTTCCTGTTAATTTTTATAAATCGTAAAATACTCAATGGATAATCAAGCGCAAACATTCATTTGAATCAGGGAATTTTACGCATAATTATGAGACAGAGAAGTGCTCTACTTAACTGACAGAGCGGTAACTACGCTGTAAACAAGGGCGCGTCTTAATGACTAACAGATGTTGGACCCTAACCGTGCCAGCGAACACAAGGAATCCCCTGTGCTCGTCATCATTTACTGACAGAAACAAAAGGACGCTTTTAAGATTGCTTGAGAATCTACGAAGCTATTTCAAAAACATTCACTCAGTGGAAATGGGAATGCAAGAGCTAGAATTTGATATCCTGTTCGTTACTATACGTTGCGTATTAACGGACCAATGTGTGAGAAATGTGTGCAATTTTTCCCCCACTCTCAGCATCCGAGCATCACGCCCATATAGGAAGACGTTGAGAGGCAGACACCATTAGTTCATTTTCAGTACAACGCCAGTTCGGTAGTGGTTCGTCGTGATTAGTACGTGAGAGTCGTCTGTGGAGAAATAATGTTTATAAAGTGAGCAGTGAAACGCAGTGGTTTATTAAAGCCTGTGAATGCATGTGGAAATAACCACAACATAATTAAGATGTTTGCGCGTACAGTGTGCCGCTAATTGATATGGTAGGAACGGTACGAAACCGTAATGACTGCTGTCCTCGTATAGCAGAGGTCGTGCATCGATTCCTATATAGAACCTATGCCTAAACTGAGACGGCTAAATTAATATAAATAGGCATGTATTTAACTAAGTGCGTGGAGTGTGTGTGCCCGATATAAATGAGAAATATCAAGAAAGTGAGTGAACGGCTCATTGCTGGCATAATTAGGAGCAGTATCACGTCATATAAACCCATAGCGCAGTAGAGAGCCTGACTTACGCATGACTAGGGCCTAGAATAACTGTCTGCTGTTTATAAAGAATAGGTAGGTAAGGGGGCAATGTCGGGCTTCAGAGACAATACCGGCATTGGGTTGAAATGTTCGTGTTATTGAGCAGATCCAACCATATATTCAAATTGTGATGTGAAATAAACTAACGCATTCACATGACATAACTTCCCCTCATTTACATGTCTATGAGAACGTCGACATCCAGCTGAATGCCAGAGTTTTGCCTGTGTACCGGAGAGAACGAGACATCTAGGTGTTTGCCGGAATTTCGCCTGGTAGCAGAGAACGTCTGGAACGTCGCTGTCATGTTCGTGACCGGCCAGGAAGTCATCACAGGTCTTCGCATCGCTGATGACGTGATGGAAGCCGAGTAAAGCATGGTTGCCTCCCTGCAAAGCTGTGTTCGCGGTATACAGAAAGGCTAAGTACACTTCCAAAATATTAAGTAGCTTTGAAAGTCGTTTTTCTATTGTAAATTTAAAGGTAAAGTTGCATGCAGATATAATGCAAATCGCCAATATCCTACTTCAGATGGATAATAATAATCTCATTTCTTTTGGGTTTTTATTAAATACAGTCGTCATGGTTTGGAAATAACCATAATTTACTTCCATTTTTTTGTATATAAGGTTAGTAATGCATGACGTAATTATAAGGACCATTGATTAATTAAGTGTGAAGCGCTGTCAAGTAGAGAGGGCTTAAATATTCTGTAAAAACCGTGACTCCAGTTATCATCTTTCCATAGCATATACGAGTCATCAAGATTTTTCAGTAATTCAATTTTTTTGGTGCGCTTCACCTGGTAGAGATCCCTCCTAATTAGTAACTAAGGCACCTGGAACAAGGCATCGAGACAGTGTGTATATTACATCGTTAATTAATTAGTTCGCGAATGCGCAAGTTAATTTGGACCCTTGTGGCAGGAGATCATCATTAAATCTGCATCGTAGTCAATGTACCAAGAAGAGAAACGAGATGGTTGGACAGGCTGTAGCAATAATATATAGTGTGAAATGAAAATGTGAAGTTCCCTTGGAATCTGTTATTAAGATACGCGATATGGATATCGCGGTATGAATGTGCCGATTACGGCTGAATATAAAGCCGAGATTTGTGGTGATGCCATTGTGGCCCGAGAGAAAAGAAGTGAGATAGATTATTTGCCGTGAAACCGTTGTCCGAGAAGGCTTAGTGGACCGCTCTTTGGAAGTGTGTCACGGGCAGCTAACAGCTGGAGTTTTATGAGCCCCTTTAAACGGGGGAGTGAAGGCGTTTTCTTCAGTGAAATAGAACAGATACAAGTGGCGAGTTTCTTTCCTTTCGGCACAGAAATTGCGTGTGTTAATTTAAATAGAGCCAACGTCGCAGAGATTCCTAATGAGCATTAAAGGAAGGATCCCCCCAACTTCCTGTCTTAATTACTTATAACGTGCAGGGAATTCCAGGTTAGATATACCCCGTCTCCGAAGATCCTGGGTTCATTCCAGGAGACAGTGAGAATTTACTGTCTCCAGCAGCAGATGACTTAAGCCATCTATAACTCGTTGTGTGTGTGTGTGTGTGTGTGTGTGAAGTGTATTTGTTCTTGCCCATTTCTTACAGGTAGTGCTATAATGCTCTGTTTATAATATTTTGGTATTGAAGTCGCTAAGTGCTTGTCCATAGGTAGCAACGTTGTTTAAATACTGTCGTGTTATGTGTATTGATAAAAATCCTAATGAAATGAGCGTGTTTATTATACTGCCTATTTGGCAACGTTTAACTTAAGGAAGTGTTGTAACGCGACTTTCAAAGGATTGGGAGTGTAAGTTGCCTATTTCAGTTCATCCGATTCTAGCAGACTTATATCATAATTTGATACAATTTGAATATATTAATTATCGGCAGGTAAACAGATTTACAGCGGGGTATGTCCATACTGATTAAATATGTGCGTGATTTAATGTAAGTGTAGAGTGCAATAATTCGAGATGAAGCGCCTCTCTAAATCTGAGATAGTGTAAATAATCCAAGAGGGAACGCCTTCTTAAGTTTGAATATTTGAACGTATAATGAAGTGTAGAAAAAAGGCTACCGAACATTTAAACGTCAAGATCACCCAAATTACTGTATGTAAGGTGTTTGTATGGCATATCCATGTAAATAATATGTGTTTCACTAGTATAAGTAAAAATTTGTTATACAGGATACTGTCTCTCTTCTCATTAGTAACGAAATAGTATTCCTCTCACAATTAACTTTTCCCCCTACTGTAGAGACTATTACTAAAGAACTTACCGCCCCATCGGTCGGTCTACAGACCCGAAAATGCGATACCGACTCAGCTAGCGAATTATTCTAGTAGGGGAGGGTGAGGCTTCGACAACCGGGCTGAGTTCGAGACCCACCGATGGTGCTTCATTCTAACGTCATATTTGTGAACAATGGTAACTGGTTCATGTACTGATGCCTTGGACAGGTACACTAGCAAAATAAAATAGAAGAATAATGAAGAAGGAGAAAATCATCAAGGGGGATTAAATGCAGGAGACCCTAGCCCTCGCAAACCTAATATCGTAGAGGTCGTAAGAGAGCAAGATTGGACCAAAGAAGGTAAGAGAAGAAAGTTGAAGGAGATGAGTGAAAGCATTGCCAGACTCATTCGGGACCCCGTAGGCAGCATTCCACATTGTCAGGCTCTTTGGCTGAATGATCAGCGTACTGGTATTACATCTGATGGGACCCGAGGTCGATTCCTGTTCGGTTCGAGGATTTAAGCTGCGTGCAATTAATTTATCTGTATTGTTGGTTTGTGTCCATCTTAATACAATTCTCCCCATCTACATACATCACATCACCAACCACCACAGAAACACACAATATTGGATATGTCCCTCTACAGAGGGTTGGCACCAGGAAGGGTATCCGGCCGTAAAACTGAGTCAAATCCACACTACGTGCCGACCCCAACATTGAAAGAGGCCAGGAAGAAATAGTCACCATTCCACAATCACAAGCTGGAGTCCCAGAAAGGAATTCATATGTGTTGTTAAACAACGGCACAGTAGTTTGAGACGTAGTGGAAGCAGTTGCCTGGAACCAGTGTCAGCATCAGAAGAAGATGAGCACGAAAAAGTTAAAGGAGGAAAAAGTAGTGGTTTTTGTTTCTTTCCGTGAGCGTACGTTACATCGTTAACACTTCATAGAAAAACAGAGCCATGCACTATGGTTATGATGGCAACCTGATTGATAGGGGTCAAGTATTCCATCATTGTTATAGAGAAGTCGATTACCTGCTCAAGGCTATTAAAATAATGTCGGCGGGAGATTGATGGATCTATCTGTAGCCAGATCAGTAGTACGACTACTATTCAATGAATTCAGGGTGTAGGTGGAGACCTTTAGCTTCCTGCTCTCATTCTTAATAATCTGCAAACTGTGATCGACTTGCACTTCTTAATTATGAGCCTATCAAGCTATGTGTATCGGTCCAGAACGCAGGAGTGTACATGGTGTTTCAAGATAACGTTAAAGAATTAGAATAGGCCTATCCTAGTTGTAAAAGTTCGACATAGCTGGTAGATTTTAACACAAATTAGCTTCAAAATGGATTTAGCATAGTCTTATTACATGCAACTCTCACAATTGCTTACATTTTATCCGTTCCAAAATTAACCGAATGTGAAATATGCTGAAAGAAATCAATGTTGATTAATGTTGGTATCTAATATGGGCAGCTTGTTATGTTGCAGTCAACAGGCTAATTTACTGGATGAGTGAAAAGTCCATAAAATCATCTGTGTAGTTATGAATACCCAGTGATATGTTGTCTATGAATGTGTAATTAATTGGAACTAGGCTGAAATAGCCGTGATTTACGTGTTAAGTTGTACTCCAATATACTGGCCTATAGTCCTGGAGTTAAAGTATGATACAAGGTATAAATCACTTCTAGAATTGTCAAGATTTGGACTTAACCCGATTCTCTTCTCAAATTTCTCCGAAGTTGACTGCACCCTGCTCCAGACCCTGGAACCAATCCTGAAATCCCGCGAGAGTAGTGTATTGAACACGAACAATCAGTAAATAAAAGATTAATAAAAATAAACTCAAAAAACCAAAAACCATGGCACCATAGCACTGATGAGCCTTGGCCTACTAAGCTCGAATCCCTGAAGCTAAAGAGATTTAAAAAAATGGTAAACTCGTGTCCTCATCGCGAGGTGGTGCAGCTCTTTCCAGGCACACCCCCAATGGAGGTGAGCTGCATGTACTATTTCAACCACGTACAAGCTCTCCTGCCTTTCTTAAATTTCTGCCAGTACCGGGAATCGAACCCGGGCCCTCGAGGATGGCAGCTAATAACACTAACCGTTACGCTACGGAGGCGAACGCTAACAAGGTGACACGTGGTCAGCGCGACGAATCCTTTAGGCTGTTACTTTTTGCTTCTAGAGCGGATCTGTTATCTCATCGTCAATTGTTCTCACCTGGGATGAGTGGGACTCTCTATCGCCTACTACCTGTTGTATCCGTCGTTGATGAGACAATCACTAGCATGTGCCTGGTTAAATTTTGTCGACTAATGGAGCATTCTTCACAAAACTGGGACCTTGAATAATGGTATAATGTCTTCAAGTTTCTAGGTCTCGTTACAATTGGTAGGTCCAGTCAATACTCCTGATGAACACAATCATCCTCAGACTAAAACATGAACATTTCAACACAGCTAAATAGTGATGACAGAAAGAACGATAGAATTGTACTCCATGGGCATCTAGATCGGAGTGTAAAATCAACCGTCAGAAAAAACACTTCGAGTTTTATGTTTAAAATGTTCCCTTAGAAGCCCCCCCCCCACTATTTTCCGAACATTTTGAACGAATTATAGCTATGACCCAACTCACTCTTAATCTAAACTTAATCATTAGGTATCATATTTACAAAAAGACACAAAAGTTGAAGGTAGAAAAGCATCTGCAATTGATAAGATTACTGGGAATGTACCAGAGACTATGGGCTGGGATATCGCACTATTTCTGAAGTACATTTTTGATTACTGTTTGCGTAAAAGAGCTATACCAAATGAATGCGGAATTGCTATATTAGCCCCAGTGTACAAAGGAAAATTGCGTTGAGATTTTACGGAGCTGATGTAGATGGCGACGGAAATCTCTGTAAATAAGAAATTGTGAGGTCATTGAGTGCTCCGAGCATTGATAGAAGATAATTTGTGATTTTTGGTGGGAACATTTTCAGAAGACCCTTTAATAGAAACAGTACTAAGATCACCAAAGGTCTCTAAATTTTAATTTTTGCAGCGGTAAGGAAATGAGTCCTGACTTTTTTTTTTTTTTTTGCTATTTGCTTTACGTCACACCGACACAGATAGGTCTTATGGTGACGATGGGACAGGGAAGGCCTAGGAGTGGAAGGATGCCACCGTGGCCTTAATTAAGGCCTGGTGTGAAAATGGGAAACCACGGAAAACCATCTTCAGGGCTGCCGAGTGTGGGGTTCGAACCCAATATCTCCCGGATGCAAGCTCACAGCTGCGTGACCAACTCGCCCGGTGACTGACTTTTTTAAAGCAAATTTCCTAACTGAACTCCTGATATTAGGTTTCATTTTCCAGTTATTTCACCTGTATGTCCTAGATTTGGGATTGCTTAACTGATTTAGTATTTAAAGCGTCCCCGGTGTTCATAGTTGATCATTTGCTATTTATCTTTGTAGGGAAAGAATGAACACTATTCTTTCAAATATTGAAAACTGTCGAATAAGAAACACTGAGCTGTATAATCATTTATCCCCCGTGGTTCCTTTACTTAGGTGACAAAATATATGCGTTGAAGATATACCTGGAATTCTATAATAAAATTTGAAAAACATGTTCTTGTTCCTGTCGGCAGTGTCTATACGGTTTTACTGAATAGGAGTGGGAAGGATGCCCCCACAGAATAGTCTTGCTCTGATGTAAACTGCCACTGTATTAGCTTTTCATAAATATGTCTGTGTAGTAAAAATTCACTAAAACTGACCAAACAATGAAAGAGTGGTAGTACACACTTGAGTATCTGGGGTATGGTGAGGATAACGAAAGCTCTTCAGTAAGATGACGAATTGTTACCTGACACTGAATATGGAAATGTATTCTCCGCAGCACCGAGGACACAAGTTCCGTGACGGATTGCCGGTTCAGCTCATTACTTGTAGATCACGAGTTTTGAACGGAGTCTCTGAACCGCAGTAGTGCTCTGAATGGAGCTCGCTTCTGCCTGGTCATCTTCCCTTCAAGAAACGAGCAATTAGTAAGAAAGGCGTTAAGAATTAACTTCCACAGCCTGTTTCCACACGATAAAAAAGATCCAGTGAATTACATTCCTCTTCAATCATTATTCTCCAAATTACATCTTGTGGACCATTAATAACAACGTCTTACATCTAACAAGGTGACAGCTCCATTACAACATATGACAACCTATTTCTAAGATTTATAACTTGTTACTATTCTATGACTTGTCATTGTAAATTGTCAAGGTCAGCTACCTCACATGCCGAGAGGAATATTGTAGTGGTTATGTGGTCAAATTTAAAATGATTATTTATCTTAAAGAAACTAAGGAAGTTGGAATTTAAAAAAAAATACTAAAGGTACAAACCACGGGTCTAACAATATAAGAAAGCCTGTATCTAAAATATTGATTAACGCATTAGTGCGCATTCTTCTTCTTATTAATTTTCATCTATATTTGCTGCCTTCATCGAAGGTAGACGTTTATCACGGCAACTTTTGTTTTTGAGGTTGCTTTACGGAATTCTGAAACTATTGTACTCAAGCCCTACCATTCACTTAGGCTGATCATTCAGGAAGTTGTTCTTCGGCCAGGTCTACGTCGGCACTTTATATCCTACCCTGTATCGCTAGTTTTAAGATAATTTTCTTATTGTTCCACATAAAGTGTCCAAAATATTTGAGTCTTCGTCTTTTGTTTGAAAATAGTATTTCAGTTCTCTTTTAAAGTCTATCCAACACCTAAGAATCTCTCACCCTTTCCGTCCATGATCCGCAATATTCGACGGCAGATCCAAATTTCCAATTCTTCCATTCTCTTGCACAGAGTGTGGGTCAATTCAATTCTTTCCCAAACATCACTGTGATAAACGTGAACAATCTTTCTCCACATGCCGATTTGCTTTAAGGCTCCCATGCTCCACGAGAACCAAGTCCGTCCTTGCAGTCATATTAACTCTGACTACACCATCAGACAACCACGCTGAAAAGGCGTCCTGCATGAGAATGTTCAAGGGGAATACCTTTACACAGGCCTTCTCCAGATGCTTTCTAAACCGTCAGGGGATCGCAGCGCAAATCGCGACTATGCAGTGAACAGCACTCTTTACTATTTCTGTACTGTCCAGCAGCGATGTTTCCTTGTGACACGCACTCGGGTTGCTCTTTATTGTTTAATGAGTTCTTGGCCTTCAGTGCGTATTCTAGATTGAAGATTGTCCTCTCACTTTCCTCTCCTGGCAGTTCCTACATTAATATTGATCCCTAGAACATGTTGAATGTGATTTTATACTTCAACGATGGTGTGGGATGCTTGTGGAGAATTGAAGCCGCAAGAAGTGGACACCTCTTGCCGATGTTACTCTTCCCGGACTTGATCCTGGCCTACTTGAATAGCCTCCAGTTTCCTTGTACCTGCTTACGTTTCTGGAAATTGTGGAAGGTGTAGTTCAACACTTCTGAAAAGTAACCACCTTCCAACAAAGCAACAGCCTTTGCGGCATCCTTGAGACTTAACGGCATGTTTACCCCAGAAAACAGATCACGATACTGACAGAAATATCCTGCAAATATATAATGTGATTGAAAGGAGTATAATACAGCACTACCGCAGTAAGTGCTTGACGAGCGGGTAAACATAATTGCCTCACATCCAGAGATGACTGGGCGAGTTGGCCGTGCGCGTAGAGGCGCGCGGCTGTGAGCTTGCATCCGGGAGATAGTAGGTTCGAATCCCACTATCGGCAGCCCTGAAAATGGTTTTCCGTGGTTTCCCATTTTCACACCAGGCAAATGCTGGGGCTGTACCTTAATTAAGGCCACGGCCGCTTCCTTCCAACTCCTAGGCCTTTCCGATCCCATCGTCGCCATAAGACTTCTCTGTGTCGGTGCGACATAAAGCCGTAGCAAAAAAAAAAAAAATAGCATCCAGAGATGCGTTTTCCAGGTTGCGCGAGAAGAAAAAGTACGGTTAGTACAATAAACAATCGAAACTTAATTATTTGCTCACAAAACAAAGCCAAAAACCTTCCCGCATCTGAAAATAAATATGATTAAATAGAAAATTACACATAATTTCTTCCGTGTTGCGTTTTTTTGTGCTGGTAGGCCTGGTCGGGGACAGCTAAAGACGTGAACAAATTTCGTTTTCGAGCAGTGTACTATCAATTTTAAGAGGTGTGAGGCATTATTCGATGTATGTCGCGTACGTATTGTTCCTAACAATCGTCCGCAACCTGTTTTAAAAAGAGTGGGGAAATGCGTGCTTGTGAGCAATAGGTAATGCGAATAAGTTACAATTATAAAACTGACTATCAGGAACTGGCCATGCCTAAGTGACGTAATCGACTTTGATCTATGTACTAAACCATACATGGGCAAGAAACGATTGCCACTGCCATCATTCTAATAATAATAATAATAATAATAATAATAATAATAATAATAATAATAATAATAATAATAATAATTGTACCGGGCGGTACACCTCTACGACGCAAGTTCAAATCTTGCGCCAATTGAAACTCCTCTACAGGAGAAAGCCTGAACTTTAAAAACTGTATTAACTCAACAGTTTCTCAGAAGATGGCTCTGTGTGAATTTTGAAGTGTTTTTGGTTTGTCATTGATCAAGAAGTGTGGACGTTCTCTACCAGATGTCTCTAGATAAAAAGTACGATTACGCACTCTGGTGCCAAGGAATGAACTTTCCTGGAGAAATTTTTTATTCATAAGTTTTGTCTTTACTATATTTTGTTCTTTTATTTTTTGGGTTGGCAATATTCATCCTTCCTTCCGCCAATTTTGAACTTAGCCAATCCCAAATTTCTTTAATTACTTTTCAGCCAATCATGTATGTCTTCTTCGATTTGGATATGTAGCTCTAAGCTATCCAATAAAATTGGGAGGGGGGTGTCTTCTCATTCCTGAAAGGTCTCGAATTTTCCACGAGCGTATAAAACTGCTGATATTCTTGTCTCGGTGCCACTTCAGTAACATCTAACTTAGTGTGTGGATATGTAGCAGGGAGCGAGAAGCGCCTCTTTCTTCAAGCAGCTGCTCTTCAACAAGGTAATGGCGTGTTAACATCTTCATTTCTTGCTAGCTCAGCAGGTTAACTCTCGGGGAGGGTTCGAAACCTTTAATATGCAACCTACCACCTTTAAATGTAAATTCCTCTTCTGTCTATGTAAAAACTACAAATCTCTTTCACTGTAAATCGGGGATAGAGAGTGCTTTACCCTCTCGAACTCCCCTTCATTTTGAAATTGAGGTGACCTCGTTTTTATAACCGTTTCTTCTCTTCCTTAATATATTAAAGTTTTCTCATACGGGTCACCTCCCTAGCTTGGGACTTGCCCCTGTGTATCGGCCTAGAGCCACTTAGGTTTCAAAAAGTGTATTTGGAGTGCAAGTTCACGCCTCCAGTCCTCTCTGTACTTTGGGCCAGTAACTTAACCTGTTGTTTAATTTTCATTGCGAAGGCCCTGTAGGTTGGGTATTAAATACCCCTGTTTCTTTGTGTGCGTTGAGGGCAGATAGAAGTGAAATTCGTTGTGGCCTTTGATAGGCTTGAACTTTGAGAGCGGGTCTGCTCTTTCCTAAATGTGATATCTGTGCACCTCTAGCAGGCTTAACATTGTAATTAGGAGCAAGTGCTCCTTGGCATGATGGGTTTTTCTGCCCCTTTGTTCAATTTTGTAGCTTGGTAAAGTTGGGCTAATAGCTCAAGGATTGTGATTGTGGGGCTCGAAACCCAGACCTTGTAATAATCCCCTAACACTTGTAATTTCTTTGTATCTGATTTTAGCTTGTTGTTGACTTGTTAAGTTTTCAAATTCTATGTTACCATTGTTAAGTTTTGAAAATATAACCTTTGTTGAAATTTTAATTCATCTTTCGAACTTGTAGTTAGACCCATTCCAGCCCGCACCTTTTTTCACCTCTGCCTTCCACGGAGAACTCCGTAACAAGTGGTAGCAGAGCGTGGTTGAATGGGTCTCAATTTAGCCCCTTTTGACGGCTAAACATTGCTTTCGTTAGAACTCTAACAATTTTCTCCGTCGCTGGAATTTTTGGTTTTGTTTCTAAATTGTCAATCTTTCTATCATGTCCGGCCCTCGCGATGTCCTCCATCTCGGCTATTTGCGCAAGGAGGAATTTTTCTATAAACTCCCCATTACGAAGGTCGAATCTAGTGGCATGCTTGTTCAAGGGATTGTGAACTTACGGTTCCGTCTGGTTGCCCCTTTCAAGTAGTATGTTTTGAGCGACGATCATTGTTTTGGCTGTGTGACATCAACCTTGTTATTTGTTTCGAGTGCTTCTTAACTGCACTTTTCCTATCGGTTTCCCCTTTTAGATGTAGTTTCTGGGCGAGGTCGTTGGGTATGTTCATGGGCTAAATTCTTTGCGATAGCCCTGCTCTCATTGTATAGGCACTGTGCCTTCAGGCCAACCTCCCCTTGTCTCTCCTGTTAAGCCTTACTGGATATCACTTCTGATGGTCGTCTGCTATGATAAAATGTGTGTATTTTTTTTGCTCGTCTTATTTTTCTTCCTGGGTCGGGCATTTCTCGGCCCAATTCTTCCCGTGTATCTAATGAGCTTGTGGCGTTCAGGTGTCGCTTACGTCCTAGTTCTCTGTTATGGAAGCCTTCGATGTTGAGTGGAATCTAAGTTCCTGGGGACCTGTAGCCTTCTCTAGGCAGGATCTGTATATCGTCTATTCCCTAGGCTTGATCGTAGGGTACTCTAATTTTGCGGTACGTATTGGTCGGTAAGGTTGCGTGATTGCGAGGTATGCAAACGAAGTATGTGTTCCTTTCGGCCAACATTCGGTTGTGTCTTCACTTTATATATCCCTCCCAGTGCTGATGGGTCAGATGGGCTATAGTTTCCAACATACTTAAAGTGGTCTCCGTCATGTTTATTGATCCTCCCTGTTTTCGTCCTCACGACATACACATTTCTCGGTCTCACTTCTCTATTTTTGACAGTGCCTACTCAGTTGAGGAATTTTGCTTTCATTTGAGATGTGTTTCTACTCTTTCGACCCGCTATCCGGTCCTCCTGCTCAAGTTCACCCATGATGTCTTTTGTATTTTGATGTCTTGTAGGGTCATAATTTTGTGTAAGAGGGGTTCTTGTATGGGAGTTACAGGCTCCTTTTGATATACATTTTCTCTTTTGTGAATTAGGGTATTTATGATGTAAGAGACTCCCAATACATCCTCCCATTATGTTGCTCCTTTTGGGTAATGGTGCATCTTCTCGTGTTATTTGTTGTCTGTAGTGTGAGGTCATGGTGTTACCTCTTTTCATGTGTAATTTGTATAGGGTAATTTGTCTTTTAACATGGGTGTAACGAAGTCATCCCAGAGTGATTATCCCCGGTAGGACGTTTATATCGGTATGAGGCGTGTTTCGGCCTTTGGATTTATCGATCAGGTTCTACACATTAATTACTCCTGGGAGTTGTGATTTTTCTTTGGGGCAGGCTCTTATACGGTAGTAAACCATCTGCATCGTTAATTTGAGGTTCATCCCTGTGAAGTCCTCGATATTTTTTATGTTTTATTTTTGTTTTACCATCTCAAGAATTCCTCCTGGGAAGTAGGTGCCATTCATTTTCTTCCGTTAAATTCTTTCAGAAGTGTATCATAACAGTCTTCCCTCATAGAATGTTGCTGAATTTCCGTGTCCCTCTATTTTTGGATTCGGTGTTTTTATATCGTAAAGTGAGTTGCTCTTTCTTCTTTTTGGTACCCTGGCAAAGTACTAGATATGAGCGTGGACGGAGGTCCACCCAATTAAATGTCGGAGATCAATTCTTGTATAAATGGTGTGTTCCCGCGGGCAAGCTTGTCCCCAGATTTCATGGGCCGTGTGTCATTTTTGTTTTTTGACACTTGTTACATTATTATTATTATTATCTCAGGTGAAACCTGGGTAAATTACTTGCTCAATGGATCGTTAACTCCTTGTAAGAACCCCAAAGGTTATATTTTTGGGTTTTATTTTTAAGGCCTTCTGCCCAGTGTTTTGTCCATCTACATTGTACAACTATGAAAAACCTTCCCCATGGTTATTCTGCTGTCCTTGCCCAACGGCCATTACCAAGCTCCCGCCTCCTGCTAAAAAGCACCTATGACAAATAAAATTTCCACGCCGCTGACCCCTCAGCCTCACCAATATGATAGTACCCTAAAGCAAAATTTCCAACAAAAAGTCTGTCGCGGAGATCTTACTGTTTCAGTGCCCCCTCAGCCATCAACCGCCGCGCAGCAACTTGAACGGAATCTGGGCCCCCTTCGTTCCCGTGAAGACTCTCTAAGAACGGCGAGCCGGAGTTCAGCTACCGGCAAAGGCTGATGTGCGGCATACCAACCGCAAGCTACTCGAGGACTGCTACCAAACTTCGCATCTGCGGCGTGCTTCACCACGACTACCCCTCTCATAGTGCGGGAGAGCGGTATCTCAGGGTACGGGAGGAGTTTGGGCGACTCGTACGAACATCGGCTGCGGCGGCAGGCCTGGCCGTCAAGCATTAGCAGCGTGTAGTGGTTTCACCTATCTCTAAATTTGAATTTAAATTAATAACTACAGAAAGACCTTGAATTTTTCTTCTTTCTTCAAGATTCGTCGGCTATTCAGCAAAAAGTACTTTTTATCTATTAATGTTCCGTCAATATTTTCTCACCCATCTAATTGTAAGGAAGCTGGAATCCAATTAATTTTTAAATTCTCAAATATGGAATTTTTTAACTTTGTTAAAGAATTACTCCTGTGTCACCCCTTGGAAGGACTTTTTTTGGGGGGGGGGGTGAGGTCTGTACCGGGCGGTACACCTCTACGACGCAAGTTCAAATCTTGCGCCAATTGAAACTCCCCTACAGAAGAAAGCCTGAACTTTAAAAAACTGTATTAACTCAACATTTTCTCAGAAGATGGCTCTGTGTGCATTTTGAAGTGTTTTTTGGTTTGTCATTGATCAAGAAGTGTGGACGTTCTCTACCAGATGTCTCTACATAAAAAGTACGATTATGCACTCTGGTGCGAAGGAATGAACTTTCCTGGAGAAATGTTTTATTCATAAGTTTTGTCTTTACTATATTTTGTTCTTTTATTTTTTGGGTTGGCAATATTCATCCTACCTTCCACCAGTTTTGAACTTAGCCAATCCCAAATTTCTTTAATTTATTTTCAGCCAATCATGTATGTTTTCTTCGATATGGATATGTAGCTCTAAGCTATCCAATAAAATTGGGAGGGGGGTGTCTTCTCATTCCTGAAAGGTCTCGAATTTTCCACGAGCGTATAAAACTGCTGATTTTCTTGTCTCGAGGCCACTTCAACCTACCACCTTTAAATGTAAATTCCTCTTCTGTCTATGTAAAAACTACAAATCTCTTTCACTGTAAATCGGGGATAGAGAGTGCTTTACCCTCTCGAACTCCCCTTCATTTTGAAATTGAGGTGACCTCGTTTTTATAACCGTTTCTTCTCTTCCTTAATATATTAAAGTTTTCTCATACGGGTCACCTCCCTAGCTTGGGACTTGCCCCTGTGTATCGGCCTAGAGCCACTTAGGTTTTAAAAAGTGTATTTGGAGTGCAAGTTCACGCCTCAGGTCCTCTCTGTACTTTGGGCCAGTAACTTAACCTGTTGTTTTATTTTCATTGCGAAGGCCCTGTAGGTTGGGTATTAAATACCCCTGTTTCTTTGTGTGCGTTGAGGGCAGATAGAAGTGAAATTCGTTGTGGCCTTTGATAGGCTTGAACTTTGAGAGCGGGTCTGCTCTTTCCTAAATTTGATATCTGTGCACCTCTAGCAGGCTTAACATTGTAATTAGGAGCAAGTGCTCCTTGGCATGGTGGGTTTTTCTGCCCCTTTGTTCAATTTTGTAGCTTGGTAAAGTTGGGCTAATAGCTCAAGGATTGTGATTGTGGGGCTCGAAACCCAGACCTTGTAATAATCCCCTAACACTTGTAATTTCTTTGTATCTGATTTTGGCTTTTTGTTGACTTGTTAAGTTTTCAAATTCTATGTTACCATTGTTAAGTTTTGAAAATATAACCTTTGTTGAAATTTTAATTCATCTTTCGAACTTGTAGTTAGACCCATTCCAGCCCGCACCTTCTTTCACCTCTGCCTTCCACGGAGAACTCCGTAACAATAATAATAATAATATGAAAAAGCAGAAGAAGATGAATTTCTCGGGGTTGATGTCCCTCCCAGTAATTTTAGAGTTTCCGAAGGCACAGAGATGCCAACATTTTTATCCGACAAGATTTCTTTTCCGTCTGACAACACGAGGCTAGCGTGTTTTTGTGCTCATCAGTGAACAGTTCATGCTCCCTCTGTTGCACTATTCAGCTATGATGTTCCAAATACCACCGTACTGAGCTGAATTCGAACCTGCCAATTTAGGCTCAATAGACTGGCACTTCTACTGTCTGAGCCACTAGGCCGACAACAAGATTCTACCTGAGTACTGTCTGGCTCCATGGCTAAGTGATTAACATGCTGGCCTTTCGTGACAGGGGTCCCGTGTTCGATTCCTGGCAGGTTCGGGAATTTTAACCATCATTGGTTAATTTCCCTAGCGCAAGGGCTGGGTGTACGTGTTGTTTTCATCATCATTTCATCCTCATCACGACCCGCAGGTCACCTACGGGCATCAAATAAAAAGACCTGCACCTGGCGAGCCGAACCCGTCCTGAAATATCCCGGCACTAAAAGCCATACGACATTTCATTTCATTTCACCTGAGTACTTAGGAAAACGAAGAGGATACACCACTCTTTTTCTGCAGCGTACGTACAGGGTGTCTTATTGTGGTGCCTTGAGCCAGAGCTCGAATGCAAGGGAAATTCAAATGTTTACTCTGTGGACCTTAATAACTATTAGTGGGTTACGTGTCAGCCGAAATCATTACCACTGCCCTCTTGCCAAGCCGGGCTTGGCTATTAATGTGGGATTTATGAAATTAAAAGGTTCATTCATATGAATGAAGGTTACTTTTCATTTTGAGTATGTGACTAATGTCGTCCTTATACAGGGTTTGCATTGCAAAGGTAGAGGCTGGGGTCTCAACGCATTTGACTAGACTGAAAAATGCGAAATCATGGATAATCGTTAAGAGGGAATATCTCAAAGCAGTATAATTGGATATTTATGTTTTTTATATAGGGTATATCAATGATATGAATAAAGAACTGGAATCAGAGATAAGATATTTGAGGATGATGTTGTATAGTAACAAATAAGTTATAACACTGAGAACAACTACAAAAAGACCTTTAAAATGCTGTGAGCAGGCAATAGTATGATGATAAACGGGGTTAAAAGTCAGATTGTTAATTTCATTAATAGTAAATGTCCTCTCACATTTAGTTACTGCACTGCTGCGGGTGAAAGTTCCTTATGAGGATCACTGCAAGTACTTAGGTATTAATATAAGGTACGATCTTCACTGGGGTAATCACATAAATGACTGGGCAGTTAGGGACGCGCAGCTGTGAGCTTGCATGCAGGAGATTGTGGGTTCGAACCCCACTGTCGGCAGCCATGAAGATGGTTTTCCATGGTTTCCCGTTTTCACACCAGAAATGTTAGGGTTGTACCTTAATTAAGACCACGACTGCTTCCTTCCCACTCCTAGGTCTTTCCTCTCCAATCGTCGCCATAAGACCTACCTGTGTCGCTGCGACGTAAAACATATTGTTAAAAAATCACATAAATGGGGTTGTAAATAAAGGGTGCGGATTTCTGCACATGGCTGTGATGGTATTTAGGGGCTGTATTAAGGTGAGGGCATATAAGTCTCTGGTAAGGGCCTTGTAAAATATGGTTCCAGTGTATGGGACCCTCACCAGGATTACTTGATTCGAGAACTTGAACACAATCCAAAGAAAAAAAGCTCGGCTTGTTCTAGGTGATTTCCGACAAGAGAGTAGTGTTACTAAATGTTGCAAAGTTGGGGATGGGAAGACTTCGGAGAAAGGAGACGAGCTGCTGGACTAAATGGTATTTTCTGAGCTATCAGTGGAGAGATGAGGTGGAATGACATTAACAGGCGAATAAGTTTGAGTGGTGTTTTTAAAAGCAGGAAAGATCACAATATGAATGAAATTCTAGAGGCCATATTGGGCAAATACTCGTTTAAAGGAAGTGGAGTTAGGGGTTGGATTAATTTACCTAGGGAGATGTTCAATAATAGAGATATAAATCAGAGCCTAAAAGTTATGCTATACAAAACCCTCATTCGCAGTATAGTGATGTATGGAAGTGATACGTGGACCCTCCCAAAGAAAGCCGTAGAGAAGATAGATTCCTTCGAAAGGAAAATCCTGAGGAGAAATTATGGACCCATATGCGTACAAGGGGAGTGGAGAATTAGATATAACAATGAACTATATTCCCTGTATGGGGAGGCACCCCTGTCGCATGCCATTCGCATGAAGAGACTTAAATGGGCAGGTCATCTAATTAGGATGGAAGAACACCGAATCCCAAAGAAGGTATTCTTAGGAGATTTTGGAGGAGGAAGGCCTGTGGGAAGATGGTGTACATCAGGACGCAGCACATATCCTCAAGATCCGGAATTGGAAAGTAGCTGCACGAGATCGACAAGTTTGGCGGAGAGCAACTGGGGAGGCCAGGACCCGAAAACGGGCCGTCGCGCCATAGGTAAGGTAAGATATTCAATAAATTTACAAACTTTTTGCAATTATTTGAGAAAAACTAGGTAAAACAACGAATCTGCCATCTGGGGACAGCCCTTCATGCAGATCAGTGGTGATTCATCGAATTTACTCAACAGTACATGATCTAAAGCGACTGGAACGGGTCTCTTGGTGGACAAAATTGTAAGCTAAGTATTAAAAACTTAAAGACTAAATAGAGAAACAGATCAGTCGCTGAAGCAGGTCTAATTATTTCTCACTTCTGAAACACCTCATTTTCCAGCTGCTCTACAATTTTTGTCTACAATTCTGGATTACAAGTGCTTATCTAAGCGAATGTTATTAATATTTCATAATGAACTAGTATTTTCCATTGCTTTTCTTCTGCAAGCATATAAAAAATACTAACTCACGTAACATGCAATGTGGCGTTATATTGTGTAGAAGCGTTAGAAATAATTATCAGTGGACATCATTTACTGGGAGCCAAGTATGTCCGTTAAATAATTCCCAACAGTACAATTAGCGAGACGGTATCTGCAGAGATAAATTACTATTCCTTTTGTGATACGTCCTCGGTAATTAAGTGGTAATAATGTCAGATATTTTATTCATTCTCTACGGTTCATGTGATGCAATATAGAGAGAGTAATCAGATTACCCTTTATGTTCTTAAGTGCATGTTAAGTAACGACAAGTTTCAAAGCCTTTGATTTCGACCGATATATTTTTCTTTTCATGATTTGCTTTACGTCGCACCGACACAGATAGGTTTTATGGCGACGATGGGATAGAAAAGGGCTACCGATAGTATTAATTGTTTAATTAAGAGTCTGGCTCCTTAGCTGAATAGTCAACGTACTGGCCTTCAGATAACCCCGGGTACGATTCCCTACCGAGCCGGGGATTTTAAATGGATGTAGTTAATTCCTCTGCTTCGGGGACTAGGTATTTTTTTCGTCGTAATGTTCTTCTCTCCACACTCCATACTACTGACCACGAAACACGCACTGTTGATTACATCCCTCAACCTTGGTGAAGAAGGGATTAGGCAGTAAAACTAGACCAAACCCATATCAAGCTCCGACTCCAGTCAGTTACAGAAAAGGACGCGAAGAAGAAGGAGCAAACGAAGAAGATGAAGAATAAGGAAAGGGAAATATATCTGTGTGGCATGTATGGACACTGCTGTTTAAAGTTCCCCTGTTGAAACATTCGTTGGTGACGATGGAGGCAATTTGCTGAATCCGACATGTCTTCTGCTTAATCGTGCCGGCCTCCTCACTTTCATCTTTCGTGAGAGGCAACTAAACACCTTCGCCACCCCATGGACACTCAAGTTAGTACAGCAGGGTCGGTGATCACGGGACCCGTAATTGAGTTTGACATTGATTCTACTTGCTTGTGCAAGGCCCCTCGTTTTCATCTTTTGTAAGGTGCAACCACAAAAGAAATCCCAAGGGACACTTACCTTGAGAGCACGGTTTGGTAACGAGCAAGGTGGTCGTGCGGTTACGGTCGCGTAGCTATGAGCTTGCATTCGGGAGACAGCGAATTCGAACCCCACCATCGGCGGCCTTGAATATGGTTTTCCGTGGTTTACCATTTTCACACCAGGCAAAGGCTGGGGCTGTATTAATAAATACCAGAGCAACTACTATCCCAGTCCTAGCCCTCTCCCATACCATCATCGCCATAAAACCTATCTAGGTTGGTGAGACGTAAAGCAAATATTATTTATTTAACATGGTTTGGTGACCACGAGGCCCAAAACTGAGCCTGACATTGCTTCTACTCAATTGTTCCAGACTCTTCACTTTCACCTTTCTAAAGAAGCAATTAAAAAGAAAATCCAGCTGGTGTTGTCAACTTGGGAGCATGATTTGTCGAGTAGAGGGCTCATTGCATATTTGTACCAGGCACCTCACTTTCATTTTTATAACGTTCTACCTTTTTGTAAACAGTAGCTACCTGACCGAGGGGGAAGAGTTGTGTGCAGTAAACCCGGTGGGACCTGGGTTCGATTCTACGTCGAGAAATCGAAAAATTCCAGAATCGAGATTCCCAACTATGGAGTGACATATGACACTGAAGTTCACCCAGCGTGTACCAGAAATGAGTACGAGGTTAATTCCTGGTAGCAAAGGATGCCGGACGTAGAGCTAACCACTCTACCCCACCAAGTGCCGAGGTTTCGTTAGTGGAAGCCTTTACAGTCCACCCTTCCAAGGACCTTCATGCCTATATGGAGATAACTTTGTTTTGTTTTTTTACCTTGGTTAAACTCTTGTTCTACCCAAATCCCGAATGTATGAAGTTTTCGAGGCCTGAGTAGCCTTTTATTTTCATGACATTATTCCCCCTTGTCCTTCTTTTGAGGATGAGAATTATTTCATTTTTCTTCTCTGCTTAGCAGCAAGACAGGATGGTTACCTAGTTGTAGTTCCCCTTAAAACAAGAACCACTGATATTATCACTATTAGTTGACTTCAGACAGATGGACTTAATAATAAGGACAATCTTTGATAGAACGTTTCCCTGGGGGAGTATTTCCTTGATGCAGGACAAAGATTTGGACGAATTATACATAATATACGTATACAGAGTGTATCGAAATTAAACTCTCAAACTTCCAGGGATGATAGAAGAGACTAAATACAGATTTTAAAAATTAAATTATCGCAGCTCTCAATAAATAGTTGAAGTACGTTTTGAGGTGGTTTGGAACAAAATTATTGCATGCCAATTTCATTGTAAAACTTTACGAAAATGTTTAAAGGGTAACCCCCAGTTTCAATACACGCTCTGCAACGACGTGCCATTATCTGTTCTAAACATTCAAATACCTCAGGTATGTGTTGTAGACAGTACGCAGCTGCAAGTACCCAAAGAAGGAGCTTTTCCTCAGATTCAACTGGAGTCTCATACACTCCCTCGCTCTGCTCTAAAGGAATAAAAATGTACTGTGTGCTGTCACAGCACAGACATTATGTTGTGATGCCATAGCATGATTAACAGAATATGCAATATAGATAATTCATAAATCGAGCGAGTTGGCGATGAGATTAGGGCGCGCAGCTGTGAGCATGCATTTTGGGTTCGAACAGCACTGTCGACAGCCCTGAAAATGGTTTTCCGTATTTTCCCCATTTTCACACCGGGCAAAGGCTGGGGCTGTACCTACATTAAGGCCTATCGCATCGCCGACATAAGACATATCTGTGTCGGAGCGACGTAAAGTCAACTGTAAATAATAAATAAGATAATTAATAATTTATATATAAAATAACTTCTTGAACATTATGAAGGCTTCCACAAGAACAAAGACAAATAATATGGTTATACACTTGCTGATAGCAGATAAGAAAATAGTAGAATATGTTAAGAATAATAAGACAATGTTACATAGCATGTAACTGATTTCGTAAAATCGCGACAGATCATTTGACTGCCAAGATTGCAGTTACTTTTGTGGTATTATTTGGGATGCCTAGCATTTGGCAGATGGTTACAAAAAGGCTTATTATCGCTCCACGAGCACTCACCATCAGTTTCTAATTTCTTTAATCAATAATGATTTACAAAAATATGTTTTATTGACTTAAATATGTCTTATGGCTTGGGGTTGTCTGAAAATCTGCACGACGGAAGTTAGTGTGATGAAAGGGTAACCTAGCAACCGTTCAGGCTGAGATGTAAGGTATAGATGGATGGCCAGACAATGTTACCTAGCAACCGTGCAGGGTATTTCTTACGGCTGCTGGTCACATAAAATTAACAGTCGTTGAAGAATAACCATGTCTGAGAAACAATTGAGGAATGTCTGTTCAAAAGGTGCTATTTCCACATTAATAAAGTTGTGGGAAAATCGCAAGAAACGTAAAATAAAAGTCACTTTGAACGTACCCATATTCGGGTTTGGTACAAATGTTAAGGAATTACATCTTTCTGGTCTGGATTGTTCATGGCATTCAATAATATTTAACTACTGTAATGCACGTGGACGCAATACTGATTGATTTCTTAGAAGTGAAAATAACACCCTTTGAATAGACATTCGAATCTTGCGAAGGATAAGTGGTTTATTTTCATGTTTAAATGTTGTCTCCTTTGACATCCCTAGAATTTGGAGTAGTGAATTTTGATACATACTGTATTATATCAGCTTAGTAGCATATGTGAATAAGAAATGATTAAGCAGTAAGAGTAGGGTTCAAAGATGAAAAGAAGATACGTTCTGAATAAGAATGCACCTATGCGTAAATATCAAAATATTAGATTTGCATGACCGCCGTTAGCGTAATAATTTTTAACTCTTCGCCAGTTTACTGTTCATAGTGTGCATGAACGTGTATTACGCGGATAAACATCTATGGGCCGTGGTAGATCATTAATAGATTGTCGGACTCATGATCCTAAGTTTGTGGGTCCGGTCTTACCTGACAGTGTTGATGATCTTGTTAGGGTCTCTGGTGGCGTACTCAGTAGCATCCGATATTCTTCTTCGGAGGCTGGGAACTCTTTTATTGCTTACTGTGATTAGGAGTTGTGAGAGAAGATCGTGACGTTCTGTAGTTCTCCCTATTATTATTATTATTATTATTATTATTATTATTATTATTATTATTATTATTATTATTATTATTATTATTATTATTATTATTATTATTATTATTAAATAAATATTAAATAATTACACCTTAGACTTTCGAGCTGGAGCGAAGTGTAAAAAAAAATGATTGTTGAAATATTATTTTGTATATTTTATTGACCTATAATGTGATAGGAGTTGAAACTTAGAAAGGGAGTCTCGTTCGCGTCATATTACATGCGTATTTATCTCATGTAGCTTACTGATTTTCAATGTACGGCTAGTTAATATTTTAGGAGCTTTTTTGTTTATACTCAGCTTGTACTTATGAAAAAAAGGTTAAATAATTATAAGAATATAATTATAATATAATATATATTATATAATACAATATATAATATAATAATAATATAATATAATTATATTATTATTTATTATTTAATAATAATAATAAAATAATAATAATAATAATAATAATAATAATAATAATAATAATAATAATAATAATAATAACGAACAAGAAAGTCCTTCCTTTACGAGAAATATTTCCTTGTTCACTGAACTCCCGTAATATGTTATCCTGTTCCATGAGATAGAATACTTATTATAGCGCTATCGCTGCGGCGAATACCGTTATGAAGCACTTTGAGTCAACCATCCCGTAAAGTCGGAGCAACATGTCTGTCTCATAATTAAAGACCGTGAGCTGGATTCCCAGTTCGTCTAGGGATTTTTATTTCTGGACTGAGTGTTGGAAAGGGAACATCATGTGATCTGCTGAGGATCTAAAAGATATGAGAAGTGGTGGACGCAGAGAAGAAGGCCAAGCTGTAGTCTGAGATTGTCTTCACGCTGACCACTAACGCTCCGATATCTGCAGGTCATTGATAGGCTATCAGTCGTCTTGAAAGTTCTATGCTCGTAATGAATCGTTTATGTCACAGCGTTTGGGATCCGGAGGCCCTGTAGATCTACGTAGATGTCATTCACTCGAAAAACACTACAGAATGTAAAAACTGAAAAGAAATGTGATATTCTATCACACTGGCACTTATTAAATCCTTGACTCCATTATCTTTTGCTACTTTTTTTTTGCTACTTCTTTTACGTCGCACCGACACAGATAGGTCTTATGGCGACGATGGGACAGGGAAGGGCTAGGAGTGGGAAGGAAGCGGCCGTGGCCTTAATTAAGGTACAGCCCCAGCATTTGCCTGGTGTGAAAATGGGAAACCACGGAAAACCATTTTCAGGACTGCCGACAGTGGGGTTCGAACCTACTATCTCCCGAATACTGGATACTGGCCGCACTTAAGCGACTGCAGCTATCGAGCTCGGTGACTCCATTATCAACTTTACACTAGTATCGATGAGAAATGTTAAATGTTGGAAGACGTTTCCAGTTCATTTCAAATGATGTTTAATGGCATAAACACAGAGTGATTTTTAAGATATTGAGGCTAAGGCGCATACAAGACTGCACTGAGCGTAAGGAATGTAATATTTCAAAAGAACACGACTTACTCCAGAGCGGTAAGGACCAAAAAATAGATTTCTTACTAGAAACTGATGGGAAGAGCGGCCTTAAAGGAAAAAAAGTGACGAAACGTTCGTAAAAGAGTGAAGGGTGTATAATGCGTCATGGTCTACAACCCGTGAGTAAATGAAGAATATGCTGACCTCAATGAAGACTTTTGTACATCAAGGAATAGCAAAGTTTCTGAGCTCATGCTTCAGTGCACATTTCCGTCTTGAGGGTGCGTGAGAATAATAACAGTCTTGTTTCAAACTATCAAATAATACTTACCTACTTACCCAATTGCTTACTTGCTTACTTACCTGTTTACGTTTCCTGCTTACTCGTTAATTTCTACGGAACTTTCTGGTGGAATTTAATTATATTTTCCAAATAATAATAATAATAATAATAATAATAATAATAATAATAATAATAATAATAATAATAATAATAATAATAATAATAATAATAATATATGACTAGCACTAATAATAATTATGATAATAGTCATACAGCCTCAGCTACCGTGTGTGGACTTTCAGTTTACACTGAATTTTGGCTGCCTACGTGACAATTTCGACTTTCTATTTTACTACACTACTTGCCAGAGAAAGGTATACTATTGGGCGACCCATTAATGAGTTTTAATTCACCTGTGATCTTTTACATGCCAGCATCGTCTGATTTGGAGTGCCATTGGACACTTTTCCGCCCTTCATAATATCTGACTACTTCTGCCGGGTTTGTACCCGAGACTTCTGAATTCCCTAGCTAACAATTAACTACTGATTCGCAGAAGGAGCCTTTCCCTCATTTACAAATGGAACACATATAAAATGCTGCGTAAACTTTGTCGTACGTTTTCCTCACCTTACGAAGCGTAAAACGGACAGTGAGTATTTGAAAATGAACGTGGTTAGTTTGCGGTCTAGTATAATGATGCCCTAGTCCGTTCACTGGCCATGCAATTGATCTCTAGTTCAAACCCTTGTGCAGCCATTTGTTGTCCATGTTGTATAGCCGCAAGCTAATGGCTAGGTAACTAGTTTCCCGTCCTTGTGGCCCGATATTGATTATCTTGTCGTATATGGAATCTGTGATGAGCATGGGGGAGTGGTTCTCCTATTTCCTCCTGAATAGTTTACTGCAGTAATGCTACCTTACCATACCGTCATGTTATCTTAATGACCACTTCGACTGAGCGAAACCTACTTTCAAATTGATCGGGTAGTGCATCTTACTTTTCATGTTTATTAGCGGCACGATTTGTTCAGACGCCATAACTTTCACTGCTGTCTAGTTAAAGTTCATGTTGGTGGTGATTATTGATTTAAAAGGAACTACAACTCTGCAATAGAGAGAAAAAGTGGAATGGATCCGACACTTCGAAAAATGAAGGTATCCACTAAAGGAAGAAGACGACTACGAAGAGCGTGAAAACGAAAGACTCCCTAGGACTCGCAACCTAATACGGTCGGGGTTGGAAAAGAACAAGAGTTGACCAGGGGAGGTCGGATAAGATAGATGAAAGTTGAGAGCCTGGCAAGGGTTAGTGGAAGCAATGCCAGGACTCAGCTCAGGCCCCGTGGTCACCAACACACGCTACCAAGTGGAGAGCCTCTGGGGCCCCATTTAGTCGCCTCTTGTGACAGGCAGGTGAAACCTTGGGTGTTATTCTACCGCCCCCACCCACAGAGGGAAGTTAAATTTACTATAACAACTCTTGCTTCTCACTCGGATAGTGTGTGTGTGTGTGTGTGTGTGTAGTATTCTAGCCTGAAGGTTGCTTGGATCTTCAATAGCTCAACCATCACCTGCCGAAGACCTAGGCGTCATTGAAGGGGCGTACAAGGGAAATGGGGACTGACGTGTTCCCCATTGCTTTCCTCACCCAGTAAATGTTGCTCAGTGTGTCAAGCACCAACTGAGGTGCAAGCACCAACCGACCCTATCAGCGATATTTTCATATCAGGGACTGGCTGTATACGGACTGGCATTACTTACATCGCTAATGCCACATACATTTTCATATAGGCCTCGCCAAAGCCAAGGATGAGACTCAGACAGGTCATTGAAAGTATAAATTTCTTTGTATCCCAAACCAGAAAACGCTAGGTCACGCCAGCAAAGGCATAATATGTGATAAGTTTTCAAGTTAATCTTGGACGTGCAATATAATATTTTAACAATGTAGAAAACGATGGTTTCATTGAATCGCTTAGACATGAAACTGTAAATGGTCAAAAATTATGTGCGAGATGAAATAATATCACCCTTCAACTTAGTGTTCAATCAGTCATAAATCAATCACTACTGATCTGCAATTAGGGCGGTCGCACAGGTAGCAGATTCCTTATCTGTTGTTTACCTAACATTTTTCTGAATTTTTTGCAGATAATCAGGAAATTTATTGAACATCTCCATTAGTAAATTATTCCAATCCCAACTTCTTGTAAACGAATATTTTTCTCAATTTGTGCTCTTGAATTTCAACTTTATCTTCATATAGTGATCTTTCCTACTTTTAAAACACCACTGAAACTTTTTCGTCTACTAATGCCTTCCACGACATCTGTCCACTGACAGCTGGGAACATACAACTTAGTCGAACAGCTCGTCTTCTTTCTCTCAAATTTTCCCAGCCCTAACTTTGCAACATTTTTGTAATGCTACTGCCTTGGAAAATTCTCCTCTTAATGATGAAAGGATCAGATAAAGCTTCACCTACTCTAATTCTCAGAATTCTATTTTCTAGAAATATAGACACTCATTCAGTCACTCTTTTGTCTAGTCCAATCCAGCATCTGCGTTGTTTGGAAATGGGGAGAGCACGGAAAACCATCTCCGGGGCTGCCAACGGTGGAGTTCAAACCCACTATCTCACAACTGCGCGACCATAACTACAAACTTCCTCGGTATGAATCTCCTTTTTCAGTATCAGAATCTTCTTCGTCTGCCGAGTTTCAATGCTACCAATAGCTCTAGAACCGACTAGGCATTGTGCCTCGGGCTGAAGAGCGCTGGAAGTTTCGATCCCGACTCCTTCCGGAAACACCCGCGGGATAACATTCCGGCATCTCAGCGTTCCCGAAGATCGTAACGGTAGTTACTGTTACGTAAAACGATTATTGTTATTATTATCATTATTATTATTATTATTATTATCGCTAGGGTCCTATCGACCAGAACCTCTTTGTACCTCCTGGAAAAGGTTCTCCTCTATTTTCTGATTCCGCTTTAAAACCCCGTGACAGTTATTCAAAATCCTTTGTACGTCTAAATTCATACTTGCCATTGATTTTATATTCCGGCATAATGATCAATTTCGGATCTTTCTCACATTCTTGTAAACACGAATCGGCGATCACTCAGTTTATTCTCACTATTGTCATCAATATCTCTTTATGAGAATATTTCACTTCCTCTGAAGAAATATTTAGCCCCCATCCATCTATTACAAGCGTAACAATAGGATTTAGAGTCATCACTGTAGTAATGCGCATATTCTTAAAATTATTCTCCATTAGCGGCTTAAAAAGTGTATACTTCGTGGGTGTATGTCATCATTCGGCATCAAATTGCCTTGCGTAATGGTTTACGTGTGAGATCATTGCCATAAATAGGTAAATACTGACCTATGAGTAATAACAAATCATTACATAGATATGTGAATTACAGTGTAATTTACAGTCACTATCACACAGAGGAATCTACGTTCCCTCACGCCTGAATTACATTTCATCAGAACACATCGAAATTTTCCGCAGGGGATAATATATAGTTCATTTTCGTGATAAAGGAATTACCTTTCACCACAATTAGTCTCCATTTAGTCTCCACAGTCTCCATTTAGTAATTATTAAGAATTTAAACTATACTCAGGGCAAAGAAAAACGACATCATAAACATTCTTGTATGTTTAACTCAGTTCTAGAGGTTTTTCACCTTTTAGGTCTCAGATCATACCACAGTTATCCCTAAAAGGAGCACTCGTTTGTTGTACGTGCTATTTCTGCAATGTGGTCTTTAGAATCTCCTTTAAAAGAAACACGTTTTAGTTTGATTTCGGAAAATCCAATTAAGGGAGAAAATGCAAGCTTGTGTCCTCATATTGAGATGCATATCAGGCATATCCCCAATCGAGGTGAGCTGCATGTACCATTTCACCCACATACCAGCCCTCCTGCCATTCTTAAATTTCTGGTAGTACCTGGAATTGAACCCGGGCCTCCGAGGACGGCAGATAATAACACTAACGGTTATGCTACGGGGGCGAGTATTAACGGAGGTGAAGGGATTGAAAAATTTATTGAATTATTTTTATGAGGATACTTATATCTAATAAAAACTAAAGTTGTTACAGACGTGAAAATTGATATTTGGAATCTCCTTAACAAACCACGCATTTTTGTGGGAAAATCAACTTGTGGGAGGGTGTTGAAAATGAGTTGAATTCCTTGTATGAGGACACATACATCTCACAATCTGAAGATGTTACAGTCGTAATAATTGATATTTGGAAGCTCCTTTATAAATAAATTAACAAGATAACTTTTTTTCTTCTTGGAAATTTCACTTAAATGGAAAGGGTGACCGGATGTGAAAAAGTTGAATTATTTTTATGCGGATACTCATAACTCAAAACTGAAGGTTACAGACGTGAAAACTGGTATCTGAAGTCTCCTCTAAAAAAACAGAAACACGCGTTCAATCAACTGGGGTGGAGTGAAAAAGGAGGTGAATTCTTTTTAGAAGGATACTTACACCTCAAAAATTGAAGATGTTGCAGACTTGAAAATTTGTATTTGGAATCTTCTTTTAAAGTAAAGAAACACGAATTATTATTTTTTCAAAAATTCCACTTAAGGGGAGGCTGAATTAATTGAAATTTTTTGAATTCTTTGTATGAGGATACTTATAACATATAAACTAAAGATATTAAGACTTGAAAATTGGTATTTAGAATCCACTTTAAGAATAAAGAAAACGTCGTATTTCGTTTTCAGAAAGTCCAATTAAAGGGAGGGGGTGAATTAATTGAAAAATTGGTTGAATTATTTGTATGAGGATAGGTATATCTCAAAAACTGAAGATGTTACAGACGAGAAAGTTGTTATTTTGAATCTCCTTTAAAAATAAAGAAACGCGTGTTATTTATTTTCGAAAAATCCACTTAAGGGGCTGAAAAGAAGTGAAAAAGCGAGTGAATTTTTAAAATGAGTACCGGTATATCTACATTACATGTCAAAAATTTAACATGTTACAGACATGAAACTTGGTATTGGAAATGACCTTGAAAATACAGTAACACGTATTCTTTTGTTTTCTGAGAAGGCTCTTAACATTTGTGAAAAGAAGTGAAAAAGAGTTGAATAATTTTTCTGAGGATGCTTTTATCTCAAAAAACTGAAGATGCTATAGACGTGAAAAATTGGTATTTGGAATCTCCTTTAAAAATAAAGAGACATGTGCTTTTTGTCTTCGGAAAAGTCCACTTAGATGGGGTTGGGGTTAGGGGAAAAACTGATAAAAGGGTTGAATTATTTTTATGGGGATACTTATATCTCCAAAACTGAAGATGTAACAGAAGTGTAAATGGTTATTTGGGAACTCCTTTAAGAATAAAGGAGCATGTGCTGTGTTTTTTCGACTCGAGAGAAGACTGTTTCTCAGTAGTACAGTTCTATGTTGCATGGTCATATTAGCAGCAAAAGGCAATACCACAAACGTTGTTTACAAAGAGTTTCTGCGGTAAATGAAACTCAATTTTTCGGTGAGGTTTTATTCTTTAGGGATTATCAGATAGTCTCTTAGTATGGTACCGAGGAACGATTACTTTTATCAAATTACGAAATCCACGCGAGCGAAGCCGCGGGTAACTGCTAGTATTATACATTTGTTGTAGGCCATAACTCGCTTGTACGTAACTGTGTCAAGACTTGTCTTATAACCGGTGTTATCAACATTTTCCGGAAGGTTGTAGCTACAACGTCAAAGATTGTTATATGCCGAAATATAACTTTAAAAGTCAGTTTTTCATTAAAATATTAGAAATGATCCTTCCTAACAGAATATCAGTTCAATAAAAAAATATTCAGTGATGAGTAGCAGCAGAACAGAAAGTGCACATCAATTGACAATAGAACGTAAGAATTACTGTGTGTTAGTGTTGATTAATTTTACAGAATTGGAACATAGTAGGCCTGGAGTAGCTTGGACGGTACAGCGCTGGCCTTCTGAGCCCAACTTGGCTATGTAGGCTATGTACCTTCTATCACAAACTAACCGTTCTGGAAATATTTGCCAAAAACGCTTAGGAGCCCCTTTTAAAAGTTCGCTCTACTTCAGAATATTGTACTAACTTACAGCCTAATTGGGAATTCTATATCCAATCGATATCAAATCCAAAAAAAAATTCAAGCTTGAGAAGCATACGATGTTAGGATGCTCCATAATATGACAGAGAAATTTTCAAATCGGCCTAAATTCATATGAAACAGGGCATTGAAAATCAAGGTGTTTTATCAATATGTACTAAATCCCACGCGTTGAATTGCCCAAAACACAACACAGTCATGCAACGAATGATGAGCCGTTTCTAGGACACGTGACCAACAGCAAGTTTGTTTGATTTACATTGATGTTCTATGATTTCATTTAATATTATTCAACTAATCTGTACATTCACTGCAAATAATTTTTACCATTATTTAAATAGTTTTCTGATGACTGCAGTGAAATTAATAACTTTCAAATGGAAGTATTTAGTGTGCCAAAAAGCACTAAATATATCCTGTTTCCTTGAATATTTCTTAAGCTGCTTACGCTTAAACAAAAGTACGAAGGCCATCCAATAAATAAGTTTCGCTATTTTCTCTCAGCAAAACCACATGTTTTAAAATTAAGTTGGTACTGCAGGAACTTTCATTGTGGTATGGTGGCTGTGCTTCACGTGCTTGCTCCGCGGTCGCCAGTATGGCGTCAGCTGCCGTGGAGCTACTACTTGAAAGCGTGTCCGCTTGTGAACTCCGTTCTCTTATTTGAGTTTTCACGGCGAAAAGTGAAACAGCTATCAATATTCATCGCCATTTACCGTGTGTTGATGCTGATGGATGCAAGAATATCCAAATGGTTTGCCGCTGGCGTTCATGGTTCCTGGAAGGACGGCAAAATGTGCATGATGACGAGCGCAGTGGGAGGCCTGTTACCGCTACAGGCAATGCAGCCACTGTTACAGTTCGGAATGCGGTGGATGAAGATCAACACGTCATTCTGATGAGATAATGAATCGATTGCCTCCTGGAATGCGAAATGGACGCTCCTCTATTGCGACGATCCTGTCAGATGTCTTGCAGTACCGAAAAGTCTGCAAGATGTGTCCCACGTTTGCTTGATAATGAACAATGGATCCATACCGCCCGAGCTTTCCTGCAAATGCTTCAAAGAGAGGGAGATCAACTGCTTTCTCGCATTGTCGCTGGAGATGAAAACTGGGTGCATCATTCAGCTCCAGAAACAAAACGACAAACAGCGATATGGAAGAAACGTGGCGAAGGTGCACCAAACAAAGTTAAGACATCAGCCTCTGGGGGCAAAGTTATGGTTACTGTCTTTTGGGACTGTAATGGTGTACTACTGGTTGACTACCTGCCCCGATGCATTACAGTCACAGCTGAGAGGTACTGCACTCCGAATCTCAGAGCTGCAATCAAACGAAAACGTCCTGGTCTGTCTCGGAAAGTGTTGCTCTTTCTCGGCAACGTGCACCCCGATTCAGATCAATGGGCTCAGGATTTGCTGCAGAACTTCAAATGGGACCTTTCCTCCCATCCACCTTATTTTTCGGATCTTGCCCCAAGAGATTTCCATTTCTTTCCACAACTCTAATTGCAACTTGGAGGCAAGCGGTGTGCGACTGATGAAGAGGTGGAAGCGGAGGTGAACGGCTGGCTATGGAGATAGGACCCGACCTGGTATGACGAAGGTATAATTAAACTTTTGCCAAGATACCAAAAGTGTTTGGACAGAAATGGTGACTATGTGGAGAAGTAGTGTACGAGTTGTATAATGAAATTACAATATTTTACAAGTGTCAATAACCCGTTTATATGTTTTTGCAAAATAGGGAGACTTATTTATTGGATGACCCTCGTACTTTGTATAATAATGCCCTTATTCTATCTAAACAAAATGGAAGTGCAAAAAATAATTTTAACTTGACCAAGGCAACCAGTCGCCACACTGTAGAGCAGGTTGGGTAACGACAGTGCTATGGGGGCGTGCATTATCCTGTTGGAAAACACCCCCAGGAATGCTGCTCATGAATGAAATTTTACACTCCGAACGTTTTTCCTCTTTCCCATAAAAGTTTACCTCCTCAAAGAACGTTGGCGATCCTCATGGAGTAGTTTTTCCTTATTTATTTATTTCTTTGTGGTGTGTTTTGCTTATTCGTCTCAAAGCTGCCGTATCGTGCACATCGAACAACTGTCGGAGGTTCCGCAGCGGAATAATCTTCTCAGTCTTTGCCTACGTTTCCCTTCTATGCTGCCTTCCATGATCAGAGTGTTCTTTGTCATTTCTAAAGATGTGTCCGAAATGGTTTGTGAGGACACATGACCGAAGTCTTTCCCGGCTCGACAGAGTACAGATACACAATCGATAAGTCTACAAAATTAATGTCTAACGACGCTTGGTCTACAATATTGTACCGTGTTGGCAGAGTAAATAAGTAAATAAATGAGTGCAGAACCTGGTAGCGTCCTATTTGTAAGATTTATTAACTAAGCACTACAATTACAGATTCACACACACACACACAGACGATAGCCGAGCTTACAACTTACACAAGTACACTTACACGGTTCGCGCTCTCTCCCTTAGTTTCTCATGGTCCGTCTACAATGACACACTCAGAGTCATCGATTATTTACACTACGCTCACTCAGCCACTCCGTCGCACTCCTTAGCGCTGTCACGGCCCACAGCCTACACGTCAGTCTCGCAGGTCGGGATAGTATCCGCTGTTCACTCAATCCGTCGAACCCCGTTCGCAGTCTGCACACGTCGGCACCCAGTGTTCCCTTCGCGCTGCTCCAGAACACCCAAGGTTCTTCTCCGGCAGCCGGCCCCAAGGGACTCACACACAAGACGTCAGGGGAACAGGAACGAGTCCTCGGCTCCAACAAGCAGATACTCCATCAGGCTGCACTCTCCCAGGCCATCAGTGACTGCGTTCCAGCAAACTCAATCTCGCTCTCACTCACTCACTCACTCACTAACTAACCCAGTCTAACCCTCACTGACTGCAGGCAGGTCGTACCTCTCTTATATACATGCGCTGGCCCTTCTAGACTCGTCCAGATGCTCGATGGATCCAGGAACCTCGCGAGATGGAAGACTCCAGATTAATAGTCGAGTCATTACCGTCGTCCCATGCGGCGCGACCACGGATAGAAGGGAGGAGGGCCGGCCCAGCACTTAAGTATTGCTCGCGATTGGCGCAGTCGAGCGTAAGGGGGTGGGGCGATGGGTGACGAGCTAGGCCCGTAGTAAGTTGGCATGGCGGACGCTATAACCATTACAATATTAAGTATAAAAAAGGATGCACAACCACGAAAAATGTTTAGCAATAAATTAATAACGTCCACTTACATTACGGTTTTGAAATTTCAGCGAACTAATGTCGGTCTGCATTGAGATATAGGAGAAGCATGCATTGTATGCCTACAGGAAACAAATATGCAATATTGAAGGTAGAATTCCAAATATGTATTAAAATATAGTGGTATTGGAGTTGTATGATGTTACATAAGAAATCATGGTCATTTTTCTTCCCCACTCACTTCGTGCAGTTTCAGCTTGTAGCTAAGCGCTATAAGCGACAGTAAATTTCACCGCGTTCCTTGTATGCTTGATAAGTTGATATCATTACCTCTACTGCCCTTGATTTGTTTGATACATTTACAGGTTGATGCACTCTTTGATGCCTTGCTATAATTATATTTTTCTGTCTATTAGACCTAATAACGTCATACGGACATACTTTGGGATTTAACAATTTGTACAACAGGCCCTAACGTTTTATTCACTTAAACACTGTGTGTATTAGAATTACCAGTAGGGCACCTATCGACCTAAGAGCGGAGTACCTCCTAGTTGGTGACGTGGTCCAGCCGTAGGATCTTGAATAATCTGCGAAGAATCCACATTTCAAATGCCTACAGGTGGTCCATTGACAACACCTTTATAGTGCGTCCTAGTGAAGAAAAGGAATTATAAGCTAAGGAATCAAAATGTATAGTGAGAGAATTTTATATTTGTAGAATAATAGCCAAAAATGTTTCTAATTATCATACACTTTTCACCGAGTTTCATGAAATAATGCGTTAAGAATCCACTAACGATAAGGAATCAAAACTGGAAAGAATTTGGTATGTATCCCGAGAATCAGTGAGCTTTGTCTAATTATAGACCATATCAGAAATTTTATAAGCTACTTCTAAATTCATCATAATATCTAATCACAACTGTCAAAGGGAAATTTTAAATAATACCACATTCAAGCTGCAGGCCGAGTTTCCTGAAATCATGTATTAATAATTCACTAACGGTAAGGAATAATAAGTGAAAAGAATTTGGTATGTATCCCGAGAATCAGTGAACTTGGTCGAATTATAAGCTATACCAGCAATTTTATAAGCTACTTCTAAATTAATCGTAATATCTAATCACAAATGTCAAAAGGAAACCTTAAATATTACCACATCCAAGCTGTAGGTCGAGAGAAATAATTACCGTACAGTTAAAAGGTTCTATTTACATACCTTGCTGTTTTGATAATCACGTCTTACACTTGTAATCTGCCCCTAATTCTCGATGTTATATTTAAATGTGTGCGTTTTAATGTCTTGTTGGCGTGCGAGCACAGAGTGGCGCAAGGAAGTTAGTCAAATGGTGTAAAGTACGATCACAAGTTGGCAGGCCGAGGAAATCATATTTGGTGGTCTATAAAGTATGAGCGAAAACATATTAGATAACTTGGATGGAATAATATTAAATATGATTTGGAAATCTGTCCCTTCTATTAGTGATGTTAGTGTTTTCACATTAATTGTGTCGAGAAAAGTTCCACATATTATCTACAGAATGGTATTCGTTACAAAACTGAAATTTGAACGTGCCGCGTACAGTCTAATGATATTTGAAGGAGTTCACATACGCTAGCCTCCTGTCAGTGGATTTACTGGCACATAAAATAACTTCTGCCGGACAAACATTTCGCATCTAAGAGACTCGTAAAACGTAAAAATAGTTAAATTAATGGAATGTAAAATTACGAGTTATTATAAATTTAAATATTAAGTTAAATATTAAACTGTAGTGTACTTCCTAACACAAAATTCCAGCACACTCTTGTGGGAAAGAATCACCTCCAAAATGTGTGTACTTAGTCCAATGCTATGGTCTTTCGTAACATAATATTCCTTGTCCTTCTTTTTAATATACATTTATATACTTTGTCAATAAACTCATATAATTCTGTTATGTTAGGGAAATGACAAGCTGCGTTTAGTCAGATTAATCATATTGTTATCAGTCTAACCGAACTAAAATTTTCCAAGTTCCTTGCTGCATTAAAACGCATTTCCATATTCCAACGCCCCTTTTTGAACTAAATTTTATGTTTACAAAAAAAAGAGGGAGTGTGATTGTTGCTTCGAAGGGGATGGCAAAGGGACTATCATCTCGGACAGAGGATGGAAATAAAGAGACTTGTACTTGATATCAACTTGGTGACACTAAATATCTCAAATAATTAACATGTGGAATAATAAACATGTGACTTAATGATTAAAATTCTCAAAGACAGCAGACCTCTGTGGTGTAGTTGGTTAGGCATTGAAATTTTGTTCGTCGGTGGTATTTGAGGGTACATAAAGGCTCTGTGTTGTTGGTACAGCTACAGAGAAATTTCGATAATCCAGCATCTCCCAAACTCTATCGCAATAGGAGGAATCTTAAGTAGTCTTCTTCATGTTATTCTTCGTAGTTCTATTGGCCTCTTCGTTCAAGGTCTACTAGTTTGCAACTTGACTTCCTTTTTAGACATTCGGCAGCGTCCCGTCTGGTAAATCGTCCCGTACCTATATTAGGGTACGCCCTAGCATTTCGTACATTATTATATATGTTAGTTACGCTATTCAAGAACAGACTAGGTAAATAACTGACATTGAATCTGCCACCTGGGCGTCAGCCTTAAATGCAGATCAATGGTGATTGGTACAGGAGAAGTGACAAATCCTTTTGCAAACTGGCGTGTCACAAGTTAACTTTCCCCTTTTTTTCCAGACTTGGAACTGACACTAGATTTCCTCTCATATAGCTAAGTGGCAAAATCTGTAAAATTAAGAAAATAACATCTATTGGCATGAATCTCTTCACTTCCTTTTGACACTTGACACTGAACAGGACCATGCTCCAAAATCGAAACTATATTCAGAATTTCTCTGCTAATTTTTGTAGCTCAAGAGAAATATTTTCCTTTAAATAATGTTTTCCCTGTTCATAATTCTAAAAATAGGACCGAATATAACGGTTTTAAACTATCATTCTGTCCACAGAAGCCAGAATGAAACTCTCGATCTGCATGCCAAAGCGGATTTCACTACCGTTCTGTTTGTTTCCTTGGCCACATATTTCGACATAACACATTCCTCACGAGTATGCTGGAAGGAAATGTTCTGGGTAAGGAAGGCCGAGGAAGAAGTATCTGGATTCCGTTATGGACAGGCTGAATTTGAAAAAAATATGTTGACCTGAAACGCTCAGCAGAGGAGAGACAAATGTGATTGCAGCGACAAGGCTTTGCCTTTAGGATATGAATGAATGGGGAAAACAACTATCAATTTCATTATTTTTTCGTGATTAAAAAAAGGCATAATTTAAAAATATTGAGTGACAAGGAAATTAAATAAAAGGTTAAAAGGAAGTCAAGGAGGAAATAACTGGTGGACTTTACAAAGAGATTTGTTGTGCAAACATTGCGGCAGAAATTGTGGTTTTAGATTGGTTTCTTCAGCCATCTAGGAACCCATAATCGACAACATTCATGTATTCGGAAGACATGAAAGTCAAGCAATTCGGCTGTGGATGTCATTTTTATCACTTGACACTCCAAAATATACATTCGCTCTATCCCGTGCTATCACACGAGCTGACTAAAACGGGAACCACCGAGCTCGATAGCTGCAGCCGCTTAAATGTGGCCAGTATGCAATAATCGGGAGATAGTGGGTTCGAACCCCGCTCGCCACTGAGTGAAATGCCCTTGATGATGTTGCTTGTGATGACGTGAGTATAAGGGAATGACTCTGTGTATCCATATGAAAGATACGGGGCGTAATAACCAAGTGACTTAGTCGCTGGATTTTCACCAAGGCGAACACGGTTCGAATACGGGTCAATACATGTGAAATCTCAAAAATGATAGGTCACATCCGTGTAGTTCGGTATCCCGCAGCTTTGTCATGATATCAACAATGATGCAAAACTATAGTAAAAGTTTGGTTTGTATATAGGTTACGTTTATCACACTATTTGGAAATGGGAACATTATGTCGTATACGAGGCTTGATGCATCCTTGCCCGCTTAGAAGTGTATGGATGGCTTGCTTTTCTCACACCCAGAGGCTCCGCGTTACATTTCCAGCCAGTCCAACCATTTCAATTCTGGTCTGAGGACTGGAGCATGGTTTACGCAGCATTCTGAAACCAACTAAGGATCTGTCTCAGAGGAAAGGCACCGGATTTGTGTGTGAATGTCATGCAATTCGGCTGTGGATGTCGTCATTTTTATCACTTGGCACTCCAAAATATGCATTCATTGTATCCCGTGCTATCATACGAGCTGACTAAAACGGGAACCACCGAGATCGATAGCTGCAGCCGCTTAAGTGTGGCCAGTATCCAGTAATCGGGAGATAGTGGGTTCGAACTCCGGTGTCGGCAGCTCTGAAGATGGTTTTCCGTGGTTTCCTCATTTTCACACCAGGCAAATGCTGGGACTGTACCCTAATTAAGGCCACGGCCGCTTCCTTCCCATTCCTAGGCCTTTCCTATCTCGTCGTCGTCATAAGACCTATCTATGTCGGTGCGACGTAAAGCATATAGCAAGCAGCAAAAACGGGAACCAAAGGGACTCTCAACTTGGTTATGAGGCCACTAAATAAATCCGGCATTGCTTCCACTTACCTGTGTCAGGCTCCTCACTTTTCTATCTGACTTCCCTTGGTCAACTCTTGTTATCTTCCGTCCCCGCTGATATTGGATTTACTAGGCCTAAGTATTCTTTCATAACCGAGCGACTTGGCCGTGAGGTTAGGGCCGCGCACCAGTGAGCTTGCATTCGGAACGCAGTGGGTTCGAACCCAACTGTCGGCAGCCTTGAGGATGGTTTTCCGTGGTTTCCCATTTTCACAACAGGCAAATGCTAGGGTCTGTATCTTACTTAAGGCCATGGTCGCTTCCTTCCCCCTTTATAGCCCTTTCCTATCCCATCGTCGCCAGAAGACGTATCTGTATCATTGCGACGTATAGAAAAATTGTAAAAAAAAAAATTCTTTCATCTCACGCTCTTCGTGGTTCTTGCCTTTCTTTTGTTGATACCTTCATTCTTCGAAGTGTCAAACATGTTCCATTTTTTATCTGAGTAGTTTCCAGAAAGGATGTTTGTCAAATTTTAATTCCTCTTCAAACAGTAATCACTATCACCTCACCTCTATTGGTAGCAGTGGTCTAGGGAAGTCAAATTATAAAGAGTACCGTTTCAACACTCTTTTAAATTATACTTAGATAAATTTGCACAAGACTGTATCTCTCAGAGGAAGAGTTTGTGAGGATATACATTAACCTAATTTTCTTTATATTTTCATAATATTGAATAGATTTTTAAAGTTGCTGCTTTTCGTCAGTATGGTTTCATTTTTGTTTTGCATTAAAGCAATATGAAGAGTCTCAACCACGAACCTGAAGGAAACTTTTTGTCTTCTGGCCTTGTAACATCACCGCTCCTTCCTTCAAGTCCCGTCCCAGACCAGTCGCTCATAACGACCAACCTCAGCCAGTGACATGCAAGGTCCTTGGGCGTTTCGCTGTTGTCACATATAAATTACTGTTAACATTGGTATAAATCTTTCAATTACGACTAACTTACATGAACAGACTAACAAATAATGGGTTTTACTTTATGTCCTTAAGGAAATCAGTAAGGCCATTTTAATACGCGATATCACACATTTGAACACACAAAAGGAAACAATTCTGCAAACATGAACCTGTGATCAGATACAAAACCACGGCGTTTTTTCCTGGGAGGACTGGTAGAGTAAGAAGCAAGGTTAGTTACCGGTGTGTTCAGCTTGTTGCTTGCACATCAGGCGATTCCATCTATTGATTGCAATGGGGATGTTACACATCGCTCTCGTACTAGAAACCGGAAGCGCGTAAAGTTCTAGAAGCACGGAGAGGGCATACAAGTGATCGCTTATCCTAGTGAGCATTCAAACAGAGGATATTTAAGATAAACTTAAAAATTATAAACAAGTGGTCCTCCTATTCAGTACAATTTATAATTTATTATATTAGTACATGTTTCGTCCCCTAAGGGACATCATTAGCTATAATAAATTGATATTATTATATCAGAATACCAAATAGACATCATTAAATTTGGCAAGCCACATTGAAAAACATTGATGTATGGTACGACATTTGAAATACAAACTTAGCAAATTTCGTTAAAATTATAAGTAAATGATCGATAAAAACAGTTGAAATGTCCATTAAATTCTTGATAATGTTCTTGGGAATAACAGCTGTGCTTTATAAATTCGATCACTGTTGTGAATAGCACTCTTGATTTAAAGTATTACTTGATGAAAGATTGCTAGGTCTTTGGTATGCATTTTTTAAATAGTATATACAGTGAATGCTTCAGAATTTAAAGTCAACTCGGAACCGTAGTGGTAAAGCTCTTTCTAGTAATGAATATTATTTTGTCTGAAAAAAAAAAAATAAAAAAACTGAGTGTAAGTAACGAGAGATGGAAAATGAAATGAATTAATATAATATAATCGTGTTACTTACTCCTTATTATTGGCCCCGATGTGCAGACAAGGACTCACTTCTACTGAGGTAAGTGTGTATCTGGTTCAAAACAAGTACTAGCAGTTTCTACGTTGAGCGAGGAGATGTCTGTTTGGTATTCTGATATATTCATATTAATTTATTATAACTGATGATGTCCCTTAGGGGATGAAACATGTATTAAGATAATAAATTATAAATTGTATTGAATAGGCGGACCACTTGTTTATAATATTTAAGTTTGTCTTAAATATTCTCTATTTGAATGCTCACTAGGATAGGATAGGATTATTGATATTAGAAATGAAGCTGTTAAAGCTTGTTACTAGCGAGCATTGGTGATCAAATAGAATTCTTAATCAAGCTTCCTCGTTCATCAGTAATATTATTGTTGTTGCTGTTGTTTGCTTCATCAGTCCATAGACTGGTTCGATTCAGCTCTCCATGCCACCCTATTCTTTGCTAAACTTTTCATTTCTACATTACTACTACATTCTACATGTTCTCAAATCAGTTTGTCATATTCATACCATGGTCTACCCTTGCCGGTTTTACCGGCTACACTTTCTTTAAAACCAGTATAAACAACACCTGGGTATCTTAAAATATGCCCTATCATTCTGTCTCTTCTTCTAGTCAAATTTCGCCAAATCGTTCTTCTCTCACCAATTCGATTCAGTATCCCTTCATTTGTGATTCGATCTACTCACCTCATCTTCAGCAATATTCTGTGACACCACATTTCGGAAGCTTCTATATTATTATTATTATTATTATTATTATTATTATTATTATTATTATTATTATTATTATTATTATTATTATATATATTGCGAATGAGCCCAATAGGACTACGCAAAGTACTTAGAGACAGGCATTTGCCTTTCTTTGTGCCCACACTTCCTTCATTCGTTTGCTGTGTGCTTCTTTTCTCTCTTGAGACCATGTTGTTCCGGTCTTCTTCTTTGGTTTTTCCTCTTGGTCAACTTGCCACTTATGAACTTTGGTTCTGAAGATAACCCGGCTTTGGATGTCTTCAGGTGTAATTCCTGCCAGTTTGAGATCTGTTTTAATTTCGCCAATCCATTTTATTGTGTCCGTTTTAGCTTTACTTCGGTTTTCATAAAATTCAACTATTTGCTTGGTAAGTCTATCTGGGTTCATCCTTTCTATATGTCCAAAGAATCTTAATCTGCGTTTTCTGATGTCATTGCGAATGTTAGAAAATTGTTTGATTTCCTGTTTCCCTCTAAGGCGGTACTGTTCATCTACGAGTTTTGGGCCTAAAATTTTTCTAATGATCTTGCGTTCCTTTTTCTGAATATTTTCTAGATCAGTTTTCCTGTTCAAAATTAGTGTCTCTGATCCATAGAGGCATTCTGGTTTAATAACTGTATTATAGTGTCTTAGTTTAGCATGCTTGGAGAGACACTTTTTGTTATAGATATTTTGGGTGAGTCTATACGCAGTTTCCATTTTTTGGCATCTAACTTCATTGGCTTTTGTTTCCAGTCCATTCTCCTGAATTATTTCACCGAGATATTTGAATTGCTGGACCCGTTTTATTTTGCCATGTTTTGTCTCCATGAATTTAGGGGCTTCTTTGCTGCAGGTCATGTATTCAGTTTTTTCAAACGATATTTGGAGGCCGACTTTTTCCGCTGTTTCTTTCAGGAGTTCGATCTGGTTTATGGCTGTTGAAACGTCACGAGTTAAGATTGCCAGATCGTCCGCAAATGCCAGGCAGTCTACTGCTAATTTGCCCCTACCAAGAGTGATTGGTTGGTCAATCTTGAGGGCAGACTTCTGTTTGCGCCATTCCTGTATTACCTTTTCAAGGACGCAGTTGAAGAGTAGTGGAGAGAGCCCATCTCCCTGTCTTACTCCTGTTTTGATTATTATTATTATTATTATTATTATTATTATTATTATTATTATTATTATTATTATTATTGTTGTTGTTGTTGTTGTTGTTGTTGTAACGAATTAACCAAACGCGACCAAAATTCTCAGCCCGGCCTGGAATCAAACTTGTGGCACTATGAACCGAAATCCAGAACGCTGACCATTTAAGCCCAGGAGTCAACAATTATTAATAATTTGAAAAATAATCTTTGATGTATATAAATTGAAAATAAACTATGTATATATATATATTGTTATTTGTTTGTCGTCACCTTAACACAGCAAAGGTTTTCGGCGACGGAAGGATGCGAAAGGGATAGGACTGGGAAGGCCATGGCCTTAATTTAAGTACAGCCCCAGCATTTGTCTGGTGTGAAAATTGGAAACCGCTGAAAACCATCTTCAGGGCTGCCATTGGTGGGATTCGAACCCACTATCTCCCGAATGTAAGCTCAGAGCTTCGCGACCCTAACCACACGGTCAACTCGCTGGGTAATAAATTGTAATCACAACTAATTTGTTTCATCAAGTAAAAACCGGCAGTCATGTAAAATACCTTTTAACTTTATAAAACTTTGAACATACACTGTGCACTTCCTGTCCTTAGCATGCATTTACGTTATTTTCCTACCAATATTACCACCAACAATACCATGTATTCCCCCATTTCTGCAGTTTACCAATAGAAATGAAGAGCGCCACTCTACCTGTGACCCTTCGCTTGGCGAAGGATAGTGGTTCGCTAATTACACCGACCACCCAAGAAGGGAAAATTTATGACATGATATTTTAAAACGGGTTGCAGTTGTTTCATGTGGGCTGCGATTTTGGCCCGTTTTCTTGGCCCGAAGGCTGCTGGGACTCGGCTCCACTACCTCCATCTAAGTCATAAACAAGCCGCCTATTTGTCCAGCCACTCAGAGAAGAAATATGACTTGGGAACAGAGACTAAAGCATGTAGCTAAATTTAACCGCACAAGCGAAAACTATTTCAAGCATTTTCGTTTTAGAACATTTTACTATAATGAAGTCTGGCTGGAATTGCTGGCAAGCTCAAAGAATTCCATGAACTAGAATTTGTTACAGTAGTTCATTACATACAAAATTCAAGAGAGCTGGAGCAGACCATGAGCTCTTTTGTAGTCGCCACTCGACCTCTGTCTGTGTCAGCATGAAGCCTCCGCCTCTCTGCACCCACTTTAGTCTGCTTTTCTCTTCAATTCAACCTTCCGTACCAGCCCTTATTTTTGTATTCGTTGTTGATGATTCTTGTAAAATAACTTAGGCTGTCGTGAATGGCATTATTATGCACCGTACTAATGAGATAATAATAATAATAATAATAATAATAATAATAATAATAATAATAATAATAATAATAATAATAATAATAATAATAATGCCGAGTGAGTTGGCCATGCATTTAGGGACGCATAGCTGTCAGCTTGCATTCGAGAGATAGTACGTTCGAACCACACTGTCGGCGGCTCGAAAGATGGTCTTTCGAAGTTTTCCATGTACAAACCAGGCAAATACTGAGTCTGCACCTTAATTACGGCCTATCTGTATCGGTGCACATAAAGTCAATAGTAAAATAATACTAATACTAATAATAATAATAATAATAATAATAATAATAATAATAATAATAATAATAATAATAATAATAATCCTTGAGTTTCCTCCTTCTGCTGTTGATATTAATAGTCATGAGAGTGCCGTGCTTCGTTCTCGATTGATGTTATTTACCGAACTAGAAAATCTACTAACATGCTGACGTTGGTCTTTTGGATGTAAGTACTCTTTAAATGTCAACAAACTTCTTCGGGATTCAATCCGTTTACCTTTTGCACAGCGAGCGAATATCTAACGAACTACTGTAAACACATAGATTGTATTTAAAGGAAAAATATCCCTTACACAAGGGGTTTAGACACTGCATCAAAGCATTTAATTAAAGAAGGTGCTCTGTCCATAGATCTGTGCACATCCAGATCAGCTGAAGAAAATAAGTTTGGAAATACACACATATTGTACATAAATAGATTGTTACGCACATTTCACGGGCACATATCCACAGCTTACACAGTTTCGTGCATAACTCAACACCATATCATCATCATCATCATCATCAACATTATTATTATTATTATTATTATTATTATTATTATTATTATTATTATTATTATTATTATTGAACCCACCTGGTGACCATGATCGTTAATTCGTCAAGTCAATATGGTCTGACCACAGTGGTTATCTGGTTCGAGCCCCGTTGGTCAAAACATTTTCACCGTCAGAACGTTGGCTGGCGGTGTGGAGAGGTGGTGGTAGTTACAAATTCTTACCAATAATTTAGGGGAAGGTCGGGAGGTATCGGACGGCGGCTGGTATCGGACAATTCACAGATGTCTTTGTTAGCAGCATGTGGCAGAACCTGTTTAGCTACTCACAGGTCCGCCTGCATGTTTGAAGGGTGGGTACATCCTATTCAGTCGAAAGGCAGGGTCGTTTACGAGTTGTGGTGTATTTTTGTCCTTTGTGTGATTTTCGGCCGGCACAGATTTATTTTTACCAAGAAGTAGCAGCAACAAGGATAAGTTGCATTGAACTTTGAGTACATTAGCGGAAGCAGTATTCTTTACTCTGTAATATCGTGGGTTTAGAATCAGTTTCTTTTCGAACGTTCTCGTTCAGTTCCAGTTGGTTCTTAAGGGAGTCATTCGGGCGGTATCGGACACGAAACTGGCGTGCGGTATCGGACACATAGGTTGCAGTTTCGTCCGGGTTAATGATAGTACTATCCTTTGTTTTAGGTAAGCATGGGGAAGATACGAGGATAATGGGAAGAAAGCAATATAATATTAGCCGTGAATAGTGTCAGGGACAATAGAATGAGTATTAGAAAGGCCAGTCAATTTTCCTCTGTTCCACAAAATCACGTTAGATGATAGAAGCAAAGCTCTTGAAGCTGGTAAAGAGATTCCAATAAAAGTGTGTACGGCGAACAGTGAGACTTTTCAGAGAACATTCTCAGATGAAGAAGAGAATGACCTGTACATGCATATCAAGACCCCGACAGTCAGCTCATGCCACTCATCAAAACAGAATTTTTAAAACTTGTGTATCAATTTGCTGAGGAATTGAGAGCTGAACATAGGTTTAATAAAACTAAAATGATGGCAGGAATATGATTTTATGAAGAGGCATTAAAACCTCCGTTTGAGGACGGCTGAGTCTATCAGCTTGCAGCGAGCAGTAGGCTTCATCAAGGAGCAAGTGGACATATTTTGGATAAATTAAATGACCTTGTGACTAAATAATTGTTTAGTCCATTAAGAATCTTCAACGCTAATGAGTGTGATATTTGCAGAATGGCTAAACGTTAATTTGTTTTATTTTGAATGTGAAAAAAATAAATTTTTGTTAAAAACGATTGACCGTCCGATACCACCCTCCATTTTTCAAACCTACGAAAGTGTAATGACCTCCTTAATTTGTTAATATTGTCCGTGTTTTTAATTGTGATTAAATATATTCTAGTGAGTACGTTGATACAAGAATATAGATGCTTATAAAATGCATTACATGAATTTTTTTCCTATTCCATAAACAAATTATGGCAGAAAAGTTAAACTGTCCGATACCTCCCGACTTTCCCCTACATATATTATCCACCTATTCAGTACAAAAAATATACCACTTAAATTAAATGGTCTGTACTGTCATCATGTCTAAAAGACATATTACGACCTATGTTAAGGTCGTCTTCAGCTTTTAATATATATACAGAAAATATATTACGTAACTCGAATAAATCTAACGAGAAATTAATGAGGATAGTAATGAGGAATTAAGTGATGAAAATTAAAAATCCCCGACCCGACTGCGTATCGAATACAGGATCCCTTGAAACAAAGGCCAGCATGGTAACCATTTAGCCATAGAGCCGGATAACAATGAGGTACTCCGTCTTAACGTGTGAAAGCAGCCTATTTCGATGATATCTTCCAAAATGACAAATTAAACCTGGTACAACTGACCAAAGACGGCTGGACTGAAGAGAAACGAAAGTCGTGTGCGGAGAAGATTATCCTGGACGCGATACCTCCGATAGTGGATCGACATCCCTGTAACGGGAAAACTTACTCCATAGTCTCATTGATATTAAGCTTGATTGTATTATCTTTTCAGATAGGAATTACGTAGCTGCACTCCATTTGTACTTGCCAGACTCGACTCTTAAGCAAAATAACACTAAGTTTAAAACAATATTTGGTGTGGTTGTAAATAAACAGTCTAGCGAGGATCTAGGGGGTTTCGGATGGAAATGCAACGAATCTATGATAAGACTTGTAAACTGTCTAGTATTTCCCATACTAATGTATGGATGTAATTAGCACAGAAAGAAGGTGGATCCAAAGCAATAGTGTGCTGAGAGTTGAATAGTATAGACAAACTGCACGATCAGTGAGAGTGCTCCAGACTTTATAAAAGAAATGCCACCCAGAACGTGGAGTTAAAGGAGGATGTATACTGTCACCGCAATTCTTCACCATATATGGGGAGTATAAATTATAATGACGAAGCTCTTGGCGGTTAAGAAGGTGGTATTCCAGTTAATGACAAAAAGGAATCACAATTTTTGCTCTACTGATGAAGCTTTGTTAAGGAAAAGTCAAAAAATCATTTAACTGAAAACGAGGCAAAGAACTTGGTCTAGAATTGAACACCTAGAAATCGAAAATAATATTAGAAGACAGGCAGAGCAACAACCGTCCAGAAATACAGCGGATGGATCGATTTGAGCTGTCCATGATCACATGCTGTATATCTTGGATCTCTGCTGACAAATTCTGTGTAATTAGGAGAAGAGATGAAATGCAACTGCACTCAGTGTAAAGTGATAATGAACAAAATAACTAGACAGTTGAAGTACATACTGATTTCCAAGAACCTGAAAATAAGACCTGTAAACTGTCCAGTATTTCCCATACTAATGTATGGATGTGATTAGTGGACATTAAGAATGAAGGTGATGGATAACATCGATACAACTGAAGTGATTTGCTGGAGGAGGATGCTGAGAATTCGTGGACCATTCACTGCACAAAATAACTTCATCTAAAAGAGTTTAAAATTGAAAGGAGAATCTCAGACAGGATCGGCTCCGTCAGCTGAAATACTTTGGCTACGTAATGAGGAGAGGACCAGAAAATATGGAGAAGTTGACCTTTCAGAGAAAAATCAAGGGGAAGAGGTCACTGGGAAGAGTCCGAACAAGGTGGTTAGTCAAATTACTGTGCATGTGAAAGAACAAAACATGATCTAATAAAGCAATTAAGTGGCAGGGGATCATGGAAAAAAAGATCTATGATATCACAATGAACACCGCACTTCCTACAGGAGATCAGGATTGAAGAGAGATAGATTTTAGAGCTGATGTTTGCCCGGTCTCTTGAGCTCTTGCTACATTTTTCTTCCGGCTGAACTGTACTGTTGTTTTAATTATGTGCATCGTACAAGCTGCCGACATTTGGAATACTGTGCAGTATTCTCTATCATGGCTACTTCTGGCTGCCAGGGGAGTAAAGGTGCATCAATCAATTTGATAATATTACAAAGCATGAAGTATTAGGTTTTACAATCCCCCTACCCCTTCATACAGCGAACAGAATCTAAGGTTTGATGGTCGCCTAAAATGCGTGTAGAAATATCTCCCAAATGTTCAAGTCCCATAGCGCAAGGCGTATAGCCATCAGATGTTAGCTGGCCCATGGCAGTGAGGAATGTAGATCGAAGTATATTATTACTTGAAAAGGAAAGGAAACTGTCTTCTTGCACAAAATAAGGAGTAAAATGGCATAAAGCATACCGAACAGGCATGCGTACCTAATAGCAATGTCCAGGGCTTCAAGTTTTCTTTGGATTTTCTATGGCTTGGAGTCCACCAAGTTCCGTAAATAGTCCTCTAGCTGAACGAAATCTTCCCAGACCTCGAGAACTTGATCCCCAACATTGTATGAATACCTCGATGGGTTATTTATATAAGCGTTGAGCACTTTCGTTCTGAAATTAACCGTATGGCACTGAGGTTAATTGAATCCGGAGGGCAATCTAAAACAAGGTCCTCGGGCTTTCTTCGAAACCACGCCCGAACGATTTCGGATTGGATTTCCGGAGGGTTGTCCTCCTGGAAAATTAATTTTTAGGGATAATATTCTGGGACGAAAGGAAGCAACTTGTTCTCCAGAACATCATTACCTACAGTTGACAGTAGTTAACCGGACGTGTATGCGCTTCAAGACACCAGAAACATCGTGACAGATCCATCCCCAGCATGATACGCTAAAGAGACCCGGCCTTTAAAAATGGTTCACATAGCGTGGGTTCACCATACATTCGGCCAGAACACTGCCAGTCAGTTAAGATGCATGTCTCGTTGGAGAAGGTGACGCTTCTCCAATCGACACTTTTCCAACTGAGATAGAGGCTTCAGTCCACAGAATGCTCTTCTGCCATGATCTCCTTCCCAATGGCCGTCCTACAACGGTTACCACTACTGAAAGGGCTGACTCCTCTGTGGATGAGTGGAAGTATGTCAGCAGCCGCATCCCAAGACCACGAGTTCAAACCCGGCAGGGATAGTCGAATGTTCAATCGGGGGTGCATTCAACACCGATGTACAATGTCGACATGTGGTGATTCATTTGGTACCTACTCGATAAAATTAATTTAGAATTTTTAATCATAGATCGTCCGAGTGTAATCCCATTTACTCTGCCATCTGGTTGAAAATGACGCTCTTGCAGCCCAGGTAGCGTCAAATTATTATTATGATTATTATTATTATTATTATTATTATTAATATTATTATTATTACCGGGCGAGTTGGCCGAGCGGTTAGGAGCGTTCAGCTGTGAGTTAGCATCCGGGATATAGAGGGTTCGAACACCACTGTCGGCAGCCCTGAAGATTTTCCGTGGTTTCCCATTTTCACACCAGGCAAATGCTGGAGCAGTATCTTAATTAAAGCCACGGCCACTTCCTTCCCATTCGTAGGCCTTCCCTCTCCCAACGTCGCCTTATCTGTGTCGGTGCGACGTAAAGCAACTAGCAAAAATATTATTATTATTATTATTATTATTATTATTATTATTATTATTATTATTATTATTATTATTATTATTATTATTATTATTATTATAATGAAGACAGTATGCAATAGAGGTGATTATTGTTTGAAAAGGAAATATAACTAGATTACCATGGCTTCGGATAATAATAATAATAATAATAATAATAATAATAATAATAATAATAATAATACTAATAATAATAATAATAATAATTTGACGCTACCTGGGCTGCAAGAGCGTCATTTGCAGGACAGGTGCGAATAAGGCATAGCCAAATAAGCACCCACGGATCAACTGAGGGAACAAGGAAAATGGTCAACGGCCTCGACGGCTTAAGAGGATTCATCCCGATGGCGGAGAGGGCGGAAGAACTGACTGAAATCCACTTCGCGTCTGACTTGCAGCAAGCGGCAAAGTGGTCAGCGTCTGTTCACCAGAGGTGCGGCTGGAAATGTATGTTCTGGAACTATCCACTCCAGTCCTATGAAACTGGACTACGGTCCAATACTTGGATAATCAAGTACCATGAGGCGTGGCAGAAAACAAATTTGTACCCCAGGTGGTAACCAATCCACTGCTGACATTAGCAGCACAACCAGACTATCGGATTCTGGGGAGTCTGGCTGGACACGCAAACAGAGGGAGTCGGAGACCTCTGGCCAACTTCGCCCAAACAGCAAAACATTTTTCGGAACACTGAACATAAATTCTCTCTTGCGGGCAGGGAAGTTGTACGAACTAGAGCAAACCCTAAATGATCAAAAAACAGAAATACTGGCACTCCAAGAAACGAGGCTGACTGACGAACACGCAATGGATTTCGGGAACTACAGACTCTTCAAAAGTAAAACAGACAAACGGATTCTCAAAAACACACCCCATTTAGGAGTTGCATTTGCAGTCAAGAAGAGCATACTTAACTCAGTAATAGGTGTGAAATGTGTAAACAATAGGCTAATGACAATCACCCTAAAGTGTGCAAACAAATCATATACACTGATCAATGCACATATGCCAGTCAATGAAGACAATAAGACAGATCGCAAGAAGGTAGACAAATCCTGGGAAATACTAGAAGAAACAGCATCAAAAATTCCTCAAAACCACGTCAAAATTCTGTTAGGAGATTTCAACGCTCAGCTAGGCAAGGAAAGGAAATACAGGAAAACAGTTGGAAAATTCCCAGCACATAAATGGACGAACCAAAATGGACGGAGATTAGTCGAATTCTGCAGGGCATTCAACCTTAAAGTCATGTCGACTCACTTCAGGAAGAAACCTTCTAAACAAATGACATGGAGATCACCCAACTCCCTCTTGGGCGAGTTTCAAATTGACCACGTGGCAATTTCGTACCCAAACCACAGAGAAATTATGAATGTCCAAGTAAGGAAGGGTGCAAACATAGACTCAGACCACTATCTGACAAGAGTCAAACTACAGTTGATACCCCAAAGGTTCAGAAGAAAGAAGCAAATAATTCCGAAATTTGATACTAGTCGGATCCAGCCATCTCTCACCGAAGAATTAGAGAAAAAGCAGTCCAACAATTGGCAGCAACTCAAGACCAAACTAATTGAAACAGCACAAACACTGATTCCTCTGCAGAAAAGAAAAAAACACCCTTGGTGGAACGCAGACTGTGAACAAGCCATCCAATCCGGCAGAATGCATACAATAAGTGGAACAGCAAAAAGACCGATAAGAATCACAAAATGTTTTTGGCAGTCAGGAAAGAGGCAGCGAAATTAATCCGACAGACCAAAAGGAAATTCGAGAAAGATCAACTACTGGAAATTGAAAAGGACTTCGAAAAAAACCACACACGAAATTTCTACAAGAACTTCAAAACAAAGCTAACAGGGTATCAGCCACAAAACCTTTGCTTTAAGAAAGTAAATGGGCAATTTGCACTGAACAATCAAGAAAACTGCACCGAACTTGCAAGGTATTTTGAAGAACTGCTTAACTGCCCACAGCCAACACAAAGATTTCCACCGCAGGAACCTGACTTCACAAACCCAAATTCAGTACCACCGGATGAAGAAGAAATTACCAGACAGATAAAACGACTTAAAATGAATAAAGCTGCAGGTGAGGATGGGATCATAGCAGAAATTCTCAAATCAGCAGGCCCAAATACTATAAAAGAATTCACCGGTATCATCCAAGAGATTTGGGAAACAGAACAAATTCCAGAAGATTGGAAAAGTGCACTAATTCATCCTTTACATAAGAAAGGAGACAGAACAGATGTAAATAACTACAGAGGAATCTCATTGGTATCTGTTGCCTACAAAATTTTATCTCAGTGCCTTCTCGATAGAGCCCAACAGCAACTAGAACCAAAAATTGGAGAATATCAAGCAGGTTTCAGACCAGGCCGTTCATGTCCAGAGCAAATTTTGAACCTAAAGTTAATCCTAAGGCATCAGAGAATTTGTAGCAAAAATGTAGTTTGTACTTTTGTTGATTTCAAAAAGGCCTATGATTCAGTTGATCGTCAATCACTGTTTCAGATATTAAAAGAACAGGGTCTAGACCGGAAAACACTCGCAATTGTAAAAGAGACATTGACAGACACAAAATCTAAGGTTAAATTCATGGGGGAAATCTCAGACCCTTTTCCGATCAAAACAGGAGTAAGACAGGGAGATGGGCTCTCTCCACTACTCTTCAACTGCGTCCTTGGAAAGGTAATACAGGAATGGCGCAAACAGAAGTCTGCCCTCAAGATTGACCAACCAATCACTCTTGGTAGGGGCAAGTTAGCAGTAGACTGCCTGGCATTTGCGGACGATCTGGCAATCTTAACTCGTGACGTTTCAACAGCCATAAACCAGATCGAACTCCTGAAAGAAACAGCGGAAAAAGTCGGCCTCCAAATATCGTTTGAAAAAACTGAATACATGACCTGCAGCAAAGAAGCCCCTAAATTCATGGAGACAAAATATGGCAAAATAAAACGGGTCCAGCAATTCAAATATCTCGGTGAAATAATTCAGGAGAATGGAATGGAAACAAAAGCCAATGAAGTTAGATGCCAAAAAATGGAAACTGCGTATAGACTCACCCAAAATATCTATAACAAAAAGTGTCTCTCCAAGCATGCTAAACTAAGACACTATAATACAGTTATAAAACCAGAATGCCTCTATGGATCAGAGACACTAATTTTGAACAGGAAAACTGATCTAGAAAATATTCAGAAAAAGGAACGCAAGATCATTAGAAAAATTTTAGGCCCAAAACTCGTAGATGAACAGTACCGCCTTAGAGGGAAACAGGAAATCAAACAATTTTCTAACATTCACAGCGACATCAGAAAACGCAGATTAAGATTCTTTGGACATATAAAAAGGATGAACCCAGATAGACTTACCAAGCAAATAGTTGAATTTTATGAAAACCGAAGTAAAGCTAAAACGGACACAATAAAATGGATTGGCGAAATTAAAACAGATCTCAAACTGGCAGGAATTACACCTGAAGACATCCAAAGCCGGGTTATCTTCAGAACCAAAGTTCATAAGTGGCAAGTTGACCAAGAGGAAAAACCAAAGAAGAAGACCGGAACAACATGGTCTCAAGAGAGAAAAGAAGCACACAGCAAACGAATGAAGGAAGTAAGTGTGGGCACAAAGAAAGGCAAATGCCTGTCTCTAAGTACTTTGCGTAGTCCTAATGGGCTCATTCGCAATATATATAATAATAATAATAATAATAATAATAATAATAATAATAATAATAATAATAATAATAATAATAATAATAATAATAATAATAATAATAATAATAATAATAATAATAATAGCCAGTTACTCGCTTATGAGTGTAAAGATGTGCTCAGAAACCATCATGACCATTGATAATATGTTCGTAAATGGCTGAAGAGATCAATTCTAGAACTACAAGCTTTGCGGCAGTGAATGTGCACCAGTATCCGTGTTCTACTCTTTGTATACTCTTACATGTCCTACAGTGAGCATTTTTTCGAAATCAATTGAACAACTGTCACATCTGTGTTCTGTTCATGAAGTTGAAATAGAAATTAATTTGCACTCTCACACTGTATATAGTGATAATTTCTGTGAACTCACTATTTAACAGTCTCCATTTGAAGTCTTCTCTGCTGTGTGTAGTGACTATCACTTCGGATAAACCACTTGTCATACTAATACACTTTTAACGCTGCCCATATCGTTTACCTCACTAAACAAGTTGCTCATGAGGTCACCATCGCTACCTGTTCCCTAGTGATCAAGCCTCTCACCCCTGTTATCTGTAGGCGTCTATCACCTTGAATTTTACAGTTCCCTTAATGACGCAATAAAGATTACAAAACTTAATTGACCACGTCTTAACATTTACGACCCCGTCCTCCTAAACTAAAGATTTATACCAGCTGAGCCATTAGCAACTCAATCATTACTGGAATTCCATTGAAGCTAGTTTGAGGTTACTTATAGACTACAGAAATTCATTCAAGTGAAATGCACCTCTCCCCGTGGTGTAGGGGTACGGTGATTGCCTCTTACCCGGAGGCCCCGCGTTCGATTCCCTGCCAGGTCAGGGATTCTTACCTGTACCTGAGGGCTGGTTCGAGGTCCACTCAGCCTACGTGATTAGAATTGAGGAGCTATCTGACCGTGAGATAGCGGCCCCGGTCTAGAAAGCCAAGAATAACGGCCGATAGGATTCGTCGTGCTGACCACACGACACTTCGTAATCTGCAGGCCTTCGGGCTGAGCAGCGGTCGCTTGGTAGGCCAAGGCCCTTCAGGGGCTGTAGTGCCATGGGGTTTGGGGGGGATGCACCTCTTTTGCATTGGCACTGCTGTTTTACTTAAGCAGTGAAATAATTTACAGTAAATGACGAATGAATTCAGTCCCATTGTCTGGTGAATTTCGTTTCCTGATTTGATGCCATTTTGCCATATGAGGAAATTTTCACTATTTAACAAGTGCAATATTGTTTAGTTTTATATTGTCGAAGGCTTATAGAGATAATAGTAATTAAATATATTTAAATATTGTTATCTTACTCTTTGAATAATCACTCGTAGAAAAACGAATATAAGGTGTTTCCATCAGGTAATTTTTAAATTATATTAAATTAATTTGAACTGAACTTATTTACACTCCTGTACAGCAACTGTGGAAATATAATTTACCTCTTGTAGGGCAAGAATAAAATTTACTCGATATTACGTTCTGAGAAACTTCAACACTTGACTATCACTGCTGAATTTAACAATTTTCACACCAAAACATTTAGTTTTCCATAGTATAAACTACGATTACTGATATTGTTTGCCAAAAAAAAGGCTTTGTGGAGTTCTCTGGATTAACTGTTGATATTCTTAGGCGACATCATGAGACTACTAAAAGTGTACTCCGTCTGGAGGAATCCTGTTCGATTGTCCAAAAATATTAACAATACATTTTTTTGTAAAATCTGACGCTATCGAATTTATTCTCCAAGGGATAGAGTGAAATTTGCTTCACATATTCTTCTTTTTCTCCCTGGGGCTTATCTCGCTTCATTGCGGGATCCGCTACTTTGCACTTCACTCTCCACTTCGCCCAATCCTTGGTGTCGTTTGGAGTTACACCCGCCAGAGACGTGTTCTCCCCCAGTGCGTCCACCCATCGTTTCTTTAACCGCACTCGTGGTCGGTGGCCCTTAGGCCCTTAGGGTTGAATTCTAATGCTCTCTTCACATCTGAAGTGACACTGCTGCACAGTACGTGGGAATACCGCCTCAGACGAGTTTCTCGCATTTTCTCGTGTATTGGAACCACTCCAAATGCCGTCCTCACATGTTGGTTTTTGACGCGGTCCAGTTTAGTGAGTTCCATTGACCAGTGAAAATAATTAATTTCCATAAGATGTCGGTGGTTTTCATGTTTCTCTCTAAGAGACCACCACCCTTTCCCGTACAATGCCGTTAGTCGCACAATCGTTCAGTAAATCTTCGATTTTACGTACGGTGGCATTGTCCGGTCCAAAACAACTTGTTTCATTCGGCATCGTTGACGCTTTTCTATGCATCTGGGAGCGTGTTAAAATTCTAATAGATGGCGGATCTGAAATACTTATTGGTTTTCTGGAGATCAGTGGCATTGATGTCAATTGATCCATCGTTCTGCTCTTCATACTCCAAGTACTCCGTCTTCAAGTATCAGGCCATATTCGTCTCGATATAGCAAATCCGATTTTCTTCATGTCACCATTGACACCTTGAGTGAACTGTTCTTTTAGTGAAGTGAAATGAAATGGCGTATGGCTTTTAGTGCCGGGAGTGTCCGAGGACAAGTTCGGCTCGCCAAATGCAGATCTTTCGATTTGACACCCGGAGGCGACCTGCGTGCCGTGATGATGATGATGAAATAATGATGAAGACGACACATACACCCAGTACCCGTGCCAGCGAAATTAATCAATTATGGTTAAAATTCACCACCCTGCCGGGAATCGATCCCGGGACCCCTGTGAGCAAAGGCCAGCGCGCTCACCATTTAGCCTTAGAGCCAGACTGTTCTTTAAGTGTATCCGCTATTTGGTAAACCTATGTGATATTTGTTATAGAATTATTTTTAACTCAGACTAGGAGCTTGGTATTATTTTAGTTTTCAGCTCGGTTTACCCGTTATGTCAGGTTATATGCGTGTCTATAGCTATTGAATAACATGGCAAAAGAGTTATAAAACTTAGTCTAGCTTTTGTTTTCGTGGGCGAGTATCCAGCATCACATTATGTGATCTGTTGCTATATGTCCTTGAGCAAGACAGGGTGTCTGGGCAATGGTTCTTACTCAAGGATAAGATACAACCCCATGCTAACCTATGAGTTTGCGAACTTCGTCTTAAATAGAAATTTGCAGCTATTCCACATCCTCCACATAACCTTAATATGTCATCATGTGATTTCTTCTAAAATGTACAACATACGAGACTGCTTTCAAAACCTCTGGAACCGAGCTCGATAGCTGCAGTCGCTTAAGTGCGGCCAGTATCCAGTATTCGGGAGATAGTAGGTTCGAACCCCACTGTCGGCAGCCCTGAAAATGGTTTTCCGTGGTTTCCCGTTTTCACACCAGGCAAATGCTGGGGCTGTACCTTAATTAAGGCCACGGCCGCTTCCTCCCCACTCCTAGCCCTTCCTTGTCCCATCGTCGCCATAAGACCTATCTGTGTCGGTGCGACGTAAAGCAACTAGCAAAAAAAAAAAAAAAAAAAACTCTCTGGAAAGCAAAAGCCGCTCATATGTATGTTGGATATTTTATTTTTAGCAGTACGAGACGTGGAACGTTTGGCAGAGATTTTATCTGGGACCAATATTGCGGGAGGAGGTGAGGATTTTAGTAAGATCCTTTACTAGAGTTACGTGTAAGTCTTGAAAGAACCAAGGAGTAAAAGAGTTGCTCGAAATAACTGAACTCCTATTAGTTCAGCTTATTCATTCCTTTTTTTAGTAAAATAGTGTATCAGGTAGTGCATTTGTCTGTACAGTGGCTCTAGCGATATAGATCTTTCGTGCCAGGGAGTAAGAGTATAAGTCATATTATATCAAGTCTTAATAGTACAAGTCAATTTATTTTTAAGCAGTTAACAGAAGAAAAAGATTATTAAAATTTTAAATACAATTATCTGAAATATGTTTATAGAGGGCTATTCTTTTCAAACCCTCAAAAATGCATACTGTCTCCGTTCTTAAAACTTCAAACTTATGTCCTGAAATGCTGATTCCTTGGACTTATAATATTTAGCCTGGCATGGAAGATATGACTCTATATCTATGGAATAATCTGTCATAATTGTTCAAAGACTACATCTTAATTTCTTACCATAGACTGGTGTGAATGTTTTTCTCGACTTAGAATTCAAAAGGAATGCAAATTTTTTATTAATGTGAAGCAGAATGAAAAACGAGTGCAGTTCTTTCTGGATGACAATTTCTATCTTTGTAACCATTGCAAAACCTATGTAATTATTATTCATTGACATTTTGTTTTTATGCTATGTTCCATCACCTAATATTTTCTAACTAAAGTTACTGTACAAAACAGTAAAAATAAAAATGAAATGGCGTAGGCCTTTTAGTGCCGGGAGTGTCCGAGGACAAGTTCGGCTCGCCAGATGCAGGTCTTTCGATTTGACGCCCGTAGGCGAACTGCGCGTCCTGATGAGGATGAAATGATGAAGAAGACGACACATACACCTAGCCTCCGTGACAGAGAAATTAACCAATTATGGTTAAAATTCACCACCCTGCCGGGAATCGAACCCGGGACTCCTGTGGCGAACGCTAACCATTTAACCATGGAGCCGGACTACAAAACAGTGAGTGGTGCAAAGACATCGATCATGTCGTTGGAAGAGGGAGCGTCTGATCTGGAATTGTGGAAACCGAGCCGGTTACTTGGCTAAATGAGCAGCAAAAGGAGCAAAACGACAGTTCGAGGACAGGTTTCTAATCAGCATCACGAGACAGACAAAAACAGGAGAATCGTCTGCGGAATTTAAGACTCTTTGTATCAGATCATACAACAGATAGAATGAGTACTTAGGAGTGCATCTGAGCTGACCTTGACTCCAATACTGCGAACACTATTCACTCAGAAGACCCAACTAAATTATTAGTAGCATCGAGTATATGTATAACGTTGAATGTTCCACATATCCAGTCAATTTGAGATCAGATGCTAATATCACTGTATTATGATTGAATTCCATAAAGTCGAAGCCTTTCTCTCAGCAGAGCAAACTATCGTACTACATTTATTTATTCCTTCCTTCCTTCCTTCCTTCCTTCCTTCCTTCCTTCCTTCCTTCCTTCCTTCCTTCCTTCCGTCCTCCTCTCTTTCTTTATTTCGTTTCGTCCTTCCTTGCTCCCTTCCTTTCATCCTCTCATTCCTCCACTTGATCCTTAATGAATTGGAATAAGGGATGACTTCAACTAATGGATATTGGGTGTGAAACTTGAGGTTAAGAACTGGATCGAAATCATTGTTATCTAATAATCATTGTTACTTCATGAAGACATTTTACCCCGTGTGAATGTGAATCCTGTGTAGCTACGGTGTCTAGATTATCTTCATTGAAATTTAGGGAAAATTTTATTTTATAGTTGTTCTTGTTTCAAGTAAAAACCATCTTTGTACTTCTTACTTACCTTGGTTGAAGGCCGGTATCGTTTTTTTTTGCAGTCAGTGCATTAATCCTATTTTTAAAATAATACATTTCCCAGATAGTAAATCAATAGATTTTTAGAGCTAGTTTGACTAGAAATATGTGTATCAGTAATAAGCACAAAATGTGTAAACGTGTCTTCATAAATTAGTGAAGAGGTTTGCAATTCAAACAGCACAAATTCTGTTGCTTTCCTCGTGAATAAATTTTATCTTCCCTTTCAGGTAATCATAAACAAAATAATGTATTAAAGTATGAAGGCTTTCACGGCCGTTGTCAATATAATAAAAATAATGTATGATTCCTATCTTGAATAACCGTATCTTCAAAATATGCATTTTGTTATCCATAGAAACCGAAATATATAATATTACTGTGCAGTCTAATCGCAGAATATTGGCGACTGACATTAATCTTTACTATTTTATTTTTCACGTATCAGATTTGTAGTATCCCAGTTATCGAAACACTGTCAAAGGTTTCGTGCCCGGGATTCTGATCTCTACCCTCATCCACATTTCCATTCTGTATTATCTTCTGTATCAGACTTTATTTGGTATTTTGGAAGATGTGACCAAAATATACTGCTTTCCTGCATTTCGGCAGCGAAGTAATTTTTCCTATTTCGAGTGTCATAGCCAAGTGAGCTGACTTGAAAATAGTGCCTTAAACATATTTTGAAATAATATAAAAGTCTGAGTAAAATTTATTGCTGAATCATCAAAAGTATGATGCTCTTATGTCATTTTGCCTGTATGTGTTTGTTCATGAGTAATAAGTCCAGAATTTGTAATTCATGGATTCATCAAGGAGTTCATGTCTTTACAATAGTCATTGTATTCAAGGATTCTTCACAGAGTTCTCCTTTAAGTTATGATGTAAATAACTGCATAAACAAAATACGTTGTGATAATTAACATAAATTAAAGGAAAACATTCTGTTATTGATATAAATTGATAGATATTTGTCCATGAAATTAAATGTACATCGTCCTCTTCAAAGATAGATCATAATCCCCGAACTAATATTAATATAATATTTTAGTATTTGTAGTGTGATATCTTTTAAGTGAAACTTAAATACACATTAAAACAGAATGTGGGTTTCAATGGGTTAACATAGCCGGGTACATGACGAAAATTTTACGAGTAAATTATACCAAAAATGCTATTGACCTCACGTCCCCACATGGGACTGAATTTTTTCTCTTTAATTTTTATATGGTTTACTTTATTTGGGAATGATAGAACATATAAGAATGCAAAACCACAACATTTAAAAAAACTGAACGTACTTGCGTATAAATAATATTATTTTGTCTATCATTTGGATTTCCACTTTTACATTACATTTTAAATTCCATCACATGCTATTTGGTGCGATATGCCGTAATGTATGCCGCACACAGTCTAATATCACAATTCCTGCACTAAGCACATCCTACACTGGAAAATAACTATCTGGCATAACTCCACTTTTAATTCCCACAACAGGTTCAACATAGGGTTACGTCCGGTCAAACCTGACAATACAGAACACGATCATTAAATATTAAAGCAGAAGTGTGTCCTGGACCTTTAAGTATACTGTATTTTGGTACCGCTGAAAGTATGTTCGAATAACCTTTCGTTTGAAGTTCAGCTGTGAAATATCTGATCCAGTTGTTTCTATTAGAATTAAAACATTTTAAATACTTTAAGTATGTCGATCATCATTGAGAATATGGATCAACAACCTCTGTTTCCTCTAGTTTCAACACGATACGTTCCCACATTTGCATCCATCCGATCGCCCCATCCCATGTATTTCTTATATTTTGTGATGAGATTTGGTTGGTCAAATTCGATCTTTATGTATTTTCTTATTTGTTCTGCCAACGGCCGTAGCCGTGTTGAAACTCCGGATTCCGTGAGATCTCCGAAGTTAAGCAACATTGGGCGTGGTCAGGAGTTGGATGGGTTGCCACGCGCTGTTGGTGGGGGGTAAGGGAATGGAGGAGCGGTGAGGAACTGGCCACCCTACCGCACGTAAACTCCGGCTCAGGAACGCCTCTGCGGAGGTTCGGACCTGCCTTCGGGCAGAATAACCCTTACCTACCTTATTTGTTCTCATCTTTAATAGCGGTCACCTGATATTTGGTTTTATTCCGTTCATTGTTGACTTAAAATCGGTGCGCACCGCTAGGGACTGTAGGCGATTGTCGCTTGAAGTACGCATCCACCTATTCACAACAAGGCAAAAAATTTCTCGAAATCGACAATGATGTCTTAAAAGTCCAATTTCAGAACGATATTTTCACGAGGAAAAGGAATTTCCTCGACTTACCACACTGCCAAGTATGCTATTGAATTATGGCAGACTTTGAAGTTAAACACGAAAGATCGGGGAGCTTTTTTGCTTTATAACACTTCACCTGCTTTGATTCTTTTTTTTTTTTTTTGCTAGGGGCTTTACGTCGCACCGACACAGATAGGTCTTATGGCGACGATGGGATAGGAAAGGCCTAGGAGTTGAAAGGAAGCGGCCGTGGCCTTAATTAAGGTACAGCCCCAGCATTTGCCTGGTGTGAAAATGGGAAACCACGGAAAACCATCTTCAGGGCTGCCGATAGTGGGATTCGAACCTACTATCTCCCGCATGCAAGCTCACAGCCGCGCGCCTCTACGCGCACGGCCAACTCGCCCGGTGCTTTGATTTTATAATTCTATAAAATTGCTAGGAAGTGTGGGAATAAAATAGCATTTCGTGCTTTCCGTTTGATTTTTGGTATTCCATGTAATTTCGAGTCATTAATAAAAGCCTACTACCACTAAAATAGAGATATATTGAGTTCATGGCTCGTATGTGCATAATTTTTGTTGTTGTCAGATCATTACATTTCCTTTATACATGTTCTATGATATCTGATGTAACGTGCGCATCGTTGCACATCATGAAAGTTGTTTCAGTGAGCATTCTATACTTCCGAATACAGGTGTACTGTTCCGCAACAAATCCGTGAGCTTTCCTTGGAGCGCATTATGTTTCCCCGGTGAATTTCTTGGTGAAATGATCACCGAGATACTCAGACTACATCTACAAACAGAGTCGAGCTCCGTTATCCCAGAAGACATGTTTCACTACAGCCTTTAATGGCTCGTGGCTTACAGTTTGAAATCCATGCAGAACGTAATGGTAGATAAATTCAGTAGATGGCGTGCTATCTGTCCGTTGAAACTGTGGGAAACAGCTTATAAATCTCGATAAATTGGTCACTACAATCAGCCTTGAAGGAAGTGTTAACCAGTCCGTGTATCGCTCTAAATGTCACCCGGTTTCCGAGGCTGCACTCGATACTCCGCCCAGTAAGATGTATGCACGGCTGGCTGGAGTACAGACATTGTGGGAAGCATCTTCTACTACCTCGTTCAAGGAAAACCTAGTCTAGCTGCTTTATTCTTCCTTTACTTCTATTTCCTTCTGTTGCTGACTTCTTTCATAATGCTCCAAGTATTGTCACAAGGCTGCAGAGATCATCAGATAAACATACTACATAGACTGAAACCAATGTGAAGGCTACGATTCGTTTTTATTTGAACATAAAATATGTCCAAGACGCTGCGTTCATTTTGGAAAATATACTTACTTTTATGTCAAACTTTAAGAAAGAAAGGGATTATATGTCAAACGAAAAACATGTATCTATGAATGTTTACCATGCGCGGTTTTTTAGGCATTTTTCATAGAGTTCTGCGTCCAGTTACGGGACCAGGTACGTCTGAATCCATGAAACGTTTTGTTTAAAATAATAATACAATTTACAAACTACTCAAACCTTTCTGATTTCCCTTGCATCGGATACATTTTACAATTTTTCACTTTTGTTCTGTTTTTAATGAATCTAGGATGAGGAAAGCATTTCTGATACTGCACAATTTCAGGTATACACGCGAATTGCCATGTATGCCGAATTTTCGTAAAATGGGACTGTTAACTCGCAACGGTTAATGTTCGGTTCTTGAGATACAGGTCTGTGTTAAATTAATTTATTTGTGGATGACAGGTTTAGAACAGCAATGAAAACACTCTGCTGGACGGTAGCCATCACATTTCTTAAATATGATTAAACTTTGAATTAGGATTAAGGCAGGAACTCAAAACACAATGAATGCAATAATTTGAAACAGATAGTCCAATACAATTGACATATCACGATTTCAGGTTTATTTCCATACGATATATATACACTCTAATTTCTCTCACAGGATTCGCGGAATTTTAAAAATGCAATGCAGTTACAGCTGGAGGTGGAGTGGAGAATGTCAGGTTTTGAAAAGAACTATTTTCTGACTGGGTACTTTTCTTCGCCTTACGATTGAGCTGTTCTTTGTTACATGACATGAATAACTTTTTCCTTTCACTTTAGCACTTCTGACTCTGTCAAGATCGTTGACTTCAAAATGCTCAGCGCAAGAGGAATAGTTAGTATGTCCAGTAAGGCTGCTGTATGACTGTAGTGTGGAGACAGAACGGCACGCTACTGGGCAGAGCGACCAGGGAAGTTGTACTGTCACCGTCAATAAATATTCTTGCACGGAATATCGTACTAAATTTTGAGGCTGTTCTATAGATTGGCCACATAAAATTAAACAACATTTAGTTTGCAGTGAGAAGCTAAACGACGTTTTTCGTTGACCCTGTATGTCGCATGACGTGCAGGATGAGAAATTTTTGTTTGGACTAACTCTACCTACATAAACACGAGAGAAAACCTGGGTGCTATATCACCTTATGCGTGAAGTAAGACTTGAAGAATGGTCTTTATTATTTTGATCCTACAATCATTGAAAGAGAGATGTTCAATAAATTTCCAAATTTTTTGCAATTATTTAAGAAAATACTAGGTTAACAGTAGATACGGTGTTGATTGATACCGTTTCACGTTTAACTGCTAGCGCTGTAATAGACAGCCCCTGACATCATAAGCTAATACTGAATATAGCTGATTTATTCACCCTTTGGCTTAGAAAAGCTCTCATAGAAGGGAGAAGTTTCAATTGCATGTATTTGGCGTATGAATCTGTTTCGGGTCAACAGAATATATCACTGCATTAATTTCACTTAGACATTCAGTTCGAAAATGTGTGTTCCACTATCCGATGACACAACATCAACTCTTTTTCATTTCTTATTATTTTCATTAACCACCTTTACAGTGTTGTCAGAACAATTTAGTCCCTTGTCTGTTCCATTCTCTCTCCTTACCTCTTCTCCTACACTAGTATCTCGTTAGGTTACCAACTTGCATTTCCTGTATTCCTGACTAGCGACCATAAATGGGAGTAGATAACTAATCCTTCCTCCATGAGACTTGCACGGGATGCTCTGGCATGACCTGGAGAGCAGGGACGTCCCCACTAATGAGTTCCGCTAGAGGGAACCCATTGCAGATTAACATGAAGATCGAGACCTTGCGGAGAACGGTAATGTGTCGTAAACTTCATGGTGATTGCTATCTGACCTAAGAATGCAACGTGTGTTGCGCATTTGCTTATCAAAGCTTGTATACTGAGAACTGACAAGGAACGTCGCCAGCTTCACTGACATATGCTATCATCCTATCTTAAAGATACAAACCTTGATTCTACGTGCTGATCATTAAATTGGAAATCTCCATGTGTACAGAGCAAAATGACAAGGAAATAAGCGAAAAACAGGAAAGAGAGAATGGCTAAGAGAATAAGTTGAGGAATTTTAGTATGGGTGTCGAGTCCTCAGTCGAAGTGTGGTTGGATTGCCAACATTTTCACCATCACGTGTCGTAGAAAATTCTAGTGAAGCGTACTAGGGAAAAGAGGAGTGGCGTAGTTTCTCGTTGTTTTCGTCGCCGAGCCAGAAGGAGGTATTACATATTAATCTGCCAATCACTCTGAAACGAACCATCCACCTCAGCGACTGGCTGCCTTAAGGCATGGTGTTAATTTCATCAATCATACCTCAGTCACCTTCATATTTCCAAAGCCAAAGATGAGACTGAGATAGACCAATGAAAGCAACGAAGAATTTCTCGCCCATACCAGTAAATACTATGCTATAATTACTATATCTCACTAGAAGTGAATCAGGGCAACTTGAGTATCATCCATCTCAATTGTTACTCGATGTTCACTTTACAAGCTTTTAGACAGCCCATGTTTGTGAAAAGCTGTGAAATCTTCCACGACTGGATACATTTTGAGGTACATAACCAACGCCATCCATAGTTAGGCATCATATCTAAACTTCCTTGCATAGCGATATTGATACTGACATTTAAATACTTTAACACTGCATTCATTAGAATGGAAATAAATTATGGTCTAATGCTAAACGGTTTTGGTCTGCTGTACAGAACGTCACATATATGTATTGAGGGTAATTATATGAAAGGTTGTGTTGATATATTCCCATTAGGTATATACTTACATATCTTTATGCAATTTCAAATATTTCTATATCACTGTTAAGATTTTGTTTTAGATAATTAAATACATTTTTAGTATTTCATACTGTTACACTGTAAGTAAACACATAATAGAGTGTCATATAAATAAATAAACAAACAAATAAATACATAAATAAATAGTACATGAATTGATAAATAAAATAAAATAAGTAAAATACTGTAAGTACATTAAGTACACTAGACAAATTATAACAGTGAAGATCAATATTCATAACTTTTAGGCCTACAGTCTTAACTCTACTTAAGATTATGTCATTAATCTATTCTTGAAAATTTATAGTGACGAAGCTTTCTTTATATTCTGTGGAAGTTTTCACACAGACTAACAAAATAATATCTCGAAAAATTACTTCCACATTCATTCGAAAGGATTACTATGCAGCTGATATTATTAGAATATAATAGAATAGAATAGAGTGCACCATTTCTCTGTACATAAATATTAAATGACATCTGTCTGCCTGTCTTCCGAAACAGGATCAAATCTAAAACACTCCGTGGAGTTTCATGAGTCCGCCTCTGTGTTGTAGTAATTAGTGTGATTAGCTGCCACCCCCGGAGGCCCGGGTTCAATTCCCGGCTCTGCCACGAAATTCGAAAAGTAGTACGAGCGCTGGAATGGGGTCCACCCAGCCTCAGGAGCTCAACTGAGTGGAGGTGTGTTCGATTCCTACCTCAGCCATCCTGGAAATTGTTTCCCGTGGTTTCCTACTTCTCCTCCAGGCAAATGCCGGGATGGTACCTAACTTAAGGCCACGGCCGCTTCCTTCTCTCTTCCTTGTCTATCCCTTCCAATCCTCCCATTCCCCAGCAAGGCCCCTCTTCATCATAGCAGGTGATGCCACCTGGGCGAGGTACTGGTTATCCTCCCCAGTTGTACCACTCGACCCAATGTCTCACGCTCCAGAACACTGCTCTTGAGGCGGTAGAGGTGGGATCCCTCGCTGAGTATAAGGGAAAAACCGATCCTGGAGGGTAAACAGATTGAGAGAAAAGTAGTGTTACCACACGGATTTGTTTGAAGAAGAAAAGGAAGAAGTGCAAAGGAAAATGATTTACTAAAGAAAGATAAAAGGGCACGCACTCCGGTTGGCGCTAACTGTGAACCTTTACGCCCTTGTACTAGGAATGAATGTACAATATAGATTTATTTCACTAAGGCTTACCTGTATGAAATAGTGTCTGTAATCGAGGCATATCGAGACAATCATGTGATGTCCGCGATAAAGAAGCAATGGAAAGGTATTTTTTAATTACTATCTTGTTTTACGTCGCACCGATACAGATAGGTCTTATAGCGACGATGTGACATGAAAGGCCTATGAATGGGAAGGAAGCAGCCGTGGCCTTATTTAAGGTACAGTCCCATTATTTGCCTGGTGTGAAAATGGGAAACCATGGAAAACCATCTTCAAGGCTGCCGACAGTTGGGTGCGATGCAAGCTCACAGCTGCGCGCTCCTAACCGCACGGCCAACTCGCCCGGTTCAATGGAAAGGGGAAAGCCCTTATGTCACATGCGTATTTAGCAACACTGCCACGCAAAGCTCATTTGAATTCTCCCGCGAAGTGATCTGATTGACTAACTTCAGCAGTGATAAAATGACAACAGTGCGAGACAATGAGTAATTTCTTTCAAGTTATTTATCAGTATGACCAAAACTCTGAAGCTCAAACACCTGGTTCAAATTGTTTGCGTCCATACCGTATAATGTGGCCATTTCTGTTCAACAGCCAAGAATTCCGTTATATTTCATGTCATTGTGCAAGTATTGAATGAATGGATTGAGTTGTTGTAGACTGATTTACTACGATATTACTCTATGACACAGCCTGCACAGGGGGGGGGGGGGAGGGGGGGTTGTGGTGAGGGAATGATCAGAGGAGTGTGTGGGAGAAACTCAAACATGATTCATGATGGCAGAGTGAGTCATAGCGGCAAAATCTTTGAATCGTTTTACTGAGTTGCTCAACAATTAAATTCTGTCGGCTTGTTATCTATTACAGCTTTACATGAATCTGTTGCTTACCAGACACTAGTGCCGTAAGCGAGAAAAATTACTCTTATTTACACAGATCCAGACTGACGCTATCGGGAAATTGATATTTCAGGAAGAAAGAGAGGGAGAAGTACTGTCCCACAAACCAGTAGTTAAATGAGTGGAGAATCAAAATCAGGTCGATCGGGCGAGAAGATCATCGGGCAAAACCAGGTAAACTGAGAATTAATTTAAACTGTGTGTAAACAGTCGGTGAGGTATGCAGATATATACTTGCTGAAACATTGAATGTTCACATAACATAATCCTTGAGTTTACAATACGAAGGAAGCAGCATGTTAGAGAAATTGACAGAAAATTGCGGGAAGAATTCACAACGCTGTACTGAATTAATACTAGAACCTTATCAGATTTTAGAATACAATAGAAGTAAGTTTTTCCAATAACTTAGCATTTCTTTTTCAGTGTGTAACGTGATCTGGGGTTCGACCGTTGCTCCAGAAGTGTCGCCAACTGTTCCTGTGGGCATTAAAGCAGAGTTCCTAGTGACATATTGCCAGGATCCCGATTAAATGGCCCATAATTTACGTCTTACGAGTCCACTCTCCTTAATAGGTCTATACACACTTCCTGAGAAGTAGCTTGGGCTCCATGGACCATTGCCGGTATCCCTCCCACGCCTCTCCTAATTGCACATATATTTTCACTAGAGTCCCTTAATGTCTCATAATTCAAGAATGTTTTTATGCACTAAATGGGTAAAAGGAAGCACTGTTTAACAATGAGGACATTGTAGGATCGTTCTGTTGAATAAATTAGTGGCCACTGCCTCTTAATTGGGCATTGCTGCGTCCTCTATTGGGGGAGGGGGGAGGTAATAACTTCAGTCCTTAATCATGAGTAATCTCAGTGAAAGTCTTAAAACATTTCTTATTTAAGGTCGCTTTTTAGAGATCTGTAGGCTCACATTTTGACTGTAATAATGGAAGACATGTTTCTTCAAAACAAAATATTTGAAAAACTGTTCACTATTGTTGTATGTTAGGTATTCTTCCCGAAGGCTGGTTTGATCCTCCACAGCACCACGAAAATATATCATAGATAGCCTAGCCGCCACTGAAAAGGCATACTACGGAAATGATGAGTGAGATAGTTTCCTGCTGCTTTCCTCACCGAACCAGAAGTTGCTATTGCATAACAGTCAGCCAAGCCAACTGAAATGCATGCACGAACCGACCCTATGAGCGATATTTTCACACCATTCATAGCAGGGACTGGCTGCCAAAGGAATGGTATTACTAGCATCACTCATACCTCAGTCACTTTCATATTGTCAAAGACTAGGATGAAACTGCGACAGGTCATCGAAAGTAAAAACAAATTGCTACAGCGCATACCAGAAGACATAGTGCACTGTAAACACTGCATCTCAGCAGCAAGGGCACTATTAGATCCCCTTAAATCAGTTGTTAGGAAAGGACACAGCACTTCGACAGCCTTATTAATGAGAATTACGGACGACATCAGTCATGCACGTGCATAAACTGACTCTTATACAGGGGCGTGGCCAAGGGGGTTACTGGGATTAGACACGCCATGGAATTTTTACAAAACAAATTACACAGAAACTAACAATAAACAAGTGAAAGTCGACCAAAAGAAACATAATTGTAAAACCAACAGATCGCTTGAATATACTTACATCTTCTCCTTTATATGTTTACCCTCGAGGGTCGGTTTTTCCCTCGGACTCAGCGAGGGATCCCATCTCTACATCCTCTAGGGAGTGACCTGGAGCTTCAGACTCTGGGTCGGGGGATACAACTGGGGAGGATGACCAGTACCTCGCCCAGGCGGCCTCACCTGCAATGCTGAACAGGGGTCTTTGCGGGGGGATGGGAAGATTGCAAGGGATAGACAAGGAAGAGGGAAGGAAGCGGCCGTGGCCTTAAGTTAGGTACCATCCCGGTATTTACCTGAAGGAGAAGTGGGAAACCACGGTAAACCACTTCCAGGACGCCTGAGGTGGGAATCGTACCCACCTCTACACAGTTGACCTCCCGAGGTTGAGTGGACCCCGTTCCAGCCCTCGTATCACTTCTCAAATTTCGTGGCAGAGCCGGGAATCGAATCCAGGCCACCAGGGGTGGCAGCTAATCATACTAGCCACTACACCACAGAGGCGGACGAATCTATTTACTAGAAGCCTCAAAAGTTGGGTGTTACCTAGCTCGATAGCTGCAGTCCCTTAAATGCGGTCAGTATAAAGTATTCGGGAGATAGTAGGTTCGAACCTCACTGTCGGCAGCCCTGAAAATGATTTCCGTGGTGTCCCATTTTCACACCAGGCAAATGATGGGGCTGTACCTTAATTAAGGCCATGGCCGCTTCCTTCCCACTCCTAGGCCTTTCCTGACCCATCGTCACCATAAGACCTACCTGTGTCGGTGCGACGTAAAGCAACTAGCAAAAAAAAAAAAAAAAAAGTTGGGTTTTAGACTGAAATCTGAAGATACAATTCGCCGCATAACTGTTCACAATGAATATATTGTTCTTGTTCTGTATTTTAATGTAAGACTCTGTGGTGTAGTGGTTAGTGTGATTAGCTGCGACCGTCGGAAGCCCGGGGTCGATTCCCAGCTCTGCCACGAAATTTGAACCACTACACCACAGAGGCGGAAATAATTTAGTTATTAAGAATTATACTTTTAATTATTAAGATATAAGACTTTTATGAATTTGATTGAATGAATAATTTAGTTATTAAGAATTGTATTTTTAGTTTTTTAAAGATCGAAGACTTGTGTAAGTGTAATTTAATAAGTACGTAGAATTTTAGGTGTACTGTAATTGGAGGCCAACGGCCGTAGCCGTGTTAAACCACCGGATCCTGTGAGATTTCCGAAGTTAAGCAACATCAGGCGTGGTCAAGATTTGGATGGGTTGTCAAGCGCTGTTGGTGGCGGTGGCGGGGGGTAAGGGAATGGACCAGCGGAAAGGAACTGGCCACCCTACCGTACGTAAACTCCGGCTCAGGCATAAGTCTGCGGAGGTTCGGGCCTGCCTTCGAGCAGAATACACAGTTACCTCACCTGTAATTGAGGTTTACTGCCCTGTCGTAAACCGGTAATTAAATAAATAAATGGTTGGCAGTTCAGCAGTTTAGCCGTTGAACTATGGAGGCAATCAAATGGTCTTACAGTAACTAACAATTCCTTCGTTGATATAACTTCTACCTATTGTAATTAAATTTACATTATGGTATTCACAAGTTTTATATTGTATTTGAGGTGGCCTGAAATTTTATTTTGGCAGGCGGGCCCGTATTGCATTCGTTACACGCCTGGGGCCCCGGGTTTAATTCCCGGTCGGTTTGGGGATTTCAATCGCTTCATGTTAATTCCTTTGACTCGAGGACTGGGTGCTTGACCTAACGCACTCCTCTCCATATTCACACAAACACCACAGACACACGTAATAGTGAATACATCCCTCTTCAAAGTTTTGGGGTCAGAAATTGCATTCGGCCATAAGAAAGTACAAACCTTCTTCTTCTCCTTCTGATTCTACCACTTTTACCACATCATGGGGAGGGGGTCGCGTTTGAGAAATTTATCGCAAATATTGATTTGGCCCGAGTGTAATTCTACTCTGTATTTACACCACGTATTTTTTAAATGTTGTCAGTTAGTTTGATCTTTGTGTTTACATCGTGACATAAAGCAGCAGATTACGTGGTAAGTCTATTAAGAGCAGTTAATCTTGAGTTCTTGACGAGACAAGTACAATAGACACAATATATCGTTTGGCAAGCGCGACTAATTGTCACCATTGGCCGTGTGATTTGCCAAGGCGAACCGCAGTTGCAGTGCTAGTAAATCTCAGCTGGGCGTTGTCTGACTCAGATATGGTGAGATATTCATACCTACCGAAGGTGATATTCGTGGAAATGATTCAACATGTCCTCTGCCTAGATTAGGTAAGGCAATTCGAGTCCTTTTTTGCTAATTAATGAGAAACAATACATACACATGTACATGGATTTTGAAGTTCTACATCACAGCATTAAAAATACTATCTTAAAGGCGATACATCTTAATTGAAGAGAGTTACGTTCTTTCAACGTTCAGTCTGCAAGCCTCTGTGAAAGAACTAAGCACCTCTACAATCCCCTGTTTTCAACTTTCTCTTTGATCTCGCTCTGTTCAGCATCTCGTATCTTTTGACCATTAATAACTGAGTCATCTTAGTCTCCTGCATGTCTTGTCCTCCTCAGCAGAGTAGGTGACCAATCCTAGGGCCTCACATGGCCCTAGCACCGAAGCTAGTTTATCTTGGTCCATCGAACTCTTTCCTAAGTTACCTTTATTTATTTATTTATTTATTTATTTAATTATTTTGCTAGTTGCTTTACGTCGCACCGACACAGATAGGTCTTATGGCGACGATGGGACAGGAAAGGGCTAGGAGTGGGAAGGAAGCGGCCGTGGCTTTAATTAAGGTACAGCCCCAGCATTTGCCTGGTGTGAAAATGGGAAACCACGGAAAACCATTTCCAGGGCTGCCGACAGTGGGATTCGAACCTACTATCTCCCGAATACTGGATACTGGCCGCACTTAAGCGACTGCAGCTATCGAGCTCGGTCAGCTTTACTTTCCTCTTTCCGAGAAACTTCCTCTCGTTCCTATTCGAGTCCACCCAATTCTCACTCCCGTACAGTTAAGTCGATCGGAAAACAGCCCGACGTAAAGCTAATTTTATCCTAGATCTCACTTCGTTCTTAGAGAATGCCGTTGATCGCATCTCCGAGCTCATAGCGTTAGCTTTCCTACACCTCGGTTAGATTTTACTTATTTCACTACCATCCTGTCAGAATGCGCATCATAAGTACTTGAAATGTTCCGCCTGATCCAGTTTTGTATACCTGACATCAGTCCTCTTAAATTTCTTCCCAGCTGACATCACATCAGCCTTGCGGTTGCTAATTTTAGGTCATTCTCGGTTTACCTCTTTTCAAGTTCCAGAATATTAGATTGCAGGCTTTTAATACAGCTAGCCAAGGCCAAGTCCTCGTTCACCGAAGTGAATCATTATGAATCATTATGTCTATTATGAACAATGAGGGAGAAAATAGTAACCATTCCAAACCCCCGTATCCGCTCCCCGTGTGGGTGGGAGCGGTAAAATAGCACCCACAGTATCCCCTGCCTGTCGTAAGAGGCGACTAAAAGGGGGTACGTAAGCTCTCACCATGGGAGCGTGGGTTGGCGACTACGGTTCCGTTAGCTGAGTCTGGCATTGCTTCCACTTACTAGTGTCAGGTTCCTGACCTTCTTATCTGACCTCCCTTGGTCAACCCTTCTTTTATTTTTTTACTCCGACGGTATTAGGTATTCGATGCCAAGGTAATCTTCAAATTTCAAACCCTTCGTGGCCTTTCCCTTTCTTTTGACGATACCTTTATTTTTCGGAGTGCCGGACCTCTTCCATGTTTGCATCTGATTTGTGTTAATAGAAGATGGTTGCCCAGTTGTACTTCCTCTTAAAACAGTAATCACCACCACTACCACCACCGTCAAAACCATTAATAGGCCTACCTTGCATCTGATTAGAATCAAGGACTCATTCTACCGTCAGCTCTTAATGTGGCCTGATTGACAATATAAATGTATTTATGATTGCCTGTAATAACCTATACCTAATTTAATAATCAATCGGTATGGCCAACATCTTTCCTCTTACTCTGTGAAATGCCTTCTCCACATCTACGAACAGTCTATTCATATAATATTTCAATTACTTGATGCATACGAATAATTACGTGCCGATATATGTGCATATCGATATCAGAATCATCTAACTGGAAGATATGGTATTAACATGGAACACTGTCGTGGCATTGCAGTACGAAGGTGGGCCGTCCCGGTGCCCGAGATAGGCTATTGATTTCTTCTATAGGCGACAGAATATTATTCATACATAAAATCCTCTTAAGCTGGATTTACTTTGAAGCGAAAATGGGATTTTCTGCTATTTGTAAGGGATTTTCTAAACTTAAAGCCACCACGACAATCTATTCAGTAACATCAAAATAACTCAAATAAGCCCTTTAGAAGCTGGTGGAATATAAAGAAGGACCACTACATTTTGAACCAAGTATTGGTCACACGAGATAGCTACCTAACTGACGGTATAATGGACGGTTATGGTCTCCATGCCTATTCATGAAATTGAACAATTTAACAAAGAAAAAGAGTCACTAGTCCTGGGGTTCACCTAGTCTAACAGGAAAAAAATGAGTATCAGTTTAATGATGGCCAGACGTAGGACTAATGTTTTTAGCCATATGTTTGTGGAAATATTTACTATCCATTCCTCCAAGAAACTTCATCATCTGTACGAAGGTGGTTTAAGAAAGCTCATGACACACTGGATGCACTTAATATTTCTTCAAACCGTTACTATTTTAAGTGACTATATAATATAATATAATATAATATAATTTCGTGTGGCTATTTCTAGCCGAGTGAAGACCTTGTAAGGCAGACCCTCCGATGGGGGTGGGCGGCATCTGCCATGTGTAGGTAACTGCAGGCGATTGCGGTGGAGCAGAGTGTTATGTGTAGTGTGTGAGTTGCAGGGATGTTGGGGACAGCACAAACACCCAGCCCCCGGGCCATTGGAATTAACCAATTAAGGATAAAATCCTCGACCCGACCAGGAATCGAACCCGAGACCCTCTGGACCGAAGGCCAGTACGCTGACCATTCAGCCAACGAGTCGGACATTAAGTGACTGTATTAAAAAACGATTTGGGCCGATGACCTAGATGTTAGACGTCTTTAAACAACAAGCATCGTCATAAAAATGATTTAATTGGAGAAAAAATAGCGGGAGGTTGTCACTATTGTAACGGCCGCAGAGTTTTCAGGGTTTCATAGACTTAGTTATTTCTGCGCGTGACGTCAGTTTTTATTTCATCATCATCATCTGTTTACCCTCCAGGTTCGGCTTTTCCCTCGGACTGAGCGAGGGATCCCACCTCTACCGCCTCAAGGGCAGTGTCCTGGAGCTTCAGACTCTTGGTCGGGGGATACAACTGGGGAGTATGGCCAGTACCTCGCCCAGGCGTCCTCACCTGCTATAGTGAACAGGGGCCTAGTAGGGGGATGGGGAGATTGGAAGGGATAGGCAAGGATGAGGGAAGGAAGCGGACGTGGCCTTAAGATAGCTACCATCCCGGCATTTGCCTGGAGGTGAAGTGGGAAACCACGGAAAACCACTTCGAGGATGGCTGAGGTGGGAATCGAACCCGCCTCTACTCAGTTGACCTCCCGAGGCTGAGTGGACCCCGTTCCAGCCCTCGTACCACTTTTCAAATTTCGTGGCAGAGCCGGGAGTCGAACCCGGACCTCCGGGGGTGGCAGCTAATCACGCTAACCACTACAGCACCGAGGCGGCCAGTTTTTATTTTCCGTTATTAATTTTGTTATTCTCTACAACAGAGCACGATGTATTCACAACGACAGCTAAATTCCAAATGAGCGCGCGAGTCAACACAGCGCCATCTTATAACAGAGTATGCCTGTGACGTCACATATTTAGCACAAATTTTGTCTTTCTTTGAAGTGTTATTTCCTGCAAACTACATTTCAAATTTTTTTCAACAGTGTTAGCCTCATCTGTCAATTGAGACATTAAATACACTCGTAAGTTAAATACTCTGGCGATACGCGTGCTACCCAAGCAGTGAAAGCGTCTTAACATTTTCCTTTCTACGTACCCTTTGTCGAGGAACGTAAAGTTATGTTAAAATTTGTCACATTACACTTTGTTGAACACTTACTGAACAGAGCTCGCATTCACGAATATCGCAATATTGGTTTAATGGCTTGAAATTTTGAATATGCCTTCTTCGAACTAGCAGGCCCCGCGATGTAGGGGTAGCGTGCTTTTCTCTTACCCGGAGGTCCCAGGTTTGATTCCCGGCCACGTTAGAGATTTTTACGTGGATCTGAGGGCTGGTTCGAGGTTCACTCAGCCTACGTGATTACAACTCAGGAGCTATCTGACGGTGAGATGGTGGCCCGGTCTAGAAAGCCAAGAATAACGGCCGAGGATTCGTCGTTTGAGCACACGACACTCGTAATCTACATGACTTTTGGTATGAGCAGCGGTCGCTTGGTAGCCCAAGGCCCTTCAGGGCTGTTGCGCTATGGTGCTTGGTTTGGTTTTCTTCTTCAAACTGCCTAAGTGAGTTCCCCTTCAGTGCATTATAAATGCTATCTATCGATCTATCTAGTCATATAGCACCTTATTGTAGGGACGTTTATATATTTATGCTAAGGGCTTTACGTCGCACCGACACAGATAGGTCTTATGGCGACGATGGGATAGGAAAGGCCTAGGAGTTGGAAGGAAGCGGCCGTAGCCTTAATTAAGGTACAGCCCCAGCATTTGCCTGGTGTGAAAATAGGAAACCACGGAAAACCATCTTCAGGGCTGCCGGTAGTGGGATTCGAACCTACTATCTCCCGGATGGAAGCTCACAGCCGCGCGCCTCTACACGCACGGCCAACTCGCCCGGTGTAGGGACGTTTTATAGCTTCGAGCGCTTTATTCATCAAACTGACTTGGGGCATGACCAAGGTATGAATGTGTGAGTAAACGGGCATTTATTGTTGCCCAGTATTTAGGTTATAAATATGCATTCGAATTAGTAATTTTGGATGGGGACCTGATTAGCTCTGTGGCTTAGCTACTGTCTTCTCACCCAGAAAATAGAGGTTCGAATCCCGGTCAATCCTGGATTGAGATTTTCAACCCCACTCTCCAGTGACGCCAGAAAAAGGTGGGATAAGCCGAAGGAATGCCGTAATCAGAATGCGTATTCTCCCCTGATGGTACTGTTGTAAGTGCCTGGCTGCAAGGCAAAATGGTTAGCATGCTGGCCTTTGGTTCAAGGTCCCGAGTTCAGGATTCACGGTCGGGTGGGGGATGTTAACCTTCCTTAGTTAATTCCTGTGGCTTGCGGGCTTGGATATTTATGACGCTTTTAGCATTAGAATCCATCATAGAAAGGGCCCCATTCTCACAGACACGCAGGTCGCCTATAGGGTGTAAAATCGAAAGATTTGCACTAGGCTTCTTCGGAAGCCACACGCCATTATGATTAGGCCTATTGTAGTAAGTGAGATTGAATCAAGTTGCAGCAGAGCTAATGCAGTTAACTCGCAGTTGCTATCAACAGTACTCAGTAAGAAAGAAGTCAGCTACGGGACCAATCTATTTTTACTCCGGTCTTTTTTCAGACCAACTTTTCTGTACGGGAGTGAAAGCTGGTTGGACTCAGGGTATCTTATTCATAAATTATGAGTAACATACATGAACTCAATGGACGAAGCGATACGCATAAACCGGCGTCCATGGTAGATTCATATGGACGAATGCAGGATGTTAGGTTACCTAGGAGAATAATGGATCGATCACGAAGGGAAGGAGAAGTAGAGGCAGACCATGACAACGATGATTACCGTACGTTTTTAATTATTAAAAATCTTCGCGACGGTTCTAAATATTAACATCGTAACATTTTCCCTGTACAAAGATCGTAACTACAGTTACATTTTAAACTGTGCTATCATTCTCCCAAGAGAGCTTACATGGCTTAGGCGGCAGCGCGCCGGCCTCTCACCACTGGGTTCCATGGTTAAAATCCCGATGGGATTTGTACTGGAGAAAGCGGAGGCACACACGTTTTTCTCCGGTTTTACCTGTCATCTATCAACACTCTAGCACACTCTTCAATATTATTTCATTTCATCTGTCAGTCATTAACCATTGACCCATAGGAGTGCGACAGGCTTTGGCAGCCGGTACAAATCCTATCCTCACTGCTAGATGCGGGCTTCATTCATTTCATCCCTGACCCGAACAAATGACTGGAAACAGGCTGAGGATAATTTCATTCTCCCAGGAGTCGAAGTTAAGATGTTTTTTTGCTGATAATTTCGAGGCGCTGGAGATGTGATTTTTATACAGGGGAAATATATTGAATAACGGCTTGGACCATTATCGTAACTCATTTTGTCTATCTTTGGACTTACTATGTTAATATATGGTACTGTCGTAAGTTTTTTTGCATTTTGTTTCTCATACACTTGAGGAAAAGAACTGAAGATACCATTGAATCACTATTAACCAAATGGTGGTCAATATTTAAACATGAAATGAAAAGTGAAAATGAAATGTCGTATGGCTTTTAGTGCCGGGATATCCCAGGACGGGTTCGGCTCGCCAGGTGCAGGTCTTTCTATTTGACACCTGTAGGCGACCTGCACGACGTGATAAGGATGAGATGATGATGAAGACAGCACATACACCCAGCCCCCGTGCCACTGGAATTAACCAATTAAGGTTAAAATCCCCGACCCGGCCGGGAATCGAACCCGGGACCCTCTGAACCGAAGGCCAGTACGCTGACCGTTCAGCCAACGAGTCGCACAAATGAAAAGTCTGGTATTAGATATTCGACTTCCACGTTGTTGAACTCCATCAGTTTCTGACATACCGTGCGGTCAGAGGTGAAGTTAATTATTGTAGAACTGTGTTAATATATTGAATGTTAGCAATCACTATCTACGACGCCCAGCGTCGGTCTGTTGAATCCAGGTCCTTTAATGCCACCGTCATATCTAACGATCAGTCGTGGCTCGTGACACGAGAATAGATGCTTCGATACACAAGTTCAATGCGATTATTAGGTACGGCTGGTTAACTGAACCACACTGATAATAGAGGGCAACATGATACTGTATTACCACTGACGTTATCATTTGTCGAAATTTACGATTTTTGTATCAAAATTCTGTTGTCCTGGAGCTAAGCTAATTATAGACAGTACTCTGAAACCATAGTTATTTACAATAGCATTAACACACCCAATAATTTTTTTTTTCAAATTTGTTTTACATCGCACCGACATAGATAGGTCTTATGGCGACATGGGGTAGGAAATGTCTGCCTACAGTGGGATTCGAACCCACTCCCCGAATGCAAGGTGATAGCTACGTGGCCAAAACCAAGATATCTTATTTACAGATAATTTTAAAATCACTTTGTTTTCATTTTGCTATTGGATCAATATCTTCCTCAGACTTCTCAACATTTTGTGCTATTTCTCGGTATTCCATTCTCCCTTACGTGAGTAATCAGATCATTTGAATAATATGAAATACATTTTGTAGTGATAGGTAATACCAAGTAAAATAAGTAATCTGCCTTCTATATAATAAAATCCGAACTATTTTTAAAGATATTCGTATATATACCCTTCAGAAGGATCGACAATGTGAACGTAAGCGTTACACTGCCCTCATCATAGAAAATTAGATTATAGTGAATATGGAATTGTGGCAGTCTGAACAGTGCAAAATTCCGAAGAATGTTTATCACATTGACTGTCTATGGATGAGAGCGATGAATAACATCTATGGTATCTCCTGCCTGTCGTAAGAGGCAACAAAAAGTGGAACTAAGGGGTCTCAACTTGGGAGAGTGGGTTGGCGAGCACGGTTCTCCTAGGCGAGTATGGCATTGCTTCAGTTTACTTGTGTCAGACCTTTAGCTTTCATATTTCATATCTGTACTCCCTTGGGTATCTCTTGTTCTTTTCTGATCCCGACGGTATTAGGTTTGCGAAGCCTAGGGAGACTTCAATTTTCACGCCCTTCATCGCCCTTCCCTTTATTTGGCCGATACCTTCATTCTTCGGAGTGTCGGGCCTCGTCACCTTGTTGTACGCCCTTGTACTTCAGCTGTACTTGTCATTGCAGACACGACATGCAACTCTCTATTGACGCTAGCCGACAACTGCTGACTTTTTCATTCAATGGTCACTGTCCACTGATTTTGTGATGAATGAATCTACATTGTAAGCATGTTTCCGTGTGGCTCAGAGCGTCCAAAGTCAATGGTGTTCCTTGTATGAAAAGTTACAGGACTGTGAGTGACTGCTCAAGGTGAAGGACATCAGCAAAGTTGTGAGATGGGCAGCAGAGAATGGTATGATGGTAAACGAGGTGAAAGGTCAGCAGGAAATTCCTCTCACTTTTAAGTACTGAGTTGAAGGAGAAATACAAATAAATTCGTGTGCTTATTCCTAGCCTGGTGCAGCTCTTGTAAGGCAGACCCTCCGGCGAGATGGGCGGCATATGACTTGGGTATGTAAATGAGTGGAGCATAGCCTTCTGTGTGATGATTGATTTGCAGGGATACTGCGGACACTGCAAGCTTCCAGTCCCCGAGTCAAGCGAATTGACCATTAACAATGTTAATGAGCCAACCCGACCGTGAATCGAACCCGGGACACTCTAAAGGCGACTACGCTAACCATTCAACCAAGGAGCCGAACTGTTGAAGGGGTGAAAGTACATCTCGAGAATTACTCTAAGAACCTTGATGTTAATACTTAGGCAAGTCAATAAGTATCTGAAATTTTGCTCTAAGTGTCTTTAGGTGGGCTCTATGGCGTTGTGTGCTCACCAGCCGCTAGATGGCACCGTTGTCTACGTCTATGGTAGGTTTCAGCGTTATCAGATCAGTACAGGTTGCGCTGCTGCGCCTCTCTCTGTTTGCACGAAGGACGAATAACGTTTCGTAATTCGTTTTTTTTTTTTTTTTTTTTTTTTTTTTTTTTTTTTTTTTTTTTTTTGTGGTCTGAGGGTGTACCAGGAGCGGAAATTCATAGAAAACTTTCAGCACAATACGGGGACAATGTTTTGCCACAACGAAGTGTTAACCAGTGGACTGAACAATTCAAAAGGGTTGCACGAGAGTGATGAGGAATTCTCCAGGCGTCCATCTGCAGTCGTAACTGCGGTCAATATTGAACAAGTGCGTTATATGATCCTGAATAACAGACTAGTGGCAAACAATATGCTCATTAGCTATGGTTCTGCATATAAAATCAACAGGTGAAGGAAGCGGTGCATACGTGGCTTGCTGGGCAACCAAAACTCTTTTTTGCGAAGGGTATCAGAATGCTTGTGAAACGGTGGACCGTGTGCACTGAAAAGCAGGGTTACTGTGCTGAAAAATTATATCAATAAAAATTGTGTACGCCTTTTGTAATAAATTATAAAAATTGATTGCAGATACTTCTTGACTTGCCCTTGTACATATAAGGACAAATCTTCATCGGGGTAATCGCATTAACAAGGCTGTAAATACGGTCTTCATGGTAGCAATGACAGGCCTATAAACGAGAAGGCGTTTAAGTCACAGGTATTAGGGCATGATTCCAGTAATGGGGCCCTCACTAGGATTACTTGATTCGAAAACTAGAAAAGATCCAATGAAAAGCAGCGCGATTTGTTGTAGGTTATTTCAGATGAATGAGTCATGTAGTGTTACAAAATGTTGTAAGTTTTGGGCTGGAAAGACTTGGGAATAAGAAGACGAGCTGCTCAGCGAAGTGGTATGTACAGTGAGGACATGGCGTGGATTGCGAGTAATATTGAATTGAATTCTTAAAATTAGGACTGATATGGAATTCAATACGACAGATTCGGGCAAATACTCGTTTATAGAAAGAGGAATTGGGGATTGGAATAACCTTCTCTCTCAGAGTTCTTTCATTCTCTTACGATCTTTACCTCTCCATCTCCCACCTCAATCAGTATCGCTCTTCTTCCTGGCCTTTCCTTGGAAACTTCTACTGTAGAGGTTTGTAATTTATTCCTGAATGGTGGACGTTCTTTGATGTAGCCTTGGGTAATTTGGAGTTCTTCTATGTCCTTTCTTGGTTTCTATGGTCCACATAGATCATATTAAGTTTTCTAAGGCACCTAGATGAAAGGTGGGTCTACATTATATTAAAATATATTTTTAAAATTATACTTTCTCTCCGTTTCTTATTGAAGAACATTTTATATTCTTTATCAACTCGCTTTCATTGTTCACTAATAGCACCCGTTTGATGTCTAATTCAAGAATTAATGGTGACCCTCGTCTCGTCCGCACTCATACCTGCTGAACTAATCGTTAACCGATGGTCTTAGATGGATAATACCACCGCATTTCAGTTCATAAATGTTCGTGGTAACAAGTTCTGTTTCATATGACGTGTGTTAAAATTATAGTACTAGAGTGGCGAAATAAGTTTCATTATCTGAACTTGAAATTTGCTTCCACCTCTGAAACCCCTGAGCAATGGTATAAATGGAAATCAGAACTTAATGGAGTGAGCTAGGAAAGTCATGAACGAATTTCTGTATTGCATAGATATAACGCTCATAGTCACATTCTAAAATCACGTGAGGAATAGTGAGCAGTTTTTTCGTTTGTTTTGTGTATTTAGTTTGAAACGTGGAGTAGCAAGTATGATTCCCCCAGCTGAATGTGGCATTACTTCCACTTTCCCAATCTAGTCTTCCTTTATCGATTCTTATTCTCTTTCAGGTCTGACAGTGTTACCTGTGCGGAACCTAGAGAGTCCTTCAATTCTACGCCTTTCATGGCCCTTCTGTTTCTTTGCCGATAACTTCTCGAAGAGCCTGCCTGGCCTCCTCCTTCTTTTCGTACAATTAAAGTTAAGGTCATGATATCGGAGTATACCGAAAACCTCTTCAGTCCTGATATACTGTATAGTTGGCACATAATACTGTGACAATGAAACCTGTGAATGAGGGAAGTCGGTGAAAGTCTTCATTGCCGGCGAGAGGCAACAGTGATGACGAAGCGGCGACAATATGTGCGATCCAGCAGTGAGCAAAATAATAACACCGTTGAATTGTTGAGGCTCACTATAAGCACATTAGAAGAAGATGAAAGCTGATTAAGATTGGAAAAGGTGATGCAGAAATTAAAACTACCAGAATCATTCCCGGGACAGTATACAGAAAGCAGCTGCAGCAGCATGGAGTCAGTCTTGAGTGGATCAGTCTTCAGTCAGCCACGTCTGAGTAGGTGACGAGTAATCTGAAAGTAGGAAGACGACCAAATGCGATGAGATGTGCAGTGAACGAGGCTGTGTTGGAGAGCGATGCGCCATAGAGCTGTGTGTTCGATTTCATCCGTGATCAAGCTGTATCGATTGGAAAACTTAAACACGAGTGAACTTGTCAATAACTGTAAATACTAGTTGAATAAATATAGTCCATGGTACGACCCTGATACCCCCTCCCCCACTAATATATTAGACTTCACGCGGAGGTTTAGATATATAGCGACACATGCTGTTCAGATGTAATTAGGGCTCTATAAGATGGGTATGCTTGGTCGCCATTTTGGTTCAAAAATGCGCAATGGGCCATGTGATCAAACGCTAGTTTCTCCTACGAGCGCTCGCTTCGTCACATTGAACGTATTGCTTTAATCACCGCGTGCAGGGACAGAAGAGTGCTATATTTGTGTGGATATTTATTACATAATGGTGGGTTTTGTTGTTGTTGTTGTAATGTCTCTACTGCGGGATACAGGTTGTTAATATTCCCTTCTGGTCTGCATTATTCCTCCACTGCCTTTGTTACACCTTCTACTTCAACTGCTGACTTAAACCTGCACCCAGCTCCCACGGACATTATTAGGCCTACACCCCTTTAATTCAGTCACATTGATCATTCAATATTCAGTTCTGCCTCCAAAGTCCGACAACAGGAGTTCAACATCCAAACACCACAATTACAATATTTGTCAAAACTAACTTCATATGAAAAATAATTTGTTTAACGTTGGTGGTAGTACAAGAAATGCATTATTGAAAACCAAGATCTCTGGTAGTCTTACATGCAGACAGGTTTTCAACTATGATCTGACTCAGGCTCTGAAACATTCGTATTTTTTGAAATTTAAAGAAACCAAACTGTGAAGTTAAGAAATTAATTTGTAACTCTGAGGTCTTCTATAGGGATTATAAGCATTACATAATGCAAAATGGTGCAAATCTTGCTACGGGGAAAATTTTGAATGTACCAGTACATGTTCTCCAGCGTGCTGTAATTTAAAAGAACAAATTGTTAGACACCTCTTCAAAATTCGATCCTATGCTGACTTTAACAAGAATGTACGGAAGCGAGGTAAAATGTATGGGACTGCTTCGGAAAAGAAGATAAAAATGTAAACGAGGAATGGATGCTATTGTTTTTTAAATACTGTACTAAAAAGAGGCAGTAAATTTGTAAAATGTAACTAAAATATCATTTTTTTAAATTTGCTGTCTGAGCAAGCTAACCAATGGTATTTGTAAAGTATAACTAAAATATAATTTTTTAATTTGTTGTCTGAGCAAGCTAACCAATGGTATTTGTAAATTATAACTAAAATATAATTTTTTTTAATTTGTTGTCTGAGCAAGCTAACCAATGGTGCAACCCTTTGAAGTTTAATAAGGTGATTCTTATTGAGGAATAATACTACTTATCCTCAAACCATGGAATCTCTGTGAAAAAAATAGTAGCCTACTGTTAACTTTACCAAAGTCAAAAATGTTCAATATTTGGGTCACTCCCCTTACAAGTCACTGGTAACTGATTATCAGTGTAATATTTCAGGTTGGGAGAGAATATTCAGCTACAGAAGTAGTTACTCTATTCCTATTTTCTTCCCGAATGTAGTTTATAATAACATAACATTTGTTTCATGAAAAAATGAAATGAAATGGAGTATGGCTTTTAGTGCCGGGAGTGTCCGAGGAGAAGTTCGGTTCGCCAGATGCAGGTCTTTTTGATTTGACTCCCGTAGGCGACCTGCGCGTCGTGATGAGGATGAAATGATGATGAACACGACACATACACCCAGCCCCGTGCCAGCGAAATTAACCAATTATGGTTAAAATTCCCGACCCTGCGGGGAATCGAACCGGAGACCCCTGTGACTAAAGGCCAGCACGTTAGCCATTTAGCCATGAAGCCGGACTGTTTTATGAATGTTCGGTTGAATAAACTAAAATCTCCTGTTCATTACAACTGCATAAGCAGATGAGATTTATAACACTCACAAAAAATTAAGTTTATTTAGCACATAGAATCTCTTTTTTTTTAAATACTGCTAAATAAGAAAAGGGACTATATTTTAGAAGAAAGAAATAAACTAAAAAATCCCAGAAATTTGGGTATGTTCGTCTTCGTACATCACATTTCAGCGTTATATTTATTCGAAGAATATTATTATTATTATTATTATTATTATTATTATTATTATTATTATTATTATTTCGCTGATTTCGCTGAATCAATTTTACGCAAGTATGAAATACCGTCTGAGATCATATGGTATCAAAATATTTCAACACAATTTATATATCTTCGACACTGACAGATTACCACGTCAAATACCACGATTTAAGAATGACAGTAGCCTATACCAACACCACGGTGTCCCTAATTTCATTTGACGGTATTGCGGCTCATAGCTTACGAACAACCTCTTCTACTTATCAATAATAATATTATTATAATAAAACCGATTTATTAGTAAGCTATTTTTTAATATTTGTCCAATGAGAGTGCATGCCTAGTTTGTTTGTTTATTAAAAGGCAAATTATCAACGACTTTGCTTTTACAATCACCGTCTCGAGTGAAAATTACACAATAATGTACGAAATATACTAATATTTATGTTGAGTAACCGTTCGAGTAATGCTGAGAATGAGTATATTTACAGTATGTTAGTTTAGCATTATTTTCTAGCGTGGAGGACAGTAAAAGGGAGGGATAGACTATACAAGGCTGGGGCGGTCAACTGCCTTACCAACGCAGTGCAGGAATGAACCATAATGGCAGGCGAACACACCTAGTCTTTAGAGAGCCCCAGATGTAATGGCTTCGTCATCACTTGATTTTATCTTGATGCAGTATAATCTATACAAGTGATTTTGAAGCTTTCGACATTGAAGGATTTTTCAACAAGAAATTAAGATGACTGATGTTACTTCTCGTAAACTCCACCTTAGCAGCCTTTACGGTACGTTGAAAGAAATTCGTAGCGTTTTTGAAAGCAATCGAGAAGATTTTTATAATGAAAACGACTATTAATAATAATAATAATAATAATAATAATAATAATAATAATAATAATACCGGGCGAGTTGGCCGTGCGCGTAGAGGCGCGCGGCTGTGAAGCTTGCATCCGGGAGATAGTAGGTTCGAATCCCACTATCGGCGGCCCTGAAAATGGTTTTCCGTGGTTTCCCATTTTCACACCAGGCAAATGCTGGGGCTGTACCTTAATTAAGGCCACGGCCGCTTCCTTCCAACTCCTAGGCCTTTCCTATCCCATCGTCGCCATAAGACCTATCTGTGTCGGTGCGACGTAAAGCCCATAGCAAAAAAAAAGTAATAATAATATAGTCAACAGGAGCTCAGAGAAAGCAACATGATGTACAATACTTCATTACTTCATAGATGATGAAAATTCTCCATCGTTCTTGATGATATAAACTGGCTGTACATGCACCAAAATTATTGTGTGTCCTGTCCCCGGGGCCAAGTTCGAAGTAATGGTGCGTGAAGTTAATTCATGCAGCTCACTCCTCCATATAAAGTGGTCAGCCCTCGCCATACAAATCGCTAGAGAAATTTGAGAAGACTAGTGGATAAATATGTTTACTGGCTACTCTCCATAACAGGCCACATCCACCGGATGGCCACCCATGAAGTACTTATTAGTTTCCACTTCATTATTTCCGAGAGGATTATTTACAGAGTACTCTGAAAGGAGCTTGGAAGGTGGTGGGGGTAGTGGTCCAATACAACGACCTTGAAAGCTTATCCTAAATAAGATGACAAGGTAACTCAAGCCGTGGCTGGTGTTCTTTGAAATACAATAAAGTACTGTATTTGTTTCCTTTATTCGGCCACGTTTTGTAAACATCTTTTCATAACTAATTCATTGCAAATAATATCGAAGTGCTTCACAGAAGGAAACGCATATTCATTATAGTGAAGAGTACGTTTTGCGAACTCCAGTGGACCCCAAATTTTTATTTATTTACATATTTTTAAAAGACACTCCAGCAACACGCGGTCTCATCTGGACCAAATTATTCCAAAAGTGTCTCGAAACAGCTGAAGACTATCACACATGAAAATTCTAAATAAAGTTACAGGAGAAAATTATGACCAAAATTCGTAACGAGGAATAGCAATGGAGAATAAGTCTTTGAAAGTTTAAACAAGAATTTTAACCCGAAGAGTTGAGAGAGAAACTGGAACCCCAATGCATGAGGAACAGTTTTGATTTCGGAAGGATAGAGGTGCCCTACATGCAATTTCAAATTTACTGAACGACGTACATGAGGCACTAAGAATATAAAAATGACTATATCAAGGCTTTTGACCTCATCAACAGGGACAAACCAATAAAGAAGTTCAAACATATGACAAGAAAAATAATTCTCTGACCATCTCAATAAACAATCTGTTAGCATATAACAAAATATAAATTGTTGAAGGTGTAACAGCCTTCACCGCAATCATAAAGGCTAAGGGAGTGCTCCAGGGCGACGCAGTAAGCCCATTGCTATTTAACAAAGCCTCAGCGGATGTAACGAAGATAACAGAAAAATCTCCAGTCGTACTATATGCCCATACTGAAATGGCAACGAGCAAGCTATAGAAGTGGACAGATACAAACGAACTTCACCTAAACAGAGACTAAACCATAACAAGAAGTTTTGGAAAGAAGGGAGAATTGCAGCTCAGGACAAAATTACATATTCAGGACAGATCATTGTAACTGTTGACAATGTTCGGCATCTCGGCATAACTCTTCGATCTACTTGGACATCACAGAGATTACACATGAGATAATAGACAGCAGCAGCCATACGATGGATCTATGATAATTAAGAACCCCACCAGTATTAAACAGCAATGATTCTATTTCACGCCAAAATCATTCCGACATTCACCCAAGGCATGGAAATTATCTGGGGACACCTTACACTGAACGACTCAGAAGCCTTGGAAAAAATAAAAGCTAGATTCCTGAAAAGAATACTGGCCATTAGAAAAAACAGCTCCGTCAAGGATAGTATATATGCTTGCTAAAATATTTTTCCTCATGGAAGACTTTGAGGCACAATCTTCAGCTACCACCTACGCCATTAGTAAAAGAATTGCTCAGAATAAAACATGAAAAAATGGTGAAATATGGCCAGAGTTCTTCTCAACAGAGGCTATGCTGAACCGAAGATGAACGAACCCAAATTAGGAACTGCGGAGTGCCATAACATGTCTATCCATCCATGGTTTTATTATAATATACTGTGAACGAAATAACATTACCACGAACGAATTGACGAAAGCATATGTAAATTGTACAACAAAGTGAGTGAACAGCATAATTTTAGCATATGCACCAAAACTTTTAAGTGAATATAGCAAAGAGTGGTAAGTTGTTACATCAACCATATGCACATTTGTATGCATTCTTCTTAATCATATACTTCTTCTTTAGGCGTATATGTCTGTCTGGGAACTCCAAATTTTTTATCAAATTAGGCTATTAAAGTCATTTTAAAAAATGTTTGCATACGTATTTTTACGCATCTTACAACAAACATAAGTTATATTAAGATAATTAGATACGTTTACAAAACAAACCTCACATCCACGCCAAATGTTGTTTACCTAAATACATTGTAGAGAGAATTATGAAAAATATTGATATAATTCTAAGGTCAAATAATTCACAGTGTAGAAATAGATGCATATTTCACCATTCAGGATGTGATCCCACCAGGTATTACCTCATGCGATGTGGCATTCGGTAAGGTCAGCTACATCCTTCCTGAATCAAATTTCCTATATTCCTCAAAAGGAAGGCATACAATGTATGCATTCTCCCAGTTGCAACCTATGGGCTTAAGATTGCGACTTTAACGGCCAAAAGCTCAAATCAATTCCGAATTTGCCACATATCAATGGAGCGGGTGATTCTGGGAGTCAGCTTGAGGGACCGAATACCTAACCAGGTGATTCGCAGGAGAACAGGAGTCAAATAAGTGATGGAACGAGTGACACGACTCAAGTGGGAATGAGCTGGCCGTGTTGCAAGAGGTGACAATAAAAGGACCAACTCTGTTGTACAGTGGGGACCCCGCGGAGAATTAGTCGAAACCAAGCAAAGAGGCAAGCCGCTATCCTGCATCACGCGGGGAGTAAGTGGATTCAAACTGCCCAAAGCAGAATGGCGTGGAAACAATTGGGATGGATGTTGAAATAGTAGAGAAGAAAATGTTCGAGAGATCGTTTTTATTGTATAAGAACATACTTTAACTTCGTGGACGAAACTTATCTTCTTAATGAATGACAAAATGTATTGTGGTACATTGTATTCTATAGTTTGATTAACTTCAGAAAAAAAAAAAAAAGAACTGGGCTCTGTCGGGGTTAGAGCTGCGAGTTTTGTCGTAATGCATGCACCTCGTGATAGGTATTGTCGAAATTTAAGTACCCAGTTTGGTTGCGAAGTTTTATTAAGTGTGAGGATGGAACAGTGCTTGTGTTGGCTCGTCACCAAGTGTAGTAGATCATTTAAATAAAGCCCGTAGACGAAATAACCTCTACATTTTGAAATTCTTCCTTGAAGTTTTCTATTTTTTTTTGTTGTTATGTTTATTATTACAATAATATTATTTGCTATCATTTTTTTTAAGTGCTTGTACACGAGTTCTCTTCTGTTATATTCAAACGTAAGATGACGACCTATATTATTTTCCATTATATCACTCCGAATTCATAAATTATTTTTAAAACCTTATGTTTTGACAATTAAATATTGTTTTTAATAGATGAACTCATCTGTACACTTGTTTCAAGTATTGTATACTATGAAATAACCTCCAAAATAATTTTTCTTTCTCCTGAAAAATTATTGATAGGTTGGTTACGTTCTTATTCCAGGAGGTCTTCAATTATAAACAAATTTGCGCATCTTCATGCGTTGCATGAGTTCCAAACCATTTTTCTCCACTGGCACAAAAGCTGTGCTCGGCGAGGGCTCTAGTAGCGCGACATTCACCCCTCGAGTGAGGTAGTTTCCCATTGCTTTCCTCACAGAGCTAGAAGTTGATTTAACATATCAGTCTGCCAAGCCCACTGAAATTTACCCACCAACCGATCCTATGAGCAACTTTTTCACGTCTTTAATAACAGGGACAGGTTGCATAAGGAATCGAATATTTAGCATCGGTCATATTTCTGTCTCTTCCACATTGTCAAAGCCAACGATAAGACTGGGGCAGGTCGATGAAAGTTTATAAAAACTGTTCTAGCCATTACAAGAAGACATAGTGCACTGTATACACGTGCCCTGCTAGCAAAGGCATAAATGGAGGATTTTAGAGATAAAATCTCACTTTTCTCTTCACAACTCAATTCTTAGAAATTTGCTTTACGCTATTGTAAGTAAAATATTACATCTCCTTAAATCAGTGGTAAAGTGTCCAACTCGTTGGCTGAACAGTCAGCGTACTGGCCTTCGATTCAGAGGGTCCCGGGTTCGATTCCCGGCCGGGTCGGGGATTTTAACCTTAATTGGTTAATTCCTACTGCTGGGTGTATGTGTTGTCTTCATCATCATTTCATCCTCATCACGACGCGCAGGTCGCCTACGAGAGTCAAATAGAAAGACCTGCACTTTGGCGAGCCGAACCCGTCCTGGGATATCCCCGCACTGAAAGCCATACGACATTTCATTTCATTAGTGGTAAAGTGTCTGAGTTACAGTCTCAAGTTTAGGGGGTTCACTCAGACGGGGTAGTCGTTTTGAAGAGCAATCAATAATCTTGGCATTCCATGTAATTTATTTTGGAATTTTGAAACTCTCTGGTGTAGCACTTACTGTCATTCCACCAAATTAATAAGTCGCCCGTAATATCTGTATAGCAGAATACCGCTTTCGTTTTTAAATATAAGTTCAATATATAGGATGCTCGAGATTGGTTGACTGGTTGCCTATTATTACATTGATTCAGAATGACTGCAACTGGATGAGGCAATGCCATATATTATTATTATTATTATTATTATTATTATTATTATTATTATTATTATTATTATTATTATTATTATTATTATTATTATATTATTATTATTATTATTATTGTATGCGATAAGCTACATGTATTTGAATACGAATTCATTATAACGAGGAATGTAACTCTTTCCAAGTTTCCTTCAGAAAATCGTTGACTTGTTTCTCTAAATGACCTACGAAATACATCTACCTATAGACGCTGCACTACCCGTCATTAAAGTCTGAGCAACATAAAACACATATCTTGATCCTTGTCACATCATTTTAATCTCACCGGAACTTCTGGGATGAGTGCTATGGAGATTTTAACGCAGGGAGGAGCAATAAAAAGTCTTTTGGAGTATGCTCTGACAGATGAGAGTCCTTCTTTGAGGGCGTGTAATTAATTAAGAACGCGCGAATGAACCAAGTAGAGCGCGTCCACTAGGGCAAGGCTACGTAGATACTGTCATTTTTACCAAGATACATCACCTCCACTCAGGGTTGCGACACACCTGCACGATACGCCTGCATAAGGGGCACACCATTACGCAAACGCCTCGAGCATTTCTACCGTATTTTTACAACTAACTCTTATTCGGTTTTATTATACACGCCAGTAGTGATGGGTTGTACAGGTTCGCGTGTTCGTTCCCGGCGATGTTAGTTGATTTTTGAAGGGTAGTCAAAATGTTGGTACTTCATTTCGTTGTTGTTTGCGTGCTTAAGTTATTTGCTGGTATACTCAATGTCACCTAACAAAATTAAACTAAGTCATAGGGACCACCATGTAGAATTCTGCTTCCCTTGCTTGACAGTAGTATAAATACTAATGTCGAAATTGGTAACCAGGCCACCTAGCGAAAAGATTTCAGAAGTTTTCGGCTAGCTGTGACCGCGGCCTTAATTAAAGTACAGCCTGATAATTGGAAACCACGGAAAACCATCCAAATTGCTGCCAAGTGGGATTAGAAGCACCATCTCCCGAATACACACTCACAGCTACACGATCCGAACCTCACGCCCAACTTGCTCGGTTAAGATTCGTTTAAGCCATTCGTTGCAGCGTTGGAGCAATTATGTACATGTTTCGTCCAGTGTACCATGATGGAAGGGATAGCCTTAATCTTCTTCTTCTTTATCTGTTTACCCTCCAGGGTCGGTTTTTCCCTCGGACTCAGCGAGGTATCCCACCTCTACCGCCTCAAGGGCAGTGTCCTGGAGCTTCAGACTCTGGGTCGGGGATACACCTGGGGAGGATGACCAGTATCTCGCCCAGGTGGCCTCACCTACTATGTTGAAGAGGGCCTTCCGGGGGGATGGGAAGATTGGAAGGGATACACAAGGAAGAGGGAAGGAAGCGGCCGTGACCTTAAGTTAGGTACTATCCCGGCATTTGCCTGGAGGAAATGTGGGAAACCATGGAGAAAACCACTTCCAGGGTGACTTAGGTGGGAATCGAACCCACCTCTACTCAGTTGATCTCCCGAGGCTGAGTGGACCCCGTTCTAGCCCTCGTACCAGTTTTCAAATTTCGTGTCAGAGCCAGGAATCGAACCCGGGCGTCCGGGGTTGGCAGCTAATCACACTAACCATAACAGAAGCGGATAGCCTCAATCTTACTGGGTAAGATAATAATAATAATAATAATAATAATAATAATAATAATAATAATAATAATAATAATGTTATTTTTTTACGTTCCACTAACTACTCTTGGTTTACGGAGACGCCGAGGTGCCGGAATTTAGTCCCGCAAGAGTTCTTTTACATGCCAGTAAATCTACCGACACGTGGCTGACGTATTTGAGCACCTTCAAATACCACCGGACTGAGCCAGAATCGAACCTGCCAAGTTGGGTTCAGAAGGTCAGCGCCTTAACCGTCTAAGCACTCAGCCCGGCACTGGATAAAATAAAACATTACTAAACTATACTCAATACAAGTATATCTAGGCAGACCTAATACCATTCAACTGCTTAATTTTATCTATTATGCTGTTTGACAAACACTTAGTTCTTCTACGACAGCTTTTGCCAACTAAAATTTATGCTACACACCATGAAACTTAAAAGACCAACCGTTCCGTGTCTCCACTAGCGGGGATAACTGGAACATACGGTATAAGCTCTAGTCATCTAAGTCCAAATTAGCGGATTGTATCCCAGCTCAGGCCAATGGCATTTGATGTTGCTCAAATAAGCCACCCTCGTAAAATAATTTCTGTGGATAAACATTCTGACACCTTGACGTCTTTCTGAAAACCGTGAATAATAATAATAATAATAATAATAATAATAATAATAATAATAATAATAATAATAATAATAATAATAATAATAATAATAATAATAATAATAATAATAATAATGTTGTATAGCTGTTGCTAACCTGGTGCAGCACTTGTAAGACAGACCTTCAGACGTGGGTGTGTGGCATCTGTCGTATATGGGAAACAGCATGGTACTGTAGTAGAGGAATATTGTTGTATGTGGTATATGAGTTGCAGGGTTGTTCTGAACAGTTTTGTCCGACCCCAGGGAATTGACAATATAAGATTAAATCCCCAACCTAGTCATATATCGTACCACAAAGCCACAAAGCTGACCATTCAGCCCAGGAGCCTAACATGAAGCCATCGGTATCCTTACTATTTATTTAGCATATCGTTTCGGCCACTTAGGACTACTGTTAATACTTGTCAGCCTTTCTGGATTTCCAGTAACTTACCTTCGTGGAGAACGCTATTCATGGCTCTTCGGATCACTTTGCCCCAGGTCTTCTAGCCAGTCTTTCCGGATAATCCTTTAACCAGTGTGTCCAGATAATGTACTTATTTATTTAACCAGTGTGTCCAGATAATGTACTTATTTATTTAACCAGTGTCCCAGAGGTATCGGTCAGATCCTCCTTCAATGCATTTCACAATGGAGTATTGCATTTTCAAGCGTTAAGCTGTCGAGAATGATGACTATTTATTAGATTTTTTTTTAATTCGTTGTGCCCAACTGTGGAGCGCGTTTGAACTTTTGCACAATGTTTCTTCTTCTTTTCTTCCCAATATCTCTTCATTTTTTCACTGTGTTCCTTTCTGCGTGTTTCTGTCCAGCCTGTATTTTTTCTTGTGGGTTTCTATGCAAATTTATATTTGTTTACTAAGCTTCTAAATTTCATTCTATCTTGAATGGTTTCGTCCTCAATACCCATTTCTTGCAGATCTTCATGAATTTCTGCTAACCAATTGTTGCGGATTTTCAGGGTTAGAGCTAGATTTAGAATTTTCTTTGTCAGCCTGTTGTTACACATTCTCTGTAGGTGTCCGTAGAATTTTAGTCGTCTCTTCCTGATGGTATCTGTGATTTTTTCTTGAATTGAAAAATTTCGTGCGGTTTCTTTTTCATCCAAATTCCATTTTCGAACATTGGTCCTAGGATTTTTCTGAGAATTTTCCTCTCTTGTTTCTCAATGCTTTTCATCTGTGATCTGCCGCCAATGATCAGTGTTTCAGATGCATAAAGTGCCTCTGGTTTGATGACTGTATTGTAGTGTCGTAATTTTGCATTTTTCTTTTATATACATCTTTTGTTGTATCTGTTCCATGTGATTTTGTAAGCCCTTTGCAGTTTAGCAGTTCTTTCTTTGTTAGCTTCCTGATTTAACCCTGCTGGCTGAATAATTTCACCTAGATACTTGAATTTGTCTACTTGGGAAATTATTCCACATTTGGTGATTAATGGTTGATTGTCGAATCTTGATTTAGGTCCTTCTATAAACTGCGTCTTTTCAAGTGAAATTTGAAGTCCGGTTTTTTGCGGCTATTTCATGCAATTTTTCTATGCTTCTTCTCTGTAGATTACTATTATTATTATTATTATTATTATTATTATTATTATTATTATTATTATTATTATTATATACCTGATCTGTGCCAGATTTACGACACGTGCCAACCTCAATAAGTTTAGGAGAAAAGGCCGCGAATTTTATTATTATTATTATTATTCATCCCTAGGACTCGAACAGGTGTCAGGCGTTAACTGTTCATCGGTGTCTTCATCAATATTGTAATAAGAAACCTCGTCTACAGCACGATAATTCCGAATTAGTTAGACTGTAATACCATATCGTCATTTTTAGTTGTTTCCATTTTAGGGATTTCCTCAACTAAGAACATTATCGATGCAATGTGATATATATTACTGTGCTTTATTGGCAGCCTGTAAATACAGGACTTTGGTTCCTTAATATACGAAAATACAGGGGTATCTTATGGGTCTGGTTGCTATTAGAGTAAATTATTTTAAGAAGCGCTAATCACACACACACACACACACACAATAATTAGACAAGTCTATTATCGTCCACAATGAAAATGTAATGAAAATTTCAGGCTTTGAGTCATAAAACCCCAGTGTAAAACTAGAAACACTGTCATTGCTGGAACGTAACTGGTTGTTATTTCATACCTGACAATGGGAGTACTGTACTATGAAGAAAGTTCATGGGCATGGTATATATACTGTCCATAAAATTCCCTTACTTCCATTAGCGTTCATTAAAAGAAATTAAGAATTATGATGGCCTGTGTAACTAGTACCTCTGCGAGCAAACATTCACAATAAAAACGGCTCTTAATTGCACTTCAGCGCATAACAACAACCAATAAACATACAATTTGCAGCCTCAAGTGGGAAATTTAGATCACAGGTGGCCTTGTGATATTTAAGACCGTTAATAACTGAAGACAGTATGTTCGTCATTGTTTTCAGCTTGAAGACATCGAAAAGAACATTACTTTCACTAGCGATAATTACCTGGCAATGTAAATCTGGTTGTATTAGTGCAGTCGTCCACCTTGGAGCCTGCAAGTTTCATCACAGACATTACTTACCAAGCTGTCCCCATAAAGTGTAACTGTCGCCCGTTTAGGCGTTCTCCCACCTACTTGGCTGGAATATCGCTCATCGCCTCACATACAACCTGCGGTACCTACATACCATGACCTATGTCAAGAGCGATGACGTACTGTACCCAACGAATGTTTTTAGACGGTATGAGGATGAAATTTTCGCCAAAATCAGAGAGTAAATATTCCCTAGACAGTCACAATTCTTCTACCATGTGCACTTTCTAAGTTGGGTACGCTTGAATTTTATCAAGTGAGAGTATCATGTGGAAGATCACGCTGGTAACGAATGCTAGAGGTTCTGTACCAGCTTGGGTTTTAGCCTCCATCCAGAAAGGACTGTGATCGAATCAACGGGACCTGATGCTGAAGAACCACATCATTCAGCAACCTTGCGTTTAAACAGCATATTGACTTTCTTCATAACAGCTGAATTTGACCTTACACTCTCTACTGAAGAACAAGAAAGTATGAAGTCGTGAATGCCACACTAGAAGAGTTGCACTAGATCTATATTAAGACTACAGAGGTGACAGCTTTCCTTCACAGAGGAGTAGTATAATTGGACAGTTCGGCGGCCGCCGCCGCCGCACGCCTCCTCCTCCGCCGCCTCCTCCTCCGCCGCCACCGCCCGCGGGAAATTTGAATTTTGGCGGGAAATTTGAATTTTGGCGCGAGATTTGAATTTGTAAACAAAGCCACGTGCTTTTTGACAGCTGTCATCGACAACAACGCATCGCTAACCTCACTGCTGCCATCTTGACGGGCCTAAACCTCACTAGTGCCAACTTAACCTAACTAGCGCGAGGTAAACAAAGCCACGTGTTTTTTGACAGCCACGTGCTTTTTGACAGACAACAACGCATCGCTAACCTCAGTACTGCCATCTTGACGGGCCTAAACCTCAGTAGTGCCAACTTAACCTAACTAGCGCGAGGTAAACAAAGCCACGTGCTTTTTGACAGCCACGTGCTTTTTGACAGATTTGTAAACAAAGCCACGTGCTTTTTGACAGCTGTCATCGACAACAACGCATCGCAAACCTCAGTACTACCATCTTGACGGGCCTAAACCTCAGTAGTGCCAACTTAACCTAACTAGCATGAGGTAAACAAAGCCACGTGTTTTTTGACAGCCACGTGCTTTTTGACAGATTTGTAAACAAAGCCACGTGCTTTTTGACAGACAACAACGCATCGCTAACCTCAGTACTGCCATCTTGACGGGCCTAAACCTCAGTAGTACCAACTTAACCTAACTAGCGCGAGATAAACAAAGCCACGTGCTTTTTGACAGCCACGTGCTTTTTTGACAGCTGTCATCCGCCATCTTTGAGCACCGTGCTGCCCTCTTTCGTCACCTGTCATCGGCAGTGCTGCCATCTTGACGGGCCTAAACCTTAGTGCTACCAACTTAACCTCACTAGCTCGAGATAAACAAATCCACGTGCTTTTTGACAGCCACGTGCTTTTTTGATAGCTGTCATCCGCCATCTTTAATCTATAGAGCACAGTGCTGCCCTCTTTAGCTACTTACCTTTGAAATGTGGTGGCGGATAATTTGAAAAATGCTTTTCGACAAGCAGCCATCTTTAATCCAGAGAGAACAGTGCTACCCTCTATGTGGTGGCGGCAAATTGAAAAATTCCACGTGCTCTTGTTTGAAAACAAACTCACGTGCTTTTTTGACAGCTGTCATCTGCCATCTTTGAGCACAGTGCTGCCCTCTTTAGTTTGAAATGTGGTAGCGGTAAATTCCACGTGCTCTTGTTTGGAAACAAAGCCATGTGCTTTTTTGACAGCTGTCATCCGCCATCTTTAATCAACAGAGCACCGTGCTGCTATCATGCGGGCAATTTCATCACCTATCACCCGCCATCTTTAATCTACAGAACACCGTGCTGCCCTCTTTATGGCTACTACCTTAAGCATGTAGTAGCGGGCAATTTGAAAAGTTCTGTTAGCTATCATCCACCATCTTTAATCAAGAGAGAACCGTGCTGCCATCTTTAGCTAGATACCTTTGAAATGTGGAGGCGGCAAATTGAAAAATTCCACGTGCTCTTGTTTGGAAACAAACTCACGTGCTTTTTTGACAGCTACCATCCGCCATCTTTAATCAACAGAGCATAGTGCTGCCCTCTTTAGTTTGAAATGTGGTGGCGGCAAATTCCACATGCTCTTGTTTGGTAAACATAGCCACGTGCTTTTTTGACAGTTATCATCCGCCATCTTTAATCCAGAGAGCACCGTGCTGCCCTCTTTATCGCAGTAGATGTAAATTCGTCACCTGTCATACGCAGTGCTGCTATCTTTAGCTAGATACCTTTGAAATGTGGTGGTGGATAATTTAAAAAGAAAAATTCTACAGCAGTCCTCTCTCGACGCTAATTGCATAAGATGGCGGCTATACATGACTCCTTAAGGGTGCTTACGCAAGATAGCTGCTATACACAGGTTCTTATGAGACGCCCTTGGGATGCTTGCGCAAGATGGTGGTTATACAAGGCTCCTTATGAGACGCCCTAGTGATGCTTGCGCAAGATGGCGGTTGCTCTTATGAGGCGGCTTAAGGGTCCTTGCACAAGATGACTAGAGACGCCCTAAGGATGCTTGCGCAAAATGGCGGACGCAAGATGGCGGCTATACACGACTCCTTATGAGACGCCTTAAGGGTGCTTGCGCAAGATGGCTGCGGCTCTTAGCTTAGAGGCTAACGTGTCATGCTAGTTCGATTCATTAAATTTGGAGCTTAAACGCAAAATGTTAAATATCTCGAAAACGGTGCATCGTAGAGCAAAACGGACAAAATTTTTCCGCCCAATACCTCGGTTCGCAGTACGAGGAACATGATAGCATAAGTCTAATGATGAGATCGACGGTTCGGTTCCTACTTAGACCCTATGGCATTCACTCTGTTTTAGCTTGTATTGAAGCAAGTCTTCGTAACATGATCAGGTCTAGCTATGGTAGAGAGTATAACGTGCCGTGCAGGTTCGATTCATTAAATTTAGGGCTTAAATGCAAAATGTTAAATATCTCGAAAACGGATAAAATTTTTCTACCTGATACTTAGGTTTGCAGTATCAGGAGCATAAGAAAAACATAGTCTAATGATGAGATCGATGGTTCGATCCCTACTTAGGCCCTTTGGCATTGGCAGCTATCTAATTCTACAAGATGGCGGCTATACATAGCTTCTTATGAGACAGCTTAAGAGCGCTTGCACAAGATGGCTGCTGCTCTTATGAGACGCCCTAGGGGTGCTTGCGCAAGGTAGCAGTGACAAGACGGTGACTATACACAGCTGCTTATGATACGGCCTAGAGGTGCTCACACAAGATGGTGGCTGCTCTGATGAAGAAAGTTAGCTTTGCATCGTGCGGGTATCTTTACAGAGCACTAAACCTCATACCTTTGAAATGTGGTGGCAGGTAATTTGAAAAATTCGACGTGCTTTTTCATAAGCTGTTAAGGCCTCCTCTTATGTCAAGGCATAGCTCTATCGAACGAGTTTAAACCTGCATCGGGATAGCTAGAGTAAGCGCGTGCTGCAGTGATGACGTCATTATGCATGTTTAGACTTGCAAATCACAGAAGAAACGTAACAAGGCTGGAATCGAAAACTGCACTCTATGCTGTTAACTTTATCATGTGATCGAAACATTGATTGAAGTATTTAGAACACGCAATAAGTAGAACCAAACACTGTACTCGATACAACATGTGTTTAGAAAATGTCAGGGGATATCTTTGTTCTAAGAAGATTAGTTTACCGCACATTCCTTGGCTAAAGGGCTAATGGGCTAAAGGGCTAATGGGCTAAAGGGCTAATGGGCTAAAGGGCTAAAGGGCTAATGGGCTAAAGGGCTAAAGGGCTAAAGGTGCAACAACCTCATCGATCGCTATCAGCAAGAACGCTTGTACTTTGTTAAGTGTAGAAAATTAATCTTTATTGGTAAATGGTTTTATGTTCTGAACAAGGAATGGAACCTAGGGGTTACGTCTTACCTAATAAAATCCCCGAGGTGCGATGAGTTACGTTTTTCGAACTAGTGTTTGGAACACTGAACTTTTCAAGATGGCAAGAGTGAGGTTAGCAATGTTCTGTTGTTGGATTTTAAATTCCGCGCTACAACAATCATAAGGTGGTAGCCCTTGAGGTTTACCGCCGTAAAGATGGCAAGAGTGAGGTTAGCAATGTTCCGTTGTTGGATTTTAAATTCCGCGCTATAACATGCATAAGGTGGCAGCCTTAAGGTTTACCGCCGTCAAGATGGCAGCAGTGAGGTTAGCGACGCTCTATTGTCCTTCAAAGTGAGGTTAGGGTTCGTCAAGAAGACAGCTGTCAAAAAAGCACGTGGCTATGTTTACCAAACAAGAGCACGTGGCTGTGACGTCACGGTCACGTAATCAATCCTTAGCTCGACGTCGTTAAGAGCAGTATTAGGATTAGCTATTCTTAAAAGTCTTGGGAACAGAGCAGCAGTATGAATTGCCATGTTTCAAAGCGTGTACACATCACCTATCGATTTTACATGCATCGACCATCGTACTAAACTTCATCCGCTAGATCGTGCTGCTATCTTATTATAACCTATACCCATAAAATTAAAGTACAATGAATAGCCATGTTTCAAAGCGTGTACACATCACCTATCGAATTTGCATGCATCGACTCTCGTACTAAACTTCTTCCGCTAGATTGTGCTGCTATCTTAGCATAACCTATACGCGTGACCTTAAGGTACAAAGAATAGCCATGTTTCAAAGCGTGTACACATTACCTATCGACTTTGCATGCAACAAATATCGTACTAAACTTCTTCCGCTATGTTGTGCTGCTATCTTAGCATAACTTATACACATGAACTTAAAGTACAAAGAATAGCCATGTTTCAAAGCGGGTACACATTACTTATTGATTTTGCATGCGTCAAATATCGTACTAAATTTCTTCCGCTAGATTGTGCTGCTATCTTAGCATAACCTATACCCATGAACTTAAAGTACAATGAATAGTCATGTTTCAAAGCGTGTACACATCAACTATCGAATTTGCATGTATCGACTCTCGTACTAAACTTCTGCAGGTAGATTGTGCTGCTATCTCAGCATAACTAAGACGCATGAACTTAAAGAACAAAGAATAGCTATGTCTCAAAACGTGTACACATTACCTATCGATTTGGCAAGCATCGACTCTCGTACTAAACTTCTTCCGCTAGATTGTGCTGCTATCTTAGCGTAACCTATACGCATGACCTTAAGGTACAAAGAATAGCCATGTTTCAAAGCGTGTACACATTACCTATCGACTTTGCATGCAACAAATATTGTACTGAACTTCTTCCGCTAGATTGTGCTGGTATCTTAGCATAACTTATGCACATGAACTTAAAGTACAAAGAATAGCCATGTTTCAAAGCGTGTACACATTACTTATTGATTTTACATTCATCGAATCTCATACTGAACTTCTTCCGCTAGATTGTGCTGGTATCTTAGCATAACCTATACGCATGACCTTAAGGTACAAAGAATAGCCATGTTTCAAAGCGTGTACACATTACCTATCGATTTTGCATGCATTGACTCTCGTACTAAACTTCTGCAGGTAGATTGTGCTGCTATCTTAGCATAACCAATACGCATGACCTTAAAGTACAAAGAATAGCCATTTTTCAAAGTGTGTACACATCACCTATCGATTTTGCATGCAACAAATATTGTACTAAACTTCTTCCGCTAGGTCGTGCTGCTATCTTAGCATAACTTATACACATGAACTTAAAGTACAAAGAATAGCCATGTTTCAAAGCGTGTACACATTACTTATTGATTTTGCATGCATCAAATCTCGTACTAAATTTATTCCGCTAGATTGTGCTGCTATCTTAGCATAACCTATACCAATGAACTTAAAGTACAATGATTAGTCATGTTTCAAAGCGTGTACACATCAACTATCGAATTTGCATGTATCGACTCTCGTACTAAACTTCTGCAGGTAGATTGTGCTGCTATCTTAGCATAACTAAGACGCATGAACTTAAAGTACAAAGAATAGCTATGTCTCAAAGCATGTACACATTACCTATCGATTTTGCATGCAACAAATATTGTACTAAACTTCTTCCGCTAGATTGTGCTGGTATCTTAGCATAACCTATACGCATGGCCTTAAGGTACAAAGAATAGCCATGTTTCAAAGTGTGTACACATTACCTATCGATTTTGCATGCATTGACTCTCGTACTAAACTTCTTCCGCTAGATTGTGCTGGCATCTTAGCATAACTTATATACATGAACTTAAAAGTACAAATAATAGCCATGTTTCAAAGCATGTACACATTACCTATGGATTTTGCATGCATTGACTCTCGTACTAATCTCCTCCCGCTAGATTGTGCTGCTATCCTAGCATAACCTATACGCATGACCTTAAAGTAAAAAGAATAGCCATGTTTCAAAGTGTGTACACATCAACTATCGATTTTGCATGTCTCGTACTAAACTTCTTGCGCTAGATTGTGCTGCTATCTTAGCATAACCTGTACGCATGAACTTAAAGTACAAAGAATAGCCTTGTTTCAAAGCGTTTTCACATTACCTAATGATTTTGCACGAAACGACTATCATACTAAACTTTTCCTACTAGATTGTGCTAAAATCGTGTAAGTGCGCTGCTATCATAGCATAAGCTATCGATTTTACATGCATCAACTATCGTACTAGACTTCTTCCGCTAGAGCATGTAGCAATCGCTTTTGTGTATCCCTAACCCATGTGCATGAACTTAAAGCATAAAGATGAGCTATGTTCTAAAGGGTGTACACATCACCTATCGATAATGTATGTATCGAATATCGTACTAAACTTCTCCTGCTAGAACGTACGAGTATCGCTTGTGCGTGCACGAACTTAAAGCATAAAGAATAGCAATGTAAAAAATCTTGTAAACAAAGCAGCAGCATTACGTATAGTCAAGATTAAATGCGTGCACGCATCATGTATCCATGACGCACACAGTACTAAACTTATTCCATTAGAATGTACAAAGTTCGCATGTGTTTGTGCTGCTATCTTAGCATAGCCTATGTGAATGAACTTAAAGCATGAAGAATAGTGATGTATAAAAATCTTGTGAACATAGCAGAGTGTTAACTACGTAGGTGTAGACATTGAACTTTGCATGCTGAGGCAGCATACTACGTGACCGTGACGTCACAGCCACGTGCTCTTGTTTGGTAAACATAGCCACGTGCTTTTTTGACAGCTGTCTTCTTGACGAACCCTAACCTCACTTTGAAGGACAATAGAGCGTCGCTAACCTCACTGCTGCCATCTTGACGGCGGTAAACCTTAAGGCTGCCACCTTATGCATGTTATAGCGCGGAATTTAAAATCCAACAAGGGAACATTCCTAACCTCACTCTTGCCATCTTTACGGCGGTAAACCTCAAGGGCTACCACCTTATGCATGTTGTAGCGCGGAATTTAAAATCCCTTGCTGATAGCGATCGATGAGGTTGTTGCACCTTTAGCCCTTTAGCCCTTTAGCCCATTAGCCCTTTAGCCCTTTAGCCCATTAGCCCTTTAGCCCATTAGCCCTTTAGCCCATTAGCCCTTTAGCCAAGGAATGTGCGGTAAACTAATCTTCTTAGAACAAAGATATCCCCTGACATTTTCTAAACACATGTTGTATCGAGTACAGTGTTTGGTTCTACTTATTGCGTGTTCTAAATACTTCAATCAATGTTTCGATCACATGATAAAGTTAACAGCATAGAGTGCAGTTTTCGATTCCAGCCTTGTTACGTTTCTTCTGTGATTTGCAAGTCTAAACATGCATAATGACGTCATCACTGCAGCACGCGCTTACTCTAGCTATCCCGATGCAGGTTTAAACTCGTTCGATAGAGCTATGCCTTGACATAAGAGGAGGCCTTAACAGCTTATGAAAAAGCACGTCGAATTTTTCAAATTACCTGCCACCACATTTCAAAGGTATGAGGTTTAGTGCTCTGTAAAGATACCCGCACGATGCAAAGCTAACTTTCTTCATCAGAGCAGCCACCATCTTGTGTGAGCACCTCTAGGCCGTATCATAAGCAGCTGTGTATAGTCACCGTCTTGTCACTGCTACCTTGCGCAAGCACCCCTAGGGCGTCTCATAAGAGCAGCAGCCATCTTGTGCAAGCGCTCTTAAGCTGTCTCATAAGAAGCTATGTATAGCCGCCATCTTGTAGAATTAGATAGCTGCCAATGCCAAAGGGCCTAAGTAGGGATCGAACCATCGATCTCATCATTAGACTATGTTTTTCTTATGCTCCTGATACTGCAAACCTAAGTATCAGGTAGAAAAATTTTATCCGTTTTCGAGATATTTAACATTTTGCATTTAAGCCCTAAATTTAATGAATCGAACCTGCACGGCACGTTATACTCTCTACCATAGCTAGACCTGATCATGTTACGAAGACTTGCTTCAATACAAGCTAAAACAGAGTGAATGCCATAGGGCCTAAGTAGGAACCGAACCGTCGATCTCATCATTAGACTTATGCTATCATGTTCCTCGTACTGCGAACCGAGGTATTGGGCGGAAAAATTTTGTCCGTTTTGCTCTACGATGCACCGTTTTCGAGATATTTAACATTTTGCATTTAAGCCCCAAATTTAATGAATCGAACTAGCATGACACGTAGCCTCTAAGCTAAGAGCCGCAGCCATCTTGCGCAAGCACCCTTAAGGCGTCTCATAAGGAGTCGTGTATAGCCGCCATCTTGCGTCCGCCATTTTGCGCAAGCATCCTTAGGGCGTCTCTAGTCATCTTGTGCAAGGACCCTTAAGCCGCCTCATAAGAGCAACCGCCATCTTGCGCAAGCATCACTAGGGCGTCTCATAAGGAGCCTTGTATAACCACCATCTTGCGCAAGCATCCCAAGGGCGTCTCATAAGAACCTGTGTATAGCAGCCATCTTGCGTAAGCACCCTTAAGGAGTCATGTATAGCCGCCATCTTATGCAATTAGCGTCGAGAGAGGACTGCTGTAGAATTTTTCTTTTTAAATTATCCACCACCACATTTCAAAGGTATCTAGCTAAAGATAGCAGCACTGCGTATGACAGGTGACGAATTTACATCTACTGCGATAAAGAGGGCAGCACGGTGCTCTCTGGATTAAAGATGGCGGATGATAACTGTCAAAAAAGCACGTGGCTATGCTTACCAAACAAGAGCATGTGGAATTTGCCGCCACCACATTTCAAACTAAAGAGGGCAGCACTATGCTCTGTTGATTAAAGATGGCGGATGGTAGCTGTCAAGAAAGCACGTGAGTTTGTTTCCAAACAAGAGCACGTGGAATTTTTCAATTTGCCGCCTCCACATTTCAAAGGTATCTAGCTAAAGATGGCAGCACGGTTCTCTCTTGATTAAAGATGGTGGATGATAGCTAACAGAACTTTTCAAATTGCCCGCTACTACATGCTTAAGGTAGTAGCCATAAAGAGGGCAGCACGGTGTTCTGTAGATTAAAGATGGCGGGTGATAGGTGATGAAATTGCCCGCATGATAGCAGCACGGTGCTCTGTTGATTAAAGATGGCGGATGACAGCTGTCAAAAAAGCACATGGCTTTGTTTCCAAACAAGAGCACGTGGAATTTACCGCTACCACATTTCAAACTAAAGAGGGCAGCACTGTGCTCAAAGATGGCAGATGACAGCTGTCAAAAAAGCACGTGAGTTTGTTTTCAAACACGAGCACGTGGAATTTTTCAATTTGCCGCCACCACATAGAGGGTAGCACTGTTCTCTCTGGATTAAAGATGGCTGCTTGTCGAAAAGCATTTTTCAAATTATCCGCCACCACATTTCAAAGGTAAGTAGCTAAAGAGGGCAGCACTGTGCTCTATAGATTAAAGATGGCGGATGACAGCTATCAAAAAAGCACGTGGCTGTCAAAAAGCACGTGGATTTGTTTATCTCGAGCTAGTGAGGTTAAGTTGGTAGCACTAAGGTTTAGGCCCGTCAAGATGGCAGCACTGCCGATGACAGGTGACGAAAGAGGGCAGCACGGTGCTCAAAGATGGCGGATGACAGCTGTCAAAAAAGCACGTGGCTGTCAAAAAGCACGTGGCTTTGTTTATCTCGCGCTAGTTAGGTTAAGTTGGTACTACTGAGGTTTAGGCCCGTCAAGATGGCAGTACTGAGGTTAGCGATGCGTTGTTGTCTGTCAAAAAGCACGTGGCTTTGTTTACAAATCTGTCAAAAAGCACGTGGCTGTCAAAAAACACGTGGCTTTGTTTACCTCATGCTAGTTAGGTTAAGTTGGCACTACTGAGGTTTAGGCCCGTCAAGATGGTAGTACTGAGGTTTGCGATGCGTTGTTGTCGATGACAGCTGTCAAAAAGCACGTGGCTTTGTTTACAAATCTGTCAAAAAGCACGTGGCTGTCAAAAAGCACGTGGCTTTGTTTACCTCGCGCTAGTTAGGTTAAGTTGGCACTACTGAGGTTTAGGCCCGTCAAGATGGCAGTACTGAGGTTAGCGATGCGTTGTTGTCTGTCAAAAAGCACGTGGCTGTCAAAAAACACGTGGCTTTGTTTACCTCGCGCTAGTTAGGTTAAGTTGGCACTAGTGAGGTTTAGGCCCGTCAAGATGGCAGCAGTGAGGTTAGCGATGCGTTGTTGTCGATGACAGCTGTCAAAAAGCACGTGGCTTTGTTTACAAATTCAAATCTCGCGCCAAAATTCAAATTTCCCGCCAAAATTCAATTTTCCCGCGGGCGGCGGCGGCGGAGGAGGAGGAGGCGGCGGAGGAGGAGGCGTGCGGCGGCGGCGGCCGCCGAACTGTCCAATTATACTACTCAGAGGAGTTCATACTGTGCCAGGGAAATCATGACGTCGAGCTGAATTTCTTGATCCCAGAGTCTATAATTGGGATCCTACCTTTCACCGTTCCTGTCCCACCTCCCAGTCCAACGAGGGTTGCTTTACAACTCATGGCAAATGCATTGCAGCTTTCAAGAAAACAGCAGTAATATAAATTAATGATGCGCATTTGAAGGCCTTTGGAATGTAATTCTCTAAGTTAGGATAAAAATCGATGCAGATTCAGGAGCTAATGGCAAGGGTTAATAGAATTTTAAGTGAATATAAATAATTGTTGTATTACGAAAAAATTTAATGCAAATATTGCACATCTATAAAACCCGTTGTTAACTGTGGGACGGCCACTCTGCGACAGTTTAAGGGCTGTTATGCGAATATCTTTGAAGGCTTCAAAACGATTTTATAATTTAACTCTTTTCTTGACACTGGTAAGAATTTCTGCCACGTACGGATGCAGTTTTCACGTATTATCGCTGTTCAACTTTACTTACATCCATCTTGGTGGATGGCCGGTAGCTCACTAGCATTTTCGTGGCTATCATTGCACAAAATGTCGTCTCTGGCTGGTATTCAATAGAGTGTAACGAAGATCTTCGAACGTATGTGCTGGACATACCTTGTCCCCCCATGTGACACGGTTGGTATAAGTAATTAATTGATCTCCCTGACCCCACTTGATTCCCATACCTAATATTGAATATTATTGCAATTCACTTTGCAAGTACTTGACATTCTCCACAATCCAATATATAAATATTCAGTTCCTATTGCTTAATTCTTCTCTCCCTCTACTCATCTTGCCATCGCATTTTCTTCCTTTCCTCAACATTATTTCTTGTTCCTCATTCCTCCTACTTCTCATTTTCTGTATCGGGTTGCCTTTTGGAGTCCCCTTTCACTATTCCTTAAAACAAAATTTTCCGAGATAGTGGCTGTGTGTTTGGGTTTCGTAGCTGTCAGCTTGCATTTGGGAGATAGTGGGTTTGAATTCTACAGTCGTCAGCCCCGAAGATGGTTTTCCGTGATTTCCCGTTTTCACACCAGGCAAATTGTTCCGTAATTACGGCCACGGTCGTTTCAATCCAGCTTCTAGCCCTTTCCTATCCCATCGTCACCATAAGATGTGTCCGTATCGGTGCGACATAAAGCAAATAAAAAATAAAACACAATTTCATCAGTCAACAGTATTGAACCTTCATGAGCTCCTTCTGCCACCCTTCATGGTAAATTTGGCCATACATTTAACAGCTGCAAAAATGTTCAGTAATTTGTAGACTAGCTTGCAGCAATGATGTAGAGTAAGAAATAATTTTATTTAAATGTACGTAAATGAATGTATCGACTTGTTCATTGAAAATTGTACGCTATTTAACGACAATAACATTATTTTTAAGGACGTATTCATCTGGTTGAAATTACAGATGATCACATGGATGCAGAATACTACAACAAATGTACTGTATATATTAATCGCCTACAGCAGCTATTGACAAGGAATACAAAATGTAAACATCTAAAAGAAGCATTTTTGATTTGCGCTGCATTGAATGCTTTGACTTGAGGATGAATGTATGTGACCTCTCAATACCCTGAACCATCGCTTCATTACTGTGAGGATGGTGGCATGGTTGACTTGTTTGCTGATTCTGAGTCTGCTGCAGAAGTCAACAGAGAGAGACTCCGACTATGACTTTAAGGTGCCGGATGTGTAAAATAAAATGGCCAGGAAAATATTTATGAGATTAACGCGGAGTTGGCCCTTGTTAATAAATGGGAGACCCAGCTTAACACGGGGAAAATAGACGAATATTCGTTCGATTGTTCTATATGCTACAAAACGTTGTTGACAAATGGTGCACACATCCCAGTATTTGCATGCTTCCTAGCAATCAGAAGCAACTTCAGTAATGTCAAAATTCTGATTATAACATTTTAAAATTAAATGTTCAAAATTTCCCGCCTTTTTAACAATATATCACGGTTTCTTTCATAACTCTCTTACTGTTTCACGGATAATTACGATTTTTTTCAGGGTTTCCTCCCTATTGTTGTACTACAATCTGTACCTCATTCAGGTCAATAGAATTTATGTTTTATATAACATATTTATTTGCAAATATATTAATATTTTCAGGTGCTTGGAATAAAAACTCGTCAGAAATATCTAAAACACAGTTTATGTTAGTGATTCAGGTTCATTTTGTAGATGGAGGTTTGATGCACACTTTAAAAAAGGAAAAGTACGAAAATTTTAAAAACTTGGAATTTATAAGGGAAACAGTGATATATTGTTAAAAGGGCGGGTACAATGTTATAGTTAGAATTTTGACATTATTAATGTTGCTTCTGGTTGGCAGGAAGCATGCCAATACTGTGATATGTGCAGCAATTGTGAACAACAATTGTAGCATATTTAACAATCGAATAAATATTAACCTTTATTTCCTCCCCACTTTTAACAGGAGAACTGCCCATCACAGGAAATACTGGAAACTGTACTTTCGATACACCAAACAATTGCTGTCACATGTTCCGCATCTCCCGAGTTCACCGCTGTGTCATTACGTGTGCGTGAATCTTGTTCAGTGACCAGTTGAATGCAACACAAAATGGTGCTCACGGTAAAACAGCGCGTGTTCATTCTCGAGTATTATGCGAAGCACAAATCGTGGAAACCCTGTATGGAACTGTTTGTGGAAAAGTTTAAGACTGGAGGTGTTTTGGGAAAACCTCCAGCAAAGTCTCCAATGCAAAAATTAATGGCTTTGTAGCGTTTAAAAAGAAAATACTGTAGTTCGAACACCAGAAAACATTGCTCAAGTGAAGGAAAGCCTGGAACGAAGTCTGATGAAATCTCAACGCCGATTACTATGCAGTTGAGAATTAAGAAATCGTCGTGTCGAAATATTATCAAAAAGAACCTGCACCTCTATCCATACAAATTTACCGTTGTACACGGGTTAAATCGTCCAGACGAACGTTCGCGTGTTAAGTTCTACTGATGCTTTTTTTGTGAAGTGGAGTGAGGAGTCCATTTCCTCAGGTAAAGCCATTTCCAGCATCTTCTGTGATGTTCATTAACAAGGGACAATCTCGCGTCAGTCCTATTGTAAACATTTTCCGCACCAGTTATACTTTGCCCACTCTGTACATAAGGTGATATTTATTAACATAGTAGAGGGAACACAGATTTATGTCTCTCCTTGTCAGATTCTCCTGCTAGTGTTGCATAATTTTCGAATCTCTGGCTGTTGGATCGATTATATACCAGCCTTTTGTTTTTTCGTCGAAGGCAAGTACTTGCCAATAGTGAGATTTCATGAACTTTTTCGTGGACAACCATGTCGGAATCTGTCAAGCTATTAGCCAGGATGGAACGAATGTGTGATGTCTAACATTAATTAGAATATCCTTGTGTCTGATTAATAATTATTCCGAACCAAATGGTATTAGGTTTGAAGGTACTGGCGGTAGTGATTGCTTTTCAAGGAACAAAACAACATGAAAATTAGCCCCAACGCTACGGGAGACTTTCATGATACCTTCAGCTTACCGACAGACTCTTATTATCTGGAAGCTGGAAATTCTACGGGGTTTGATCAATGTAACGAAAGGCAGATAATCTCGTTGTTTTACCTTGTAGAGGAATTTCCACCAGATTTACTACGGTAGGTAATGGTTTACTTGCCTCCGCTAACTGAATGATTGACTCTAGCACTGTTCATAAAATTGTTTTGTATTCCGGTCTAAGTGAAATTACTGTAGATGGTAGCTCCAAATGGAGCCCCTCTTCAGATTTCCTAGTAAAGTCCGTGGAGTACAGGAGAGCAATTGTTATTTCGGGACTTAGCACGACGATAACAGTTCACATGGTATGCGTTGCTGATATCCTAAATACGATCTATGAAAAGATCCATTCCAGCCATAAACAATCACAATATAGAAACTATCACACAGGAACCAACTCCTATGAATGATACAGGGTACATGTACGTTATGCCCTGCCTGCCGTAAAAGGCGCTTAAAGGGGGGATTCTACAGAGGATCTCATCTTGGGATCGTGGGGTGGTGACTTTAATTGTGACAGTCTCCTCTCTCCGATTTCCCTTGATCAACTCTTTCCCCCACCTGAACCACACGGTATTTGGTTTACAAGGGCTAGGGAGTCTTTACTTTTAACTGTTTTAATGACACTTTTCTTGTCAACTGTTCCACCGTAAGACAATGGCAAACATCTGGGTATATAGATGCAATATATCATATACAGAGAGATTCAACGAACTATGAACCGTGTGGTGGTCGTTTCCGCCTTCGAGTATCGTATAGTGGCGCTAACACAAGAACATAACAGCTTCTTTACCTATTTCAAGAAGTTTTACTTACCAACTTTATGAAAAGAGGTTCTGGAACTGGTCACTGTCGTTGTCTACGCGTTTTTGGCACCTTGTTAAAAAAATATATCCATCTCTCGCTATAATTCACATTGACGGATATTGCATTTCAATTATTCCAGGATACGTGCGTTTGTCTTGTATACGGCATTATTTAATTAACTTTAGAGATCAACGTCGGGGGCCGAGTGGGCAACAGATCCCTAGTGTTACCTTTGGCATACGGCGACACTTTTTCAATTTATTTCATCGAAATATTCGATGTATGAGTTGCGGCAGAATTTTGTTGGAATAAATGCAAAATAACACTCCATGTCGGCTTGTTCTCTAAAATGAGGGGAAAAATTCAAAATTAACAAATGTGGTGGAATAGATTCTGCGCTCTTCAAAACTCGGGCTTTGAACCTGGAGTAGTCTTTTGTTTCCTCGTTCTTTCTTTTCTTAATTTCGATTTTGCTCTTGTCCGACCATACAGTCAACCTCAATTTGTATTTTTGTCATGTTGATGAAAATAACTTTTAAACTGATCACTACGATTGAGCAGGACAGGATGTAATGGAAGTAAACACAAACATGCAGTTCCTGAGTCAGAGGAACTGAGAAGATGCGTCTAAAATCCCCAGCACGGCTGGTCTGCTATGTAGAGGTGACGACTCAGTAAGGAAGCCGTATGAATCCGGAGTTCGACACTCTACGAATGACTGAGAGCTGGTATCTCGCGGCAGCCAATTTGGATCACTAGTTGTGTAAGAGTTGCGAGTGGGTTAGTGGGGGTACTTTAGAATGAATTGCTGATAAAAATCAAGGATAATTCTGTACAGTTTAATGCCGAATACTTTTACATCAGATGATGAATAGATTCTGATTTCAATGTCACATTTGGGCTCATTAATATTGGGTAAAAATACTTCATTTGGAGAGTACTGCGTGGACGTAAGTACTTGAGAAGTCATAGATAGACATACCGCCACTGAACTGTACATTCCTCGAACTGATTCATTCTGTATTTTAGTTTTTAATAAATCTGAGGTGTTGCTGACTCACCATAAATACCGTAGGGAGAGTGATATGTGGTCAGAGCGTAGGATAGTTGCGATTTGTCTGAGTACACTCTCGGCCTCCACGAGCAGACACGTGTGGGCTTGAATGGTAGGGCATGCTAGGGTCACTCTTAATGGAGCCAGCGTTTAAACGATCGGTCACTCTAATGTTTCCGGGTTCAATTCCCGGTCTGCCCTAGACTACTCAATTTATGCACCGGTTAATGCTAGTCCAATACTGAACACAAGGTAATATTCTCCAGAATAATGATATAACATTTGAAAGTCTTTATGGCTATTAAATATATCGTCGTTGCCGGGACAAAAGCTTCTACGTGATAATATTTTTGGAGATATACTAACCCGCAGTACATTAATTATGAAGAGCGAGGATGCCTTGACAATATTGCACCTTAGATGACAGAATCTTACCGGCCAAAGTTCTAAGCTGAAATATTTCACATAGGAGGTTTTGTCCCGGCAGCGAACATATGGTTTAACAAATATTGAAACAACACTTTCGTAATCTGTTATATTTGATGCCATTTCCTTTTCGTTTCGATTCAGTTAACTCACGACTGCTAGGTTCTTCAGTCTTTCGAAACTAATTAATGAATAAATACATTTATAAATTACCTGAAAAAGAAAACATAAGACACCAGAACTACACCTGAAATAGAAACAGTACAATGACATGTTTCGCCCCCGCAGAACTACACCTGAAATAGAAACAGTAGAATGGCATGTTTAGCCCCCGAGAGAACATCATCAGGTTCAATCAAATCACACTTGAAAATATTTAAATTCTCTTTGAAATTTGGAACATATATTAATGAGTTCCTCCAACTGTGCTTTCTATAGCATAGAATGTTTTCGCTGTAAATTTACTTTTCTTATTCCGTTTTATTAGCCTATGTTGTCTGCTATTACAAATTTTAGAATTCTGACACTCATGCAGGTAAACACGAGTCATAATTTATTAATAGGGAGATGGTCAGATTTATTGATACAGCCGTACGCGTTAACATTTGGACACTCTTCCCGTTATATATTGGTACAAATTCGTACGAAGTTAATCGGCCAGTTCAATGAATCCAGTCTTACATCTAAATATTCGGTGATACTACCAGTACAACGAGAGCGGAAACTCGTAAAGAATGAATTATTAAATATTCAGTGTATGTTTTTTTTTGCTAGTTGCTTTACGTCGCGCCGACACAGATAGGTCTTATGGCGACGATGGGACAGGGAAGGGCTAGGAGTGGGAAGGAAGCGGCCGTGGCCTTAATTAAGGTACAGCCCCAGCATTTGCCTGGTGTGAAAATGGGAAACCACGGAAAACCATTTTCAGGGCTGCCGACAGTGGGGTTCGAACCTACTATTTCCCTAATACTGGATACTGGCCGCACTTAAGCGACTGCAGCTATCGAGCTCGGTAAATATTCAGTGTTACCAACAGTGAGATATGAATTCAAACTCATTGGAAGGAGATTATCCTACTTTTGGATATATTATGTTTATTCTAAAATACTCGGTCATACTAACCGTAAAAGAGAATTGCAAATATTTTGTAAAGATGAACTACATTCGGCTGTTTCGCGGAATAATCAGTGTAGTGGCCTTCGGTTCGGAGGGCCCCGGTTCCAATTCCCGGCCAAATCGGTGATTTTAATCGTGTCTAGTTGACTCCGCTGACTGGGAGACTGCGTGTTTATGTTTGTCCCAACACTATCCTCATCATACGCACACAAGACACTATCCTACGAATCACCACAGAAAACATTCCTGCTTATATGGGTGGCGTCAAGAAGGGCATCCGGCCGAAAAACTATGCTACCGTTCACATCCGCAACTCCATCATAAAATGGAAAATGTGGTAGTAGATTAATAAGAAGAGGAATAAGATTGACAGAGCCTTATTCCTATATATTCGGTGTCATTACATATAAAATAGAAGTGGGAATTCTTGGATGGGGAATTGGTCAGCTTTATTTGTGATGAATCGTATAAATATTTGGGCACTCTTCCAGTAAACTGTCAGAGCAAATTTTAAATTTCTCTGTTTTATTTCATAATCGATACGGCCTAATACGAGAAGTAACTCACTAAATGGGACTCTGGAATGAATATTGGCCAGCTTTATTGATCGAGTCTCAAATGATACAGATTATTAAGTGTGGTCTAAAGCCATGTTAAGGGCTGCTCATAACTTAAATATACATTATCTGCACTCTAATTTATGAGGTTGCGTGCGGTGATCGTCGGTCCCTGGTGAGGGTTCCGGGCGGTGCATGCAGCCTTGAGCCTCCCATGTGGTCAGCGCGGACTTAATGAGGCGTCGACGCTGATTAAAGTAATCATAGGACGGGAAGCACACGCGAGGACCAGGTCACCTACACCGAATGTCGCACAGTAGAGCAATTAAATTTATTAACGACTCCATGTAAACAAGTGCATTCTGCTGAACATGATGTAACTGTATAGTCATCCATATGACGTACAGACAGCTGATGACCTTCGTTAGTGCATGTTATACTCCACTCATAGTCACCACTTAGCAGTTACTGTTGCTACGGCATCCTTTAGGTCCGGACTCAATTTTATCATCGGTTCCGTATACACAGCGTATTCAAGGAGGAATGATAAATATTTCAGCAGGCAGTAGTATGGACTATTTCGGGTACAAGAGGTCATATAAACATTCGTCCTATAAACAATGTGTGTATAATTATACTTGTGTTATTGCGAGCATAAGAATAACGTTTCAAAAACATTAAAGACACATAAGTAGCTTATTTCTTCATTTGTTGGTCCAAAAATCCTACATTATGTGCAAAAACTTTACGCGATGTGCAACAGTTCAACACAATTGACTTATTGATGCACTGATTGATGCACAAATCTAGATCCTACGAAACAGTTCACAATACATGTTCAAAAACCCCACTACCGTCCAGCTCCATGTCTAAATGGTTATCCTGCTGGTCCAGGAGGTTTCGGGTTCGATTACCGGCTGGGTCGGGGATTTTAAACTTCATTGGTTAATACCGATGGCTCGGGGGCTGGGTTTGGATGCCGCATTGAACATTGTAATTCATCACAGGTAGGAGGAGCCCATCCTCATAGACTTGTATGTCGCCTAAGTTATACTGAGTCAACACGAAAGACTTGTACTAGGTCTCTTCGGAAGCCACACGCCACTTATTCACCCCACCACCTATTTCAATGCACTTTTCAAGTCTTTTGGCATTCTTCGAATTCTTTTAAGAGGGCGAGCGACCAAATTATTCTCTTGTGTTTAATTTTTCTCTTTGTCCATCCGACCAAGATAGAAAACGAATTGTTTCAAATAACGTAGGATAGTACCGTTAAATGGGAGAAATCCGATCACAAATTGAGAATTTAAAAAACTCCGTTCGCTGCAGTTCGATCCCAATGTAAATATAACTTTTTACCATTCAACTTTAATGATGTTAGATTTACCGATTAACTCATATTTTGTTCATATTTTCACCTATTATTTACATTTAATTGTTGATCGATTTCACCTCACAATGCGGGGTGAATCCGATCACTATCATATTTTACATATAAGAACGGAATCAATCTACGAATGTGGGAATCCGATCACTATTTTTAGTTTTATGCCGGGTGTTTCTAAATTCCCATTACAGACTTTGAGGGCTTGCAGTAGGGACCAAGACGGTTAAGTTTATCATAGGAACTTGCGTCGGGAGATGTATCGTCTTCCCACTACCCGTGAACACGTCTCCCGTATCGTTTCACGAGAAATTTTGTTCACGGTGCGTAATGTTGGTTTTTAGGTCTCCCAAATTCTGAGGATGGGTTGTGTTCGCTGCTGACTTGAGATACCTACAAAAAAAGTCTGGGGAGAGAAATTTGGAGATCGAGTTGGCCACTGTGGCTTGGAAATATTGCGCCCTGGTAACATCGGTTCCAAGTCCTCTATGGAAACATGAAAAGTATGGAAGGTTGCACTGCCCTGTTGAAACCACATCCTTTCTTTTTATCCTAAGTCAAAGTAGCAAAGAAAATGCCTATCCAGCGCAAGTACCGTTGACTGTTGATCGTTGTGTGGAAGAAGAGAACAAAAATTCTCTTCGCGAACTTGATACGCCATGCGCCAATTTTTTGGACAAGAATGGGAGACTCGTAGAGTACATGAGGATTTTCAGTCAACCACCAACGCGTATTCTGTGCATTCACGTAACGATCGAGGTGAAACCAAGCCTCGCCTGACCATTGCCAGACATCCGAACCCTCTTCATCCGGAGTCACGTGTTCCGTGAGCCAATTACAATATTCAACACGGCAGTTGGCATAACCTGGCATCACTCATGAACAGCTTTCATTTTGTATGGAAACATGTGTAACGTTCTCATCACAGCGATACGCGCTGTACCGTAAGATACATCACTCTGTCTAGACTACCCGCGCGAAGATTTCGTTTGACACTTCAGCATTGCAGCTTGGATATCCGTCAATTTGTCCTCGGTGTTCTATTACTTCGAAGGGCATCTTCCACTTTCCCAGTTTTCTTGAATACACCATAAAGGCGTTTAATGCTTGTTTTATTCGGTGATGATTTTCTGGGACGGGCATCTGCAAAGCGTTCACGGATGGCTGCATAATTAAAACTGTGCATGTACTGTGCAGAGATGAGAAGAATGCAAGAATGAGGAATGTGGCCTGCAAACACGAACTTCCTGTTCTGCCCAGACAGATCGGCTCTTATCTGCTCTTATCTGCTCTTATCTGCTACACAAAAATATTTACTCACACTTTGCAGTTTGCTGGATTATAACTGACAAGAGCAAAGAGTTGCCAGTAGAAGATAATGTAAAGTCGCCTGGGTAGTAGCGGAGTTGCTATAGTAACCATCGCGTCACTGGCGCTGCTGGTGAAAACCCCTTCGCCCTGTGCCTCTCCGGGCATGTGCATTCTTCTGATCTCCCAACAATACTCTTCCAAAATTAAAATTGTTTCCTTCGGTGTACACCATGCTTCTGATATCCACCTGCAACAAAACAAAAAATGACGTAAGTGTGACTTCGCCATTCGATCTCCCTTTATAAGGCTAAATGCAGGAGAATAGAAAATATAAGCTTTTCCAAAAGTAGCAAACTTATATGAAGCATTCGGTAAGGGTACAAAATATTTTAAATATTATAACTGACACTATGTTCGGATGGGTTAATGAGAAGAGGTACATGTGAAACCGAAAAGTACTCATCTCTACTCTAGTAAATATAGCAATTTACTTTATCTAGAATTAGAATGATTTGTTTTAACCAATGGCAGCAACGTTAAGACATATTTACTTGGAAAAACGACACCATACTTAGCAAATACTCGTTCTGCGTTTTCGTTGTCGTTGTTGCATCTGTTGTTGTTTGAGTCATCAGTCCATAGACTGGTTTGATGCAGCTCTCCATGCCACCCTATCCTGTGCTAACCTTTTCATTTCTACGTAACTATTGCATCCTACATCTGCTCTAATCTGTTTGTCATATTCATACCTTGGTCTACCCCTACCGTTCTTGCCACCTACACTTCCTTCAAAAACCAACCGAACAAGTCCTGGGTGTCTTAAGATGTGTCCTATCATTCTATCTCTTCTTCTCGTCAAATTTAGCCAAATCGCTCTCCTCTCACCAATTCGATTCAGTATCTCTTCATTCGTGATTCGATCTATCCATCTCACCTTCAGCATTCTTCTATAACACCACATTTCAAAAGCTTCTATTCTCTTTCTTTCTGAGCTAGTTATCGTCCATGTTTCACTTCCATACAATGCCACGCTCCACACAAAAGTCTTCAAAAACATCTTTCTAATTCCGATATCAATGTTTGAAGTGAGCAAATTTCTTTTCCTAAGAAAGCTCTTCCTTGCTTGTGCTAGTCTGCATTTTATGTCCTCCTTACTTCTGCCATCGTTGGTTATTTTACTACCCAAGTAACAATATTCATCTACTTCCTTTAAGACTTCGTTTCCTAATCTAATATTTCCTACATCACCTGCCTTCGTTCGACTGCACTCCATTACTTTTGTTTTGGACTTATTTATTTTCATCTTGTACTCCTTACCTAAGACTTCATCCATACCATTCAGCAACTTCTCGAGATCTTCTGCAGTCTCAGATAAAATAACAATATCATCGGCAAATCTCAAGGTTTTGATTTCCTCTCCTTGGACTGTGATTCCCTTTCCAAATTTCTCTTTGATTTCCTTTACTGCCTGTTCTATGTAAACATTGAAAAGGAGAGGGGACAAACTGCAGCCTTGCCTCACTCCTTTCTGGATTGCTGCTTCTTTTTCAAAGCCCTCGATTCTTATCACTGCAGACTGATTTTTATACAGGTTGTAGATAATTCTTCGTTCTCGGTATCTGATCCCTATCATCTTCAGAATCATAAACAGCCTGGTCCAATCAACATTATCGAATGCCTTTTCTAGATCTACGAATGCCATGTACGTGGGCTTGTCCTTCTTGATTCGATCCTCTAAGATCAGACGTAAAGTCAGGATTGCTTCACGTGTTCCTACATTTCTTCTGAAGCCAAATTGATCTTCCCCCAACTCAGCTTCAACTTGTTTTTCCATTCTTCTGTAAATAATACGTGTTAAAATTTTGCAGGCATGAGATACTAAACTAATAGTGCGGTAGTTTTCACACCTGTCAGCACCGGCTTTCTTGGGAATAGGTATAACAACATTCTGCCGAAAATCGGATGGGACTTCTCCTGTCTCATACATCTTGCACACTAAATGAAATAACCTTACCATGCTGGTTTCTCCTAAGGCAGTCAGTAATTCAGAGGGAATATCATCAATTCCAGGTGCCTTGTTCCTATTTAGGTCACTCACAGCTCTGTCAAACTCTGACCTCAAAATTGGGTCTCCCATTTCATCAGCATCAACAGCCTCTTCATGTTCCAGAACCAAATTATCTACATCGTTACCTTGATACAACTGTTGGATATGCTCCTGCCATCTTTCTGCTTTGTCTTCTTTCCCTAGAAGTGGCTTTCCATCTGAGCTCTTAATATTCATGCACCTAGATTTCCTTTCTCCAAAGGTTTCCTTGATTTTCCTGTATGCAGCATCTACCTTTCCCAGGACCATACAGCCTTCGACATCCTTGCACTTCTCCTTCAGCCATTCTTCCTTAGCTACCTTGCACTTTCTATCCACTTCATTCTTTAATCGCCTGTATTCTTTTCTGCCCTCTTCATTTCTAGCATGCTTGTATTTTCATCGTTCATCAATCAGGTCTAGTATCTCCTGAGTTATCCACTGATTCTTAGTTGATCTTTTCTTCCTTCCTAACATTTCTTCAGCAGCCCTACTGACTTCATTTTTCATGACTCTCCACTCTTCCTCTACTGTGTTTCTTTCGGCCTTTTCATTTAGTCCTTGTGCAACATGTTCCTTGAAACGATCCATCACACTCTTTTCTTTCAACTTGTCTAGATCCCATCTTTTTGCATTCTTTCCTTTCTTCAATTTCTTCAACTTCAGATGGCATTTCATGACCAACAAGTTGTGGTCAGAGTCCACGTCTGCTCCTGGGAAAGTTTTGCAATCCAACACCTGGTTTCTGAATCTCTGCCTAATCATAATGAAGTCTATTTGATACCTTCCAGTGTCTCCAGGTCTCGTCCACGTATACAGCCGTCGTTTGTGGTGTTTGAACCAAGTATTGGCGAGGACTAAATTATGGTCAGTGCAGAATTCAACCAGCCGACTTCCTCTTTCGTTCCTTTGTCCCAATCCAAATTCTCCTACTGTGCTACCTTCTCTTCCTTGGCCTACCACTGCGTTCCAGTCTCCCATCACAATTAGATTCTCGTCACCTTTGACATATTGTATTAAATCTTCTATCTCCTCATATATTCTTTCAATTTCTTCATCATCCGCTGAACTAGTTGGCATATAGACCTGCACTATTGTGGTGGGCATTGGTTTGGTGTCTATCTTGGCGACAATAATTCTTTCACTATGCTGGTCGTAGTAGCTTATCCGCTGCCCTATTTTTTTATTCATTATTAAACCAACTCCTGCATTACCCCTGTTTGATTTCGTGTTGATAATTCGGTAGTCGCCTGACCAAAAATCCTGTTCTTCCTGCCAACGTACTTCACTTATACCAACTACATCTAACTTTAGCCTATCCATCTCCCTTTTCAGATTCTCTAACCTACCACAACGATTCAAACTCCTAACATTCCACGCTCCGACTCGCAGAATGTCAGTATCCATCTTCCTGATGATCGCCCCCTCTCGTGTAGTCCCCACCCGGAGATCCGAATGGGGGACTAGTTTACCTCCGGAATATTTTACCCGGGAGGAAGCCATCATCAGTACATCTTTCATACAGAGAGAGCTGCATGTCCTCGGGAGGTGGTTACGGCTGTAGTTTCCCGTTGCTTTCAGCCGTGTAGCAGTATCAACACAGCTAAGCCATGTTGAGTATTATTACAAGGCCGTATCAGTCAATCATCTAGACTGCCGCCCTTGCAACTACCGAAAGGCTGCTACCCCACTTTCGATGAACCATTCGTTAGTCTGGTCTCTCAACAGATACCCATCCGATATGGTTGCACCTGCGGCTCGGCTATCTGCATCATTGGGACACGCAAGCCTCCCCACCGCGGCAAGGTCACATGGTTCGCAGAGGAGGTGTTGCATCTACTGAGCATGAATGTTGTAGTGGTTAAAGTCATCCACTTTCTTCTACTTTGGATTTGTCTCCGCAATACCTTTACGTAGAGTTAATTGGCAGGGACAATTTGGAAGAACGCTACGGCATAACCTTAACTAGGATTCAGTTGTTTTCAAGCTGTCGATAAAGGTGATACCAGTGTGAACTAGTAAAGCCATATGAGTAAGTAATTAAAATTACATGTGGCTACTGCTTGCCTGGCGTAGTCCTTCTAAGGTAGACCCTCCGCTGAGGGTGGGCGGCGTCCGTTGTGTGTAGAATATTGCGTATTATTGTGGTAGAGAATAATGTTGTGTGTAGCGTGCAAGTTGCAGTAGAGAAAAGGCAAGGCATTTATATCCCACGACTCGGTTCAGAATTGAACCCAGGGTCGCGAAGACAAATGAGAGAGACACTGGCCTCTAAGCCATAGAACCAGATATGAGTAAGTTAAGTTGGTTAGTTTATAATCATTTTTTCATACTGATTGTAAAGTACGGGCTGAAAAACTCGACAACCTGCTCGAACCCATCGCCTTCTTAAGGCGATGATTAAGAATGTCCATTTGTCATATATGCTTTCTTGTGAGTAGTTATGTTTCGATTACTTCTTAAAAAATAGGTCATAGTGAAATATATTGGCACGAGGTGGACTTGACAACAACCAAAACTGCAGTTATGGATATTTTTTTAAGTCCCGGCCGACTTTTCCTTCAAAGTCGTTTTTTCTCACCTATCATTCCATTAAGCAGTAACTCATGCCACACATAAATCAAGAATGAAGTGGTAAATACTGCGTAGAATTACTTTGTTTAAAATAAGAAGGAAGTTAACGGCAATTGCTATGGGATCGAAATGAGTTACAAATTTCTTAGGTCGAATTTGTTCATGACACACTACCTGGTTACAAATTGAAATGCAAACAATTATAACATTCCAATGGGCTACTGGCTATTACAAAGACAACCCTACATCAGATCAGATCACTGTTTATTAACCTTCAAACACGCGCGTACGGGGTGGAATCCACCCCAGGTCATTTTATTTTCTAGTGAAATGTACAAATAACTTTCCTGTGTTCTTCCCGCTCTTGTACCTTTATGGCTGGATCCCCGCAGAAAGAGTCATTCTTACATTAACTATCTTAAAATCTCCAATTAATACAGTAATTCATATTTTACAATGCAATGATATGTGGGGTGGAAAGCACCCCCACGCGTGTGTCTGCGTCCTAAGATCTGGCGCGTGTGGTTGAGGGTTAATTACATCTTGCCAATACGTGAAACTGAATGTATAATAATTTGATCACGTCTTGCAAATAATATAGTACAGAACTGACAAGTATAATTGGGATCATTACAGCACCAGGAGGAGTGAGGCTTCTGTTCAGCTGGCTTTGCTAAAGATCAAGTTACAGCATGTAAGCCGTATATAGAAAGACCAGTTTTCACTCCCCAGGATATAATGCGAAATTTAATAGAGCTATACGAAACATTAACACTGCTTATGCTACCATGTCAGTAAGATGCAATGATTTATGTTTATGTATCCGACGTATGAACTATAGACGAAAATTATTGCAGACATGAGATGTGTTCTTCTCGTTTAGTGGAATTCCTCAATTACCAGCTATGAAAAGTTAAAATGATAAATTGTTAACATTTCAACTGTATAAATATTTTGTAAATATATTTATGTGTATTCTTGATACTCGGGATGTTTATTACTTGACACAACATAGTTTGTATTAAGAAGCTGTTTTCCTAAGTTAGCGTCACGTCATTTACTTGCAGTTAATTTAAGATCCGAGTGAAAGGACTAATGTCAAGTAACTGTCATTACACTACTGATGCAGTAGGCGGCAGATTAAAATAGGAGTCGGTGTCACATGGAAGGTAAAGAACGAGGTAAAACAGGTGGTGAAATACAGGTGTGGAAGATAAATTCCACTGATATTAATGAGCGGCGAGAATAAATTACTAGCCCATTATTGCATACTTTTAACTTAGTATTCTCCTCATCAGTTTCCGTTCATTTTATGGGTGCTAGAATGTCAATAATTCACCAGTGCAGATAATTTATTATTTAAAACCTTTTATTCCGATGAGAACTGCTTTAATGTGTTCTTTGTGGAAGGCAGAGAGTTTGTGGTTTTGTATTATTTCTTTGCCATCGTTCCCATAAATCATTAAGTATTTAGGCAAGTGGCGAACTGGCAATGTTTATGTGCAAGACACTTGTTTGGAATGGTCCAAGGTCGAGCCTGGGAAGTCGCCAACGAACGGCCAATGTTGCACATGCATCATTCCACATTGGAATGCCCGGAATGGGGCTTAAAAATATCTGAGACGCATTTGACCAGCCTGTTAAAGATATCGGAGCTTCAGAGCTGTGAGCAATAACTCACTTAACGAAATCCAAAGAAAATTACCGAATATTGCGTTGTAGGTCTCTAAGAACGGTGAATGAGACTTAAAGAAGATTGAATGTTACATTCAGTTTTTCTTACGAAACTGTTTGAACCTTTTATATATCCTTACAGTCAGTCTAAAATAAGTTGTATTATTTAATTAATTAATTAATTTTAAACGAGACTGTTTGAAACTTTTATATATCCTTACAGTCAGTCTAAAATAAGTTGTATTGTTTAATTAATTAATTAATTAATTTTAATTTTTGTATTTATTTATTGAGAATCAGAACCAGCTTAGCTCCGAAATACAAAAATTCTTAATAAATCTCTTGTGTACAAAAATCACAACATTTAATGTACAATGGGTAGTACACAAACATTTGCAAAGTACACAGATATAAATGTCCGCCTCTGTGGTTTAGTGGTTAGTGTGATTAGCTGCCACTCCCAGAGATCCGGGTTCGATTCCCGGCTCTGCCACGAAATTTGAAAAGTGGTACGAGGGCTGGAATGGGGTCCACTCAGCCTCGAGAGGTCAGCTGAGTAGAGGGGGGTTCGATTCCCTCCTCAGCAATCCTGGAAGTGGTTTTCCGTGGCTTCCCACTTCTCCTAAAGGCAAATGCCGGGATGGTACCTAACTTAAGGCCACGGCCGCTTCATTCCCTCTTTCTTGTCTATCCCTTCCAATCTTCCCGTCCCGAACCAAGTCCCCTGATCAGCAGGTGAGGCCGCCTGTACGAGGTACTGGTCATCCCCCCAGTTGTATCCCAGACCCAATGTCTCACGCTCCAGGACACTGCCCTTGAGGCGGTAGAGGTGGGAACCCTCTCTGAGTCAGAGGGAAAAGCCACCCCTGGAGGGTAAGCAGATTAAGAGAGAAAGAAAGCTGCTTTGTGTAACAACTTCAGATTGGCCACTTACCTTCAAGCTGAAAGAGTTCTGACGTTTTATTTTCCAATAACTTATTTGGTGCTCAAGTTGCTATAGACGAGGTCCCTGGCTCTGACGGTTGCACAGAAAAAATATTGTACACGGTTGAGGTGAGTAAGGCTGGATTGATTGATTGATTTATTTATTTATTTATTTATTTATTTATTTATTTATTTATTTATTTATTTATTTATTTACCATTCCTTTCAACAGGACTTATTAGTACCCCCATTTAGAGTGTACCCTCGCTTCTTATTGAAAATGTGCCTTTCAAAAATTAAATATTATTCCAATACACACATATTAATTCAGTTATATACCTTACATAAGGGGCACCTGGACGTCAAAGGTCACGATATTCAACATTTATTTTTTTCCCTTTCAAGAATTAAGTAAGCTTAACTGTATGTTCTTGCTGAAAATATGCATTTTAAATAGCTCTTTCAAATCCCGGCGGGTTATGTTGGAACTGAGCCGGATAAAGTGGATGTGTCCTGAGAAACCATATTTTTTATACTGAATGATGTCATCAGCATACACAAATATGGCGGCTAAATTGTCCCCTGCCTCCACCCCCACCCTCCCGTCAGTTGTCGGCTTACATTATACTGTACTGCATTAATAATATCTTAAATTACAATTCTCTCATGAATCAGAACCAGCGTACTAGTTTAACTGCCTAAGCCGTGCTGAGTGGCTCAGGCGGTTGAGGCGCTGGCCTTCTCTCCCCAACTTGGCAGGTTCGATGCTAGCTCAGTCCGGTGGTATTTGAAGATGCTCAAATACGTCAGCCGCGTGTCGGTAGGTGTACTGGCAGGTAAAATAACTCCTACGGGAACGAATTCTGGCACCTCAGCGTCTCCGAAAACCGCAAAAGTAGTTAGTGGGACGTAAATCAAACACCATTATCCTTATTATTATTATTATTATTATTATTATTATTATTATTATTATTATTGATATTATTATTATTATTATTATTATTATTATTATTATTATTATTATTATTATTATTATTATTATTATTTAACGCCTACAAGGCGGCATGAAAAATGTAGTATGGCACTAGAATCCACTACAATTTCGAGAGGAAAAACCTTTCTTTTTGAAAGACCATTTAAAAAGGACGAAACACCTTTTGGATACATTTGTAAGTCTTTGTTGTAGGCGTTAGTATCATTCCACAAAAATAATCATAACTTCTAAAGTAATTTCTTCTGTCAAAATAGTACCTGATGATGTAGAGTAAATTATTTTATATTGCGATATGTTACAATTTGAATCTCTGTTGAATAACTGAGATAGATAGTTTATATGCGTGAATTTTGCCCTAGTTGATGTTAAAAGGTGAGCAACCTTAGGTAGTCTTGGAACAATTATTTATTGTATATGAAGTTGAATAATGTGCCTTAGAACATTCAGGTTTTTGTCTAGATGTCCTTAAATGTATAACCTAATTAACTACAATTAACTATTATGTCACTTCAGCTCAAAACAATGACACCAATTTATTACATTATATTTTTACAGGTTATTAAATACCTGACTGATTTATACACTAAGGAACTAACTACATTCCTATCAATTCACACAACATTAAATATAATTAATTATATACAGCAGACCAGGGTGACATTTCTATTTATTTATGTAGTGCTAATGGCAATTCTGAAGGTAAATGTAAATTCGTGGAGTGAAGTATTGTTTTTATGAAAGGGAATCGATTCGGGAGCCACTTGAACAGAAACTTTATCTACTAAACCAGATAGTGTCTTGATTAGAGACCTTGTAACATACTTATTACTCCAAAAATGCACACACATGATGTTGACGTTTATTAATTTACTCTTCAAATTATTTCATTACAAACTGATGTAGTCCGTTACCAGTCATCAAGTGATGTCAGCTACATGCAGCCATCTTCAAACAAGTTTCATAAGCTCCTTACACAGTGGCCATCAAACAAGAGTTTACGGCAAACTCAAGCGAGGTGTGCATAGATAGCTGACGGAAGGGACAGGCTCTATTCCTCAGAACCCTACCAGTACTTCTCGCTAGAGATAGCCGCTGTTCCCTTCAAAAAGAACGAATAAGAAAACAGCCTCATTATAATTTAAAAACAAGAAAGAAATGAAAATCATGCATTTATTTTCCTTTCCTTACTTTCATGCCATAGCGGCTGCTGAACGTGTTTTTAATTTCATTTGTACAGACGTGGTATCCTCGATGGAAATTCTGTGATTCGCGTCGTAATTCGCATTTTATTACTTTAATTATCACTGTTGTGATTTCGTTTTCCAGGGCCTCAGATTTAAGCCCATTGTTCCGATAGATTTTCTGTTTCAAATTTCATCACAAATTAATGTCACACATATTGAGATCTGGAGAACCAGCTGACCATAATCTCCTACTAATTATCCGGTCGTCGAGCACATTTACAATTGCAGCCGATCAGCAAAATTATGTGTAGTGTGGGCGTAATGTCTCTCTTCTGCAGTCAGCGAGTTCAAGAAGTCGTATAAAACAGTGTCCAGGTACCGTTCGGAGGTAATTGTTTCGTTGCGAAAACTATAAACGTAGGAAATTTTAGAATTTTAAGCCCTCTCAGAACTGAGAGGAGTGAGACACCACACACCTGTGCTAAACGGCTATACGGTTTTCGAGGGTTAACCTGCGTCTGGCTCTGATTCAAGTTTTTCGCCAGCTGGGATCCTCTTTTCGTGTAGTGTCTTTTTTCTCTTCAAGGGGAGTCAGACTGAAATATTGAACATCTACAATTTACCACTTATCAAAACCAAGTTTAAAACACAAACACATATTAATAAGATATAGCGCCGCGCAAAATTTAGAGTTGCATAGTAAGAAACTAATCAGCAGACAATTGAAATACAGATAAGGGAGAGAAAATGGCGTTGGATAGGACATACTTTAAGGAAGCCTGCTGGAGCCATTGAAGAGACAGCGCTCGACTGGAACCCCCAAGGTGCTAGAAAGCGCGGACGTCCGAAGAAGACCTGGAAAAAGACAATCGAAGAGAGAAGTCTAGCAGTAGGAATAACTTGGAACGAAGTGAAGAGATTAGTCAACAGTAGGAACAGATGGAAGTGTTTCGCGGAAGCCCTATGCTCCACGAGGAAAAGTCAGTAAGTCAAATCAGTTATTTGTTTGCAAAGTTATTGACAAATTATTATTATTTGTATACGTTGCATGGAAAAGGCTCCTTGCGGCAGATATTTCGTTTTTCTGGGCTATAATTTGGCAGACATTTCAAAAATAATCATATATTTAATAACAACTCCGGTTTTTGCATTCTGGCATAAACTATTGGAGATATATTTTTCAGTTTTAATTATTCATTCAATACACAACAATCTAGGAGAAAAAATCCAAAACAACTTCTAATTCTTGTATATATTTAAAGATTCTCTGAATATTTCAGGTGAATCTGGGAACGATGTCGCAAGGAGCATTTTATGCGTGGCAAAGAGCTGAACACATTTTAAGGTAGGTAATAGCAATCGAAAATTTTAAGAAGCATGCTTGCTTTAAAACTGCCCTTGATCGCAAATTACTCCCTAAGATATTTTCTCATTTTACGCACTCCGTAAGCCTTCTACAAGGTAAATATATTCCAGCGGTATTATTGAATTGGTAGTCCGAAAGAATTTTGAAGTTAATTTTGTCTGACAGCATCAGAGAAAGGAGCGTGGTTTGCTCTATATACGCCGAACCATTACCCTTTAACTCCGGCATTTAGAGGTTTAAAAGTAACGTTAAGGAAAATTGATAACTGGACATGAAAGAGGAATAATGGGGGAATTTTTAAGCTTAAAATTGAAGGATTAAGAAGTATCCAGCTTTGTGCCACATTTTATGCAAGCATGATAATGTCGACGCCTAAGAAGCTATACCTCGTACAGTATTTTGCAATGCTCTTCCTGTCAAATAATGGACCTTCAGACAGATCACGCCTCCCAGCCACTTGGCGATATGCAGTTCATCCTCTTTTGAGTTTGCTGTAAACCCTTTTAATTTTGGCCATTGCAACTTACTCAAAAGGCGAGTTAATCAATTTTAATCAAGGTATGTGACGCCAAACATCTATGAGATCAATGGATCGTAGCTCTGGACGACAGCTGATGTATATCATCAGTGTATTTTCTTTTTCGGAATCACTCGAGTGAAACTTGAATGCGGTAGATCAGAGATTCTCAAAGGGTGTGCCGCGGAACACTAGTGTGCTGTGAAATTGTCGGACTATGCCGCGAAATATTTGCTTGTGTATTTAATATTTTAGTAATACTATTTACTAATATTACAGGACGGCGTAGGCCTACGTGCAGTAAGAACTCGGAAAAGAAGATGATTTGTCAATAATATTACACTATTGTTGCAGTTTTGTGGGAAATATGGGCTTGTTTACTTCTGCACAACTGTTCGTTGCGAGGACGAATTGCAGAAAATCACACCCGTAATTCTTGGTCTACAGAAAGAAGTCACTCGCGTTTCTTTTTTTCTTTCTTTTTTTTTTTTTTTTTTTTTTTTTGCTATTGGCATTACGTCGCACCGACACAGATAGGTCTTATGGCGACGATAGGGCAGGGAAGGGCTAGGAGTGGGAAGGAAGCGGCCGTGGCCTTAATTAAGGTACAGCCTCATCATTTGCCTGGTGTGAAAATGGGAAACCACGGAAAACCATTTTCAGGGTTGCCGACAGTGGGGTTCGAACCTACTATCTCCCGAATACTGGATACTGGCCGCACTTAACCGACTGCAGCTATCGCTCGCGTTTCTTACCTTTAATGCACGTCAGACCCGAAAATCCATCTTCACATAGACATGTTGTTGAAAACTGCATTACTATAGATGTAGAATACTGTGATGGCACTGAGAACTCTCATTTCAGTGAAATACAGAACTGGAGTAGTGTTTCTTCTTTACATTTCACTTTCAAAGTTCGATCGGCTAGAAGTTCAGCCAGTTCTTCTGCCACTTCTAATGGCATATGTTTTGTGTCCTCAGCACTAAACGTCAAAACCCATTCGCATTTGTTCGCATTAGGGGAAGGAAAATATTCTTGCAGTTTATTCCCCCAAAAGGGAAAGATTTTTCTAAAATCAGACTGGAACAGATGTCGGTATCAGCTGTGAGAGAAAACATTTCAAGATCACTTTGTTCAAGTTTTGACTTCTACAGTCGAATTCTTCTCAAAGACCCATTCACCTTGTCAGTTGATTTAATAATATTATCTTTCTTTCCTTACACACTGGTACTGAGATTATTCAAATTGTCCACAAATATCAACTAGGTATGCAACTTTCGAACACCAAGTTTCATCGCTAATGAGGCCAGCAAACTCAAGTTTTCTGTGGCAAATATTTGTAATAACTCATTTCTAATTTCATAAAATCTTGAAAGTACACTTCCTTTGGACAACCAGCAAATTTCGTAGTGAATATTCATGAACAGCACCAGCTTCCTGATATGACAATGAAATGTCGATATTTTAGAGCTCTACTTTTAATGTAATTAACAATTTCAACAACTGAGCTCATTACGTTCTAGCCGAGTGCAGCCCTTGTAAGGCAGACCCTCCAATGAGGGTGGGCGGCATCTGCCATATGTAGGTAACTGCGTGTTATTGTAATGGAGGATAGTGTTATGTGTGGTGTGTGAGTTGCAGGGATGTTGGGGACAGCACAAACACCCAACCCCCGGGACACTGGAATTAACTAATGAAGGTTAAAATCCCCGACCCGGCCGGGAATCGAACCCGGGACCCTCTGAACCGAAGGCAAGTACGCTGAGCATTCAGCCAACGAGTCGGACATTACGTTCCATAGATCTGAAGGTATGGTTTTTGACACAAGTGCTTCCCGATGTAAAAACAATGCGTGGATCCAATGTGCAGAAAATCTTGCTTCAACCTTGAAGTAAAACCTCTCAATCGACCAGTCATTGCTGGGGCTCCATCAGTGCCCACTGAAATTTCAATTGTTTCAACTCCATTATCTTCGAATGTCGCTGTCGTATAATTAGAGTATATTTGCCTGATCCTGCTGACATCAGAGGTAATTCTTTGCAAGATAGGAACTTTTCAGTAAGTGATTCTTCGTTTAAAAACCTTATGTAGCTCATTAATTTGTTTATGTCTGTTGATTCGTACAGTGGAAGTGCAAATGTTTTACCGTCATGTAATTTTTCCACTAGTTGTTTTTAGTATCAGGTGACATCAACACATGTATCGTTTGACAAAAGTACTTTTGATATCTCCCTCTCGACAGCCTCTCCTAACATGGATTTAACTATTTTTTTACAAGCAGCTAAAATCGAAGTTTCTGCTGCTGTATGTGGCTGGATATTCCTGGCAATTTTTACTGCCACTTTATAGCTACCAACTTGCGCTTTTTCTGTAGTTGTAATTATTTTATTCATTGCCTTTCCTCCTTTAATTTGAGAATACTACTACAACTACTACGAATAAACGTTTTCATTCCTTCCCTGAAGGGGGAGGCGGGCCTCTTTGACGGTGACACCGTCTCTCAAGCCGGGAGATTTGTTTCGGTGAAGGAGATGTGCGGAGAAGGTGAGGGGGTAGGCGGCCGTGGTCTATACTACGAACTGTCCCATCATTCGCCTTAGTGCAGGAGAATGGAAAACCACGGAAAACCATTCTCAGGGCAGCCGACGGGTGGGACCAGACGTGAAGTCCGGCACTGTGCCCCAGACCCGTCTCCCGAATGCAGAGACGTAGAGCCACGGTAGAGCCGTAGCCAACTTTTCTCTGCTCGGTTAGCCGGTCAGAGTACAGAGCATTTGGGACAACAACCCATTCTGCATATACCGACGTTGGAGAACAGAGTAAACGACTGGCATAAGCTCCAAGTGACAGTGTTTCGTTTTCAGTGTCTCTTTACTTTCCTTGAAGCCATGCATTCATTGCTAAATTCTTCACAACATACAATACATCAAAAAATTCACGATTTCCAGATTCACGAAATGTAAACTCGAAGCTTAAATAAGAATCCTGACCGGGCGAGTTGGCCGTGCGTGTAGAGGCGCGCGGCTGTGAGCTTGCATCCGGGAGATAGTAGGTTCGAATCCCACTATCGGCAGCCCTGAAGATGGTTTTCCGTGGTTTCCCATTTTCACACCAGGCTGTACCTTAATTAAGGCCACGGCCGCTTCCTTCCAACTCCTAGGCCTTTCCCATCCCATCGTCGCCATAAGACCTATCTGTGTCGGTGCGACGTAAAGCCCCTAGCAAAAAAAAAAAAAAATCCTGATACCTGCGCACACCACCGGACGATGAACTGCTTTGCTGCGGAAGTAGCTTCTCACTGATACTTGATCCGGGTGATTCACTTGTTCTGTTTTCACTCTGATGTCCTTCAATGCTGTTTAATCCTAGGCGTTTAGTTAAAAACGTCTCCACATTACAACACAATATCTATACATTTACTTCAGATTTATAATAACACCAAACATTCCAACTTATTCAACAATCAATTGCACGATGTTGTGTACTACATTTAAACATCTCTTCGTTTCCAACTGCAGTACTGTATTAACTTCAGGTGAGCGTTGATTGGTTTATATACGCTCCACTAGGGTTCGAGAGTGGTCGACATATTTCTCGAATAACGTTCCAGTGGTTTGTGTACCCTCCGCGAAGGTTCTCATTCTTTTGGGACTGCTCTGTAGCGTTCGAAATTCCTCTAATAGTTACTTATAGGTTGGGGGTCTGTCACTACATTAAGCATAGCGAAACAGTGTGCCGCGAACGAAACAAAATGGAGAACTTCTGCGGTAGATTATGTATAGTCGCAGCAAATACATCTAGCGTTAGGGAATTTATATTAACATAGTTTAACTGAGAATATTTCATTCAAACGCATAGACCACGATTTTATCCGAGATGTCAGTGATACACTCACCATAACTCACCGTTGTTATTAACAATATCGTTAGAATCATAGGTACGACAACCATCCGTAGACCCCGAAATTATCAGAAAATGTTTGCAGAGATCTTGCTGAACATGAATTATTGCTTCCTACAACTTTCCCGTCCCTTCCATTTGGCACAGTAATTAAGCAGTTCTTTTTTATCATCATCATCATCATCTGTTTACCCTCCAGGTTCGGTTTTTCCCTCGGACTGAGCGAGGGATCCCACCTCTACCGCCTCAAGGGCAGTGTCCTGGAGCTTCAGACTCTTGGTCTGGGGATACAACTGGGGAGTATGACCAGTACCTCGCCCAGGCGGCCTCACCTACTATGCTGAACAGGGGCCTTGTGGAGGGATGGGAAGATTGGAAGGGATAGGCAAGGAAGAGGGAAGGAAGCGGCCGTGGCCTTAAGTTAGGTACCATCCCGGCATTCGCCTGGAGGAGAAGTGGGAAACCACGTAAAACCCCTTCCAGGATGGCTGAGGTGGGAATCGAACCCACCTCTACTCAGTTGACCTCCCGAGGCTGAGTGGACCCCGTTCCAGCCCTCGTACCACTTTTCAAATTTCGTGGCAGAGCCGGGAATCGAACCCGGGCCTCCGGGGGTGGCAGCTAATCACGCTAACCACTACACCACAGAGGCGGACAGTTCTTTTTTATACAGTATTTTTTCCATTAGTATTCTAAATATATCCAGCCTGTTAGTTCTTCGCCCTTTACGGTTGTGATACAATCTGGACCATTCAATAATGATTGAAATTCACGAAAGAATTGATGTCTGTAACGGCTTAATAATATTTCAAAATATAAAATAATATTCAATGTGTAACGAAAGAAAAGAATTTTATATCAGGCCAATGGTGAGGCGGTCGACGTGGCATCTTAGGGACCGTAATATCAAAGAGTAGGAGGGGCCGATGCGATGGACTATTGCAGCTATGGTAAAGTCCGGTAACGGAAATGTTAACGATTTTATGGTCATCGTTACCACATCAAGTAGGATAAGAATATTGCATGCAAGGAAACACATAGGCGAATTATTTTTAAAAATGTAGGAATATATTATTCTATAAAATAATATATGGAAGCAATGTAAACTGAATCAATACAAAAAACAAAATAACACACAAGGGAACAAAATTTGAATAAAACAAATTAAAAAAGGAAATACCAAACTATCTTGAGTTTCCATTTAGGTATTGGTCAGCTGCAGTTTCATAGTTATAAAATATGTCTCTAAAAGCTAAGCCCTGATAAAGAGGGAGGAGGTTATAATGTTTAAAGGCTCGCTCTCTGTCCTCTGCGTGAAGTTCTATTTGGGATTATAATTATGTAAATGTAATTCTTTATGGCCTTCACCTGGATGTATGTTTTTCAAGATACTCTGTAAGGTGTTGTCCATTATTCGTGCCCCACTCCCTGTCCAATTACGAGCGATGATATATGCGTTATTAACAGACACGGAGAGAGGGGAGGGCTGTACGCGAGGAAGATACACGAGATGGCCCGCGGTCAGAAGAGGGGAGAGCACGGATACAATACAGCAAGACGACAACTTAGTAAAGTACAACGAAACAAACAAGATACATGGGCTTCGTATTCTTAGCAATAAGATGTTGTTTTCAGCTATTTATAAGTCGTGAAAATCTTTTATAATCAACTCCATGTAATTGTGTGCGAAGAGCTTTTAAAAAAAAGTTTAATGGGAAAGAGAATGTGTGAAAATATTAACTGAATATTTGGACTTCAAAATTTACTCATCTTTACATTAGAATTGAGTGATTTTGAGGGACTGATTGGTTGGAAACCTTTGCTCCTACCCCTATTGCGCCATCCCCCAACAACTACAAATCCTACGCATTACTCTTCCGAAAATGTGAAGCAAATAAAATAGGATCTATACACAAAACACTAGCAAACTCTCACTCATGCAATTTATGCTTAACTTCACAATATTTCATAATTTCTCTCTCAATTACCTTATATTTTGCATACCACCGAGTGTAACCGGCAAAAAATGAATTATGTCCTGCGTTCTTTAGGATTAGAATACATGCTATACACGACACTTGCAGAATACAGAAGGAACTGGTTCGTAATATAACTTTTATTTTGCAGTCATAACAAATTGGCTGAGATTGTTTAAGCACTGTATATTGTTGCAACTTTTCATGGATTTGAATGCCTTATCTTTTTTATTTATGTCGTCTTCTTTTCACGTCAGTTATCTAGGTGCACCAGCCACTTGGCAAATGCAGTTACGTCTAAGGCAGTTCATTTCTTCTTCTGGTCACCTCCTTCACAATCATCTATCTATATATATAAAATAACTTGTCCTGACTGACTGACTGACTGATTCATCATCGCCGAGCCAACACTACTGGACATAAAGAAATGAAATTTTGGGGATACATTCATATTAAGATGTAGGTGCTCGCTAAGAGAGGATTTTTGGATATTCCGTCGCTAAGGGGGTGAAAAGGGGGGTGAAATTTTAAAATGAGTGTTTCTATATCTCAAAACTTGCAAAGTTTACAGACGTAAAAATTGGCATTTAAAGTCTTCTCTAAAAATGAATAAACACGTACTTTTTTGTTTTCAGAAAATCCCAATAGGAGGGGGGGGAAAGGGTGAAAAAGGGGTTGAATGCCTTTAATCAGAATACCGGTACTTATATCTCAGAAACTGAAGATATTACAGACATGAAAATTGGTACTTTTGATCTCTTTTAAAAATAAAGAAACACGTACTTTTTTGTTTTTCAAAAATCCAGTTACTGGGAGGGTGAGAAGTGGGGGGTGTATTTTTAAAGTGACTGTATCTATATCTCAAAACTTTGAAAGTTTACAGATCTAAAAATTAGTACTGAGAATCTTCATTAAAAATTAAGAAACACGTATTTTTTTGTTTTCGGAAAATCCCAATAGGAGGGGTGAAAAGGAGTGAAAATATGGTGGATGCCTTTAATGAGGATACTTATATCTCAGAAAGTGAAAATATTACTGACTTAAAAATTGGTGTTTGGGATCTCCTTTAAAAATTAAGGAACAAGTCGTTTTTGTTTTTGGAAAACCAAATTAATGGGGGTGTGAAAAGGGGGTTAATTTTTAAAATGAGTGTATCTATATCTCAAAACTTTCAAACTTTACATATGTAAAAATTGGTACATAGAATCTACTTTCAAAATAAAGAAACACGTATTTTTTGTTTTCGGAAAATCCCAATAGGCGGGGTGAAAAGGGGTGAAAATATGGTGGATGCCTTTAATGAGGATACTTATATCTCAGAAACTGAAGATATTACTGACTTAAAAATTGGTGTTTGGGATCTCCTTTAAAAATTAAGGAACAAGTCGTTTTTGTTTTTGGAAAACCAAATTAATGGGGGTGTGAAAAGGGGGTGAATTTTTAAAATGAGTGTATCTATATCTCAAAACTTTCAAACTTTACATATGTAAAAATTGGTACATAGAATCTACTTTCAAAATAAAGAAACACGTATTTTTTGTTTTCGGAAAATCCCAATAGGAGGGGTGAAAAGGGGTGAAAAATCGTTGAATTTATTTAATATGGATCCTTATATTTCAGAAACTGAAGATGTCACAGACCTGAAAATCGGTATCTGGGATCTCCTTTATAAATAAAGAAACATGTACTTTTCGTTTTTGGAAATTCCAAATAGTGGAGGGTTGAAAGGGGATTGAATTTTTAAAATGAGTGTACCTATATCTCAAAAATTTTGAAAGTTTACAGATGTAAAAATTGGTACTTAGTATGTCCTTTAAAATAAAGAAACACGTATTTTTTTGTTTTCAGAAAATCCCAATAGGAGGGGTGAAAAGGAGTGAAAAATGGGTTGAATGTCTTTAATGAGGATACTTATATCTCAGAAACTGAAGATATTACAGACCTGACAAAAGGTATATGGGATCTCCTTTAAAGATAAAGAAACATGTACTTTTTGTTTTTGGAAAGTCCAAATACTGGAGGGTTGAAAGGGGGGTGAATTTTTAAAATGAGTGTATCTGTATCTCAAAACTTTCAAAGATTACAGACGTAAAAATTGGTACTTAGAATCTACTTTCAAAATGAAGAAACACATATTTTTTGTTTTCGGAAAATCCCAATAGGAGGGGTGAAAAGGGGTGAAAAATGGTTGAATGCCTTTAATAAGGATCCTTATATCTCAGAAACTGGAGATGTTACAGACCTGAAAATCGGTATTTGGGATCTCCTTTATAAATAAGGAAACATGTACTTTTGTTTTAAGAAAATACAAATAGGCGGGGGTAAAAGGGGGGGGTGTATTTAAAAAAATAGTGTATCTATATCTCAAAACGTCAAAAGTTTGTAGATGTAAAAATTGATATTCAGATTCTCCTTTAAAAATAAAAGAACATGCATTTTTTTGTTTTCTGTAAATCCCAATAGGAGGGGTGAAAAGTGTGAATAAGGTGTTGAATGTCTTAAATGAGGATACTTATATCTCAGAAACTGAAGACATTACAGACCAGACAGTTAGTATATGGAATCTCCTTTCAAAATACAGAAACATGTATTTTGTTTTTGGAAAATCTAAATAATGGGGTTAAACAGGAGTGACAAATTCGGGTGAATTTTTAGAAAGACTGTATGTACAGTATATCTCAGAAACGTAAAATGTTACAGACGTAAAAACTGGTATTTGGAACCTCCTTTTAAAGTAAAGAAACAGGTATTCTCGGAAAATCCGATGAAGGGAGGGTAGGTGGTGATGGTGGTGGTGGTGGGGGGGTGAAAAATTGAAAAATTAATTGAATTAATTGTAAGAGGATACTTACATCTAATAAAATGTAAAATTGTTACAGACGTAAAAAGTGGTATTTAGATTTTCTTTAAAAATAAAACGACGCGTTTTGGGGGAGGGGGGTTCGGGGAATAGTCTTTGGGGGCGGGTGTGAAAAGGAGTTGAATTCGTTTCATGAGGACACATATCTCAAAATCAGAAGTTAATCGATATTTAGAAGATCCTTTACTATTAAAGAAACAAATATTTATTGCCGGAAAATTCACTTAAGGGGGTGAGGGGAGTGTGAAAATAAGTGAAAAAAAGTTAATTATTTTTATGGGAATACTTATATCTCAGAACTGAAGGTAACAGACGTAAACATTGCTATTTGGAATCTCCTTTAATCATAAAGAAACTTGCCTTCTTTTTTGGGGGGGGGGGGGGTAAATCAACTTAGCCGCGGTGGGGTGAAAACGGAGGTGAGACCAATTGATTTTACTGTTCCAAATTACTTATAAGGAGCCTCCGTGGCTCAGGCGGCAGCGCGCTGGCCTCTCACCGCTGGGTTTCGTGGTTCAAATCCCGGTCACTCCATGTGAGATTTGTGCTGGACAAAGCGGAGGCGGGACATGTTTTTATCCGGGTACTCCGGTATTCCCCATCATCATTCATTCCATCAACACTCTCCAATATCATTTCATTTCATTTGTCATTCAATAATCATTGCTCCAGGGGAGTGCGACGGGCTTCGGCAGCCGGCACAATTCCTATCCTCACCGCTAGCTGGGGGCTTTATTAATTCCATTCCTGACCCGGTTGAATGACTGTTGATTTTCAATGTACTTATTCTGATCATAAACCGATCATTTTTTATCTTTCCTGGGTTCGTTTTCAAGAGCCATCTTTTCCTTTGGAGAACCTTCTTAGATTACAGTAGATTCTGCTGGCATATAATTAGAAATTCAAACACATTTGAAATAAACGATAGGTATAAGATTGACCGTGCAATTGTTCACTTCTATAATAAGGTCAATAATACACGGAAGTATGTCATTCGTATCGCCAGAAGTCCTGCGCATTTGCCTACGGGAGACAATGGTGCTGGTCATACTGTCATCAATGACAATGGCAGCAGATGTAATTTACCGCCAAGTAGAAGTCTTGCATCTTGCTGTGGGGTCCAGAACATCAATAATAATAATAATAATAATAATAATAATAATAATAATAATAATAATAATAATAATAATAATACCTAAATTCAAATAATTTCAACCACCCTAATAATAATAATAATAATAATAATAATAATAATAATAATGTCCTGGACCGTCGTCAACATGTGCCCACCGTGCTGGAAACGGGTCCTGGACGGGTAATGACTACGATTGCAGTCCGGCCGCCGGTTTAGTACCGCCAAGGCACCTAAGAGGACACCACGCCGGATCTCCTCAAGGATTTGATCCACATTAAAAATGCTTATAGGAAAGCATGGCTAAGATTTAGGAACCCAACTGACCGGGTGGAATACCTGGACTTAGCCCGGGAAATACGAAATCGATTGCTGGAAAGAAAGATTGAAAAATGGGAGGAACGTTGCCGTAATCTCTCAGTAAACGAGTCAGATCACGAATATCGGCGGGTTGTATATAAAACGATAAGCATTCAATTATAAATTTCAGTATATTACCGTAGCGAAGCACGGGTATCTTGCTAGTCTATATATATATAAAATAACTTGTCCTGACTGACTGACTGATTCATCATCGCCGAGCCAAAACTACTGGACATAAAGAAATGAAGTTTTGGAGATATATTCATATTAAGATGTAGGTGCTCGCTAAGAGAGGATTTTTGGATATTCCGTCGCTAAGGGGGTGAAAAGGGGGGTGAAATTTTAAAATGAGTGTATCTATATCTCAAAACTTTAAAAGTTTACAGATGTAAAAATTGGTATTTAGAATCTTCCTTAAAAATAAGGAAATACGTATTTTGTTGTTTTCAGAAAATCCCAATAGGAGGGGTGAAAAAGGGTGAAAATGGGGAAAAATGGGTTGAATGCGTTTTTCAGGATACCGGTACTTATATCTCAGAAACTGAAGATATTACAGACCTGAAAATTTGTACTTTTGATCTCTTTTAAAAATAAGGAAACACGTATCTTTTTGTTTTTGGAAAATCCAATTAATGGGAGGGTGAAAAGGGGGTGAAATTTTTAAATGAGTGAATCTGTATTTCCAAACTTTTAAAGTTTGCAGATGTGAAAATTGGTATTTAGAATCTTCATTAAAAATAAAGAAACACGTCTTTTTTTGTTTCCGGAAAATCGCAATAGGAGGAGTGAAAAGGGGTGAAAAAGGGGTTGAATGCCTTTAATGAGGCTACTTATATCTCAGAAACTGAAGATATTACAGACCTGAAAGTTGGTGTTTGGGATCTCCTTTAAAAATAAAGAAACACGTGTTTTCTTTTTCTGGAAAATCCAATTAAGGGGGGGGGGTGAAAAGGGGGTAATATTTTAAAATGAGTGTATCTATATCTCAAAACTTTTAAAGGTTATAGATGTGAAAATTGTTATTTAGAATCTCCTTTAAAAATAAAGAAACACGTGTATTTTGTTTTCGGAAAATCCTAATAGGAAGGGTGGAAAAGGTTGAAAAAGGGGTCGAATGCCTTTCATGAGTCTACTTATATTTCAGAACCTGAAGATATTACAGACCTGAAAATTTGTGTTTGGGATGTCCTTTAAAAATAAAGAAACAAGTATTTTTTGTTTTTGGAAAATCCAATTAATGGTGGGGGTGAAAAGGGGGTGATTTTTTAAAATGAGTGTATCTATATCTCAAAACTTTTAAAGTTTATAGACGTAAAAATTGGTATTTAGAATCTTCTTTGAAAATAAAGAAACACGTATTCTTTTGTTTTCGGAAAATCCCAATAGGAAGGGTGTAAAAGGGTGAATAATGGGTTGAATGCCTTTAATGAGGCTACTTATATTTCAGAACCTGAAGATATTACAGACCTGAAAATTGGTATTTGGGATGTACTTTAAAAGTAAAGAAATACTTACTTTTCGTTTTTGGAAAATGCAAATATTGGGGGGTGAAAAGGAGGGGGGCTGAATTTTTTAAAATGAGTGTGTCTACATCTTAAAACTTTAAAATTTACAGATGTAAATTACAGACCTGAATCTCCTCTAAAAATAAAGGAACATGTATTTTTTTGTTTCCTCTAAATCCCAATGGGAGGGGTGTAAAAGGGTGAAAAATTTGTTGACTGCCTTTAATGAGGATACATATATCTCAGAAACGAAAGATATTACAGAACTGAAAATATGTATATGGGATCTCCTTTAAAAATGAAGAAACACGTATTTTTTAGTTTTTGGAAAATCCAATTAATGGTGGTTAAACAGGAGTGACAAATTGGGGTGAATTTTTTGAAAGACTATATCTACAGAATATCTTGAAACGTAAAATGTTACAGACATAAAAAGTGGGTGTTTGAAATCTCCTGTAAATGTAAAGAAACATAGGTGATTTGTTTTTGGAAACTCCACTTAAGGGGAACTCGAAAGGGGTGAAATTTTAAAATGAGAATTTTTACAGTATATTTAAAAAACTTAACATGTTACAGAAGTGGAAAATGGTATTTTTTTCTGTATTAAACATAAAGAAACGTGTATTTTTAGTTTTCTGAAATACCACTTGGGTGGAGCGGGGGGGGGGTAAAAGTGACTGAAAATGGTGTTGAATTCTTTTAATTAGGCTACTGATATCTCAAAAATGAAGGTGTTACAGACGTGAAATTTGATATTTGCAATCTGCTTTAAAAGTAAAGAAACACTCATTCACGGAAAATCCAACAAGGGGGGGGGGGGAGGGGGGTGAAAGAATTAAAAAATTGACTTAATTTTATGAGAATACATACATCTAATAAAAACTAAAGTTGTTACAGACGTGAAAATTCGTATTTGGATCTCCTTTAAAAACAAAAAAACGCGTTTTGGAGGGAAACCATCTTGGAGGGCGGGAGTGTAAAGGAGTTGAATTCCTTTCATGAGGACACATAAATCAAAAACTGAAGAAGTTAGAGTCGTGATAATTGGTAAATAGAAGATCCTTTACTATTAAAGAAACATCTATTTTTTGCGGGAAAGTTCACTTAGGGGGAAGGGTAGTGTGAAATGAAGGGAAAAAAGTAAATTATTTTTATGGGGATACTTATATCTCAAAACTGAAGGTAATAGACGTGAACATTGGTGTTTAGAATCTCCCTTAAACATAAAGAAACAAGCCTTCTTTTAATATTTTTTTTGGGGGGGGGGAGGGTGGCGGTAAATAAACTTAACGGCGGTGGGGTGTAGAAGGAGGTGAGACCAATTGATTTTACTGTTCTTAATGTTTTTATAAGGATCCTCCGTTGCTCAGGCGGCAGCGCGCCGGCCTCTCACAGCTGGGTTCCGTGGTTCAAATCCCGGTAACTCCATGTGATATTCGTGCTGGACAAAACGGAGGCGGGACAGGTTTTTCTCCGGATACTCCGGTTTTCCCTGCTATCAGCCATTCCAGCAACACATAATAATAATAATAATAATAATAATAATAATGTTCCGGACCGTCGTCAAATGTGCGCACCGCGCTGGAAACGGCTCCTGGACGGGTAATGACTAAGAATGCAGTCCGGCCGCGGGTTCAGTGCCGCCAAGGCACCCAATATGACACCACGCCGGATCTCCTGAAGGATTTTATCCATATTAAAAAAGTTATAGGAAAAGATGGCAGAGATTTACGGACCCAACTGACCGGGAGGAATAGGCCTACCTGAGCCTAGCCCGGGAAGTACGAAATCGATTGCTGGAAAGGAAGATTGAAAAATGGGAGGAAACGTGCCGTAATCTAATAGAAAACGGGTCAGATCGGGAATTTTGGTGGATTTTCGCAGAAAACGAGTCAGATCGCGAATTTCAGCGGATTATATATCTAAGACAATAAGCATTCAATTATAAATTTCAGTATAATACCGTAGCGAAGCACGGGTATCTTGCTAGTTATAATATATCCTTAAGTTTTACTGCTGGTAGCATGATCTTCAGTCCCCATTTCGTTCCGTACCGTGCTTCACTAGGACGTATGACACAAATTTCCATGTCTTCATACTTCCTGTGCATTTGGGTGTGCATTGGTAGTGCTTTTCTACTGTTCGCGAACGAATGGGATTCGCATGCAATATTATTTAATCTTTACAATATATGAATAAGATATTTTTTTTACACTTGCCTCATTCCAAGATGTATACTAGAACCTTCGAAAATACAAATAAAAGACTCTCACCTCTGGACTTTTACCTGTTTCTCTCCAGTCTCCTGACAAATCAGAGTGGACACATTATCACTCACCCACATGACCATTGGACCACACTTTAATTGGCCATACTGTAGCAACTTATTTTGTTTCTGTTGTGATAAAGCATGGGAAGTCGAAGAATGGTCAAACGTTGAGGTCTGTAGCATGATCATAACCTGAAGAGGACAAACCAATAATAATGAAATTCGTAGAATACGACCAGGGTTACCATGATCAGACGTCGTATTGGTACAGAATGACAAAAAGACCGCTTTTAGCCAGTCGTACAGACGTGCACATTAATGGTGTCCCGACATAAACAATCAACACTGTCCCACTCCAGTACTGAAAAGAAGGGGAGAGAGTGAAGGGTTAGTGTTGAAGGCCACTCCAGTACAAACCATTGGGGAAGGGAGTGAAGGGGTAGTGTCGAAGGCACAATGACTCACCTTCTCGCTTAACGCATTGCTGCATGGACTGCATGCAGACAGCCCGCTACAAGACTTCGTTATGATCGAAATGGGCACAGTGGCGGATGTATTGAAGTACAGCATTAGGTTACCTACTCGTCCGGCCCCGCGGTGTACGGGGCAACGCGACCGGCCGCCCCGGGTTCGATTCCCAGCCGGGTCATGGGGTTTTAATTGTAAATGATAATATCCCTGGCCTGGGGACTACGTGTTTGTGTCGTCCTTAACGTTTCTCACATTCAACACCCAACACTTCCGCAATTCCAATTACATGCAGGTTCATATATTGTGCAAGTAGGAGCAAAAGAACTCTATAGGTCGCGCCCCGAACAAATAGCATTTTAACATAAAAAATTAAAAAGTAACCTACTCTGATAATTGCAGTATTAAGAGGTAAAGGAGGTTTTCAACCGAAAAATATTTTATAATAGTTAGGAATATTTTGTAGCTGCGTTATATCGGGTCTACCAATCCTTCTTCACCTCGTTCTTGCCATATTTCTGTCCATCTCCAAACTGTCTTAATACTGCATGGTATTGCTTGTGCTATTGCTTGGGGGACCATGTGAGCCTCCCACATGCCAATAATACGTCCTCGATTCACCTGTGATAGGATAGGAGCCATCTTATTACAATGTTACAGTATAACGCCGGAATACACACACAGTGTATTCAGTAGTGATGGGTCGCGTGATGCAAAGCTCTCGATGCATTCTGAGCAAGCGATGCAGTACGTGCCTCATAATGCTATCTCGATGTCGTATAGTGACGTCAGGCGCATGAGCTTTTTGTCTCGAGGCAGTGCTGGGAAACGTATCGAGATCTCTCGATGCATTTCGAGCAACTGATGCAGTCCATGACTCGTAAACCTACCTCGAAGTTTAAATCGGGACATCATGCGCATGCGGTATGTTATCCCTCGACTATACTTCGCCTGCTGATCAACTAATGACGTCTCCGAAAACCTTAATTAGTTAGTGGGACGTAAAGCAAATAACATCATTATAACAACTAATGACGATGCGCCAACTATTTTATAATCTACTCGCAGTCAACTTACCTACCTCTACTTCCTGCATTTTATTTTATCACTGTCTGGCTCCGTGGCGAAATGGTTAGCGTACTGGCGTTTCGTCCAAGGGTCTGTGGGTTCGATTATCGGCTAGGTAAGATATTTTATCCTTCACTGATTAGTTTCTATGTTTCTGGGACTGGGTGTGTGAAATAAATAGCAATGAAGAGTGTGACCTATTTTTAACATTTTTTTGAAACGATTTCTTTTACGACGTATCGAGTTGTGTAATAATTGTGAACAGAAAGTAAAATATACCGGTAATGTATATGGTATATGTGTGCATGTATCCGAAGAGGGACTCATTCTCGGGTTAAGACTCCTTCTGGACTATCGATACTTTTATGTAAGTATGGTAACAAATAGACGTTTCCTTGAAAAGGATCATTCAAGACCAGCCACAATATTATCGGACCTGAAGGCACATATACAGGATGAAGCCGAACTCCATTGACATATTTTCGGAAATTGTCCAGGGAAACCTTCTGTGTATATTGGTAGAAGGTACCCGTGGTCTCCGGTGGCTCGTTATAGAGTAGAACCGGTAATTAAACGATGATTTATTTGGTTTTATTACCGCAAACAAACTTATTTCTGGGAAAATACCTTCACAACAGAGAAATGGCTTGCAATATTCAATAACCAAAATGTACAACACAAAACCCAGAGTAGCAAAGCCTGTAATATGTCATCATCATCATCTGTTTACCCTCCAGGTTCGGTTTTTCCCTCGGACTTAGCGAGGGATCCCACCTCTACCGCCTCAAGGGCAGTGTCCTGGAGCTTCAGACTCTTGGTCGGGGGATACAACTGGGGAGTATGACCAGTACCTCGCCCAGGCGGCCTCACCTGCTATGCTGAACAGGGGCCTTGTGGAGGGATGGGAAGATTGGAAGGGATAGGCAAGGAAGAGGGAAGGAAGCGGCCGTGGCCTTAAGTTAGGTAACATCCCGGCATTCGCCTGGAGGAGAAGTGGGAAACCACGGAAAACCACTTCCAGGATGGCTGAGATGGGAATCGAACCCACCTCTACTCAGTTGACCTCTCGAGGCTGAGTGGACCCCGTTCCAGCCCTCGTACCACTTTTCAAATTTCGTGGCAGAGCCGGGAATCGAACCCGGGCCTCCGGGGGTGGCAGCTAATCACGCTAACCACTACACCACAGAGGCGGACGCCTGTAATATGTAATAACCAAAACGTACAATACCAAACACAGAGTAGTGCGATAACCCTCTGTCGAAACAAGTACATTTTTATCACAGTGTGTTCAATATGTTCTGCCAGTGTTTAAAGGTAACAATTCCATGTCGTTGGCTTCCAGCATGTTAACGAACTCCTGCGGGACATAATTTCCACACCCAGGCGTCTGTCAAGAACTAGCATTTACGACGGACGTAAAACAAATAACATTATTATGAGTACTATTTTCAGTGCAATACAGATACAAAGCTAACTGATCTGATGACATGGCCACGAAGTAATCAGGTTTGTTTACATTATGATTGGTTTATATTGCATGTGTTCAAGTGGAAGAGATTTTATTATCTATTGGTTATTTTGTATATTCAGTAACGTTACAATTACTTCTATTAGCGATTTGGTTGTTTCTGCACGAACAGGTGTGTGTTTGGTAGCCGAAACTCCGATTGCAAAACAAGAACAAACAAAAGTATTTGAAGATAAGATTCGAACCACCACGAAACGTAGCAGATGATAACGCCTAACGATGATATTTCGCCAACTGAGCCACGCTAACAGCTCGAGTTCGATGTTTACAATCATTTCTGTTTCTGCTATATTCGTCCTGGCTGAGGTTCAATTGGAGCGTGCCTCGAGATGCATCGAGAAAATGACGTCAGGCTCGAGTATCTCGAACGAGAGTTATGCCCATCTCTACGTAGATCTCGAAGATGCATCGAGAGTGGTGACGTCAGTCTCGAGTATCTCGAACGAGAGTTTTGCTCACCACTAGTATTCAGCACTAGCTGTTCACTCCCTTCCCCTCCTTTTCAGTACTGGAGTGGCCTTCAACACTATCCCTTTACTCTCTCCCCTCCTTTTCAGTACTGGAGTGGGGCAGTGTTGATTGTTTATGTCGGGACACCATTAATGTGCGTGCGTGTACAAGTGAGTTGCTATGAGGGGAGTGAATGTATCCTTCATACTGTACCAACGAAAAACATCCAAAGGGATGAAGATTAGGGACAGTTTGATGAAGATTACGAGCCCTTGATCCTCCGTTTCTTATTTCGTAATGCCTCGTCATGTCACTAAAACGAATGTTTGTACAGGAATGGAGACTATATGCCAAGATAATTAATCAGTATTAAGTTTAAAATGAGTAATACTTGTATTTAGGAACTTCATTAATTTCAAAAGTTGCCTTACTTACTGAACTGACCTCGTAAAATAATTTTGTAATAAATCGCAGATGCAAAATGAAACTACTGAATATGCTAAGCATTCAGAATATTACGTATTCATACCACTGCTAAGTGATTAGTGAATCTCATGACTGTAATCAAGCTATTGTGAAATCACTCTCTTGATGACGTGAAACCTGAGGGTGGTTGGAATCACGAGTGCAGAATTGTGTGTGAAGTCCAGGCAGGATTGTGTTCGATCGGACTGCCCGGCATTCGTCTCCCTGCGGCAAAGTGTGTGATCGTTAAAGCTGGAATGTGGGTGGTATGATAGATGCTATCTTTGAGAGTTCGGGATGGTCTTACCGTCGTTAAATTTATAACAAGCTTTATGAAACTCCTCCACTCACATGAAAATGAACTACAACGATCAAATTCAAAAATAACACAAGGGAAGACGTTGTTTAGTTGGTTGGTAATTTTTATTTTCTTAAATGTAGAGACAGAGGTATAATCCTGGATCTATAGAAAAAATACTACTTTGAACTATAATAATTATTATTGAATAATCCAGATATTATCACAACCATAAAGGTCAAAGAGCTATACTCGGCTGAATATCTTTTGAGTACTAGTGAAAAAGCCGGCCCCGTGGTGTAGGGGCAGCGTGCCTGCCTCTTACTCGCAAGTACCGGGTTCGATTCCCGGCCATGTCAGGGATTTTTACCTTGATCTGAGGGCTGGTTCGAGGTCTACTCAGCCTACGTGATTAGAATTGAGGAGCTATCTGACGGTGAGATAGCGGCCCTGGTCTAGAAAGACAAGAGGTAGGATTCGTCGTGTTGACTATCAGACACCGCGTAATCTGCAGACGTCGGCTGAGCAGAGGTCACTCTGTAGGCCAAGCCCCTTCAAGGGCTGTAATGCCATGGGGGATTTACTAGTGGAAAAAGGAAAGTTAAGAAGTGAATAAATTCTCTGTCCAATGGAAGGCACGGAAAAGTTGTACGAAGCAAGTTGTTAGGACACAATAATTCATGTACAACCAGACCTCTGCAAAAATTTCTGAAGAATTTGAGGGTCTACGGATGGTTGTCGTGCCTCTAATTGAGGATCAAAGATGGAAAAGGGTGAAAGGGCCGAAATAAGAAAAATGTGTTTTTTGCAAAAAGGAGATGTATTAGCCATGTCGCATATGGTGGTAATTGTGCATGTGCCTGAGGTCATTAGTTTAGTTGGTAGGGAGTTCAACAGATAGAGCCACAATCCAATGTGCCCAGCCTAGTTTGGTGGGGAATGGTGAATGTGCCAGCGTCTCGCGCTGCAATTCTTCCATGCTGTCCATTGTGTCAGTGCGCCATGTGACTATTTTCTAACTTCTGAGTCACTTAATTAAAGAAATTAAATTTATAGAAGCTATATATTATTATGTCATCATCATCATCATCATCTGTTTACCCTCCAAGTTCGGTTTTTTCCTCGGACTGAGCGAGGGATCCCACCTCTACCGCCTCAAGGGCAGTGTCCTGGAGCTTCAGACACTTGGTCGGGGGATACAACTGGGGAGTATGACCAGTACCTCGCCCAGGCGGCCTCACCTGCTATGCTGAACAGGGGCCTTGTGGAGGGATGGGAAGATTTGAAGGGATAGGCAAGGAAGAGGGAAGGAAGCGGCCGTGGCCTTAAGTTAGGTACCATCCCGGCATTCGCCTGGAGGAGAAGTGGGAAACCACGGAAACCACTTCCAGGATGGCTGAGGTGGGAATCGAACCCACCTCTACTCAGTTGACCTCCCGAGGCTGAGTGGACCCCGTTCCAGCCCTCGTACCACTTTTCAAATTTCGTGGCAGAGCCGGGAATCGAACCCGGGCCTCCGGGGGTGGCAGCTAATCACGCTAACCACTACACCACAGAGGCGGTCATATTATTATGTAATTATATAAAATATTAGATGTAGTATACTTGTACTTCAAAGGCCATAGGTAATGAGGTAGAGATGGCTGGAAGTACCATTAACTTATGGTGTTATGGATCACTGCCATCTGAGTTAAAATCATGGTCAATGAATTTGAAATGTGTTCTGAACAACAAAGTTAGCAGTAATTATATTAATACACGGTGTGCTTATTTTTAATAGAGGCTGCGACTCTCTGTAATCAACCACTCTCAAGTTTCACTGGAAGATTTACAGATCAGCTGACGTCCACAGCAGGCGAAGCACTGATCCCATAGACGTTTCGGGAATATATACCTTGATCAAAATTGATTAACACGGTTCTTGGGGAAATGTTATTAACTAAAATTTGTTTTATATATACATAATAGTCCGCCTCTGTGTTGTAGTGGTTAGCGTGATTAGCTGCCACCCCCGGAGGCCCGGGTTCGATTCCCGGCTCTGCCACGAAATTTGAAAAGTGGTACGAGGGCTGGAACGGGGTCCACTCAGCCTCGGGAGGTCAACTGAGTAGAGGAGGGTTCGATTCCCACCTCAGCCATCCTGGAAGTGGTTTTCCGTGGTTTCCCACTTCTCCTCCAGGCGAATGCCGGGATGGTACCTAACTTAAGGCCACGGCCGCTTCCTTCCCTCTTCCTTGCCTATCCCTTCCAATCTTCCCATCCCTCCACAAGGCCCCTGTTCAGCATAGCAGGTGAGGCCGCCTGGGCGAGGTACTGGTCATACTCCCCAGTTGTATCCCTCGACCAAGAGTCTGAAGCTCCAGGACACTGCCCTTGAGGCGGTAGAGGTGGGATCCCTCGCTCAGTCCGAGGGAAAAACCGAACCTGGAGGGTAAACAGATGATGATGATGATGATGATGTTTTATATATACATAATATTTATTGAACGAGTCAACGACTTCCCGAAATTTCTGCATCCTGCCGTTTTTACTCAATTCTGAAATACATCGGTCCCTCTACCTAAACCACGGTAATATAACAATATGTGTGTTTACGGGCTACAAGAGAGCAGGAATGGGTACCTCGAATGATCCCGCAAAACGAGCACAGAAACGAGGAGCACGTACCTTACACCAGGAGGTGCACGCACAGACCAGGAGCAGGTATTTTATATGCTGGAAACTGCACGCTGGAATTCAAGCCTCGCAATAGCTTACTTGGCAGGGACGCAGTCGGAGTTGTGATAGCGGACGGTGCTCGAAGTTCGAATCCCACGTAAGCATTCCTTATTTATTTTACCTCCTGTTGACTGGGATATGGTATGGTTGCATACTTGAGAGCTTCCACAGACTGAATTATTTATTTGGCCCCGTCATAGGCTGTATGTATTGTGGCATAGGGTATTGATCTGGGTTGCAAGAGGCTGATCTGAAAACCTACTTTTGAGGATAGTGCAATTAGTTACTGAGAAACTAAAAACAACGGAGATATGTAATCCACGTTTTATACAAAAGCGAATTAAATAAAAATGCGGTAGTCACAGAATAAAATTAGCTGGTTTACCTCTAGGAACTAGTGGCTTGCTGATAAAATTGACAAAAAAAATGACAGTTACAAATATGAGTTCTTATTAATTTAACCTGGTTCTTCGTGCACTCACAGAAGATATTATTTTAAAACCCTTGAAGATAATACACTCAACAAAAAATTAAACATGTACAATGTTCTGTTGTATTGCGGTGAAACCGATATATTATTTAATGTTAAATTCAAAATAGTAAATACAATTAAAATGTACACTTTTCGGTAAAACTGAACCCAGTATGAAAGAAAAACGCTCAGTACGTAACTAAACGAAACAAATTAAGGAACCTTGTCAGTCATAAAATCAAAGACTAAAGACAGTTTTACAGTGCAGTACAAACTTAATGAATAATTCCTGAAGTGAATTGTCCAACTCCTCAATGGCAGCAACGTTTAGAGCCAATATTGTTAGTGGTTGATATTGATGGTTGGAAATGTTACTCTCGAAAAATGTCGACGCATGCTTCACGTAGTTCACATCCGGGAAAGAAGCGGCCATTCGATTCTGCGGATCCCACGTCCCTTCGATTATTCATTCACATGTGATGCGCGATATGGATGAGCATTACTGTCCTGTAAAGTAAATCACCCTCCTAGTGTCTCTAGAAAAACATTTACTGTGCCGGATTATGTTCGTGCAACGCGACCGTAATGTTTCCTTGAATGTGAAGTGAACTAGTGTACAGCGGCTGATCATGGTACCTTCCCAGAATAGTGATGAACCTCCAAGCTGCTGGCCAAATGTTTCACGCTCCAGGACACTGCTCTCAAGTGGTAGAGGTGAGATCCCTCGCTGTGTCCTGGGGAAAACCAGCCCTGGATTGTAATCGGATTAAATAAAAGTAAATGTTTTAGGACGGATCGGTAGTAAACGATTTTATGATGCATCTTATATTTAGTCGACGCATTTCTCATTCCACACAAAAAATAAAAGAAATAGAACGCATAAGAAAAGGGAGAAGAAAAATCGTGGCAATAGCGCACCTCGAAGTATCTGTTATCTGCCAGCATGTAGGCAGGTTGTTAGATTTAAACGGTCATTTTCTTCTTAACTACGGGCCAATGGCACAAATCTTCGGACACGTATCCCTTTATTTTTGAAGTAGATCAACCTGCTAATGCTTGAACGATTTCACTGACGCCGTTGCTGTAGGCTCACCTTGTTAATGACTTACTCACTTAAAAACACGATGATAGTCAATCTCTAGGTGAGTGTATGTCTTCCTGTGTCCAGTGTGATGAGTGCATGTTGTGTGTTGTGTTGGGAATGAATCTTCGAACACCATATTTATTAACATTCAACTGTTTGATATATGTACCAACACAAATATTTACAAGAAAAGGTAAAAATTTCCCAAACATACCGGCCACCAAAAGGCACTGGCCTTTTAAGAAAGGAAGAAGAAAGATAATTTACTTCAGGCATAAACACATAACACAGATAGTCAGGGAGTTCATAAAGGTATTAATCACATCACTGTGTAACTCGAAACTTTTAGTATTCTTTCTCATTCTCAGGCAAAACACACAACTTCTTGATGGGTCGTTTTATGATACCAGAGTTTGTTCTCGCAGTGGCGACCCGTACGAGGTTGTCTTCACCAGGATGAACAGACTCTATTATGCCCATTCGCCATTGCAGAGGTGGTAGGTTGTCATCTTTGATGAACACAAGATCTCCAATTCGAAGATTAGGATGTTTCTCAGTCCACTTGTGGCGCTGCTGCAGAGTGTTAATATATTCCCTGTGCCATTGTTTCCAGAAGTCCTGGGTCATCTTTTGAAGATGTTGCCATCTGGAAAGTCTGTTTATGGCACAGTGAACAAGGTCATGATCAGGAAGTGCAGTAATTTGTTCCCCAATTAGGAAATGAGATGGGGTTAAACAAGATAAGTCTGTAGGATCATCGCTGAGTCTTGTTAGAGGACGAGAATTCAGGCAGGCCTCTATTTGGGAAGAAAGGGTAGTTAATTCTTCAAAGGTAAGCACCGTGCTACCCATAGTTCTTCGCAGATGGTACTTGAAAGATTTCACCATGGACTCCCAAACTCCGCCGAAATGCGGTGCTGATGGAGGGATGAAATGCCAGGCGATCCCCTTTGTGGTTGCAGCTTCGACAATATTTCTGTTTTGATCAGAATCTTGGAGAAATGCTTGCAGTTCTTTCAGCTCCCTTGCAGCACCGATGAAGTTAGTGCCATTGTCGCTATATATATTTGATGGACATCCTCTGCGTGACGTGAAACGTCGCAGTGCGGCCATGAATGCATCCGTTGTAAGGTCTGAGACAACTTCCAAATGTACAGCTCTTGTGGCAAGGCAAGTGAAGATGGCAACGTAGGCCTTGCCCGTTCGTTTGCTTCGCAGTGTTCCAATTCTTATACAAAATGGACCAGCATTGTCTACCCCCACGTTCAGGAATGGTCTTGCAGGGGTGATTCTTTCTTTGGGAAGATTTCCCATCTTCTGTTGATTTGTTGTCAATTTTAATTTGTAGCATGGCAAGCATGAATGAATGCACCCTTTAACGACTTGTCGAATTCTTGGAATCCAATATCTCCCACGTAATGATGATATCAGGAGTTGGAGCCCAGCGTGCAGTAATCTTTGATGTTCACTTAAAATAATAAGTTTCGTGAGGTGATGCTTGGGAGGTAATATAAGTTGATGTTTAGCTTCGTAAGAGATGGATGATGCATTGTACAGTCTTCCACCAACACGAAGATAGCCATGTTGGTCCAGAGTCGGGCTTAAATTCCTAATTTTGCTAGCTGAGTGAATGTTCTTTCCTTGCTCGAGGCAACGAATTTCTTCACGATAGGATATTGCTTGAACAATCTTGATACATACATTGAGGGCATTACTTATTTCTTGAGGCCTTAACGGGGACATGTCGAGATCATCGGGGTTTCTCCTGCAGTTTGAAGCAAATCTGAGGCAATATCTAATCGTCCTGAGTAGTCGGTTTAACGAAGAGGATGTGTTTAGAAATGAGTCGTTATGTTGCACAATAACAAGTGAAGTTAATATTCTTTTGTCTGGTATCTTGTTAGGGTCGGAGATAGTTTCTTGTCTCGGCCAAGCTGAGGGGTCTAAGCACAGCCAGGCTGGACCGTGCCACCACAGCATGTTGTTCTTCATGTCTGTTGGTTCAATGCCTCGCGAGACGAGATCTGCTGGGTTATCCTGTGATTTAACATGAGACCAGTGATTCGAGGGAGCAATTTCTTGAATTTCTGCAACCCTATTTGCTACGAACGTCTTCCATTTAGTGGGGCACGCATTTAACCATGCTAGTACAATTGTCGAGTCAGTCCAAAGCTGTATTTTAGTGAATGGCAGTTGTAGAGAGGCAAGTGTTTTCTTCAGGAGATGGGAGAGCAGTAAGGCACCACACAATTCTAGTCGGGGAATTGAGACTTGCTTTAAAGGTGCGACTCTCGATTTTGCGCATAACAATCTGATAAGAACGTCACCCTTGCTGTTCACAGACCTCACGTAAATACAGGCGTCATAAGCGTGATGTGAAGCATCGCAGAAACCATGGATGTCTATGGACTTGGTTTTCCCTTCAGCGAGAACACACCTTGGGACCTTGATGCTATTAAGCGTGGGGATCTGATCATATAATTTCAACCAAATATCAAGTAAGTTTACTGGTAAAGGGTCATCCCATCCTGACCTTTCCTGCCAGAGACGTTGCATGAAAACCTTGAAGCTGATTATTACAGGGCTTATAAATCCAAGTGGGTCGAAAATTGAGGACATCGTTGAGAGCACCATTCTCTTTGTGAACGTCGTATCACCCATTAATTCTTGAAAATTTGCGTTACAGTTTATTTGAAACATGTCAGTGGATGGATGCCAAGTCAACCCTAATGTCTTTACCATGTCACTAACGTTGTCAGTTAACGAGTGCTTAGTTTCTCGTAAGCTTTCTGGGATGGAGTTCAGTAATTCAGGGCTATTGGAACACCATTTTCGCAAAGGAAAACCTGCACGACCGAGAAGCTGTTGTAACTCGATTCGCAGCTCCACGGCTTCTTCTAAAGTATCTGCTCCAGAAAGACAGTCATCAACACAGAAGTCATGTTTGAGGATCGCGGCCGCTCTCGGGAATTCGGACGCTTCTTCGAGTGCTAATTGCTGGAGACATCTTGTGGACAGAAACGATGCTGCAGACGTGCCGTATGTGACAGTGTTAAGAGCATAAGATTTTAGATTATTCTGAGGATGTTCTCTCCACAGGATGCACTGTAAGTGTCGATGTTTAGGATAAACCATTATCTGGCGGTACATCTTTTCAATATCAGCGGTGAAAGCAATGTTGTGAGTGCGGAATCTCATAACTATTGAGCAGAGATCTTCTTGAATTGTAGGTCCTACCATTAAGATATCGTTTAAGGCAGTACCGTTGTCAGTCCTTGCTGATCCATCAAATACGACTCTTGTTTTAGTAGTGCTGCTAGAATGCTTGACAACAGCATGATGAGGCATATAATATCTTTCTCCTTCAACGGGTTCTGACTGAAGTTCCGTCATGTGTCCAAGGGTCTGGTACTCTCTCATGAAGGTGATGTAATTTTTACGAAGGTCGTCTTGAGTTTGTAGTTTCCGTTCTATTAGATGAAAACGTCGGCTGGCAGTCTGCATTGAGTTTCCAAGTTGCAACTCTCTCTTAAGGGGTAGCTCTACGATGAATCTCCCAGTTTCATCTCTTCTTGTGGTGTCCTTGAAATGGGCTTCACATTCCTTCTCTTCAGGTGAGTGTCTAACATGGTTCACTTCCTCGAGGCTCCAGAACTTCTGAATTTGTATTTCTAAGTTGAGGTCAGATCTGATAAAGAGCGACTTGGTTGGTGTCTTCTCTTCCCTTTCTCGATTGAGTTGTGAATATTCTCCGCTGAGAATCCATCCTAGCTGTGTGTTCTGTAGGCATGTGTACCCTTGTCGGCTTTTTCTTCCGGGTTGCAGGAGTTGTAAGAAAAACTGTGCGCCAGTCAGTAAATTGGTAGCCTGAGGGATGTGAAAGTCAGGATCAGCGAGAGTGATGTCTTGTGGAATATTCCAGTCCTTGCAATTGATATGTGAGACCGGTATATTGCCAGTTATTCTGGGAAGAACAATACATTCCATGTTGAAGTGATAATCGTTGATTGTTGAGTGAACCTCAATATTCACTGCTGTGTTTGCTTGGGATGTGAGTTCACCAAAAGCTTGCAGTGTTATGGCGCTGGTCTTTTTCTTTTTCAGTCTCAGTTGTTGCACCATGTGTTCGGATATAAAGTTACTCTGCGAACCATTGTCGAGTATGGCACGAACTAAATGGAATCTTCCCTGACCGTCCTTGATCTTTACTAAAGCCGTACTCAGAAGTATCTGATTCTTGGATGTGCTTCTCAGAGAATGATAAGATGATTGTTGGGGATTGTTGTTTTGATTTGCAGGAGATGATATATGGTCAGTCTCATGATGTCTTGTCTGATGGTTTTGCGATAGACTGGGAGAGGGGTTAGAGGCACAAAGTTGCAATGTCTGACAACGTCTCTCCAAGAACTTGACGAGTTCTTTAAACTCTACAGCTTCTAGGTGAGAATGTTTACTTTCGAATTCTAATCTCAATTTCTTATCCACTCGCGATAGTAAAAGCTCGTTTAGGAGAAGATCTAGAATGCTTATCTAAGTATCGAGTGCGTTCAGCGCATCAATGCTACCTCGGAATTTATTTACGAGTTGGCGTATCTCTGTTTCGGTTGAACATACTTTACCCGGTGATTCTAGGATCTGTTTAATATATTCAGCAGCTATTAATTTTGGCGAGTGATACCTGCTCACGAGAAGGTCATAAGCTACAGTAAAATGGAGTCTGAAATGCCAATATTCCTAATAGCATCCTTGGCTTCACCTTTAAGCGAGGATAACATACACTGACTGACAGAGCAAATGCAACACCAAGGAGGAGTGGTTCGAAAGGGATGAAAGTTGGGGAAAAAACAGAGACGGCACGGACGAATAATTTATGTTTATTTCAAACCGATATGCAGGTTACACAATGCGCACGGCATCGACTCAGTAGGATGTAGGACCACCGCGAGCGGCGATGCACGCAGAAACACGTCGAGGTACAGAGTCAATAAGAGTGCGGATGGTGTCCTGAGGGATGGTTCTCCATTCTCTGTCAACAATTTGCCACAGTTGGTCGTCCGTACGAGGCTGGGGCAGAGTTTGCAAACGGCGTCCAATGAGATCCCACACGTGTTCGATTGGTGAGAGATCCGGAGAGTACGCTGGCCACGGAAGCATCTGTACACCTCGTAGAGCCTGTTGGGAGATGCGAGCAGTGTGTGGGCGGGCATTATCCTGCTGAAACAGAGCATTGGGCAGCCCCTGAAGGTACGGGAGTGCCACCGGCCGCAGCACATGCTGCACGTAGCGGTGGGCATTTAACGTGCCTTGAATACGCACTAGAGGTGACGTGGAATCATACGCAATAGCGCCCCAAACCATGATGCCGCGTTGTCTAGCGGTAGGGCGCTCCACAGTTACTGCCGGATTTGACCTTTCTCCACGCCGACGCCACACTCGTCTGCGGTGACTATCACTGACAGAACAGAAGCGTGACTCATCGGAGAACACGACGTTCCGCCATTCCCTCATCCAAGTCGCTCTAGCCCGGCACCATGCCAGGCGTGCACGTCTATGCTGTGGAGTCAATGGTAGTCTTCTGAGCGGAAGCCGGGAGTGCAGGCCTCCTTCAACCAATCGACGGGAACTTGTTCTGGTCGATATTGGAACAGCCAGGGTGTCTTGCACATGCTGAAGAATGTCGGTTGACGTGGCGTGCGGGGCTGCCACCGCTTGGCGGCGGATGCGCCGATCCTCGCGTGCTGACGTCACTCGGGCTGCGCCTGGACCCCTCGCACGTGCCACATGTCCCTGCGCCAACCATCTTCACCACAGGCGCTGCACCGTGGACACATCCCTATGGGTATCGGCTGCGATTTGACGAAGCGACCAACCTGCCCTTCTCAGCCCGATCACCATACCCCTCGTAAAGTCGTCTGTCTGCTGGAAATGCCTCCGTTGACGGCGGCCTGGCATTCTTAGCTATACACGTGTCCTGTGGCACACGACAACACGTTCTACAACGACTGTCGGCTGAGAAATCACGGTACGAAGTGGGCCATTCGCCAACGCCGTGTCCCATTTATCGTTCGCTACGTGCGCAGCACAGCGGCGCATTTCACATCATGAGCATACCTCAGTGACGTCAGTCTACCCTGCAATTGGCATAAAGTTCTGACCACTCGTTCTTGGTGTTGCATTTGCTCTGTCAGTCAGTGTATAATGAAACTTCTCAACATTTGATAGATCATTGTTATTAACTATCAAGTTCTGAAAGGTGTCCCTGAAGTGAAGCCAAGTTGTTAATGTACCGTCAAATATAGGGAGCTTGATTTCTGGCAATTTTATTTGCCTTGCTACATCATTGGTTGAAAGAGAACGTACCTCGTCAGCTAAATGTGAAGTCTGGGAAATGATAGCCTTTCTAAGCTTAGCTTCCAGAAGATCGCTCTTATTTTCGAATTCCTAGTGGTAATCGATATGTGAATCGATATTTTCGTCATCATTTAGCTCGAGTTCAGTTTGAATGTATTTGAAATCTTCCTTAAGAGAAAGTAGCCTATTCAGTTTTACTTCGATTAAAGTTGTGTCTGCCGTATCAAGTTCTGAGCTCACAAAGCTTTGTATGCGTGTTAAACCGACTTTAAGAACGGATGTTTTCTTCATTAGAGCTCTCTTTGTATCGGGATCCATGTTGCATTTGTAGAGATTAATACGAATGACTGGTGTCGTCTTTACGTGTCAGTTCCGTCTAATTTCCGCCTTCTAAATCATGTGGCACGAATGTAACCATGTTAGAATTTCCGTGCCATGGATATTAGTTCTCATATGTCACAGTAGATGACGCTACTTGTCATTATAACGATGTGCAATCCGTTGTTTTGTACAGGTGGCTTATTCTCTTTGGTACAGGTTAGTTTGTAAACACTACGGTAGATGTCATAATCGAAATGTCCAAGGCAATGCGTTGAAACACTCAAAATCAACATGTTTCACGAAATTGATGCAATAAGTAATAGTATTTCATTATATTATATCCTTTGATACCTTGTAAATACCAAAACTTGCCAGGTTCATGGAGTTTGTCGTTGAAATCCATATCCAGGCCGGAGGACCAATGTTGGGAATGTATCTTCGTACACCATATTTATTAACATTGAACTGTTTGATATATGTACCAACACAAATATTTACAAGAAAAGGTAAAAATTTCCCAAACATGTTGGGTAGTATGAGATAACTATGAGGGGTCTTTTCTAGGTTGAACAAATCCATCCGACAGTAGAAATATCTTCAACAGCGTCATATGCCTTCACTTCATATGAGGGCTGAGGAGAAATTGGTATTTGAACCCAGGCTTTCTACACGCAATGTATTCATTAGGAATTGTATACTACCACCTCTCGTGCCCGTCCGGCCGATATTCTGATGGAGAAAATTTCCTTTCACCAAACCGGCTAACCACAACGTCCGGCCACTCGCCTAAAGGATCATGGGCACCATATGAACACAGAATATTATGATTCGTTTCTTTTGTCTTAGTAGTTGAATCATAACACTTGCTCTAAAGATACGTATGTGGATATACCTCTTGCTCCTTCTTAGAGTTCCAGAGCATGATTCAAAGAAGGATACATAATGAATGGCTTGAACGGAAGCTGATGACCTGTACGTGGTTTTAAACTCTGAAAATGAAAGAGAAACATATTTCGTGGATGACACCATCATTAACCCTCACAGTACCAATAGTCGATAAATTGCGGAAAAGGTCGAGTACCTAAATAAGTCTGATCGTTTTTAAAAGGAAAAGACAAGGTAGCGACATTTGGCGATATTTAGTTGTTGAATTGAACTTGAAGCGTGTTTTCAAATAGTCCTCTTGTTCACAACATCCCTTTTTGCCATTTACCATGGAAAGTTAATAATTTGTTCATAATTCTGGAAGAAAATCAAAATAGATATTTAGCTACAACCTATGTTATTAAGGATTTATGAAAGGTGAAAATCAAAATACACATTGGTATTTTTCACTACACCACCTGGTAATCAGCTGGTCTTTTCTGGTGCACTCATCTTAATCCTGCCCGGTACTAAAAGGGTTAAACACTACAAACACATTTTGCTAGGTTTGAATGGGATAAACTGAATGAAGATCAAATGATTTGGGCAGTGAAACTCATTAGACTACCTGAAGTTATATAAATTTCACCGTTAACTTCATTTTTGAGTTATACACCTGAAGATAATAGCAGTTATCACAATTACAAACTTTTCATTATGCGGATGTGGTGGCAAGCTCACAACAAATTACTCTGGAAAATACATCATTTTAAAATAAATGAGGTAACTAGAATTTTCGCAAAGCAAGAGAATTAACACCGGGAATATAAAACATCCTTTTCGACAAAAGTTACGCAGTATTTCACACAACTAAAGAAGAGGTATATTATATTATCTCAGCCCAGAACGGTGTGACTTTTTGCAGTAATGCACACTTTATACGCCTTTCTTCGAGTTGTTAAGATAGCAACTGCGGAACAAAGTACATCTCATATACTTTTTAGAACTCGTTATGATAAATAAGGAAGATACATGAACAACGAATACACGATATGCAACTTGTGTAGAAAGGTATATTTTGTTTGCTATCTTTAGTAATAATCCATCTATGTGAATGCATCATTTACCACCATTCTGCTTCAAGCTGACGAGTCACAGAGCCTCTCCAATTGATTGCTATATTTCCACATCTCTGCCTCTTCCGCTGTCTTTTTTCTTCCTCTTCTCTCGATATATCTCTTTATTCGCACTTTCATCTCCGTCTTTTATGTGGTCTACTGCCATTTATTCTTTGCTTCTACAAAGCCCCGCGATAACCTTCGTTCATCTGTTCTCCGGAGTCTTGACATGTCAATATCACTGCCGTCTCCATCTTTCAATTCTATCAGACTTTTCAATTCGTCCTGCTCTCTGACATCAATAGTCTAACGCTGTCCACTCTTGTTTCTAGCCCGCAGTCCACAAAGAATATATCCCGTCTCTCCCTGGCAGTTTCTACAATGTCTACAATTCCACTGATAAGAAATCTACTTAGAAATGTAAAGAAACATTACAAGTAATGCATATTTACTCAGGAATATGAAATAATATATTGTATCGCGGATGATGAGCAACTGAGGAGAAAAGGAACTCGTTTATTATGTATAATTCAACATGCTAAAACATTACAAGAAATAAAATGTTATAAAAATTGATTAAAACACAATTTGTTTATGTACTAATATATAACATAGATCTTTTCTGGAAGTGTATTTTAATATTTAATCATATATACATTGACTTTCTTGACTTTGACTAAGTTCTGGAGTATAGAATACAGTCTCATGCATATCAGCATTATTTATTAATCTCTCTTGTCCCCTATATTAGATTTCCTTCCCTTATTCCTCAGATACACTACATAAATAAAATGGTAACGTTGTATATTTACTTCAGATTTTCGCCTTACATTTAGTTTGTATCATGGATAAGGTATTCAAAAGTGAAAAGTACGTTCAGGTTTTTATACCATTTTAAAACATGAAATTATGGAGAAACATCTGACACTTCACAGAAATTCTCCACTTACTGATAAACATAACGCAAGATAATGTTTAGAGATTGATTGATTGATTGATTGATTGATTGATTGATTGATTGATTGATTGATTGATTGATTGATTTCAGAGAAGGAGAGTGTGAAGTCTATCACGAATATTTAAATTGACATGTACTGAATTATTTGTGCGAACGTAACCCATTAGTGTGGACAAATGTTCTAACTTCCTACGTTTCAAATGTTATACTCACGCGTCAACATGAAAGTTAAAGGTGTTAGAAAATCTGAATATTCATGTCTGCCAGTTACAAGTTTTCTTAAAAATTGTATGGCATTATATTCCCTTCAGATCTCTATTTTGTTTAATCTAAGATATAAAATAAATTCATTTCATTTCGTCATCTATGGTAATACGTTGGGTCTTTTGAGCTGTAAGAATTTAAAGAATCACTTCTGTATATTTCCATTTCTGAGAGATACCGATGCCACTTGCATATTTTCATTCTGGTCTTGCAAGAGGGAGTCAGAAATGAACATTTTTTCAAAGTGAATGTATTTGTCCCTTTAAAAGGTTCTTAAGTTACTAAATTCACCCGTCAGAATCACACAGGTGTCATTAATTATTTTATATGCAGTCTCCTATACGAGGAGTAAAATGAAAAATAGTATTACAAAGTCATTCATCTCATTTGTCGTTCGCTGAATGTCAACACTTAATTTGTAAGTAAAGTCGCCTTCGTTCCAGTGGGCCGCGAGTTCGAGTCGGAGATTTTAACCTTAAATTGTTATTTTCCTTGGTTTGAGGATTGGGTGTTTGTACTGTCCTCAACACTCTTGCTATTCACACACAACACTATAATTCACTGCAAAAACACGCAGTCCCCATACACGTCAAATGCTGCCCACGCTTGTTGGAGGGTCTGTCTTACATTAGCTTTCGAATTATTCAGACCTAACCGGTGAGTAATTAATAGAATTTCTTGCCAGTTGTTAGGAACTTTTCTTCTATTACATTGCGAAATACAGTCGCTTAAATACTATTTAAAATCAAGGGTGTGTTTTACAATGATCAGGAGAGATATCTCATAGCGCAAGGCAAGATATCATACCAAAGTTCGTATGAGCTGAGGGTCGAGTGACCAACAGAAACTTTTTTCAGAAGGATATCTTCAACCGCCATTTGAACTAAGTCAGACGTTTTTAACTGGAAGCAACAAATGCCTTGATTTGGACTAATACAATGTTGAAAAGTTGTGTAGGAACGGACATCTTGATTCGTACAAAAAATGATGTGTAATTACAGACATCAAGCCTTACCAAGGTACTGTATAATTATCTTGTCAAACAGCACACGGAAGAGAAGTAATCATTGTGCTGTTTGTATTGAAAAAGGATATTAATTTCTGAATACAATTTGCAAGAAACAGCTTGAGGTACAAAAAGTTAAGAAAGAGAGAATATTTTTAAAGTTTAACATTCAGAAGTTCTTTTCATAACCTAATGAGTTTCTTTCAGTCCCCTCTTGGAGAAGAAAAGGCTAGTTTTATATTGGTTCACGTCATCCTGCCGGAGGGTTTTAGGATGTGGTGCACAATGGAGTCATTACAGTAACGAGATGGCGAAAATCTAAATCATTCTGCCATTTAGCAAAATGTAACGTATAGATATACTTCTCGAGTTAAAGTAATATGTCATACAGTCAATAAGTAGTTTTTCACATACATGACAAGAACAGATTGTGTCAGTTAATCAGCGTATTAGAAGGCGTAAAGAGGCACAAGATGACCGGCATGAACCATGACACTCACGGCGTGCAATAGAAGGTTGTAGTTTATATCTTAAATGGCAAGCGCTGAGACGTTCAGTCTTACATTACTTCCGAAAAAAAATTCGTTCAGGAAACATCAGCTGCATGACCAAAATTTGAATGGCGGGCATCTTGCTTAAAAGCTAGAGACGTAAATAACAAAGTCACATTCAGTGCAAAGCCTCCTAAGCTGACAAAGAGTTCGTTCAGCAATACTTAGGCCCCTATTCACCAATGTCATTTACTTTTGCTGTTATCCTAGATTTCTAAAAACTCGGATAATTTAATTATCTCGGTTAATGCTCGCCTCTGTATTCCCCACAGAATTTATTATCTCGGTTTAGCAAAACAAAATTTTCGTTTCAATTTGAATTTGAATTAAATTTTTCATACTGACGCACGGAAAACAAATGACTACTTGATGCCGCCACTATGGGAATGTTCAGCAATACTTAGGCCCCTATTCAGCAATGTCATTCACTTTTGCTGTTATCCTAGATTTCTAAAAACTCGGATAATTTAATTATCTCGGTTAATGCTCGCCTCTGTATTCCCCACAGAATTTATTATCTCGGTTTAGCAAAACAAAATTTTCGTTTCAATTTGAATTTGAATTAAATTTTTCATACTGACGCACGGAAAACAAATGACTACTTGATGCCGCCACTATGGGAATCTTCAGCAATACTTAGGCCCCTATTCAGCAATGTCATTCACTTTTGCTGTTATCCTAGATTTCTAAAAACTCGGATAATTTAATTATCTCGGTTAATGCTCGCCTCTGCATTCCCCACAGAATTTATTATCTCGGTTTAGCAAAACAACATTTTCGTTTCAATTTGAATTTGAACCGTAAATTTTTCATACTGACGCACGGAAAACAAACGACTACTTGATGCCGCCACTATGGGAATGTAAACAAGTTTTTAATTACATTCGGTGTTTGCAAATAATTGATCAATTATGTCCGCTATTAACCAGAAACGGAGCAGGAAGCCTAACATAGCGTTCCAAGAGACGGAATTGTTATTGAATTTGGTGGCAGTAAGCATTAACATCATAGAGAGTAAGAAAACAAATTATAGTGTACACATTGTATATTTCACTCAAAAAAGGCAACATTCCTCACTTCTTCAATACAAAATTCAACCAGTCGTGTACCGTACAAGATATAAGGTACAATCGAGAATTAATTTGTTGGGAATTCCAGATTATGTTCGATCATGGATAACACTGATAGTGCCCAAGCTTTAGATAACCTAAACCCTGATTCAAAATTTGTGTCGTCGAAGTCCTCAAAGTACACTGACTGACAGAGCAAATGCAACACCAAGAAGGAGTGGTCAAAACTTCATGCCAATTGCAGGGTAGACTGACGTCACTGAGGTATGCTCATGATGTGAAATGCGCCGCTGTGCTGCGCACGTAGCGAACGATAACTGGGACACGGCGTTGGCGAATGGCCCACTTCGTACCGAGATTTCTCAGCCGACAGTCATTGTAGAACGTGTTGTCGTGTGCCACAGGACACGTGTATAGCTAAGAATGCCAGGCCGCCGTCAACGAAGCAATTTCCAGCAGACAGACGACTTTACGAGGGGTATGGTGATCGGGCTGAGAAGGGCAGGTTGGTCGCTTCGTCAAATCGCAGCCGATACCCATAGGGATGTGTCCACGGTGCAGCGCCTGTGGTGAAGATGGTTGGCGCAGGGACATGTGGCACGTGCGAGGGGTCCAGGCGCAGCCCGAGTGACGTCAGCACGCGAGGATCGGCGCATCCGCCGCCAAGCGGTGGCAGCCCCGCACGCCACGTCAACCGCCATTCTTCAGCATGTGCAAGACACCCTGGCTGTTCCAATATCGACCAGAACAATTTCCCGTCGATTGGTTGAAGGAGGCCTGCACTCCCGGCGTCCGCTCAGAAGACTACCATTGACTCCACAGCATAGACGTGCACGCCTGGCATGGTGCCGGGCTAGAGTGACTTGGATGAGGGAATGGCGGAACGTCGTGTTCTCCGATGAGTCACGCTTCTGTTCTGTCAGTGATAGTCACCGCAGACGAGTGTGGCGTCGGCGTGGAGAAAGGTCAAATCCGGCAGTAACTGTGGGCAACGCTAGACAACGCGGCATCATGGTTTGGGGCGCTATTGCGTATGATTCCACGTCACCTCTAGTGCGTATTCAAGGCACGTTAAATGTCCACCGCTACGTGCAGCATGTGCTGCGGCCGGTGGCACTCCCGTACCTTCAGGGGCTGCCCAATGCTCTGTTTCAGTAGGATAATGCCCGCCCACACACTGCTCGCATCTCCCAACAGGCTCTACGAGGTGTACAGATGCTTCCGTGGCCAGCGTACTCTCCGGATCTCTCACCAATCGAACACGTGTGGGATCTCATTGGACGCCGTTTGCAAACTCTGCCCCAGCCTCGTACGGATGACCAACTGTGGCAAATGGTTGACAGAGAATGGAGAACCATCCCTCAGGACACCATCCGCACTCTTATTGACTCTGTACCTCGACGTGTTTCTGCGTGCATCGCCGCTCGCGGTGGTCCTACATCCTACTGAGTCGATGCCGTGCGCATTGTGTAACCTGCATATCGGTTTGAAATAAACATCAAATATTCGTCCGTGCCGTCTCTGTTTTTTCCCCAACTTTCATCCCTTTCGAACCACTCCTTCTTGGTGTTGCATTTGCTCTGTCAGTCAGTGTATGTAGCGCGTCCTTATTATCCACCTACGACGTTTTATTGCCTAATCTTAGTCATATTCCTCGTCGCTGTGATTCAAGCCGCCACGAGCTGCCATCTTAGATTTCAATTTTACCGGGCAACGTTTCTCCGGTAAAATTTTAAACCGATATAATGTCATAGGTCGGTTTTCTTTGCTTTAAACCAAGATAAAAGCTTTTACTCGCATTGGTGAATCCTTGTCTTAGAGGATGGATCTTAAAGCTCCTACGTGGTTTCTGTGTGTGTGTGGGGGGGGGGGGGGAGGGGGGGAAATCAGAGTCCTCAAAATACTAAGTCTGTGTGATTATCTAGTCTATTCTCAAGGGTTCATCAAGGGAAAAGGTCGGTGAATAAAAATGGGTGGACCGGGCGAGTTGGCCGTGCGCGTAGAGGCGCGCGGCTGTGAGCTTGCATCCGGGAGATAGTAGGTTCGAATCCCACTATCGGCAGCCCTGAAGATGGTTTTCCGTGGTTTCCCATTTTCACACCAGGCAAATGCTAGGGCTGTACCTTAATTAAGGCCACGGCAGCTTCCTTCCAACTTCTAGGCCTTTCCTATCCCATCTTCGCCATAAGACCTATCTGTGTCGGTGTGACGTAAAGCCCCTAGCAAAAAAAAAAAATTGGGTGGTAAACGCGATTAGATGGTAGTCAGTCACCATTCCAGTACGATTTGGCCGGTATTCGGAAACTGAGTACTCACATTAATGTTGGAAACCCAACAAACAAAAAAAAAGGAAAGAAAGGTTAGCAAACTATTTCTAATCGTAGCCTATTTTTATCCCCAAGTAATGAAACACTAGGTGGCTTTCGGAGAGGCCTGCTGCAGGTCGCTATATTTGACGCCCGTAGGCGACCTGGGCGTCGTGATGAGGATGAAATGATGATCAAACTGGCACATACACCCAGTCGCCGTGCCAGGGGAATTAACCAATTATGGTTAACATTCCCGACCCTGTCCGGAATCGAACCCGGAACCCCTGCGATCAAAGGCTAGCACGCTAACCACTGAGCTGTGGAGCCGGACTAACCTTAAATAAATGTAACCGATACGATACTACGTACAAACAAGACCTGTACATTTTTTGCACTCCCTAAAAGTCCCGGAGCCACGACCACACGCACGATATATGGATAGCCTATTTGGGAGCACAATAAAATGTCGTCCATAATGATTCCTTGATGAAACCTACTTACCCAGTGTTGCCATACACAAATCAGGAAACACAGTGGATGGTGGATCTCGACTCATCCGTAAATACTTCATGCCCCACATGCTGCTTTGTGTTTGGCATTCTTTGCCCCACCCTAGTTAGCCGGTTTTGTGGACAGCAATCAATGTCATTCAGGTCTTTGGACATAGAGAAGTACTCAATGCAAGCGTGTAATGCACAGTTCTGATTTAATTAACCGCAATGAACCAGAATAGTTTGGTAACACGATCTAATTAATTAAACTATTAGTTAATAATGAAAAGTAAACAGCGAAATACGCCAGTACATTCGCAACAATAGTCTGCCTAATGAAGCGGTTATTTCTATGCAAGCAACATCTTCAAAATCAGAGGAAACTGGTCAGCTTAAGGCACATGCTGCAGCTCGAAGAAGTTAGGTACCGAAACAATGACGAATGCTATTTGCTTTACGTCGCACAGACACAGGTAGGTCTTAAGGCGACAATGGGACAGGAAAGCCCTAGGAATGGGAAGGAAGCGGCTTTCAGGCCTGCCGACAGTGGGGCTCGAACTCACTATCTTCCGGATACGAGCTCATAGCTGCGCGCCCCTAACCGTACGGCGAACAATGACGAATGAAAGAGAGAAAATATGAGGGGCAATTACTTTAAAATGTATGTCCCGTTACTAATTAAGCGATGTCACTATTTTGCATCTATGTAAATATCGAGTAATAATACATTTGAACACGTTATTTTCAGAAAAAAAGAGAAGCCCCAGATGTTTTATCCATGCGCCGCCACTAGTGGGAACCATAATATCATTTCCAGCTGCTAATGGGCACGTTAAATACTCCAAAATCCAGGAGAATATTATATCAGCGCGCTAGCAAGGCTCTTGTGATCGAGGGTGTGCTTCACACTCGTAAGGAATTTGCATTCCGTCTCCCGAGATTTATTGTTCTTACACCTGATTTTAAGCAACACTTTCGCGGGAATTGTGGTTGTATTTCAATTACATTACTGTTGCACAAGCTGAACACTTATTCAGCCAGATGGCATAGAGGCAAAAGTCTTTCCTTCGATTGCCTCAGAAACCGGCAGTCTAGTTAAAATACAATTAGTGTACACTACTCAGAAATGATTTGAGTTACATTTTTTAAGTCCAATAAATATATGACTGATCCGCTTAGGACTGTCACTCAGGAGACGGATTCCTTCTCAGTTTCATCCTAGTTGTCCTATATCTAATGGATGTAGACCAACATCACATAACGTAAATCCCCCTTGCGTGTATTACGGTATCACCTGACTGTCATAAAAGGGAACAAGGGGTTCTGAAATTTGAAGCGTCGGTTGGTAACCAGGTTCCCCTAGCTGAGCCTGTAATTGCTTCCACTTAAGCCGCGTATACACTTAAGCATTCGCCCCGAATGAGCATGCGTTGCCGATGAGGGAGCGCACACTCTCGACCCGCATGCCAATCTGTTGAGCAAGTTTCCACTGTGTTCGGACCTCGTGCGGACCGAGAACACCGTCTGTGTTTAGGTGTAGTAGTGTTTTGTCTGACCTGAGGCAACAATGGTGAATCGAAAATTGATCGTTGCCAGTTATTGTTATATGCATTTATTGCATTCCTTGAAAACAAAAACGAGAAAGCGGCGGTGGCAAAGAAAACTGTATGTAAAGAGATGTAATACTCAATTGTTGAAAATGATCGGACATGAAACAGATGGCAATTTAAATTTTTTTACGAGAATGTCATCCGAGGATTTTGAATGGATATTGCATAATATCAGGGCTACGATTGAGGGAGAGCACACAACATTTAAGAAAGCCATATCAGCCGAGGAACGCCTAGCTGTGACTCTGCGATTTCTTACACAAGCTTGCAGTACCTCTTCAAACTTTCGAAACAAGCAATTAATGTGATGAAGCAAATGTCATTGATCTCAGAAGTTCGGGAAGTTTAGTTTTATTTATTTATTCTGTTTAACACAGCTGCAAGAGCAAAGAAACACTGCAGTATTTACCCGATCCAGTCATGTAGCTTCTTTTCTTTCTTGCCTTTTCCCTTCGGTAGGAACCCTTGTGAACCGTATCCTGCCGGCCCAAAATAATAATTAGAGTATTATTTGACCCAATACGTAAAATGTATTCATAAAAGTTACAGTCTAACATGTTAAAGCATCGTATCCCAAGATAGTTGATACCGGATGTTGAGCAAGACAGTGAGTCGCTGGACATTGCTTCATATTTCCGTATGACCGTGAGAAAGGGTGGCGTAACCCAGCGCTGGCAAGGATCGACACGTGTATTAGATGCTGACCAAACAATATATTTCAGCCATGAAAATGAAGGACTTGGGAAACATGGAGGCCACACCGCGCCAAATCATAATTCCAGAATGACCAACGTGCTCAGTTGCTAAAGTCAGTTTCTGTAAGTAATCGGTTTTCCACAGTTTCAGAAGTCAGATATATTTGGAAAAGTAATATAAAAATTGGTGGAAGCGATTTGCTAGTGTTTGAGCTGTGTTTTGTAAATATATCACAATAAATATTGTGTCATCATATACGACGAATTTTCTGATTGGTGGTTGGTTCAGACACCCGGGAATCCCAGTATTAATATGGCGTCACCGAAGCCTCCTCAGTAACCCTAGCTCTGGAGAGCGTCACTCTGTGTTAAATGCTTGGATAGTGCGGAAGCACACACTCTGAATTGGTGATCGTGATTCCAGTAACAGTATCTGGTTCTCAATGATATTTTAAATTGTGCAGTTGGAAGATTTCACTGTTCTTGAGTAAATGGAATAGTATATTTTAGCAGAGTTTACTTTCAATATATAAAGACGGTGCTTAGTGACCGATGTGTAGCAAGTGTAGTGGAGACGTGCTATTGTTTCACTACTTCGCGACGGGCGCGTTTCGCGAGGAACTTCCGTAGCCAACCGTGTGCTGCTTTTAAAACTGTATTCTCACCCTTTAAGTGAAGTGTATGATAAATATATCAGTGTGTTTAGCTGGTCTTGTTAAGAGAAAGGGTATTTCGGCTCGTAGCATTAAGCAGCGAAGATATTGTTAACCATAGTCTTCTGTATTCCAGTTGATTATTTTCCAGCAAAAATGATGGCGATGCATGCAGAAGAAAGAAGTGCATTCTCACATGTTAATGCTGTGATTAACATGGAGTAAATCCCTCAATCAGCGGGGATGTAAGCTGCTATCCTGGTATCTCGAGAGTCGTCGGATGGAATTCAGTTAAGACGCATGTGTTATTTATGGCATGATATGTAAATTATGTTAAGGTGCTAGGGCAGTGTAGATAGAATTTTTAATTTTCATGTAAAGTAAGCCTGACGGCATGTGTTTGTTTGATTTTGTTAATGTGATAGATTCGGATACGAGAATAATGCATGTTTATTTTATTTTCATTTTGCTTTATGATTAGATGATTGGGAAAATGAGGGATTGATAGGATTAGTTGTTGTTTATTTAAGTAGGTTACTTAGAATAGGGTATTCCGAGTTTTTCTTATTTATATGGTAGAAGGGCTAGATTGACAGGTTCATCATTATACAACGTTCCATACGTATTAGTTCATTTCATTTCGGTTATTCAGAGAGACAGGTATAGATATTCTGTATGACGCATGATTTTACGGAAGCTGACTGAAGGAGCTGCAGAAAGTCGTTGTTAAAATAAGATCTTTGTGTTAAGTTGGATTCTGTTTTACCTGATGGTCTGTAAAGGACACGAACTGAGTCTCATAATGTGGAAGGACAATGGGATTTATGAGAAATACTGAGATAAAAATTGCATGCCGAATTATAATGTATTGATGTAGGCTGATTGTATGCCTTGTAAAGAGAAAGAATATTGTGCAGATGTGTGTGCCTGCTAAGTGTCTTCTGAGTGTATATTGTGATCAGAATGGACAGTATTAATTCCAGACTATTGAATCTGAGGATATTCAATGGTAAAAGCATGCTGAGAAGGTATGAATATACGTGAGTTTCCGTGTAGCCGGCGAAAGGCGTTATCTCATGGCAAGCTGATTTCTGGCCTGTGTTTATCTGTAGGTGTGAAGGAGACGAAACTTCCTAGTGACAGCCCCGGGAGACAGAATCTAAACTTTAGCATAGTATTGAGTTCAACATTTCTTTTCAGCTCGCAATCTACCCGGAAGTACATGACGGATGACCGCGCAGTTGAGCGCTCAAATGCAGCAGAAGGAGGCAATGTTGCCCATTGCTTTCCTCATGATATCAAGGGTTATTTATATGTCTTTCCCTTACAGGTTGATGTTTTTACATTGTTATTTGTGATTGTATACCTTGTCTCGTTGTTTTAAAAGGGAACAGCCCGAGTGCTGAAGTATTGATGGTTTATCTAGTTCTGTCTAGATCTTTTGCAGTGAACCGGGTTTCACATTAGAATCTGTGTAGCATTTAAGACTTTACTCGATATGTGATGTATATAGATATGTTTAGTTTGATTATTTGAATTGTTGTAAATATAGTGTAGGATATGCCCGTAGTATTTTGCATAACTTACATAGCGTCCATTGCGTCTTAATTATCTTCCCTTTCGTCCTAAATTTCCTTTATAATGTAACTTTTATTTAACGGTTGTATTTCGACGACTCTCGGATTTAACTTAAATTTGGAAACCGTATCGTTGTGATGCGATAGTGTGTAACTCCACACGGAAATACCACATGTCAGTGTTTGCGTCCACTTGTTGCCATAAATTATAAACAATGGAGTATAAGAAGCAGCTCAATCTTGATGTGTATAATGTTGATTTTTGATTTCAAATTTTGTCTTATCATTCAAGTAACGTTTTGATTTCCATTTATTTTCTACATTTTTGAGTTCATTTTTACATATTATTTTTTCTTGATTTAATTGTTTTCTCGTAATATGATCGGGGATATTTATCAATAAATCCATCTTACCCCTTATGATTGTTTCTCATTCGTGTTATACCTCCATTTACTGTCATTGATTGATATTTTAGAGTAGAACTTCAACTTTTTATCCTGACCCAACCGACAAACAACCCACACTCTGCCCAACCCTGAGTTAGTCGGATGTTCATACAGGAATGGAGGCATCGTCCTAGATGGTATTTACCCCTGGGTACGGTACACTTGAGGATTTCAATTTTCTTGCGGCACTCATCTTTGGAAATGAGGGCAGGAATTTCCGTCCAAGCATCGTCCTTTTTTAAGGTATTGTAATAGAACTCGACCTTGGGGTTCCACAGAACGGTATACGTGTGGTAGTACCCCAGGAGGATAAGAGAATTATCCTGGGACAATTCCACTTCAACTTGATATTATCTTTCACACTCTTCCTTCACTTCACTTGCATGCGCGAGATCGCATATTTATAGCGAAGGCAGTCGGCTCATACTGTTTGGGCTAACCCACTCGTCATCAACCGTCTACACTGAGCACGAACAGATCACGTGCTCACTTTGGGGTACCGACAACGTTCGGATCGGGCTGAGGAATGCGGATCCATTCAGTTCGCCCCGTACTCATCTGAGCAAAACTGGGCAAACGCATGCTCATTCGGGGCGAATGCTCAAGTGTATACGCGGCTTTACTTGTGTCAGGCTCATCTTTCCTATCTGACCTCCCCTGGTCAACTCTGGTTCACTTCCGGGCACTTCGCGAGGCCTAGGCAGTTTATCATTTCCAAGTCATTCATCACACATCCCAATCTTTTATTTATATTACTGCGGTGTTGATAGAGAATAGGGTTGCCCACATGCATTTCCTTTTAATAATCACCGACACATGACGTAAAGCAGCTGATAATCAATAAAGAAGTCATCGCTTTGAATGTCAAACTGTCAGTGTTTGTTTACAAATGGTCAAGTGAAGCTGTTGAAAATGCTACGTCAACGCTCATCACATTTCTCTTTTCAACCTCGATTAGAACAACCCCATTCATAAGTATTACAATTTCTCTCGGGGGCAATAAATCATAGGGTCCATGTAAACTTTATCTTGTTTTTGACATACCATTAGGCCAATGCAATATTCTTGAAAAGGATGTCAGAATATCCTAGCTAAACCACTAAACTTACGTCGGTGGGAACAACAGGTTTGCAACTAGGAAATTCGCGTACAAACCCAGATCTAAAAGCCGGGCTGACTGGCTCAGAAGACTGAGGCGCTGGCCATCTAGCCCAAACTTGGTAGGTTCGATCCCGGCTCCGTCCGGTGGTATTTGAAAGTGCTCAAATCAGCGTTTCATGTCGGTAATTTCATTGGCACTTAAATGAACTCCCGAGGAACTAAATGACTGCCCAAAAACAGCAAAAAAGTAGTTAGTGGGACGTACGGCAAATATTATTATTATTATTATTATTATTATTATTATTATTATTATTATTATTATTATTATTATTATTATTATTATTATTATTATTATTATTATTATTATTATTATTATTCATACATACATACATACATACATACATTATCATTATAGACTGTTATGCCTTCCAGCGTTCAGTCTGCAAGCCACTGAGAATTTACTAAACGTCGCCACAATCCTCGATTTGCAACTAGTGTTGTGGCCTCATTTAGTTCTATACCTCTTATCTTTAAATCGTTAGAAACAGAGTCTAACCATCGTCGTCTTGGTCTCCCTCTACTTCTCTTACCCTCCATAACAGAGCCCATTATTCTCCTAGGTAACCTATCCTCCTCCATTCGCCTCACATGACACCACCACCGAAGCCGGTTTATGCGTACAGCTTCATCCATCGAGTTCATTCCTAAATTAGCCTTTATCTCCTCATTCCGAGTTCCCTCCTGCCATTGTTCCCACCTGTTTGTACCAGCAATCATTCTTGCTACTTTCATGTCTGTTACTTCTAAATTATGAATAAGATATCCTGAGTCCACCCAGCTTTCGCTCCCGTAAAGCAAAGTTGGTCTGAAAACAGACCGATGTAAAGATAGTTTCGTCTGGGAGCTGACTTCCTTCTTACAGAATACTGCTGATCGCAACTGCGAGCTCACTGCATTAGCTTTACTACACCTTGATTCAATCTCACTTACTATATTACCATCCTGGGAAAACACACAACCTAAATACTTGAAATTATCGACCTGTTCTAGCTTTGTATCACCAATCTGACATTCAATTCTGTTGGATTTCTTACCTACTGACATTAATTTAGTCTTCGAGAGGCTAATTTTCATACCATACTCATTGCACCTATTTTCAAGTTCCAAGATATTAGACTGCAGGCTTTCGGCACAGTCTGCCATTAAGACCAAGTCGTCAGCATAGGCCAGGCTGCTTACTACATTTCCACCTAACTGAATCCCTCCCTGCCATTTTATACCTTTCAGCATATGATCCATGTAAACTACAAACAGCAAAGGTGAAAGATTACAGCCTTGTCTAACTCCTGTAAGTACCCTGAACCAAGAACTCATTCTACCATCAATTCTCACTGAAGCCCAATTGTCAACATAAATGCCTTTGATTGATTTTAATAATCTACCTTTAATTCCATAGTCCCCCAGTATAGCGAACATCTCTTCCCTCGGTACCCTGTCATATGCTTTCTCTAGATCTACGAAACAAAAACACAACTGCCTATTCCTCTCGTAGCATTTTTCAATTACCTGGCGCATACTGAAAATCTGATCCTGACAGCCTCTCTGTGGTCTGAAACCACACTGGTTTTCATCCAACTTCCTCTCAACGACTGATCGCACCCTCCCTTCCAAGATGCCTGTGAATACTTTGCCTGGTATACTAATCAATGAGATACCTCGATAGTTGTTGCAATCCTTCCTGTTCCCTTGCTTATAGACAGGTGCAGTTACCGCTTTTGTCCAATCTGAAGGTACCTTACCAACACTCCACGCTAATTTGACTACTCTATGAAGCCATTTCATCCCTGCCTTCCCACTATACTTCACCATTTCAGGTCTAATTTCATCTATTCCTGCTGCCTTATGACAATGGAGTTTATTTACTATCCTTTCCACTTCCTCAAGCATAATTTCACCAACATCATTTTCCTCCTCCCCATGAGCTTGACTGTTTGCAACACCACCATGATGATTTCCTTTTACATTGAGAAGATGTTCAAAATATTCCCTCCACCTCTCCAGTGATTCCCTGGGATCTGTTATGAGTTCACCTGAATTACTCAAAGCACTGTTCATTTCCTTTTTCCCTCCCTTCCTAAGATTCTTTATTACTGTCCAGAAAGGTTTCCCTGCTGCTTGACCTAGCCTTTCCAGGTTATTACCAAAATCTTCCCATGACTTCTTTTTGGATTCAACAACTATTTGTTTCGCTCTGTTTCTTTCATCTACATACAAATCCCTGTCTGCCTTGGCCCTTGTTTGGAGCCATTTCTGATAAGCCTTCTTTTCACGTTTACAGGCTGCTCTCACTTCATCATTCCACCAAGATGTTTGCCTTTTCCCATCTTTACACACAGTTGTTCCTAGGCATTCCCTTGCTGTTTCTACTACAGCATCCCTGTATGCCACCCATTCACTTTCTATATCCTGAACCTGCTTACTGTCTACTGTTCGAAACTTCTCACTAATCATATCCATGTACTTCTGTCTAATTACCTCGTCCTGGAGATTTTCTACCCTTATTCGTTTGCAGACAGATTTCACTTTCTCTACCCTAGGCCTAGAGATACTTAGTTCACTACAGATCAGATAATGGTCTGTATCATCGAAAAATCCCCGAAAAACTCGTACATTCCTAAAAGATTTCCTGAATTCGAAGTCGGTTAAGATATAGTCTATTATGGATCTGGTACCCCTAGCCTCCCATGTGTAGCGGTGAATAGCCTTATGCTTGAAGAATGTATTCGTAACAGCTAAACCCATACTAGCACAGAAGTCCAGCAAACGCTTCCCATTCCCATTAGCTTCCATATCTTCCCCACATTTACCGATCACCCTTTCGTATCCTTCAGTTCTATTCCCAACTCTCGCATTGAAATCGTCCATTAGCACTATTCTATCCTTGCTGTTGACCCTGACCACGATGTTACTCAATGCTTCATAAAACTTGTCAACTTCATCCTCATCTGCACCCTCACATGGTGAATACACGGACACAATTCTTGTCCTAATTCCTCCCACTGACAAATCTACCCACATCATTCGCTCACTTACGTGCCTAACAGAAACTATGTTGCGTGCAATGGTATTCCTGATAAAGAGCCCTACCCCAGACTCTGCCCTTCCCTTTCTAACACCCGTCAAGTACACTTTATAATCTCCTATCTCTTCCTCCTTATCTCCCCTTACCCGAATATCACTTACTCCTAGCACATCCAGATGCATCCTCTTTGCTGACTCAGCAAGTTCTACCTTCTTTCTTCCATAAGCCCCATTAATATTGATAGCTCCCCATCGAATTCCATTTCGTTCGCCAAGTTGTTTCCAAGGAGTCCCTCGCCTGTCAAATGGGAGTGGGACTCCATTACTCCCATAGGTCCGAGGCTTGCTTAAAGTGTTCTGAGCTCGGTAAATTATTATTATTATTATTATTATTATTATTATTATTATTATTATTATTATTATTATTATTATTATTTATATTATTATTATTATTATTATTATTATTATTATTATTATTATTATTATTATTATTATTATTATTATTATTGAAAATCCTCAGCCAATTCCCAGTCATTCGACCGGATCCGAAATGGAATGACTGAAGCCCCCAACTAGCGGCGAGGATATGAATTGTGTCAGCTGCCGAAGTCTGTCGCACTTCTCTGGGGCAATGATTATTGACTGACTGATGAACTGACATGATATTGGTGTGTGTTGCTGGAATGAAAGATGACAGGGAAAACCGGAGTACTCGGAGAAAAGCTCTCCAGCCTCCGCTTTGTCTAGCACAAATCTCTCATGGAGTGACCGGGATTTGAACAACGGAATCCAGCGGTAAGATACCTCCTGAACCACGGAGGCTATATTATTATTATTATTATTATTATTATTATTATTATTATTATTATTATTATTATTATTATTATTATTATTATTATTATTATTTATTTATTTATTTATTTATTTATTTATTTATTTATTTATTTATTTATTTATCCTTCAGGGTTGGTTTTCCCCTCAGACTCAGCGAGGAATCTCACCTGTACCGCCTCAAAGACAGTGTGCTGGATTGTGAGGCTTTGGATCGGGAAGAAAAACTGGGAAGGAGGACCAGTACCTCGCTCAGGCGGATGGGAGGATGGGAAGATTGGAAAGGATAGTGAAGGAAGTGGTCGTGGCCTTAAGTTAAGTACCATCGCGGCATTTGCCTGGAGAAGAAGTGCGCAAAACACGGAAACCCACTTCAAGGATGGCCGAGGTGGGAATAGAACCCCCTCTACTCAGTTGACCTACCGAGGCTGAGTGGACCCCGTTCCAGCCCACTTTTCAAATTTCGTGGCAGAGCCGGGAATCGAACCCGGTCCCTCGAGGGTGGCAGCTAATCACACTAACCACTACACCACAGAGGCGGACATTATTATTACTATTATTATTTCTACCAGATCTAAAATTTTGTATGCTCTACCAACCGAGTTGTGACAATGAAAAACGTGGATAGATGAAGAAGGTGATCTGAAGAAAAGATAATTTCGTACAATGATTAAAAATAATTGAGGTCTATTGCGTAAGGAAATGAACTTATAGTAAGTGACAATATCTATACCCGATGACAGGATACATCGCACTGTTTCGCAGATACTCCTCGGGACTGAGGAATTTTATCAAACCATGGTAATACCACCTCATATGAAGCTCACATTTGGCTTTAGAAGAAAGTGTTCCCTTGGAGATACTGAGAGCAGTATCTAGTGAAACGATGGAACTTACTAACCAAATTTGTGTTAGGCCTACAAGCCCAGAAATCTTCAATTACAATCCCACCTGAGTCCTCCTTACTGCAAATAAAAATGAATATTTCATCAAAGTATTTCCTCTGACCAGTATTTCCAGAGTTAATTCGATTTCAAAATTAACTGTAAAACTTCTCCTTCTTCTTTACTTTCCCAGAATTTTCTGAAGAGGAACATTTACTGTCAGTACCTCAACCTTTGAGTGCCAGATAGATAATCATGTGTGGATAACAAATATTTAATTTTATCTCCTAACCAGCATAATTTTGTCTTCTTCTCTTCTTCTTAATCTGTTTACTCTCCAGGGTTGGTTTTCCCCTCGGACTCAGCAAGGGATCCCGCTTTTATCGCCATAAAGGCAGTGTCCTGGAGCGTGAGACATTGGGTTGGGGATACAACTGGGGAGGATTTTCCAGTACCTCGCCCAGGTGGCCTCACCAGCTATGCTGAACATTGGCCTTGGTGGGGGATGGGAAGACTGGATGAGATAAACAGGGAAGGGGGAAGGAAGCGGACGTGGCCTTAAGTTAGGTACCATCCCCAGTATTTGCCTGGAGGAGAAATGGGAAACCACGGAAAACCACTTCCAGGATGGCTGAGGTAGGAAGCGAACCCACCTCTACTAAGATGACCTACCGAGACTGAGTGAACCCCGTTCCAGCCCTCGAACTATGTTTAAAATTTCGTGGCAGAGCCGGGAATCGAACCAGGGCCTCCGGGGTTGGCAGATAATCACACTAACCACTACACTACAGAGGCGGACTAAGTTTGTACCTCTATAAATTTTGCAAATAAAAATACTGAGTAGGAATATGTTAATAAAAATGCTTTCTTCAAAACAAGAATTGACTTGTTTTTAAATGAACATTTTTTGCAACAGAATCAAAATATATCAAGCACTTAATATCAAAATATTATAAAGTCAAAGAAATTATAGTTTACATACTTCTGCCATTTTGTGCCATAAACGTACCTATTTTCAATATTATGATTAGAATAATTTTATATTTTACTACAATCTGAAACATGATAAGGAACATAAGGTAATAAAAGATTATTAAGTATACTGCTAATGAAGATATTGTATTCGTAAGAAAAATCACCCCTCTACCTAATAATAGACTGCCCACAGGACTACAAAGTGCAATATTTTCAAAATTAAGACATGAACCAGTAACAGTGACAAAATAATCGCTATACTGAAGAAATATTGGACGTTAGTGGATAAATTACCCCACAAGAACATTTTTCAATTATATTCAATAATAAATTGACGTTAGTCTTATTCAATAAATTATTAGACAAATTATGTGCTATAGGCGACTGTCAGTCTATAGAGTTTCATATTGCATCCACACGTACAATATCACAGGATTAATGATATATTTTTTTTAAACAATTATTTCTGAGAAATTAATTAGTTTATATTTTTATTTTGAAATTAGGATGGTCTGACCATCCGTGTCGGTAAAAGCGTGCTCGGTTCATTCGGAAATACGTTGGTTCGATTCCCTCTCAGGAAGTGGAAAGACTTAAGAAAGGAGTTTTCCGCTTCCGGAGCTACACATGACCTTGGGGTTCACTCAGCCTACACCAAAGATGAGTACCAGGTTACTTCCTAGGAACAAAGAGACGGCCGGGCATGGAGCAAACCACTCTACCCCACGATGTGCCGAGGCCTTCATGGCCTGTATGGAGATGACTTCGCTTTTTTAAAATGTATGTTGGGTATTCAGCCCGAAGGCTGGTTTGATCCTCTACAGCTCCACCAACAGCTGTCATAGATAACTTAGGTGTCACTGAAGAGGCATACTAGGGAAATGAGGAGTGAGGTAGTTTCCCGTTGCTTTCCTCGCTGTGCCAGATGTTGCTATTACATGACAGTCTGCCAAGCCCACTGAAATGCATGCACCAACCAACCCTAAGAGCGATATTTTCACACCATTCATAACAGGGGCTGGCTGCATAAGGAACGGTATTACTACAATCGCTCATACCTTGGTCACTTTCATATTGTCAAACCCAAGGATGAAAATGAGGCAGGTCAATGAAAGTAACAAATTTATTCTAGCCCTTAACAGAAGACATAGTGCACTGTAAACGTTATATCCTGCCAGCAAAGGCAGGTTTTCATATATTTTAGTGAAATGAAATGGCGTATGGCTTTTAGTGCCGGGAGTGTCCGAGGACATGTACGGCTCGCCAGGTGCAGGTCTTTATATTTGATGCCCTTAGGCTACCTGCGCGTCATGATGAGGATGAAATGATGATGAAGACGACACATACACCCAGTCCCCTTGCCAGGGAAATTAACCAATGATGGTTAAAATTCCCGACCCTGCCTGGAATCGAACCCTGGACCCCTGTGACCAAAGGCCAGCACGCTAACCATTCAGCCATGGAGCCTTATAACTCCTTGTAACTCAGACAGTACACACAGCGTTACATACAGCGATGGGGGAAAAATTAGCGTTCAGGAACTAAAACGACTGTAAAGACAAGTTGAGTGGCAGATGTGGTGTTAAATGGACACCGTTGGTCGAAATAATATTATTGCTGGCCTGGTCGGATAGAAGGGTGCGGTGCCATATGGCTGCGTGCTCCGCTAGATAGTACATCTTACTGGGGCTTACATCTAATCAAATTACTCACACACATGAGCTGCTTGACTTCCATGAGACCAATTCGGTACATCTTGTCCCTAGACGCCACTCTCTCACACATCAGGCAGCGGAAAGTATGGTGGCGTGACGACATTAATGGATGGGGTGGAACAAAATGCTCTGCTTATGACTACGGGACTGAAGGCATGCGAGCTTGTCCATTCATTTGGACACGAACACCCGGGGTAAGAAACATGACATATTCCGAGTGGAAAGTACATCAATAATGTAATATAAAAGTACATTCCTAAGTGAAGAGGAACTCTTATTTCAATTTTACACACTGTGGTGCCTAACATCGTAGAACAGAAGAAAAACTTCCATGTCTTTTACTGATACGAATGCCCTTAACATCTCTGATCAACATAATTGATGCAAAATTCTGCAGTTAGTTTGAACAGACACGTGGTACATACAGCTCATTAATGTTGTTGCCAGGACTTCCTCCCCAGCCAGAAGGCTGATATTGGAGATCCACGCGGATGGCATGACATCATCCTTACCCGTACTGCATGACTTCATGACCCGTACAATAATAACAATATTACTGGTTTTACGTCCTACTGACCACTTTTACAATTTTCAGAGACGCCGAGGTACCAGAATTTTTTCCCGCATCTTTAAATATCACCGGGCTGAGCTGGGTCCGAATTCACTACCTTGGGCTTAGAAGGCCAGCGCTTCAACATTCTGAGCCTCTCAGCCCAGCTCCATATATCAGATTGCTCTTCAGGTCATTTCAAAACAGAGAGTCAACCTCAATCCTTGGACTTGCCGAAAATAGAATTCGAAGCTTCCTACACCATGCAGCTGGCGGCTATTTATAGCATATGATGGCAAATTTAAGGCTCGAAGATTCAAGGTTTGAATTCTGGTCATGATTGAACTGTCTTAAATGTTCAATTTACGTCAATTTCAATGTCCTGATATTACTTTACATAACAAATCTGGGAACCCCTATTCACATTCTACGCCGATATAATATTACTTACACGCAATACTATTTCTTTTTTTTCTTTTTTTTGCTTGTTGCTCTACGTCGCACCGACACAGATAGGTCTTATGGCGACGATGGGACAGGAAAGGGCTAGGAGTGGGAAGGAAGCGGCCGTGGCCTTAACTAAGGTACAGCCCCAGCATTTGCCTGGTGTGAAAATGGGAAACCACGGGAAACCATTTTCAGGGCTTCCGACAGTGGGGTTCGAACCTACTGTCTCCCTAATACTGGATACTGGCCGCACTTAAGCGACTGCAGCTATCGATCTCGGTACGCAATACTATAGAACCAACCATAACACAAGCTATCAGTTCCTAGCCAGATAAGTCCGTGGGGATATAAATATCTACATGTATTAATATTAATCAGCAATAAACAATTTAAGTCTTTAGAATTGAAGCCACTTCCGTTCCCGTTAACAAGACGTGCCTCTGTACAATCAGCACACCTAGAAGTAGAAGCGAGAACTCCAGACAAACGGAGTGGAATTCCTTCAGAATGAAGAAATAATGAGTTCATCAGTATTCACTTATACGCCAGTATGAAATATATTGCGTCTTATAGACTTTCCCTACCTCAAACATCCACCTACCGTCACAGACATCGAACCCACTGGTCTTGAGAACAAGAAGCACTAATGCTTGTCACTATCACCGATGGTGGTGTAATACTACTACTACTGCTACTACTACTACAAATGATAATAATAGTAAAAATAATTTCTGAAAGCCAAAGCACTATTATTAGTTCCAAATATGAATACATATCCGCTAATTACAACATGTACACATATCTAAGTTCAGTGTCTCTCATTCTGCCAGTTGGCTGTGGAGTTCCGGCCACGTCACTGTGAGCATGCATTCCGGAGGTAGCGGGTTCAAACCCAACTGACGGCAGCCCTGAAGATGGTTTTATGTAGTCTTCCATTTTCTCACAAATTAAATGCTGGAACTGTAACTGAAATAAGGCCACAATCGCTTCCTTGCTTATCCTAGCCCCTCCATATCCCAAAGTCGCCACACAACCTGTCTGTGTAAGTGCGACGTAAAAGTTATCCTCACTCTGCCTGCGGTTAAGACAGAGCCAAGAAGAGTTTCAAAGATACTAGTGAAAGGACGGATGGTCAGAGTTTCTCGTTATGGTAAAAGGCTATGTCATTTGAAATAGATCTTCAAACTAGTAGGTCGTATTGAATACATGTAGTATATGCCGAAGAGATGCTAAGCACAGGTAAACAGGCCAATCGGACACAGGTGATAACCGAACCCACCACCTTCAGACTTCGTGTCAAATGCTTTACCATTGAGCTATTGTTGCCTATAACATTCCTGCTCCGTTACCAGCGATCTAGCTGCCTCTGTGGATCAGAGGTAGATTGTCGGCCTGCGGATACCAAGATTGCGGGTTCAAACCCGGCAGAGGTAGTCGGATTTTTGAAGGGCAGAAAAAAGTCCATTCGACACTCCATGTCGTACGATGTCGGCATGTAAAAGATCTCTGGTAACACATTTGGTGTTTACCCGACAAAATTCATTAAATCTCAGCCACAGTCACTGAAGAGAGTTTCGGTTTACTCTGTGTACCATCTAGTGGGCCTAGAGTAAAACGGAACGTCGAAATTGACGAGCAGACAGCCAGATGTCGTTAAATTGAAATGTCTGCACACGGTAGCTGAAGCCATACGATTATTATTATTATTATTATTATTATTATTATTATTATTATTATTATTATTATTATTATTATTATTATTATTATTACCAGCGATCTGAACAAGAGGTTTGCGCTGCAGACAGCATGACTGAAGTTTCAGGGGAAAAAATGAAGTAAGTCAACTTCCTTCAGAAGTCAGAAAAAGGAAATTTTAATTTTATAACGTTACAAAAGTCCACCTCTGTACTGTAGTAGTTAGTGTGATTGCTGCAACCCCTGGAGGCCCAGGTTCGATTCCCGCCTCTGCCACGAAATTTGGAACGTGATACGAGGACTGGAATGGAGTCCACTCAGCCTCGGAAGGTCAACTGAGCAGTGGGGGTTCGATTCCCACCTCAGCCAACCTCAGAGTGGTTTCTCCCTGGTTTCCCACTTCTCCTCCAGCAAGCACCTACTGTAACTTAAGACCACGCTTCCTTCCGTCTTCCTTGTCTATCCCTTCCAATCTTCCTATCCACAACAAGGCCTCTGTTCAGCATGGCAGGTCAGGCCGCCTGAAGGAGGTAGTGGTCCTCCTCCCCAGTTATAAACCCAACCCAATATCTCACGCTCCAGTACACTGCCCTCGAGGCGGTAGAGATAGGATCCCTCGCTGAGTTCAGTGTTGATGTTGGTGTTACTACATAAATGAGATCCTAAGTAACGGAAGGTATCATTCTTCGGTAGGTATCTGCTGTGAGCGTTTCCAGGCTGGGACCTGTTGTTGCAGGTCATGTTTGGAGGTGCTGGCAGTATGACATCGTCAGCAAAGAGTACATTCACAAGTCGACATGAAGAAAATTAAGAAATTCACTATTGAACCCAACAAAAATTTGTCCTTGACATAAATACCCCCATCTCTGGCCCAGAGAGATCATTCCAAGAGTAACCCACATGTGGAACAGGGAGCGATATTAGGCTATGAAGTCGTCAATTCTTCAACAAAATTCAACTTCAAATTCCATGCCCTTTATTTGCCGTGTTATTCTTTTGAATTTCAATCACTGTTATCCGAATTTAAGACGTCAAATGCTTTAATTTTAGACATCTTAAACATCTTCGTGTGTCTAATGATTTTGGAGTTATTAATCACAAGCCAAATAATCGTCACTCAGGTGAAAGCCCTCCAGGCCTATGTATTTGAACTTAGGCCCATCGAGTACCATATTTCCTCTTATGTCCCAAATTTTTGATCAAATGGTACCTCAACCATTCGGATCGGACCTTCAGTTCCGTAACAATAAAGTGTGAAATGATTTCGTAACACTGCGGTTTGAATGAATGTAGCCTGATTTTATAGATGTAGTTACGTCAGCAACACAATCGTTCGCTGAGAAATGTTTGACGGCCGAAGCCTTACGAGTAGAAACTTCCGTATTTTGTAATTAACTTATTTCACCTGGCAAGAACGAACATTTTGCGGTCATGTTCAGTGAAGAGCCCGAGGCCTCTTGTAACCACCATTTTGCCGATACCAACCACAGCTGTCGATGAAAACCTGCCGAATTTGGAAGTTCCACCTTTAGGCTCACGAATTAATAGATATTCTTCTCCACGGTTAGAAACTAGCAAACATGGATTGAAAATGGAACGAAGTGAGCCGATATGGCGCTCGTTCCCAGGCAGGCCGTGGTCAATGATGCATGAGAAGTAAGATGTTATCGCCACTACGAGAGACCTTGGACGGGCCAGCTCTCTCTCCCAAAGTGATTGTTTACGTAACACTCCGTAATTGTAATCATTAGTCGTTGATACAATCGTAGCACAGTGAGATAATTATTGCATTGCTATAACCATGACAAACGTTCACGAAGAATTGTGTCCTCCTAATGGTAGTACCATTCAAATTGTAACTTACTAGGCTCCGTTCTTTATTTCTTTTATCTGATAACTGTTCATTAGGTGTCCTACACGTGCGCCAATTGACTACTCTAATGACAGGGATACTTTGGACGAGGACACTGTGTTTTTTCTCTCCGTAAGTTCCTTTCCTCTCTCTCGGGGAACTCCTTTGAGAGACATACAAAACACATTTTTCTTTCACCACCATTCACTACGATCATTATCTCCCTTTTTACCTCCCTACGTTCCCTACCAATTACTGTACGAAATTCAAGCTTTCAAGGGTAGAGAAAAAATTGAAAGAGAATGAATAAAATAGAAATAATAATATACATTTTCACTATCAATTTTAACAACATTCACGGTTCATTCTGGAAGCCCCTCTAAACGAACCATCATTCTCCATAATCGATTGAGCAATTAGTATTGTGACCTCTTCAGCTGCTACGATTGTTACCTTGAAATCAATAAAAACTGAGGCTAATATTGTATCTCACGTCTCCTCTGCTTCGATTACTTCACATGGAATACGATATTCACCTCCATTTCCCTCCGGTGACTCCAGCATCGAAGTCAGTTCATAGGTATAACTTAATCCAAAGTTTAAGTATACATGCCATCTGCTATTCTTTCCTTTTGTTTATGCTAACAACCATTCACACTATCTTCACGTCTGTTACCTCGGGGTTAGTAATTCTTCTTCTGATCCCATCTCTTACAGAAGGTGTGCGAGAAAAACGGAGTAAATTGTTCCTATTTTGTGTTTCCAGTATCGCCCGCCTGGTAGCCAAGAGCGTTAAGGCATCAAGTCTACATCGTCTGACAACGTGATTACCCGGCACGAGTCCCGATAGTCGAAAAATATTTCACCATCAGAATGTTCGCTGGCTGGACAGGAGACGAGGTAGTATACACTAACTAATCGCTAAATTTCGTGCCAAAAGCCAGGATTCAATTCCAACTCCTACCCTATGGTGTTAATATGAAGTGAGGGCATAGATTACGGTGATTCGTACGTCGGATGGAGACGTTAAGCTCGAACAGACGCCTATGTGCTATTCGACGCGGCACTGGGATTCATCCTCTTCTTCCTAGTATCATATATCACGTCATTCATCTCAACATATCCTCCGATGAGGTTTACTTCACCTGTCGTAATAACTCACTAGGAAGATTCACCTCACTTCATACTCGACCTCGTAGAGAAACGGGACAAGGGTTAGATACACACACAGACAAACACATACACTCTCTCTTAATATTTTAATATTATGAAAATGTAGTTAGTTTGTTCATAAACCTGTGTTGTATTACACGAAGACGCTGCATAAAGAGGCTTTTCAGCATCAGTGGCATGTAAATCATCAATTCAATTCAATTCAATTCAATTCAATTCAATTCAATTCAATTCAATTCAATTCAATCCAATTCAATTCAATTCAATTCAATTCAATTCAATTCAATTCAATTCAATTCAATTCAATTCAACATAATTCTCTCTCTCTCTTGTGTCTCCAGTATTAGTGTTCCCGTACCGCAGATATCCAATGACTGTCGGAGGTTCCGCGTCCGCGATAATCTACTCCATCGACGTCCACGCTTTCCTTCTACCTTGCCTTCTATGTTCAGTTGTATCAGTCTATATTTGTCACTTAGGAAGATGTAACTGATTTTTTCTTGTTTAAGAAAATTGGAACTTCGCGCGTTTTCCTGGCCCCATGGCGTACCTTCTCATTGGACGTGTATTGTACCAGTGTTGCCAGATCCAAGAAAGGATATGTCGGGAGGTAGGATTCATAAATTTCGGGAGATTTGGTCAAATTTCGGAAGGTATTTTTAAATATATCATAATCAGCTACTGATGATGTTAATTGAAATTACATTTGTTAAGGTGGAAGCCACGCGTTTTAGTGCCGACGTAATGAAAATAACCATTTTCTTCCAGTGTGTGGAGCACAAGATACATATTTATAAAGCACTGGAATATACCCACCTGCTTTTCTTCTGGCTATGTACTAGTGTTTTAGAAATTTGTTTTTGTGTTAGGCAGACTGGAAAATTTTAAGGTTGTTTTAAGACTATACAATCGTACATGCAACAATGAAGGAATGACTTTCATAATGTTCAATAATTAATCTATGCTATTTCTTCGTCCTTCCCGTCTTTATATACCTCGTTCATAATCATATGTAGGAACTCTCCTGCAAGTTCAAAAAATATCTTTAATAATCCTTTTAGAATAACATGACCGGTCTTGTATTGATAGTTCGGACAACTAGCATTTACGACTATCCACAAACGAGAGACTCGTACCACTAGCTTGTTTTCAAAGCGGGTAATATTTGCATCCCACATTCTCCTAAAACCGGTTACGAGTTGAAGGAAATTAAGCAAATATATTACATTCGAGCACAAGGGATAATATTTCCACCTGGTTACTCTATGGAATGAGGACGTAAGTTATAATAATTTGGGAGATTTCCACATACAGTAACTCCGTAATTACAGGAATAGTTTTATAAACAGGGAATTTCGGAGGACCTGGCAACACTGTATTATATCTACGCGAATTTCAACCTTAACTTTTTAATAATAATAATAATAATAAGAAGAAGAAGAAGAATATCTAGGGCCTGAATTTGTATAATAAACGAAGACATTTTATATCATTGAATTCGGAAGCTATCTATATGGGGTTTACATTAAATTTCATATCTTCAGACATGGGACCTATAGTTTTTATGTGTAATCCAAACTCTAGAGCATTCCATTTCCGAAATATCTCTTGATTAAGCCATTACTCTAATCAACTGCTTGTTAAAGGTCTTATAACTGTCTCAAGGATCTGGCACTTCGAGGCACATAGTACACCCTTCCGGGCTTCGAATGGATGACCCACGCATAAGAATGCCTCCACGTAACGGGGTAAACACCCACGGATGAGGTTAGATTGAAGAGCGGGTCGAATTGCCTAACGAGCTTCGAACCGCTCCCCTTCCTACTTTCTGTGCCGGCCCGGCAGCCTGAGCACTTGGGGAAGTGGTACGTTCGAAAGAAAGAAAACAAATACTTAAGATGGAGCCTTATGTCTATAATATGAAAGTAGGATCTCTGGGTTCAAATGCCTATTGGATACTGCTTAACACTGCTACAAATGACAAGAATCATAAAATAGGGGTTACGAATACGAATTTTTTCCAATATGACATATTAAAGAAATTGACACAGCTCTATACAATGACTCTCCACATATGGGAGGAAAAGAAAATAATGATCCCTTTAAAATATGAGTCGCCCATGGGCGTCGTCTGCATAACGGTATGATTGAGGTTTTGCGATTTGCTATCGTCCATCCTTCCTCATTAGTTCAGACCGTTCATGAAATTTTTATATTATTCTGTCGATCACACCGTGAGATGATCTGATGTCCCTATTCACAAATTACTTGTTGTTCTTAGCACGAACATAACCGGGGCCTACGCTACATAATTTTCATATTAAAAGAAACATTTACATGATACACAAACAAACACACATACCATTTAGCTAAACCCCGGACTCCTCATCTGTCACCAAGACCACACAACGTGCACATAGGTTCTGTTTGAACTCAAAAATATATGCACATAATTACGAAACATACACTGATATATGGATATATACACTTCATGCACAAAGGAGAGCCATTCCTAGAAAGAAACAGCATGGTTATCAATGTCTCCGGCCCAAGGCGCACGCCTGGAGCAGCTCGCTCAAGGGCGCCATCATAATCCGGAGTCGAACTGGCCGACTCCCGACCGAGAGGTACTGTGGGTTTCTGTAGATCCCTAGAATAGCTCTAGTCTCATATCACCGGATATCTGGGGGAGGTCCCTACTCATTTATTAAATACCTTAAAAAAATCACCGTGATATTATCATTATACAAGTATTCTTAGCTAAGCCATTTAAACCAAACAGAAGAGCGCGAGGTTGACCCAGGGCTCCAAGTCTTAACACAATGGTATAAAGGGATTCCTCTGTCACGAGGGCGAGAGCCAGACATTCACAAAAAAAGGAAGGGCGGCCATTCACTTCGCACGGCCATTTCTCATTCATTGGCCACGCCAGATTCTTCTCTCCCTCACACGTCTACCCTCTCATCTCGGGGACACATATCCATGGCCCACTTCATTTGTTTATTCATATTATCGTGGAATTCCCCTGAAATACTCTTTTATTCTCTCCCTTCTCATGATTAACGCTGAACGTCGACTGTGGGCACGATCACTTCTAACTCATCTCATCGTAAATTCCTCGGGCATTCGGCCCTCTCACTACGACTCATATCGCGTATCTTCTTCCCTTGGGCATAGGGCTCTCATGACCCCTTCAGTCCACCTCTTCACACTCCTCGCTCCTACCACAGGAAATATACCTATATTCAAATCTTCTGACCAAAGATTAGGGACTCCTGCCTCTGGGCCTCACCCCGGCTATAGATTAAAAAATCACTCCAAACCATTCTGAACAATTACTCAAAAATCACGGGAGACTTGCACATGGTTCCTCACACCTACCTAAACAGCACAACATATACCTCTCCCGGTCGGGATTTTCTTCTTTCTTGCTGTTCATGCACTGATTATATGTGTAAGCTAGGCATGCATTGTCTGACTGACCCATGAGTTTCCCCGGCATATACGACAGCCACGTGGGACAGTAACTACCAACATTTTGACATGGTTTTCCCTGCTCGCCAGCACTATTGTTCCAACCACCCCTAAGGGAAACTCAAATATTCTCCTAACCTTGTTCCCATATTTGCTAGGACATTTTACACATTACTAGAAATATAACCCTCACGATAAGCTAATCATTAAGAAAAAAATGAGTCGTCCGGGAATTTAGACCCCTTGAATTTACTCCAACATTATAAAAATCAATAAAATTTCCATATAGGACATGCACTATCTTACAACATTTTGATATTTACAAAGAAAGCTAATCCTATCCCCCGGTTATGTGACATGCTTAGAAATTAGATTTGGACATCACTCATCTGTTTGGTGGCCGTTGTTTCTCCTTCCACGGGAGACCCATGGTGAAGTTCTTAGTACTCCATGACCACTCGGTAGGTGGCAGGCGTGCAGTCCTTCATCCCTGGTCCATACAAGTCCGACATCCTGGGGAACTCGTTCACAGCTGAAATCTTACAGTAATCCAAATGGGTGACACTTTACACTCGTCACACGGCCTCTATTCCAGAGTTTACACCACGAATAAGACGGTCTTTCAAATCACGGCGGGCGCGTTCACAGCAAGAATCGGGTGGCTCACGAAACTCGAGCCCCTTGATTCAAAGTAACACTTTGGGTGATACCAAATTATGAATTTCACTGACTCATTAAAGCCGGCACTGTCTCAGCCGTATTCTGCTACTTGTTCGTAAATTATGCTCGCAGATTAACTAGTTTGACACGCAGCACAGAGACAATTCACCTAGGCTCGTTTGGCCTCCCGTTCACTTCACAAAGGCGATGGACACAATAGCACTTTCAGTAAGCGGTCAAGGGTTTCGGACTGTAAACTGGAGCACCGCGGGACACAGTGTCCGTCTCCACGACCCGCAAAGAACAACTGTCTCTGTGATGGCCTGCCCGGCCTATATTATCTTGCCCGCCGGAAGCCTGGGGGCGTCAACGTTCACGGTTCATTAAGAACAAGAGCTCCTTTCATTCCAAGAATTGAAGATATTTAAATAGTGCATCTTGCAGCCCTCTGTCTCCTCTTTCATTTGAGCAAGGCGTGCTGGACCTACGATCGGCAGTCTTTATGTAATTTGCTTCCCGCCTTTGATTAATTCATAGCGTCCTTTGGAGGGTGGAGTCATCTTCTGAGCGCGACTCTTAGCTTGGGTGACGCCGTTGTATTCACATGTGTTAGCGATATATTACATCTGGACAGCTGGTGACCTCATTTCTTCCCCTGAATAAGTTATTACATATTTTTGGTCTGGGAAACGCAGAAAATTCCGCTCTATTCAATGGTGTGTCTCACATAATTTTCCTATGTCTGGATCAAAAATATCATCCCATTTTTACGCGCCAAAATCCGACGTTGGCACCCGTGACACGTGCATAAAAAACCGGAAGTTCCTTATGTTAGTTTGGAACTCTGGGAAGCTAAGCCACACCTCGGGGCGTATCTGACTACTCTAGCATCGCGTCCTCTTCTACCTCTCTCTGCGAGTTGAGAGGGTATTTCCGCGGGGGCTTGGCTCTTGCTCTGTCCTCCCCTTTGTTTTGCAGGCGCTCTATCGCGGGTTCCGTTCTGGCCGGACGCCGCTCGATCCCCTTCGCCCATACTGCTACCAATGACGCGACCTTTAGGAGTAATTTTAATGGAGTAGAAAGGCACATATCATTCCCATGAGCTGTACAGGACACTGTACGGTTTCAATAGGTTGATTTCGTCTTTCTGTTGGTAGTAGTAATTATTTTATGGGGAAGTACACCTGAGCAACCAATCCTTTCTTAACATCAATCAGAGAGAAAATGGATGAGTTTCTACCCTTTGAAGAATGAGAGTATCGGAAAAAGAAAGGTAAGGGCTACGGGGGGGGGGGATAAAATCAAATACACCGTAGGCCTCTCAAACCTAATAACATCGGAGTAGGAAAAGAACAACTGTGGGCTAACGATATCGGATAGGTAAGGTTAATTATTTTTTCTTAATTGAGAGTTACTTTCACGAGTTTTCTAAGTGACCAAACACAGGATTTTTGTTTTAAAGTTCATACTGCAATGTTATCAGCCCTATCCTAATTCAAACCAGTAGATCAGCATGTTCGTTGAGTTAAACGGTCATTATAACACATTCATTTCCACTGACTGAAAACTCCATATGATCACACAGTCACAATATAACGGGTAGGAGGGAAACAATCCATAATAGAGTTAGTCGCGCCTTGTTCTATCGGCTTCCATGATATCACACCTATCACACCATATATTAATGGTCGTGAAAATCCATTCGTTGCATCTGGCGAGTTCTGTGGCTTCAGGGAGGAGCTTATTCTCTTTAGAAATAAATTATGCTTTTGGTCTCATTGCTGAAAAACATTCTACTAATATCATATTAGTAACTTATTTCTTAAATCGAGAACAAATTCCACTTCCATAGTGGAATTGCTTCCATAAATTTCTTAGAACAGTGAGATATGTGATGTGATATCGTCTGGCCTCCGGAGACCCTAGTGCAGGTCATTCTAGGAAAGGGTGCAACCCGGTGTCGAATAACTCCAAAGGGTCTGCTCAAAGTTTAAAGTCTCCATCCGACAGACGACTCACCCATCAACAGCGTCATATGCCTTCACTCCATATGAATACTAACGGGGAAGTTTGCAATTGAAGTCAGGGTTTTTCACGCATTCTAGGAATCATCATCTCCCTTTTTAATAATAATAATAATAATAATAATAATAATAATAATAATAATAATAATAATAATAATAATAATAATAATAATAATTGACATGAAATACCCATTTTCTTTTCCATGAATCTGTTATATGCACCACATCACGTGGTAAACGTAGCTTGTAAGAACCCTGAATACCGGGCGAGTTTGCCGTGTGGTTAGGGCCGCACAGCTGTGAGCTTGCATCTGGGAGACAGTGGGTTCGAACCGCACTGTCGGCAGTTCTCAAGATGTTTCTCCATGGTTTCCCATTTCCATACCAGGCAGAAACCAGCATTGTACCTTAATTAAATCCACGGTCGCTTCCTTCCCAATCCTAGCCCTATCCTATGTGATCGTGGCTACGTAAAACAAATAGCAAAAGGAGCCTACATTTTAACATCATAGAAATAGCTCAGCAGTTCACAGGAAGAACAATTACCATCGTCATTGTTGCACTTGTTGTTTATGTTGTCCTTATCTTTGCTGTTGTTGTTGTTGTTTTTGTTGTTTGTGTCATCAATTTGCACTGTGGGATTTCCCTGTCATTCATACTTCCCTCGTATCCCTCAGATATAATAATAATAATAATAATAATAATAATTTTAAGGTCTTCGGAGACGCCGAGGTGCCGGAATTTAATCCCGCGGGAGTTCTTTTACGTGCCGGTAAATCTACCGACACGAGGCTGACGTATTTCAGGACCTTCAAATACCACCGGACTGAGCCAGGATCGAACCTGCGAAGATGGGGTCAGAAGGCCAGCGCCTCAACCGTCTGAGCCACTCAGCTCGGCTCCCTCAGAAACCAAGTTCGGTATGCCTCAAGGGATGTCCCATCATTCTATGCCTTCTTCTATTAATGAACAAAAAGTTTCAGCCATTATCATTGGAAACCAAAACCATCTCGATACCGACTTTGAAAGCCCTTGGAGGAATAGAAGCTAAACGAACGCGTCTCCCATCCTTAATAATAAAATAGTACAATTGGCTTTACGTCCCACTAACTAATTTGAAATTTTTCGGAGATGATGAGGTACTGCGGAATTTATTCCCGCAGGAGTTATTTTACGTGCCAGTAAATCTACCGTCACAAGGTTGACGTACATGAGCACTTTCAAATACCACTGGACAGAGCCAGGATCGAACCTGCCGAGTTTGGCTCAGAAGGCCAGCGCCTCAACCGCTTAGCTACTCAGACCGGCCCTATCTCCTACCTGTAAGTTCGGCACTGAGTAGGATGCAACGACCAACTCTAAGCCAGATAGCCTTTACTGCTCAGTAATTAACTTGGTACTAATTTTTATTGTATGTTGAGTGAACTTCAGAGCCGTGTGCCTCTCCTGAAGTGAAAATCTCTTTTCTAAAGAATCCGACTTCCTGACTGGGAATCGATTCTCGTTCTTCCATGTGAATCAAGTGCGCCTTTACCACCTAGAATGGGCAGCCTCTTTACTATAGGAAAGCAATGACGTACTGGAGAATGTCAATTTTACAATTTCAATTTTAAATGTACAGAATTTACTCCTTTTATTCCATTCAGAGAAATCAGCATGAATATCAAGGGAAACTATGATTTCCTCAGTCTTCTATATATGTATATATGCACAATGTTACATAACCATAAATTGAATGATAGACTGTGGTGATTTGCTTACCAGAATTAATTTTAACTTAAATAAATCAAACTTACGTAGCCGAAAATCCTAATGTATTAATTCACAAAAATCCACATTAGTAAAGAATGTGCTCTGCTTTCAATCTGCTAGTTAAGAACCATAACTTAGATTTCACACAGTCCCTAACGGATTTTAAAAATTGCCTACAGAATAATATCAGCAAATATATATAAAATGTTATTTACAAAAGCAGCATAGTTTAAAAAGAAAATAACCGGGTGAGTTGGACGTGCGGTTAGGAGCGCGCAGCTGTGAGCTCGCATCCGGGAGATAGTGGGTTCGAACCCTACTGTCGGCAGCACTGAAGGTGGTTTTCCGTGGTTTCCCATTTTCGCACCAGGCAAATGCTTGAGCTATACCTTAATTAAGGCCACGGCCGCTACCTCCCCATTCAAAGGCCTTTCCTGTCCCATTGTCGCCATAAGACTTATCTGTGTCGGTGCGACGTAAAGCAACTAGCCAAAAAAATATATGTATATAAGTAACTATGCAAACTCATTCAGAGCCATCACAATCAATTCCAACAGTTTGTAATCATTGCTACATTATTTAATTAAAGTAATCAATTATGCATCTTATTTAACTTTAAACCTCCGTGCCTGCACAGATATAGAAGTAATAGTCAATAATTGTCAATTTGTTATCCTGATCTGTAAATTCTTACTTTAATAAATCTATTTATTTTTGTATCACTTTTTCAAATTGTATTACTACTGTATTATCAACTATGTAATGCTTGTTGTAATAATTGGAGTGCAAATCAGTTAAAATAACATAAAATAGTAAATAAATAAATATTACTGGCTAAAAATTCTCCTGGACGATATTATAAAATGACTGAAAAAACCTTGGTAAGATTTTAAATATTCCTTTTTTATCTGTACAAGTCTCCTTCCAAACAGTGAACGCTTTCTCCCTCTCCCTACATCTCTCTCTCTCTCCCTCCCTCTTTCTCTCTCTCCCTTTCTCGCTCCTTATTTTCAATTTCTCTCCCGATATATTCTGAGCCAACGTCACTTCCTTCCAGTAATATTATTATATTCTCGTTGTTATTCTTACCAAGAAACAAAGAACTTCATTGTCAGTCGAGGCGTAAAATGAATGTGTAAATGGATTAAGAAGTCAGTTCCATTTCGATGCACCGGAAGTTGTGATGTTTGATAAAATTAAAAAGAAAGAAATAATACTCACTGCGTCGTGCCCCATATTTATGTCCCTGGTGTAATCGGAACGACGTAAGGTAATTATGCTGCCACGCATACAAGCCAAGTTGTCTTTCCTGCTAACACATTAATTCTATCTCAACACCGGATTCGAACCAGTAACAACAGGAACTTGATTCACTGAGCGTGCTCATGAAATCAGTGACATTTGAGAGCAGTTACAAGTTCTCAAGTTATACTTAATCAAATGGTTGAGTACACAAGGATTCTCAGAACATTCTTAGAGCTAACTTGTTTTCTTCGTGCAGTTGCTGATTTAGGAATAATACAAGGGCATACTTTTAAGGATAAAGCAGACGTGTCTTAAAAATAAAAATGTGTGTGAACAAAGACTATATAAATATTTCTAGATAATAACTTATAGAAACTGGTAGCATGTCGGCCTCTGGAATCTAAGATTAAGGGTTCACATACAACAGAGATAGTCAGATGTTTGAAGATCCCAAAAAAGTACATTCGTCACTCAAACTAGCATATTAGCATTCACACAAGGAATCTCTCATGAGACGTTCGGTATTTACCAGATGGAATAATTTGTCACTCAGATATAACAGCTTCTAATACTCAGATATCTGGTGGAGTGATACGAAAAGTCGAATTTGATACTCAGGCAATCTAAATGACGTGTAATCAAAATGCTCGCACACAGTAACTGAGGTCATGAAATTATTATTAGTATTATTATTATTAACCTAACTTAACCTAACCCAATAACACTACAGCCCTGAAGGGCTTGGCCTACCAAGCGACCGCTGCTCAGCCCGAAGTCTTGAAGATTACGACATGTCGTGTGGTCAGCACGACGAATCCTCTCGACCGATATTCTTGGCTTTCTAGACTGGAGCCGCTATCTCACCGTCAGATAGCTCCTCAATTGTAATCACGTAGGCTGAGTGGACCTCGATCCAGTCCTTAGATCCAGGTAAAAATTCCTGACCTGGCCGGAAATCGAACCCGGAGCCTCAGGGTAAGAGGCAGGCACGCTACCCCTACAAAACGGGGCCAGCTATTATTATTAACTCTGCCATTTACGGTCCCAAGCCCGCATGAGAAAGGAGGAGGGGGAGGTGTAACGCCTCGTTAAAAAACCTTGGTTCACCTATCCCGGGTGATGATCCCTTGTGAGGGACCCTTGCCAGGGTTGCGGTGAACACCTCAACAGCGTCGAAGGCGGAGATGGAGTCCTTTAGTACGGCGGAAACGGCGGAAGAGGCAACCCAAGATGCAGTGGTGGTTCCCAAATAGGGGGGCTGCCATTCTGGTTGTGGGCAGAAGAGACTCATAGACGTGGTGAAGTCAGTTCTTGTAAAGGAGGCAACCTTGATAACAAATCGGGGGTAGGTCGGTGATGGAACTGAGAGTAAACCGGACGGATACCTCGTTGACGATGGCAACGAACATGGTCAGATGGGGAGCTCTAACATATGCCCTGTGCTCCACACCAGAGTGAAAGGAATTAAGTCAAGTAAGTTATTATTATTATTATTATTATTATTATTATTATTATTATTATTATTATTATTATTATTATTATTATTATTATTATTATTATTAAGTAATTTTGTTTACAATATTTCACAACATTATAATTGGTACCGAATATGAGCAGAATGGGGGATGTTATGCAATGTCTTTCGAATAAGACTATTACACGCAATGATTTATTGGTACTGTGATAACCTTGTTGGTTACCCACATTGTTTTAAGTTTGACCGACAAATCACTGTACTTGAATGTTTCCTCTGTGTGCTTGTTGCCTGCAGGTTGTGGGAACTAGGGCATGCACTATCTGTTGTATGATGTAGCAGGTTTCCGTAATCTTATCAAGTAGGGTAGCACAATGTCTGGTCTATTACATGGTATCGTCTTGTCAATGTTGATACTTACATCCCAGCACTGATTTTCAAGGACTGACGGTCGTGTGTACTTCCAGTAAGGTGATGATTGCTTGAAGAGTTCGTACTGATGAGACAGTTTCTGACGGATTCTTCTTCTCATTCTCCTTCTCCTCCTTATTCTTCTTATTACTGTCTGGCCCCATGGCTGAATGGTCAGCGTAATGATCTTCGGTTCGGAGAGTCTCACGTTCGATTCATGGACGGGTCCATGTTTTAGTCAGTACATTCTTTACGTAGAAACCTGTGATTTTGTATTTGTTTCAGTACACATCTTCATTTACAAACAACACACCACACTACAAACCACCACAGAAATATGCAATAGTGAATACACCCCTTTACATGGGGTTGGCGTCAGCAAGGGCAACCGGTCGTAAAGGTGTGCTCCTTCACTTGAGAATGTTGCTCGAAGAAGTGTAGTGCTTAAATTTTCATTGCAAGCATGACAAAAATATTTGATGATTTAGCAAATTTCTGGTAAAGCATAAAACCCACCTAGTGACTTTTTAGATCTTCTCCTTTCGTGACCACTTCGGTATTGCGTTCGTGAGTTCTAGAGAATCTGTCGTATTCTTGCTTTTCTAAACTCATCCTTTACTTTAACTCATTTAACTGATACTCTTATTTCTCTAGTTTAATTTGTGATATGAGGGACTAACAGTCTCATTGTTTTGGTCCTTGCAAACAACTTCGTCAACATGGACATCAGATGAATGCGAAACTCATTAAGAAACTGAATGTATGGGTATATAAGCTGGTACACCACGGAAGACTGGGAAATATCTCGTGTACCATTGGATTCATACAAGCTCAATAGACTGGACTGGCATTAATTGTTTGTCTTTTGAAACGATATCACGGCACGCATGTATATTCACTCAAGAAAAGAATGAACGCATAGTCTTTTGTGCTCCTCGCAATTAATAGTTTATCAGAATTATTATTAAAGTATAATTCACATCACATATAGATACGAACCCTGTGGTTACTCACAGCACCCTAGTGATTCAATTGTTTCTGGGAAATACATATCTGCGAGGAACTTAGCCGATTTTCTTTTTCGAGGCACTGTACATTGCGACGTTCACAGCTGAATCGTTGGTTGGTTACGAGAAAACCACTAGTCAATGAAAGTCAAATCTGAAGGCGAAGAAAATGTTTCTTCACGTGAAAATGGTAAACTCAACTATTTATTCTTTAGACTCAATTTTTTCTTTTTTGAAATTCCGTCTGTTTATCTTTCCTTTCCGTACCTATACTCTCTGCTGACTGGCATCCTTAGGGATGAGAATCTTGTTCATTATTTGAAGTTTTTTCATGGAAGAGGGAAAACACTTCGTTGCCTTCCTGTTCAAGGTCCATAGAAAATGGATTGTACGTGAAGTCAAAAATGATAGTAGAGCAATATAGTCTCAATTATCAGCAATGAAGATCGGTAATGAAGGGTAATTTTTTGCGTTAATATCCATAGTTTGTATTCGAAAATACTATTACTGCTGAAGAATCCATACACCTGATCTGTTCTTGCATCCATGCCAGACTTAATTTCACGAAAGTTACCGTCTCCCAGGTCCTTTGCTGTATTGATTGGAGGTTGCCTAAAGAGAAATCTGTTTATTTCAGTGTCAGTAATAACTTCATGGACGTGTTGACGATTATTTGTGTATACTTAATTTCTAGAGCGGAGTCCGGCAACAAGTCGATTGCGATCTACCGTTAGGTAGTGAGATGAGATTAAGTATATTGTGAATTTGAAGGAGGAAAATATGATTTCAAGAAAATATTCAATATCTCCTACTCTAAATACCAATGCAAATGCTAGGAGAAGTTTGGTTTGCCCTTTGGCTTACACTTCTTCGCGTATGATCTGGTTCTGTGATGTTTGAAAATATAATTTTAATTGTATTCGAACGATATAGTGAGGCTTGCTAAATCCCAATTGTTATATTTGTCCATTCTGAGAGTGAAAAATTTCCGTCTGTGATCTGGAAGAGAAGTATCCGTTACCCACTGACGTTGCACTTCGTTTGAAGCCCTTGCTTGCTTCAACTTGCCTTTGTGAATTCTTATCTTCAATAATTATGAGCCTCATCAATAGTTAAGTCCAGAGCATTGATAACGAATCGTGCATTCAACTCAGTGTTACAACTTTTTTCACCCAGTATAAAGGCTATTGTTGAGAAAATTTCCTGCCAAGTTTAACACTAAATATTTCTGTAAACATGACTTCAGTTGTTTGAGGTATAATTTATTTCCATTTATAAGCTTTCTTTACTGTTACACTAACTGACTTTTCAAAAATCTATGTTGTTTTGCAAATTGATTAAAGGGTAGATCATTTGAAAATCTGAGATCTTCTCAGTAGATCTCTGAAGCTGCCGGATCCTGAGATGACAGCTACGAAGAAGTGCTGAATTTTATGATGCACATAGTTTGTTACAATTAGAAGTCGATCAGTTTTGTGCGGCAGCTATTTATATAAATATGGGGCAGTATTGTTTCGCAGAATAGATAAGCATAAGGGTTGATGACTTTAGGGTAAAGGTTAGTAGAACCCCATTTGGTACCTCATAGCTTTTGAAAGATATCATTTCTTCACCTCAGTACAACTAAGGTCGTTCGAAGGACAGAAATTAGTACCCTTGTATTTCATACTTGAGCTGTGTTGGTGAAGGATCACAACCTTGCATAACATGTGCAACTAATTTGAACTAAAAATTCACTTAGTGTAAAATACTTACCTATAGTTTGATATCCAATCTCTCAGGATAGTAGGAAGTACATACATTATTCCTAACTCCTTCATATTATCTTCGTGGCGTCGATGAGAAAGATTGTGGCAGTCGACATCATAACTCCACTGCTCTCGTCTCTTTCTCTCCACTTACTCTTATTGAAGGCTTTATACAATGAATGGAAGAGAAGCTGTTAGCATAGAAATCACTGACATAAAAACGCAACAGAACGGGTGTTGGTGATAATGGCCTCGAGAAGGGGGAGCCCGAAACATTCATGTGCAGCCGTGAAAGTGAAACGGCTTCGGAGAGGAGGCGCGATCAATAGCAACTCAGCTCATATTGCATATGGATGATCGGCGAAAAACTTTTGTAGAGAAAGCTCGTAGGCTAAGAGGGGTAGCAAACACTCCCTAAGATGTCAGCATGTTGGAGGCGGAATTACTTCTGCAAACTTTTTTTATTGTATGCATGAATTTTCAAGTATTACCACCAAGTAAACAAGAAGAAAAAATAAGGGGTGTAAAGAAGCAATACTTCAACAACCATAAATGAAATTCGGTCATTTGAAAGTCCAAGTAGGAGGAGAAGTCCCTACGATCCAACCACGAATCGAAATCTCTCTTAGTCGAAAATGAAAATAAAACATTCATTTCTCCATATTGGGGCTTAAGATTAAGAACATTGAGTTGATGCATAGTATAGCTATACCTGTAATATTAAATGAAAGCGTTTCGGCAGAATGAGCTGGAGGGAGGAGCATTGCACAATGTTGTCACATTCCGGCATTCCTTTCTCCTTCCTTTCAGTTCCGGCTCACTTATTCGTTCGTTCAGACGCTGTGTTCTGTTCTAGGCAACTCAGAAGTTTGGCGACTCCAAGCAACACGAGCCGGCCAGCAGGCTTATCTCCATGGCAACCACACCCCTACTCCCTTCTTCCCACCCAGGCAGGTAGTTAACGGACCTCCCTCTAAGAACTGTCAGAACGCATCTTTCAATATTACGACTATAGACTCAGTTCAACATTATTCATTCAAATACTGAAATATATACATACCAGCTGTTTTACCTCTCGTGGTCTGGACAGTGACATTGCATGTGTATGATTATATTCATGTCAACACGTCATATTGCCCCTGAGATTGTGACGTACGTAGGCGGACATGCCTCTCCTTGTCAGCGAACTGTCGTGACGTTTTTGCTTCCTGGCTCTCTCAACGTTTTGCAGTTTTCTGTTGCTGCCGCTTTTGATTCGAGGAGTGTCTGTTCAAAAGAAGCTATTTTCACCCTAATAAAGTTGTGAAAAACACAACTAAACGTATTATGAAACGCACATGGAACGAACCCGTGATCGGCTATGGTACAAAATTTAAGGAATTACATCTTTCTGGTCTGGATTGCTCATGGCAGTTGACAGTATTGAACTATGGCAATGCATGTGGACGATATACTCAAAAATAGATTCAAGTTGAAACAGCATCTTTTGAACTCCTCATTTGGTATCCTTCTTCTCTATGGCAACCAAGTATCAGGTTAATATTCAAAAAGTGCAGACGGTTGTATAAGACATTTCAGACGTTGCCGGGATTATCTCCATAGTAACTCACATAGAGTTGGTTATTGGTTCTTAGATTTGATTGTATTTTCACACCTATGCCAGTAATATTTCTTGTATTTTTCACTGTGTCGGAAAAAAGTTCAGAATAAATACGTTATAAATAGTATTCTAAATCAAGTTTGCAGCGAGTAATATTTCTGTAAAACCAACAGTAACAGGAGCTTAATGTTTTAGACCACTCTACAACCCTCTTTTCCTACTTTTCTTAACAAAAGAAATAATTGATATTTTACTCGTCTTTATCCCGAACTTAACTGTCAAGTTTTATGAAAATCGACATTCTGTTTTTCTCTTGATGCTGCAACAGACAGATAAAATGACAAAATTATAAGTGAACACGACATAGGCTATAATCCGGTATGAAAACCGAATACAGTTTAATATAAAAAAGTACGGACAGAAAGGTGAATATATTGAACCCTTTAGGTCCATATTGAGGGATACCTACTTTCCTTACCCATCAGCAAAGTTCATGAGATCTGTCTCTTGGGTCGTTTCGGGTTCTTCGTCACTTGCTGAGGTAAAGGTAGGGTTCATTAATTCTAATCTATCTACTGGAATGAAAGGTCTGTTTAAAAGATTCCTATTTATTCAGGAAATTTCTGAAGCATGTCAGTGGTATCATAGAAGTCAATTGTGTCCACTGGACACCACAATCATTTTTACATAAACGTCAGAACACTGGTGTGAGACTTTAACGTAACTGCCTGATGGGCATTCTTACTAGAAACCATTATCTCAATTATTAATCATTTAAGAAAGGAAAGTCTGGAAATCCTTAAATTCGGCTTCCATGTGAGACCACATGTACCATCATAGTGATTCGTTATGGTCCAGCCCTCGTTACACGAACTCTGGACTCTGGGAATAATTAAGGCCGTCCAATCGGTGTGTGCCACACAGTGGTTCTACGGCATGGACCCTTAATTGAATCGATGTGACCTGCGTCTATGTCATGGACCGACATCTACTCTTCTAAGTTACTTTAAAGTCATTGTGGATGATGACCGCAAGGAAATGATGCTACAATGGCATATGGCCCTAATCTAAGTCACTGAGGTTGATGACCCCTGACCATCCAAGTTTCTAGGCTGAAGGCTAAACACAATTAAGTTACATCGGTTTATGACCAAAGTTCCACTTTACTATCCCCAGCACATTCACTGCTCAATCAATCAAAGTTCAATAATTACAACAATAGCAATGCTCACAAACTTTGTGGCAGTAAAATCCATTTCCTTCGGATATGTCCCCTTAATCGTTACTTTACATGTTAACATTTCCCAGAAAACAAACTAAAATTTCCAGAATGCATCTCCAAGTTATTCGCTTGATTAAAGTTATTTCAAATGCGGTTTCACTGAATTTAATAATTAAATAAATTTAAATGATTTAACGAAATATTAACGAACAACAAATTTTATTTCCGCGGACTCTGGTTTTTTCACAAATTTCTACGCAGCTGTGATGTGAGTTCAATATTGCGATGTTTATCTGGCTGGAAAAGAATTTTACATAATTCATGTCCAGCTATATATATCCTGTCTCGTGATATCATGCTTAAAAATCTAATCTAGTCCTAACCGTTATTAACACTTGGATATCCTAATAATCTACGTACAAACCAAACAACTCGCCATATAAATACGATGTCATATCTCGTCATACCATTATGAATTTTGCACACCGCTCACAGACAAACCGATCATCACGACCATCGCTCTATATTTTGGACAACCCTGAAATTGGGTTACTCTGTTCCTTATATTCAAAGTTCGTGATTTCAAATGTTCATTACATCCCCAATTACAGTATTTCACAATACTCAGATCATTACCAGCTATGAATTTCAACTAAATCCAGCATTTTAACGTTTTCCTGGCCGAGAAATACAGCACAGTCTCAATTCCGCGCCTGTCCCGTCACATCCCCGCTCAGCCGAGGCCTCTCACCCCCAGTTCGCTTGGCAGTTACATGAAACACCTGTTTGTTCCAGTTGACTGGCTTCTCAAAATGCTCACCTTTTAAACTCTGCCGACATAATTAAACAAATACGATATTCTAACCAACAAAATGCACAGATTATGCTTCAAGATGCCCACACTAATTATACGCGTCGCCAATTATTACCGCTATGGATTTCTATGAATATCTTTCCATTCTCAACATTATAAAATATTCCTCGGGCTATCATGTCCCGGCTTCAAATGACAGGACTCTAACCTGATTCGCACATCTCATCTCAACTCATATAAAACATTCCTCGGGCTTCCGTGTCCCGGCTTCAATGACAGGTCCAACCTGATTCACAAAACTAACCTCTGTTTCCCAGCTCCACAATTATCATCGACAAAGAACTGGAATAAAATCCTCACTAGAAATCCCGACGTCTAATATCGCACAATGCATTAATCATGAATAACTTCGCATAAATGAGATCGTATTTAATAACTTGATTTTTACGAGAAATGACTGAAACATTCTACTAGATCTTTTATCGTCAGTCAGACACAGTTTAAAATGGGCATTAAAAAAAACGTTTCTCTCCGTGACTAAATTCATCACCCTAGGTTCTCACCCGACAGCGCGCTTCCACTCGATTGAAAATGAGTGACCATGGATTATTATTATTAACGTCAAATTGCAGACAGAAGAATTTTACGTCGAATGAACATCTTAATTTGACATCACAAAATATAGGCAGTACTCTCACACGGATGACGATCTACATTGGACGTGATATCACTTCGGAACCCTATTCAATAACTTTTACAACATTATACGGCACTCGCAAGACTTCAAAATTTTATCCAAGTGGAAAATAAAACAAATGACTCTTTTAGTCGTACTCTCACATTTACAAAACTTAGTAGGGGTGACCACTGCGTCGTATATCCCCATTCAAATACACTTTAAGAAATCACGAGACAAGATATAAGAGGTAGTAAGATGGAAAGTCACCTACCTCATGTCGTCACACCAGTATTCGTCATAGGGCCCACCTGTGACCCTGGCATTTTATTTAGCCATTTACATTCATGGCTTCACAATTTATTATTATTTCTTCAGGTTTCCTGGAATAAAGCATAAAAAAAAAAGAAAATACCATTCACTTGTTTGCTTGAACGCACACGATGGACTATAATTATTTCCGCACACGAATTACTTAATCACATTAGAATTTATTCAGTACTTTGACCGTCCTATCTGGTACAATTATTTCACTCAAGAAAACTATCTCCTCATGGAGTCAAGACTTAGCCGCAATGGCTAAAATCTGCAGTTGAACTCAGTCTACTTTCGTTGGTTTGATTTCGCAGAGCAGCTCAACAATTTTTCGTCCGCTTTGTATCACAAATGCCGGAGAAGGTGACTTCGTCATGGCGTCCCTTCATATTTATAGCAGTTACCCCCTCTCTTCGGATCTCTCCCTTTGCCACCAAGAAAATTTCTATAAATTTTCTGACTTACCTAAACTGCAATTTCAAGAGTTTTGAAAGTGACTACATGCTTGCTACATTTCTGGCGGTAGTGTTCACGGACATTTAAAATTTTCACGGGTTCGATTTGTGAGATGATTGACCCCCTTTGATAGGCACTATATTTTTTTGACTTGGCGTGGTCACGCCATGTACACGCGCTTTGAAATAGTTCATAAAAATGACTTGAGATTCTTCCGCCGTCGACACGTGTGGTTGACGTCACGTACCCCAGAGCGTGGGACCGAAGGTAATCACCCCCTCGTCACGTGTCAAATCCATGCTATCAAGAATCCAACTTTTAGTTTAATTGTTACATTATGCATAATGTTCTTAGGGCACAAAGGTCATGGGTTCAATATATATAATGTTACTTAAAAGCTCTTCAGCCTGTTGAACACACGGGTTGAATATAAATAGTATACTATAAAATACCTGTAAAGAATATTAAACAAGGGATAAATATACATACTATTATAAATGTTTTTACAGGTATGTTGTAGTACTCGAAAAAAATGAAGAGCTTTTAAGTTACATTTAACTGAGTCTATACTAGAAAGTATGGCTTCCTCTTAACAGATTACATATAGAGAAAAAAGAGATATACTGTACAATCGCGATAAAGGTAAGTTAGTGATATATCTTTCAATAAGTCTCATGAACTTTTGTACTGGAGACTAAGCATTTCAACATTACTACTAGCTCCCTGAGTTCTCAACAGATCGCTCTAGCGGTCACATGATACATATTCAAACATTTATCACGAACTTACCTACTTTTATGCTACAGTTCATCTGGCGCTTCGGATGAATAGTCAGAGCGCTGGCCTTCGGTGCAGAGGGCTGTGGGTTCGATTCTAGGCCGGGCCGGGAATTTTAACCACGGTTGGTTAGTTCCTCTTGCTTGGGGACTGTGATATTTGTGTTGGTATCAATAGGCATCTTAAAATACACGACAAACTACCACAAAATAGCCATACTATATACATCGTTCCACATAAAGTTGGTGTTGAGAAAGTCATTCGGCCGTACAAATAGGCTAAATCCATTCAAAGTTCCGACCCCATGAAATAAGGAAAAGCAAGGAGGAATAATAGTAATAACAAGGAGATACATATCGTCCTTCCCGCTTGCCGCGTGAAAGGATACATCGAAAAATTTTAAAACTTACCACATAGCAGTAAGTGTTCAAAATTATCTCCCTCAACCTGCAGACGGGCGTTGTAACAATTCACTCTGCAATTCGGCCGTACCAATTTTCAAATTTTGGTGCGAATTTTTCAGTTCTTCTACGGTATAGAGGTTTCTTCTTTCAAAATAGCCTATAAATAGAAGTCGCAAGGCGATCCGGCCATAAACTGGTACTAATTATTATGTCTCCGAAACATCGCGCACTGTATTCATAAAACTACGAGTGGTATGTTTTGCTGGAAATATACGAGCAACCTTTCTTGTTCAATCGGTTGAGGAAAAAACACGTCCAGTAATGATTCCATGCAACGGTCTGAATTAATGGTGTCGTTAAAAAGAAATGGCTCTTCAATTCTTGTAGCACTAATAGCGCAACAAACTCCTATTTTGAGGTCATGAATTATTTTTGAATTCCCTCGTGACCAATACCGGTTATTTTGCAAATTTACATAAAACCAGACCTCATCATAATTCAGGATTTAATACACCACTGCTGACAGACTGAAGAAACTACACTGAAGAAAATGGAAATTGCAACACCCAGAAGGAGTGGTGCTACATTGCTGCAATTGAACATGTAGAACGAGTGTTTAGCTGTGATTTGATGATTACACTTTCGTGTCTCTCTGACCGCAAGCTTGGGCAACAACCAATACAGGATGTGCCCACCACGAGCTGCAATACATTGATGAATTCGTCGAGGCATGGAGTCAATAAGGCCCTGGATCACTTCCTGAGGAATTGTGGCCCATGCTTACTGCAATGAACGGGTCAGTTGTTCCAGAGTTGTGGGTGGCTGAGGACGGTTGGCCAGTTGTCGACCCATCATGTCCCACATATGCTCAATAGGACTGAGGTCCGGGGATCTGGCGAGCCAATCTAACGTTATGATATCGTAGGGGGCTTCTCTGGAGATTCATGCAGTGTGAACCCGGGCATTGTCCTGCTGAAACATCCCATTAGCAATGTTCGCCATCATAGGGACAACCACTGGATTGAGTACCCTATCAACGCGCTGTCGATCAGCCATAGTGCCCTCAACAAGCACTAATTGTGTTTTCACATTAAAGCCAATAGCTCCCCAGACTATAATGCTTGGTGTTGGCCCTGTGTGCCTCTCGACAATAAGATCTGGGCGACCCTTCTCCCCGGTACGTCGGCGCACACGATTCCGGCGATCACTGCGGGCAAGACAGAAGCGCGATTCATCACTAAAGACGACCTTATGCCATTCGTTGACCCACGCCGATCTTTCTCGACACCAGGCCAGCCTTACACGTCGCTGTTGTGGGGTCAATGGAACATCTTCTGCAGGGATACGGGCTCATAAGCAAGCTGCACGCAGGCGATTACCAACTGTTTGTTGTGTAACGTGGGGTGTCACAGCTGCTCGAATTTGCGCTGCTGTTGCATGGGGTTCCATCCGGGCCATCCGAATGATGCGGCGATCCTCTCTCACAGTTGTCTGTCGCACTGGGCCTGTGCCAAGTCTACGAGTGTGGGTAGCTTCATTTGACCACTGCTGCTATACACGTTGTACCGTAGATGCCTGTCGGCCAACACGTGCAGCGACAGTCCTTAGCGATAATCCAGCCTCACACAGCCCAGTTATCCGAGCCCTCTCAAACGGCAACAGTTGTTGATAGCGTGCTCTTCTCTGTCCTCGAAGCATGTTTGACGGGGAACACTTCACTGCACAGACTGCAAGTCAACTACGCTACACCAGGGTCCGTATACTGGAGTTGTTTCCTCCACGACCAATCACGTGGAGAGACCTGTATCAACAATCCAATGGGTCTGAAACTTCGATCGTTTACATACCTACATGGCATCGTTCCATATCTTGAAAATCAACACAAACGACCAATGCCTTCATGGTGTTGTAATTTCCAATTTTCTTAAGTGTAATTGCAATAATGTCTTCTTGTGGCTGTATATCTGAGGGGCTGCCTGTCCGAGGCGGTAAAGGAGCTCTGGTTTCAATCGGAAAGACGTGGGTTCGTATCCCCGCCAGGAAGTCGTAAAATTTAAGAAACGAGATTTCCACTTCAGGAGGTGCACATGGCCCTGTGGTTCACTCAGCCTACACCAAAATGAGTACCAAGTTAATTCCTGGGGGCAAAGGTGGCCGGGCGTAAAGCAAACCACTCTACCCCACCAAGTGCCTAGGTTACAGATAGTGGAAGCCTTTACCTTCCACCCCTTCAAAGGCCTTTATGGCCTGTACGGAGGTCTTTACTTTGCTTTATTTTTTGTATATCTCAGGCTTAATCTTTGCACTTCTGTGACTTTGTAAGGCTTACCTTTCTATTTTCTTGCTACCCGCCGTGCAGAAGAATATGAAACCTCACTTTGTTGTGCTAGTTTCCTTAATGGTTTTCGGTGATATCACTCAAGGATTTCATAAAAATTCTGAATTCATCCCTCAGTTCAGTCGGATGAAAATGCATTGTTGTTTAACACTGACCGTACGGATAATATGTTTGCAGTTTTCTTAATTCCGTAACATGTTTGCATTCACGCTCCAGAAAATTGTTCACGTATTCTCTTCCCACTCTGCCAGCAGATTCATGCTTTAAAAATCTACAGCACAAAGACGTACTCTTTTCAACATATAATTCAGAATCCATAAAACGCACTAATGATCAATTACTGGTGTGTAAGAATCAGTCACGCTGTACGCTGTACGGAAGCTCTTCGCAGACTAGCTGAGACTATGATATTACTGGGCGAGCTATGTGGATCAGGTGGGTATTGCATCATCTAGTTACCCAAGCGTGGCACAGTAATAACTGGCAGGGTTGAAAATCTTTGCTGTGGTCGGATTTTCTCGATGACGGATGCATTGGCTCTGTATGCCGTCCACAGAATGCGAATCATATATCGCCAGTACCACATCTCAAATACCTCGATGGGGTCGTGATCAGCGATGCGTGTAGTCCACTTTACTGATGCGAATGACATAACAGGGAACAGAAGAATGTTGGCTACATTGTTTTTTTGTCACATTGGTTATCGAAGGGTCTCGCCATATTTTGATCAGCGGAATCATAGCAATGCACCCCACTTGTATGCGTCTACGTATCTTCGGCTCACAGTTACAGTCATCCCTTACGATGCTTCTCAGATACCGATCTAGTTCACCACCGAAATCCTGTTAAATTTGGCAGAGTGGTGGTGTTTTGAGAGGAAATAAAACTTGGACAAAGAGTTGACCAAGGGAGGTCAAATAGGCTAGATTAAAGTGAAGAGCCTGTCACAAGTAAATGGAAGATATGCTAATGGCCTCGTGGTCGCCAACCCAAGATCACACAGTTAAGAGCCCCTGGGGTCCTTATTATTCGCCTCTTACGACAGGCGTTGTTCTACCCACAGGCGTATACAGATCAGTTTTATAAAAGCCAATTCTTGGCGTCGCAATCTGCATATTTATTAAAACCCGGTACAAATACTGTTCCCCTTATTGTTATTCACCTATATGAAGAACTTAACTGGGCACCCTGCACATGAATCGGTCCGGATCTTTGACAGAATTGTCAGATTCAAGGCCATAGGTTCGATTCCCGGCCGGGTTGGGGATTTTAACCGTGCCTTGTTATTCCTCCAACTCGGACACAGAGTGTTTGTGTCTGTCCTAATACACTCCTCTGCGTATGTACACAACACACCATCGACCACTACAGAAAAGTACAATAGATAACACATCGCTCTACATAGAGTTGCTGCCGTAAATCAAGGCCACGTTCAAGGCCCCGGCGACTTCATCAGGGTATGGGAAAGTAAGCCGTAGAAGCAAAAGCAGAATATATACAGCGTGATTCATCCGTCCCTTCCAATGTGGTTTCACGCAACCCATAATATTCATTCCGTCCTGAAAAATTCTGCCCTGCCGGTATGCTCAGATAACACAACCGTGTATCATGGTATTTACCGCCTCACCATGATAGGACGCCGTAATGTTATACTCGTAATAAACACTGGAAGAGATGCGTGTGCCTTCTAGATCGTATGAACCTGACATGCCGGCGAAACAATAAATTGATATTATTGTGACCGCAGTAAACCTAATACCTGCTATAACCTGCCCAGTGTGCCGTAAGGAACTGTAGTGCAGTTGGTAAAGGCGTGGTGGAGCGAGTTTGCATGTCAGGTGGGAGGTACGGGTCTGGAGCAAAGGTTACTAATTTTTAAAATATTTGTTTAATACGTACATTCCGCATTCTAACTTAAATATCCGTTTTCATGCAAATTGCGTGTGAATAAATGTGTGGTCATAAGAAGGGCCGATTAATTAACAGGCCGGATGCGTACAGGCAGGAAATAATAGGAACACAACTGCCCTGACATTGTTTTATCGCAGCAAATGCTCGATGTGATGGCCGTTTTGGTTTATGCACATTTGGGCCCGGTGTCCAACAGATCGTTTTGCGCGCTGAAGCATTCCAGGTGTAATTGCTCGGCAGGCGTTCGTTATGAGTTGCCGGAGCTGGTCGGCGTTCTCCGGCGCTTGAGTGTAAACGACATTCTTCAAATGTCCGCACAAGAAGAAGTCTAACGGCGTTAAGTCCGGTGATGTGTTGGGCCAAGATACAGGACCTCCTCGTCCTATCCATTTCTCTGGGAGTTCTTCCTTCAGATGGTTACGAACGGGAAAACTCTAATGTGGTGGAGCTACGTCCTATTGCAACCATATCGTCAAACGATCGTGCAAGGGCACATCCTCCAGCAGCAGTGGAATTTCCTGACGCAGAAAGTGCAGGCAGTGTGGGCCCGTCCAATGGCCCACAAAGAAATAAGGTCCAGTCAGGCGATACCCCAAGATTCCACAGCAAACATTCACTCCCCATCGTACTTGATGGGCCGCCTGTTGCACTCAGTGAGGATTGTCCGGACTCCAATAGTGCATGTTGTGGTGATTGAAGTTTCTATATTGTGGATGCGAGATTCGTCCGAGAACAAGATATGCGATACGAATGCTGCATTATTGTCCAGCTTGCCTAATAGCCACCGACAGAACTCCACTCGAGCTTCAAATTCCCGTCCATGGAACTCTTGGTATAGTTCAAGATGGTACGGGTGAAATTTATGTTCATGTAGTATTCGCCAGACGGACGGCTGGCTGATGTTCACCTGTCATGCAATCGCCCCTGTACTGATGTGTGGATTATTTCGAGCTGCCTCCAGAACGGCCTCTCTGTTTCACCCGATGTAACAGGCCTATCGCGGAATGGTGGCTGGTTGGAAATCACGCCTGTTGTCCTTAGGCGTCTTTCAACACGACGGAATGTCGTAGTAGCCGGGTGTCGTCTGTCGGGATACCATTCCTGGTACAAACATAGTTCCTCGCACGCATTTTGTCCTGCTTCCCCATACATGAGGAGCATGTCAACGTATTCCTCTGTGGAAAACATGCAGAATGACGGCAGATATTGCAGTACATTCAGGCCCTAACCAGCGGAGTATGCGTAGGGCACAAGTTGAATAAAAGCGACATTGTACTGTTTGAGTGTGGCAAACGTGGGCCTGTGTTTACGTTTTGAAACAACGGGAGAGTTGGCAGTGCGGTTTGGGGCCGCGTAGCTGTGAGCTCGCATCCGGGAGCTAGTGGGTTAGAACCCCACTGTCGGCAGCCCTGAAGGTGGTTTTCGTGGTTTTCCATTTTCACACCATGCAAATGCTTGGGCTGTACCTTAATTAAGGCCACGGCCGCTTCCTTCCCATCCCTAGACCTTTCCCCTCCCATCGTCACCATAACACGTCGGTGCGACGTAAAGCAAGTACCAAAAAAAAAAAAAGTTTTCAAACATCATACCGATGCAAAGATATTCCAACGACCCAGGATTCGAACCGCCGCTGGCACATTTCGTCAAATGCGAGGCGAACGCCTAAACCACATCCGCTATGCTGCAGGCTAGGAAACACGTTGGTAGTACGACGAGAGGAGAGTACATACGCCATCCGGTTCGGTGTGTAAGACGTTAATTAGTGCACTGTTAACTAATTTTATGCATTTATTCCACTCTTCGTCCGCCTCTGTGGTGTAGTGGTTAGCGTGATTAGCTACCACCCCCGGAGGCCCGGGTTCGATTCCCGGCTCTACCACGAAATTTGAAAAGTGGTACGAGGGCTGGAACGGGGTCCTCTCAGCCTCGGGAGGTCAACTGAGTAGAGGTGGGTTTGATTCCCACCTCAGCCATCCTGGAAGTGGTTTTCCGTGCTTTCCCACTTCTCCTCCAGGCGAATGCCGGGATGGTACCTAACATAAGGCCACGGCCGCTTCCTTCCCTCTTCCTTGCCTATCCCTTCCAATCTTCCCATCCCTCTCCAAGGCCTCTGTTCAGCATAGCAGGTGAGACCGCCTGGGTGAGGTACTGGACATACTCCCCAGTTGTATCCCCCGACTAAGAGTCTGAAGCTCCAGGACACTGCCCTTGAGGCGGTAGAGGTGGGATCCCTCGCTAAGTCCGAGGGAAAAACCGAAACTGGAGGGTAAACAGATAATGATGATGATTCCCCTCTTCGTTACACCCGGTCACGACGTAGGACACATTAATTTTGTTACATGGTAAGGGGACGTTGCTACATGATTTCAGGGCGTCATGTTTTGTGAACGGATGATATAACATTTCGCTAGGGTTCGGTATCGTGTGCAAAATAGGCTCACTGAACATTAGTACCACACAGTACGCCTGTAGGGGAATAGCACACCAATAACCATGTAGGCCTACACGTTATTTGGGCTGCAGCAAACGATATTGGAAAGGGCTCCTGAATCACATTGTATATTAGTATGAGTAAGAACTCCAAGTTGATTATGTTTATGGCGCATGCTTTTTTATTAACTAAATAAACGCATTAAGGAATTGCGTAACCAACGGTCACTGACGTCTAATAATATACGCTTGTTCATAGGATGGGATAAATCGTCGTTACGCCTAGAAAAACCTCTAGTGTGATAATATTTCAACTTATAATTATGAGCAGAAATGTTCTGTCATCTAAGTTTTACTATTGCATGAATTATATCAACGAATTTTCGTTCTAAGTAATAGCCTACATGTGCTGCGTTCGTGTTAGTACTTCTCTCCTCGATATTGTCACACAGCCGTATTTCGAGGCGCACGTCAAGTGTTAACTTACTTTCTTTCTTTTTTCTCAATCTGTTTACACTGTTTTTCCCTCTGACTCAGCGAAGGAACCCACCTCTACCGCCTCAAGGGCAGTGTCCCGGAGTGTAAGACATTGGGTCGGGGGATACAACTTGGGAGAATGACCAGTACCTCGCCCAGGCGGCCTCACCTGCTATGCTGAACAGGGGCCTTGGTGGGGGATGGGAAGATTGGAAGAGATAGACAAGGAAGAGGGAAGGAAGCGGCCGTGGCCTTAAGTTAGGTACCATATTGGCATTTGCCTGGAGGAGAAGTGGGAAACCACGGAAAACCACTTCCAGGATGGCTGAGGAGGGAGTCGTACCACCTCTACTCATTTGACCCACCGAGGCTGAGTGAACCCCGTTCCAGCCCTCGTACTACTTTTCAAATTTTGTGCCAAAGCCGGGAATCAAACCTGGGCCTCCGAGGCTGGCAGCTAAATCACACTAACCACTACACTAACTAGATTTCTAACTTCTTTACAAAGTCTTTTCAAAATTTACCTACCTAATTATGTATTTCACTACTACTTATTTATTTAATAGGATTACAAGTAACATTAGTTGCTACAATATAACATCAAGAAGAAAACATAAGAAATTAGGCTACATACAGTAGTTACAAATTGCACACCCTCAGGAGTAGTTGTATTTAATACAGATTTTAGTAAGTACATTAAAAATAATATTGTGTCTGTTTACTCAGTCGTTCAGCTTAAGTAAGGCTTAACTGGTCCACAGAATTATTTAGTGGTAAACAGTTCATAAAGTTTGGTCACTGATTTGTAGATAATGGAACATAACTGATAACCTTGCCTATATTCTCAAACCACAATTAGATCATGTGTTGCAAGTGGTGAAAATCGTGTGATTTAAGAGAAGAAAGTGATTGAGATCCTGTGGTTTATGAGATGAAACGTCGTGTTTCACGCTACTTCATAGTAACAAAGGAATAGATGACGTCCGCGCCTTTACTATGGGTGTGTTTATCTTTATTTGCGTGAAATATCTTCTTGCAAGCCGGGGATGTGTATGAGTTGAAATCATTAGTCGCAATCCATTGTACTCGTAGTGTTAGAGGTAGTGCCTCTCTCATAGTAAACTTCAATATTGTTTGCATACTTATAACAGGTGCTGACTTTTCTTCTTTGAGCTTCAGTTCATCCAGAAATTTCCTGTAACATTCCGTGGATGGCATTCTGGGCTTCTTAGATCTTTAAGTATGTAATCTCTTTCTGTACGCTTTCACTTCCTAATTTTGGGAAATTCGGACATTTAACCAGAGATGCATTTTTTTTCCATATTTCAAAATGTTAACCCCTCAAATGTTTGGAACTTTTATGAATTCAGTTTGTCTCGCAATGTTATCCATTAGAATGGTGTGAATGCATTAAAATGAAGCCACTTACGACCTCTTCGAAAGATTGGCGTAGAGCTATAGGTACGCTGTCGGTGATATGTGATATATTTACTCATACGAGGTGGCCATATTCCTTTGTAATCTGACGTCATGAATTCCAAGATGGTCACTTATTTTACTCGTTCAACCTTCCTTTTACGAGTTTCATAAGGCCCGATCGGCTGTCTCGCATATATATTCCGTACTATAAAATAACGCTTGGTGTACACAATTTAGGTCCATCGTCTCATACCATGGGCACCTCCAGCCGTACCGATTTAACTTATAATATGTTTTACTCAAAATCACACGGCAAATGTCTCAAGATCTGAATAAATATTCTCTAGTGCCACAACGCCCAATCGACTTCATGGAATTGTTTGTTCAAGAAGTTAATCACCTCTACACCAAAATGAGAAGGTGCACCATTCTACGGCAATATCAACATAATATCGGAAAACCGAGGCCTGTCTTCAAATGGCCTGTTTTAAAATTCTCGAATGACCACCTCTTGTAACATCTCATGATATCGGTCGCTGGTATCCGTTCTTTTAAAATCGAATGGTCCTATGGAACCATTCCAAAATCTAACCCCTAACTGTAACACCAGGTGTGCCTATGTCTTCTGGCATAACATCATATGCATTTTCGATAGCATGGTAAACACAATAAAGTGCTGGTTTACTCGGTCATTCTGCTTAAATGAAGCTTCATCGGTCTTGTTACCGTGTTTTTGTGGTAGTTAGAGGTGAAAGAAGGTGCGGGGTGGTGAACAGGTCTCAAGCTACGAAAGTAAAATTAATTCAAAATTTAACAAGGTTATATTTTCTTTTCAAACTCAGAAATAACAAGAATGGCAGGTACAGAGTAGCAAGGCAACAAAGAGCAACAATAGTATTTACAGGTTTTGGGCTTCGGGCCCCGAACTTCAATTCTCGAGCAGTTAGCCCGAATTTACATGTACATAAGGTTTAGCAAAGGGGCAGAAAACCCCAATCATGCCCAGGAGCACTTGCTCCGAATTACACAGTAATACCTCCTAGAGGCACGCAGAAACAAATTGCAAAAGAGCGATCCGCTCTCAAAGTTTTAAGCCTATCACAAGGCCACACCTAACTCTACATTCAAGCTGTCCTCTAAGGACGTAAGCACAGGGGTAAAATACCCAACCTACTGAGGTCTATTAAGCGATAAATGGATAATTACATGACCTCTAAAATACCAAGTTGAGAGGAGGCGAACTGCACTCCTAATACATTTGCTTTTAAAACCTAATCTGGCTCTAGGCCACAAATGCAAGGGCTAATCCCATACTAAAGAGGTGACTTTAGAAAGAAACAAATTTACATAATGTTAAGGAAGAATAGGTTGAGAAAATAAGTTCACCTCAAAACAATATGAGTGGGAGCTCGAGAGGGTTAAGCACCCTCTATCCCAATATGTAGTTTAAAAGATAGAATAGATACAAGTTTCTTTACATTTTAAGGAAGGTTACATAATGGAAAAACTTCGGACCCGCCCCGAGAGTTAAACTGCTGAGCAAGCAAGAAAAGAAATAATTAATCGGCCATTACCTGGTTGTTGACTGCCGCCGAAGAAAGAGGCGCTTCCCGCCCCCTGCTATGTACTTTACACACGAAAAGATGGAACAGAAGTGGCGCAGAGACCCTAAAATCAGCAGTTTATATACTCTCGCGGAAAGTTCGAGGCGTTTTAGGAAGGAAAACACCCGCCCACAATCTTTTATTGGTGGTTAAAGAAAACCCCTACACAAGATGAAGAAGAAACACATCATTGGTGGAAAATTAATTTAAGAAATTCGGGATTGGCTAAATTCAAAACAAGGGGAAAGAAAGGGTTAATATTGCCAACTTAAACAATGACTGAAGGAAATTTAGCAAAGAACAAACTTTTGAAATTAAATTTTCTCCAAAAAAACAGTTCTTTCACTCCGCACTAGGGTGCACTATTGTTGATCTTCAGTAGTGTCCTCTAGAAGAGAAAGTTCACACTTCTTACTACAAGCAAAACAAAAATACGTCGAAAATGACACAGTTCAAAAACTCCAAAATTTCCAGGTAGTGACATCTTCTGAGAAAGTAGAACATTAATACCGTAGATAAAGTTCAGACTTCCTCCAGCAGAGGAGTTTCAACTGGCGCAAATTTTAAATAAGCGGCGTGGAGGTGTACCGCCCGGTACAGACCTCCCCCCCCCCAAAGGTTCCTCCAGGGGTGACACATGAAATTTGTTTGAAAACAAGGTCCAAGTTATGATGTGGTTATGAAGATTGATTGCAGAAGCATTTACCGAAATGGCTGAAATTTAGTTTGATTCAGTTTCAAAAATTCTTGTAGTAACAGCGGAAGTACTGTCTTAATGTTTGTAGAAGGTTGAATTGAGAAGGAAAACTTTAGTTTTAAAGTTGAGGAAAAATTTTCTAAGTCCACCAGATATTGTTGTTGAATTCTCAGGTGTAGTAATTGCTGATAGTAATTGTCAATGTAGTTAATTAAATTGGATGGCCAGACCGGCCGCTGCAGCTTGTGTCCAGAGGAGGCCACTCGGACCCCTCAAGTACCCTGAGATACCGCTCGCCCGCACTATGAGAGGAGTAGAGGTGTTGAAGCACGCCGCGCCCGCGGTGAACATATACAGGCTGCGGGCCAGTAGCAGGTCGTGCGCCGCACATCAGCCTTGGCCGGGAGGAGGGCTCCGGCTCGCCGTGCACATGTCGTCCTCGCTGGGGAAGAGGGGGCCCTTCCTCTATCCCAGTCGCAGCACGGCGCCGCGCGGCTGCGGGGGCACTGAAACATTAAAGCTAGGCGGCAGAATTGTTGGACCATCATCTTTTTTTTTGAGGGCACAGGCTTTGTGGAGAGGTTGAGGGGCCAGCGGCGTGCAGAAATTCATTTCAGATGCGAGCCACTGTGTGTAGTGGAGCAGGAGACGGGAGCGTGGTAATGGCCGTGGCAAGGATAGGATGGCAGTTTAACCGTGCGGGGAAGGTTTACAAAAAACTTACATATGAAACAAAATATTATAAAAGGGGCAGAATGCCTTAAAAGTGAAAACTCAAAAAAATATAACCTTCATATTCCTTTCACGATTATATGAAGCAAGTTAACCCAGAAATTACACCGATTTCACCTGTGACAGGTGAACCCTAAATATCCTCTCGGTGGCTAGATTGCTTAATAATAATGTGACCGGCGTAAGGAAATCTAGAATAATACACGGCCCATGAAATCTGGGGGCAAGCTTGCCCGCGGGAACAAAATTCTTGACCATCACCTGGTCACCTACCTTCAAATGGGTGGGTCTCCGTCCACGATCATATCTTTCCCTAACCTTTTCATGAGATACTTTAAGATTGGCTTTAGCCTTCTTCCAAAGATTTTTAATATTATCCGGATCTATTGTCTCGGGTAGAATGTCACTCAAAGACCAGAGGTTAGAGAGCGGCGTGTTGGGAACGAACTTGAACATCAAAGAAGCTGGAGTAAACTTGTGAGATTCATGAACCGCCGAATTCAAAGCAAAAGCTAACCAATGCAGGGACGTGTCCCACCTGGAATGATCTTCATGATGATAGGCAATAAGCGCGGACCTGAGATTACGATTAACCCGTTCAGCCAGAGATAGTTGAGGGTAATAAGCAGAAGTAGTTACATGAGAGATGGACAAGTCAAAACAGAATTTACGAAAAAGATTTGATGTGAACGCCTTAGCATTATCAGACACAATATATTGGCACGGACCAAAAGAAGCAAAAATAGAATTTAGGCAAGTAATGGTGGACTGAGCGGTAGCCAGCTTAGTCGGAAATAACCAGGAAAATCTAGTAAAGCCATCTACGCATACAACGATAAACTTGTTAGCATTTCCCTTAGACTGGGGGAAGGGTCCTACATAATCAATATACAGGCGTTCCATGGGGCGCGACGCTTGATGAGAAGACAAAAGGCCTACCTTGGTGGACATGGTTGGTTTACTAAGCAAACAGGATTTACAAGCCTTCACTAGTTCACGGATTTCACCGTCCATACCTTTCCAGATGAACATTTCACGAATCTTCTCACGAGTTTTAAAGATACCAAGATGCCCTCCTAATGGGGTCTCATGATAATACTTGATGATCATAGGTACAAGAACGGCTGGAACGACAACTTTCATCATCTTATCATGCCTCGATGGGCAACATAAAACACCATTCCTCAGAACATAAGGGACCACAGGTTCCCCAGAAGAAAGGGTTTCCATTATCGGAGCCAGCGTCGGATCTTCACGTTGGTATTTCTCGATATCCCTAAAGAGCATGGGAGCATCTGTTAAGATGGCATTAACATCAGATAGTATGGACTCGGAAGGTGATGAACTGTCGACCGGTTCCTGGGTCTCGACGTCGTTGGAAAACATACGGCTGAGTCCATCAGCGACAACATTTTCGGTACCTCGGATATGCCTGACATCGAATTGGAAGGCAGAAATACGGATGGCCCAACGGGCTATACGACCAGTACGACGCGGCCTACCTAAGACCCAGCTTAAGGCTTGATTATCTGTCTCCAAGTCGAATTTGACATGTTCCAGATAAAGACGGAACTTTTCTAAGGCAAATAAGACTGCCAAACCTTCGAGCTCATAGATGGAATACTTGGCTTCTTGAGCCGACAAGGTCCTAGATGCATAGGCGATGGGTCGCCTCCCTAGTTCAGTCTCTTGAAGAAGGACTGCAGCTACTGCTGACGACGACGCGTCGGTTTGGACGATGAATTTCTTTGAGAAATCAGGCATAGCAAGTACAGGGGCATTACAGAGAGCTAATTTAAGATCTTCAAAAGCGGCTTGTTGAGAAGGTCCCCACTCGAATTTGATGCCTTTCCTACGAAGAAGTTTCAAGGGCGCCGCTCTATTAGCAAAGTTAGGAATAAACTTCCTGAAGAAATTCACCATACCAATGAACCTGGCGATACCTTTGATGTCCTTAGGGGGTTTAAAATCACGGATGGCCTGTGTTCTAGAATGATCGACTGCAACACCATCAGGTGACACAATATGCCCTAGGAATGACATAGAGGGCTTAGCAAAGGCAACCTTGGACAACTTGACAGTTAACCCAGCCTTACGAAGGCGATCGAGAACTTCTCGCAGATGATCTAGATGTTCTTCAAAAGTCTCTGAAAATACGACGACATCATCCAAGTAGTGGTACAAGTACTCAAATTTGATGTCGGAGAAGACCCTATCTAGCAGCCTAGTGAGTACAGCTGCTCCCGTGGGGAGCCCGAAAGGCACGCGGTTGTATTCGTATAAATTCCAGTCCGTGGCAAACGCTGTAAGATGTTTAGACTCTTCGGCTAGCGGAATTTGATTGTAGGCCTGATTCAAGTCCAAGATGGTGAAGAACGTGGCCTTACGGAACCATGAAAAACAAGAATGAAGGTCGGGAAGGGGCACAGATTGTAACACCACCTTCCGATTGAGAGCCCTATAATCAATGACAGGCCTGAAGCCCCCCTGGGGTTTCGGGACTAGAAAAATAGGCGACGAATACGCCGACGTAGAGGGCCTAATAATATCATCCTTCAACATCTGATCGATGATTTCTTTCAGAGCCTTCATGTTAGGTGGAGATGGCCTATAAGGTGGAAAACGGACAGGAATCGAATCCGTGACCTCAATTTTGTATTCGATAAGGTCAGTAACACCAAGAGTATCAGAGAACACCTCTGGAAACGACTGACACAACTTACGAATACTATCAGCCTGCTCCTCAGGTAGATGTCTAAGGTCTAACAACATCTCATCCTGGGTAGGCGAAATAGATGAACATGATACAGAATTACATTTCAATAATGGGATTTTACAATTAAACGCAAATTTGAAAGAGCACGACCTACTCTGGAGATCGAGCACAAGACCAGTGTAGGAAATGAAGTCAGCTCCCAATATAATGGGGCAAGACAAGTGCTTAGCCACAAACAGTTTAATTTTCCATGTAAATTTAAAAATACGAATTTTGACCTGTAAAGAACCTAGAATTTCTAATGGGGATGAATTAGCCGAAACATATTGAACAGGAGATGAGTCATAGTCAGGTAGTTTACAAACAGATTTCAATTTTGCATACCATTCGGCCGAAATAATAGAACAAACACTGCCTGAATCTAATAGAGCAGTTATAGGTTCGTTATTTACCTCAATTTTGAGGAAGGGGACCGGTGCGGGGGTATCCGCCGCAATCCTAGGACACTCTTTAGGGCATTCAAAAGATGAATTTGAAGACTGATCGTTCCCTGAATTTTCGACCTGTTTACCAGGGGCTGAGCCTCGGGAAGAAGGATTAGTCGACTCAGCCGAAGCCACTAGTCATTTTTTATTATTGGCATTGGTGGAATTTACACTAGAAGTTGAGCAGGAGGGGGTGCTATTTGAATTTGGGCAATTCTTGGCGATATGTGAGAAAGCCCCACATTTAAAACAGCCTTGTGATGAACCAGCTCCATTATTTGCCATACTAGATTTGATCAATGGACACTTGTCCCGCAGATGGTCAGGCGACCCGCAAGCGTAACATTTTCGAGGAGTGACTGATCGGCGAGGTGGAGGCCGAGTATTACTAAAGGAAGGTGGGGGTTCTTTCGCGACACGCAAGGAATCGGCGTATCTAACCCCTTCCGCTGAAACGGCCAATGCTTCAAGTTCCGAGAAGGTTTGCGGGCACGCCGCGAAACACAAATATGACCTATAGGATGGTGAAATTCCTTCTACAATAGCCTGTACAATCTGGTCTTCAGGAAAATGAAGAGCAAACACCCTAGTATAGAATTTAATATCTTGGATAAAGTCTGCCAAGTTTTCATCCAAACGCTGTACACGATAATAGTACTTCTGAATAAGGGAGGACCTGGCCCTAGCCGGGATGAAGTTAGCTAGCAAGTGGGCGTGGAAATCCTCAATAGATGATTGCTCGGCAATGGCTCTTACTATTTTGTCGGAGAGAATGCCAATTGCATAGGGATAGATAATTTGCAAAATCTGACATGGGGAAAGAGAAAACACAAGGGCATGATCCTGAAATTCAACTAAAAATCTTAAAAAGGAAATTACTTCACTGGTGGTATTAACGGAAAACTTAGAGATACCTCTGAGCAACATTGCCAAGGGATGAGGCAAACTGCTGAACCCGGGTGACATAGTAGGTAAAGGTTTCAGTGGCAAGGAAGTTAATTCAGAACGTACATTATTTAATGAGTTACGGCGTTCAGACTCGTCCAATGGGGCAGAGGTTGTTTGAGCAGCGATGGTTTTCCTATTTACTTCTCCCTTAGGAGGCTCTTCCTCGCTACCTACATTCACTGTGGCGGGTAGATCGCTTTTGGGAGGAACCTCCCCAGTTAACAATTGAGTGACCTTGCTAGATAATTCAGAAATATTTTCAAGCAGCGTACTAGCTTCCTTCTTCTGAACGTCATTCAACTTTAGAGACAACAGATCGTTAACTCTATTTGAAAAATGAAACAGCCTGGCTTGCACACGCTTAATTTGATTAGGAGAAGGATCATTTTCATCAAAAAAACTAACTACAGATGCTAGCTCAGTAATATTCTCGACGATCGTGGAAAGAGAGTCGTCAGTTTCTTTCTCTCGCAAGGTGGGGATGGAAATGGGCAAATCAAGGGACTCTCTAAGCTTATTTGTGTCTACTGCAACCGTGCCTCCAGATTGCACATTTCTGATAGTTAACTCATAGATCAACTCCTCTTTGCGCAAATAGTTAAGATGGAGAACATCGCGAGGGCCGGGCATGATGACAGAACAATTTTGAAAAACTCCAAAAATTCCAGCAACTGAGAAAATGGTTAGGGTTCGGAACAAAACAATGTTTAGCCGTCAAAAGGGGCTAAATTGAGACCCATTCAACCACGCTCTGCTACCACTTGTTACCGTGTTTTTGTGGTAGTTAGAGGTGAAAGAAGGTGCGGGGTGGTGAACAGGTCTCAAGCTACGAAAGTAAAATTAATTCAAAATTTAACAAGGTTATATTTTCTTTTCAAACTCAGAAATAACAAGAATGGCAGGTACAGAGTAGCAAGGCAACAAAGAGCAACAATAGTATTTACAGGTTTTGGGCTTCGGGCCCCGAACTTCAATTCTCGAGCAGTTAGCCCGAATTTACATGTACATAAGGTTTAGCAAAGGGGCAGAAATCCCCAATCATGCCCAGGAGCACTTGCTCCGAATTACACAGTAATACCTCCTAGAGGCACGCAGAAACAAATTGCAAAAGAGCGATCCGCTCTCAAAGTTTTAAGCCTATCACAAGGCCACACCTAACTCTACATTCAAGCTGTCTTCTAAGGACGTAAGCACAGGGGTAAAATACCCAACCTACTGAGGTCTATTAAGCGATAAATGGATAATTACATGACCTCTAAAATACCAAGTTGAGAGGAGGCGAACTGCACTCCTAATACATTTGCTTTTAAAACCTAATCTGGCTCTAGGCCACAAATGCAAGGGCTAATCCCATACTAAAGAGGTGACTTTAGAAAGAAACAAATTTACATAATGTTAAGGAAGAATAGGTTGAGAAAATAAGTTCACCTCAAAACAATATGAGTGGGAGCTCGAGAGGGTTAAGCACTCTCTATCCCAATATGTAGTTTAAAAGATAGAATAGATACAAGTTTCTTTACATTTTAAGGAAGGTTACATAATGGAAAAACTTCGGACCCGCGCCGAGAGTTAAACTGCTGAGCAAGCAAGAAAAGAAATAATTAATCGGCCATTACCTGGTTGTTGACTGCCGCCGAAGAAAGAGGAGCTTCCCGCCCCCTGCTATGTACTTTACACACGAAAAGATGGAGCAGAAGTGGCGCAGAGACCCTAAAATCAGCAGTTTATATACTCTCGCGGAAAGTTCGAGGCGTTTTAGGAAGGAAAACACCCGCCCACAATCTTTTATTGGTGGTTAAAGAAAACCCCTACACAAGATGAAGAAGAAACACATCATTGGTGGAAAATTAATTTAAGAAATTCGGGATTGGCTAAATTCAAAACAAGGGGAAAGAAAGGGTTGATATTGCCAACTTAAACAATGACTGAAGGAAATTTAGCAAAGAACAAACTTTTGAAATTAAATTTTCTCCAAAAAAAAACCAGTTCTTTCACTCCGCACTAGGGTGCACTATTGTTGATCTTCAGTTGTGTCCTCTAGAAGAGAAAGTTCACACTTCTTACTACAAGCAAAACAAAAATACGTCGAAAATGACACAGTTCAAAAACTCCAAAATTTCCAGGTAGTGACATCTTCTGAGAAAGTAGAAAATTAATACCGTAGATAAAGTTCAGACTTCCTCCAGCAGAGGAGTTTCAACTGGCGCAAATTTTAAATAAGCGGCGTGGAGGTGTACCGCCCGGTACAGGTCTATAGCAGTGTTTCTCAATCGGGGGTTTGCGTACCCATGGGGGAACTTGGAGAGGACTGAAGGGGTACAATTATTTTGCCTATGATATTGCTAATAAAGTAAGTATATAATATTAGTGGTGACGTATTGACATACTTCCAGACAGGAGGTCTGAAAGATGTGTCTACCTTCTGACAAAACGTTAAAAGTGAATTCTGACAGCTTCGGGACATCGCTTTAACGGAATTTCTTCCCTTTGCCTTTATACGTTTGCGTGAGTCCAGTTTTACATATCTAACTGAATTGAAAACTTAGGTTAGAAACTGTTTAAACCCAGAAAATGATTAAATTACATGACGAAAATAGGCTGACTCCCATTTAGGTCTACGTAGCTTTAAGTTGCAAAAATATTCTTTCTCTATTTTATAATTATTAATTAACTTCGGCATTTTCACATTTCATATGTTGGTATTCATTGCTTTAACTAAATAACATAATATACATATGTTAACTATTGCATAATAGTAAATTTAATAATGGTTGTTAAGCCTTAAATTAGATTTTTATGTAATTAGCCACAGGAGTACTTGACAAATATCGAATGCCTAACATGCAAACTTACCAAAAATGGTGACAAATGCTGTTCTGTAGTACTGTTTTCCAAAAGTCTAGAATCAGCTTCATGTCGAATGGAAAGGACTTCGTAGAACTCCAGACGATCGTCCGGCTCATCTTTGTATAGCGCTTACGAAAGCTTTAGTTGATGTGGTCGCAGTTTCAGGTCATAGAATAGGCTTCTTAAAGTGGAACGATGACTCCCCTGTGCGAAAGATCTCTTTCTTCCGGACTCCCTGGTATAATTACACTACTTTGAGCCATAAGATGCGTATATTTCCCCGTTTTAACATTTCGTGTCGTCCACTCGTGGTTCATCCATAATATTACCTGTTTCCTCAAATCGTTTGTTCAAATTTCTTTGCGTTTTGCATGAAGGGGTTTGTTTTTATTTTTTTATTTGCTAGTGGCTTTACGTCGCACCGACACAGATAGGTCTTATGGGGGCGATGGGACAGGGAAGGGCTACGAGTGGGAAGGAAGCGGCCGTGGCCTTAATTAGGGTACAGCCCCAGCATTTGCCTGGTGTGGAAATGGGAAACCACGGAAAACCATTTTCAGGGCTGCCGACAGTGTGGTTCGAACCTACTGTCTCCCGAATACTGGATACTGGCCGTACTTAAGCGACTGCAGCTATCGGTCTCGGTGAGAAGGGGTTTGAACACCAGGGACACCAATACTGTGTTTTAACTGCGTTTCCACCAACACAGTCCTTGATTAATTTCCGATTCTTTACAAGAAACATGAGCAGTGTATTCCATACACTAAGAAACGCAATAAACAATAACAATCCAACATGGGAATTCAAAATGAAATACGAACAACGTGGTTTCCTGTTCCCGCCGCTAACACCGATGATACAAGTTTCAAGTTGTGATACACGTTATGAATCGTATATATTTGTTTATTCACGAACAATTATGAACGATGAGAATGAATTTTCGGAGAAAGACATCTTCCTCCCACCTAGTACAGAGAGCGGAGAATGATTACTGTCAACGAATGAAAGAATCAGATCTCTATCAGAAATTCATTAAGAAGCATTATATCTAACACCAGTAATAACTAACATTGCTTGTCTTGAATTACCGAACACAGTCATTTGTAGAAATCAATATTCATCTAGATTTGTTACCGCTTAAAATTGTCAGAGTTTGAAAATGGGAGGAGATCAGCTTTGTTTTCTAAATAAAATAGGAAACCCACAGCAATACTGACCTTCCATCGGGTACTAGAACACCAAGTGAGGACTAACTGGCCTAATGCATGACGGTCGTAGATCTAGAAACGTATATAAGTACTGTAGAAATGCTACTAGGTATTACAATTAGCTTCCGGTTACTTGTTGTAATAACGAGTGGAATATCTTCATACTGCCACAGTGTACATTTCGCGATTCGAAACTGAGGGTACTCGCTACAAAGCATCTCTCACTCTCCTGGATGGTATGCAACTCACTGCATTCAAAACATAGGATGTATAACGCTTCGTATTGAAAACTGGCCTAAACGATTTGAAAAATGCCCGCTATTACAGTACGACTGGATGAGTTACATATAAACTTTAGCTATTAAACGTACTCACGTTTCTTAATTACAGTCCTACCAACTTACCTTCGGTGTAATGATACGCATCTACTTGTTGGAGAACATTTCACTTGTAATCTTGGGCACGATTTCATTATCTCCTTTTCTTTTATACAAACCTGTTGTCTTAGGCACGCGAATTAATTATAAGAAGTTTTGCATTTTCTGTGCATATCGTGCGCGACTGTGAACGGCAATTTGTTCACTTGAAGTTGGGGAAACATTTTATCTCCTCAGGAAACCTATTAGGAAGTTTTCATTTTTTGCTTGATTTACTGTATTTTAAATAAAATGCTCTGAATTTCTCAAAGTTAATTTCCAGTCGTTCAGATGCTGTAAGTAGTAAGTAGTCTAAAATTGTTTGCGTTTGAAGAAGTTGTAACACGAAATTTTACCTCACACATCCAAACTTCATTGTAATCAGTGCTGACAAAACTCAGAAGACGGGAGGAGCTGGTGTTGTTGATATGTTGAAGTGTGCTCTTCAATTTCTATTGTTTCGTTTCGTTAAAAGGAGAAAACTTTTAAGTGCGGCCAGTATCTGGTAATCGGGAGATAGTGGATTCGAACCCCACTGTCGGCAGCCCTGAAGATGGTTCTCCGTGGTTTCCCATTTCACACCAGGCAAATGCTGGGGCTGTACCTTAATTAAGGCCACGGCCGAAAGCAAATATCAAAAAACAAGAAAGGAGAAAACTTTAAACTTTTAAACTTTTGTTAGTATTTGTCTATTGCATAGATATTCGTTAGAGACGTTAGAAGTAAGCTAAATGTAAATTCTACGATACCACTTTTCTTCACGTTGAAACAGTTACCCTTCTCATCTAACGTAACACTCGTTTTCGATCGGGTTTAAGACCCATTAGTGCCCAGCGTTATATGCACTCTATGTAACATCACCTATGCCTGAAATCTAGAGATCTTCCAGTGCAAACACGAAAGCCACGGTCGTTGTGTTTCCTTCTCTTTTATATCAACCACTTGCTTTACGCACACGAATCAATTAAATACATTTTTAGGTTCTTTGAAATCATTTAAGAAAGAACTAGTTAAATAATTGATAGGGAATCTGCCACTTGCGTGACAGCCCTATATGCAGATCAATGATGATTGATTGATTGATTGATTGATTGATTGATTGATTGATTGATTGATTGATTGATTGATTGATTGATTGATTGATTGATTGATTGATTGATTGATTGATTGATTGATTGATTGATTGATTGATTGATTGATTGATTGATTGATTGATTGATTGATTGATTGATTGATTGGCAGTCACGGTCATGATATTGCGCTTTCAGTCTTGGCTTTTCTCTTGTGGTACACCGTTCATTTGAACAAAGTAAGGTTAATTATTTTTCATAATGCTTTAGTGAACTTATGTTTTCATCACTTAAAAAGGAAAAGGGAGTATCATTATCGGAATATTTTATGAAATTTTTTCATCAGCTGTAATTGTTTTACAAAACAGAACACTAATTGTCCTTTGTTTCTTATGTTTACCAACCTTTCCTATTGACGGGGAAACTAGTGTCTACATATATGAAACGCTAGATACTAATGAACCAAAACAATCACAAAACCCCACGGCACTTAACGCCCTTGAAAGGGCTTTGGCCTGCCCAGCGACCGCTGCCCAGCCCGAAGGCCTGCAGATTATGAGGGGCCTTGTGGTCAGCACACGCATACTCTCGGCCGTTTTTCTGGGCTTTCGAGACTGGGGTCGCCATTTCACTGTCAGATATCTCCTAAATTCTAATCATGTAGGCTGAATGGACCCCGAACCAGCCCTCAGAGAAAAATCCTTGACCTGGCCGGGAATCGAACCCGGGGCCTCCGGGCGAGAGGCAGGCACGCTATCCCTATACCACGGGGCTGGCTTTAGATACTAATGAGAACACTTTTACTTATTTACACAGTAGAACCTCTGCGAGTCGTCCAGCCAAAAGACTGAACGAAACTGGTCAACATACAGAGCTGTTGTACAGTACTAAATATGACTTCTGAAGCGGAATTCTATTAGAAGAAATATTACAGTACAGTACATAAACAGAACACAATACAATAATACTGTAATTGTCCTTACAAATTCATATAAATCAAATATAATTCAATATACTCTGTATAGTATATTAGCAAATGTACCCGTGCTTCGCTATGGTATTATACTTTGTATACGGAGTTCCACATTAGTTACTGCACACGCATTGAAATTAACTCCATATTTGGTATTTTCCATGACCTAAAAGTAAAACATTTGAACAGCCTGAAATATAGTCTCAAAGGAAAGCGTTTTGCAGCGAGGACAGTCGGATGTGACTAATATGTACCGTAAATACCAAGTGGATGTGTTGTAAAATGAAATAACCTTCACTAAATTCTGACGATATGAGTTAGGATATAAGAAGGCAATAACAGAGGAGAAATTTAGGCGCATAGATTCTTAGGTAAACAGATAAGAAGATGATTTATGATTGCATTACTTAAGCCTAAAGAGGCAGACAGAGGCAATATATTAAAGCGGAAAAGAGAAGTAGAAGAGAAATGCATTAAAATTTGTAGCAAATGACAGGAAAGACTTTACGGTGTGAAATCATGGGCTACAATCCGCGGTACTGTTCAATTGTTAACGGCCCCTTTAGAGCTATTCGACGACGATTGTAAACTCCAACGAGATCCCGCAAATATCCCGTAGAATGGCAGCATGACGTCTCTCTCGCTTCTACGCAAGGAACAACCACGAGTTTACAGGAATTTTGAAGAAAATGACATTAGCCGATGTTTTTTCTCAGCTCACATGCAGCCAGAGACGTTGCCATGGTAGCCGGTAGGTTCGTTGTCGGTTTGCCGGGCACTCAATACACAGCATGAAACCCGCAGAAAGTAGTAAATTTCTCCGTCATTTGAAGAGTAAGGGAAATAATTCTCATAACAAAAGTAATTTAAAATGAAGGGATATTTCACATGCAGTATACTGATTTGACAGAAAATGAATATTATAAGAGAAAATGGAAGAAAACTGTTATGTTTTCCCTATAAACCCTCATTATGTTCAGGGGTTTTTAAATTATAAGCATATCTAAACCTTTTCCTGGATAAGTATACTCCATGTTGAAGTTCGGTTGAGATCTATTCAGCCGTTTCGCCGTGATGGTGGAACAGACGGACAAACAGACACGGAAGCTAAAAACCACTGATACGGTCTTGAGTTGACCTAAATCGGAAAAATATCTGCAAATTGGCAAAACAAACGGAATTACAGACAGTGAACCCCTAGAACTTAAAAAATTGGAATGGCGTGTGCCGGGAGTGTCCGAGGAAAAGTTCGGCTCGCCATATGCACGCGACCTGAGCGTTGTGATGAGGATGAAATGATGATGAAGATGACACCAACACCCATCCCCTGTGCCAGCGAAATTAACCAATTGTGGTTGAAATTCCCAACCATGCCGGGAATCGAACCCGAGATTCCTGTGACCAAAGGACAGCACGCTAACCGTTTAGCCATGGACCCGGACTCTAGAACTTGATTTTTATAGATACAATATGTCTACTTTATTCAATACGGTACATTTTGCTTTTCTCTCTAAACATGATTTATTTAAAAATAATATTTAATTATTTCGTTTGCATAAAGATAAAAGGAGAAGGCACTGTCAAAGCTGGCTATACCACTCAAAATACTTGGACATTTTTCCACAAAAATTACTTCAATTGCACTATGATATGCCTGATTATTTTATTTTGGGTTTTCTGTATCTATATCGACATCACTCAACTCTTCTGCTTCAAAGAGCTTGCTTCTCTGAGGTTGTGATAAATCGAGCTTTTCTGAAGCACATCTGTACTGTTTCTAGTTGAACTTTATTACAAACAGAACCGATCCAGAAGGCAGCATCCAAAGCGTTACCGGATGCAGCGCATGGAGTTGCTTCGACAGTTAGGTCAGAATCTAGCGTCTTGGTGATGATCCACGACAGTAGCTGGCACCCATAGTGTATTCTGAATGTTTTGATAATGATTTGGTCAAGAGGTCGGAATTTTGAGGTCGTGTTAGGAGACATAAATTTTAATGTCACATTTGTGAGCTAATCCACTAGTGGATGGCGACGTCAGTCGTCAGCTGTTAAATAGCCTGCTTTTTCTCCATACGTCCCTCAGCATCCCTTAACTACTACTCAAATAGGGTACCAGTCATCCATGCAGTGACGAGAAAGGCATCGCACTTCAAGTTCTTGAAAGAGCAATTTACCAACCCCCAAATGATTTAATTTCACTCCGATTGAACTAGCACAAAAGCTTTACAGCGAAACGTTCTCTGGAGAGCTTTCCACATTTGTTACCCTTCAAGACGAAGCTTTTGTCGGAATTTATTAAAAAAGACTCTCTGAGAGATGTCGTGTCGCACATTAAACTTTTGCCATCCCATTGACGCTCAAAATTCTGCTTCCCCCAGCTCCTTTGCGAATTTTCTTAGCAAGTTCTTCAATCATCGGCCCAGAGATTCGGATCTTAATTGCCCTCATTTGTTTAAAACAGAATAACGTGGCTTCGTTGACTTCATACAGGGAAATTTACTTCTCTTCCGCTGTAGGTCCAAACTTTCCTTGCTGGCTCTCTCCAAGTGCTCATCTTCGCGTTATCGGAAGTTGCTAACTGTTGTCCTCTTAGCAACAAAATGTTCTTCCTTCTTTCTTTGGCTTCCGCGTTCTCAGATGACACAGGAGATCAATCTTGTCTAACAACGTAAATTCTTTCAATTCCTTCCCTTGGGGATCGCGACCTGATTTGTAATGTAAACCGGATTCAATTCTTTGGTTACTCTTAAGTGCATAAATTGTTAATTAATAATTATAATGGCAAATTTCACTTGATGATCATGATGCTTGTTGTTTTAAGGAGCCTGACATCGGAGGTCATCGGCCCCAAAATTTCACTTGCAAGCATCATCAGTATTATGACCAGCACATTTTTCGACAAAATGATGTATTTATGTTCTAATGTTCAACCAAGATGCACACAATTGGTCAAATCATAGAGGTTCAAAGTCGTCAAGACACGTTTTACAGAGGTGGTAGGTATAGATGGAACCGTTTTTCACCATAAAGTGTAAGTCTGGACTACATAAATTCGGTCATATTGAAGTTGTCAATGTATGCAGGTGGTCACTTAGAGGCTTATTTTCTTCGCAAATCCGACAACCTTCTGTGTAAATGATAATTGCAATTGCAGTTAAGTTGTGAAAAAAAAAATTTGAAATTTAGATTGGTCACCTGCTCTTAATGACTTTCATGCAGCTCTGCAGTAACGTGCAAAATCATGTCAGGACATATAACACTCTTTCTCATGAAATCAATCTCGGCTTTGGAAATGATCATTAAATATAAAGGTGGAATACCCGTGCATATAAGGGCTTAATCGTTGGATATTATATGCTACGCCTGAATGATTCTCAGTACAAAACCTTATTTGATTTCTGTTAGTATTATTTGAGCCTACTTCCTTTTGGGAACATTGCGACCGAGCAAGTGGCTGTGTGGTTTGGGTCACGGTGTTATCAGCTTGCATTCTGGAGATAGTGGACTCGAACACCACTGTTGACAACGCTGAAGATTGTTTTCCTACTCCTAGGCTTTTCCTATCGCATCGTCGCCATAAGACCATTCTGTGTCGGTGCGACATAAAACAGATTGGAAAATAATAAAAAGAACTTTGCGATATGCTGAAGCCCCATATAATAATACAGGTTCCACCACGCCATAATATGTTCTCTTTAATAAATATGAATATAAGTACCAGGTCATTCCTGTAGCAACAGTGAAACATGAAAAATCGCTAGCTTTGGATGATAACATATTGAAAATAGCCTTAACAGTTAAATTTCTGTCTATAGTAACACCTAAATAATAATAATAATAATAATAATAATAATAATAATAATAATAATAATAATAATAATAATAATAATAATAATAATAATAATAATAATAAAGGCGTATAGCCGCCGGAGAGGCCTGGTGCGGGTCCTTTTCTCGTAGACGGCCTATTAGGCGACTTGCATGTCTGTGAAGTTGAAAGCCCTACCTTGGATGATTTCGAATGCTGAATACGCCACACACACACCCAGCCCCTGAGCCACTGGAATTAACCAATTATGGTTAAAATCCGTGACCCAGCCGAGAATCGAACCCAAGACCCTCTGAACTGAAGGCCAGTACGCTGACCATTTAGCCAACGAGTCGGACACCTAAATAATACATTTGATAAACAAGGCAATTTTTTTCCATTCATTTCAACCATAGTTGTTTAAACCTTCACCTTCTTTGTAATGAATATATCACTGGGGCTTTATGAATTGAACTTCAGCTTATTTTTACACCCGAATTATAAATTGTATCCAAAGCTGTGCTAGCTACTGTCGTCAAATTCGAGACATTATATCTTGTTTTAATTAAGAAAAGAATATCATCTGCGTAAACATTTAATTACACTGACTGACAGAGCAAATGCAACACCAAGAAGGAGTGGTCAGAACTTTATGCCAATTGCAGGGTAGACTGACGTCACTGAGGTATGCTCATGATGTGAAATGCGCCGCTGTGCTGCGCACGTAGCGAACGATAAATGGGACACGGCGTTGGCGAATGGCCGACTTCGTACCGTGATTTCTCAGCCGACAGTCATTGTAGAACGTGTTGTCGTGTGCCACAGGACACGTGTATAGCTAAGAATGCCAGGCCGCCGTCAACGGAGGCATTTCCAGCAGACAGACGACTTTACGAGGGGTATTGTGATCGGGCTGAGAAGGGCAGGTTGGTCGCTTCGTCAAATCGCAGCCGATACCCATAGGGATGTGTCCACGGTGCAGCGCCTTGGGCGAAGATGGTTGGCCCAGGGACATGTGGCACGTGCGAGGGGTCCAGGCGCAGCCCGAGTGACGTCAGCACGCGAGGATCGGCGCATCCGCCGCCAAGCGGTGGCAGCCCCGCACGCCACGTCAACCGCCATTCTTCAGCATGTGCAAGACACCCTGGCTGTTCCAATATCGACCAGAACAATTTCCCGTTGATTGGTTGAAGGAGGCCTGAACTCCCGGCGTCCGCTTAGAAGACTACCATTGATTCCACAGCATAGACGTGCACGCCTGGCATGGTGCCGGGCTAGAGCGACTTGGATGAGGGAATGGCGGAACGTCGTGTTCTCCGATGAGTCACGCTTCTGTTCTGTCAGTGATAGTCACCGCAGACGAGTGTGACGTCGGCGTGGAGAAAGGTCAAATCCGGCAGTAACTGTGGAGCGCCCTACCGCTAGACAACGCGGCATCATGGTTTGGGGCGCTATTGCGTATGATTCCACGTCACCTCTAGTGCGTATTCAAGGCACGTTAAATGCCCACCGCTACGTGCAGCAATGTGCTACGGCCGGTGGCACTCCCGTACCTTCAGGGGCTACCCAATGCTCTGTTTCAGCAGGATAATGCCCGCCCACACACTGCTCGCATCTCCCAACAGGCTCTACGAGGTGTACAGATGCTTCCGTGGCCAGCGTACTCTCCGGATCTCTCACCAATCGAACACGTGTGGGATCTCATTGGACGCCGTTTGCAAACTCTGCCCCAGCCTCGTACGGACGACCAACTGTGGCAAATGATTGACAGAGAATGGAGAACCATCCCTCAGGACACCATCCGCACTCTTATTGACTCTGTACCTCGACGTGTTTCTGCGTGCATCGCCGCTCGCGGTGGTCCTATATCCTACTGAGTCGATGCCGTGCGCATTGTGTAACCTGCATATCGGTTTGAAATAAAAATCAATTATTCGTCCGTGCCGTCTCTGTTTTTTCCCCAACTTTCATCCCCTTCGAACCACTCCTCCTTGGTGTTGCATTGACACTGTCAGTCAGTGTATATAGCTTTCAAGAGACGATTATGATCAATCAATCAATCAATCAATCAATCAATCAATCAATCAATCAATCAATCAATCAATCAATCAATCAATCAATCAATCAATCAATCAATCAATCAATCAATCAATCAATCAATCAATCGATCAATCAATCAATCAATCAATCAATCAATCAATCTATCTATCTATCTATCTATCTACCTATCTATCTATCTATATAACTACTGATGTGCGTTTGGGACAGTCTCCCAACTGGCAAATTCTCCGTCATTGTTTGCCAAGTTTTTTCTGAAATAATTTCAAAGAAGATGGAAATTTATTGAACATCTGCCTTGATAAAATACTCCAATCCAATCCAATCCAATCCAATCCAATCCAATCCAATCCAATCCAATCCAATCCAATCCAATCCAATTCAATCCAATCCAATCCAATCCAATCCAATCCAATCCAATCCAATCCAATCCAATCCAATCCAATCCAATCCATAACTGCTCTTCCCTTAAATGAATATTTTTCCCAAGCTGCTCTCTTTAATTCCAGTATTATGTTCGTATTATGATTTTCCCTACTCATTTTTTTAGCTAGGGGCTTTACGTCGCACCGACACAGATAGGTCTTATGGCGACGGTGGGATAGGAAAGGCCTAGGAGTTGGAAGGAAGCGGCCGTGGCCTTAATTAAGGTACAGCCCCAGCATTTGCCTGGTGTGAAAATGGGAAACCACGGAAAACCATCTTCAGGGCTGCCGATAGTGGGATTCGAACCTACTAACTCCCGGATGCAAGCTCACAGCCATTTTCCCTACTCTTAAAACACCACTCAACCTTATTCGTTTACAAATATATTTTCACACCACATCTCTCCACTGACAGTTCTAAACATCCCGCTTAGAAGAGCAGCTCGTCTCTTTATTCCAAAGTCATCTTTGCACAAGATTTACAACATTTTCCTAAAACTAAATTTTGTCGGATTTAAACCAGAACAAATCGTGCTGTTTTTTTTTTTTTTTTTTCAGTTCTCGAATCAAGTAATAAAGGTACTTTATTCCGTCCTATACACTTGTACCATGCTCTAAAATTATCTTCTACCAGTGACTTATATGCCCTCTGTTCTACATCCTTACCATAACCCATAAATCCCCTCATAACCATATAAAGATATCTGTAACCTTTACTTACAATCCCCTTTATGGAGTTACCCAAACGAAGATCTTTCCTTACGTAAACATCTAGCCACTTAAAGTAATCCCGATGAGCTGTTTTCACTCCATCAACACAGCATTTAAAACGGACAGACTTTTCTTCTTTGTGAAACTCTCAACCTGAATTTTCACCCTATTCTTCATCATATCATTTTATGCTGTCGATCTCACAACCCTGTTTCTCATTTAATTCTTTATACACTATAAGATTATCCGCAAAATTGTATCATCTATGATTTCATTGCTTTACTCATACCATTTATGCATATAATAAAACATAACGTTCTAATAATACTGCCATGGGAAACTGCCTTCTTAATCATTACAGGATCACCTACTCTAATTCCTGATTTTCTTTCCTGGGAAATGTACCCACCCTTCCAGTCGCTTTTATTTAACTCAATTGCCCAAATTTTTATCAGTAGTCTCCCGTGATCTACGCTATCAAAAGCCTTGGATTGGACAATAGTGCTACAGACTATCTTACCTACTGATTCTAAAATATCTCCTATATCCTGCTGGAATCCTACAATTTGAGTTTCAGCGGAATAACTTTTCCGTAACCCGAACTGCCTTCTACCAAAACGTTAGTTTTATAAATATGCCAAATATAATCAGAAAGCATCCTTTCCCACAGCTTACAAGCAACACATGTCAAGCTGACTGGCCTATAATTATCTACATTATGTTTACCACTCTAGCGTGATTAGCTGCCACCCCCGGAGGCCCGGGTTCGATTCCCGGCTCTGCCACGAAATTTGAAAAGTGGTATGAGGGCTGGAACGGGGTCCACTCAGCCTCGGGAGGTCAACTGAGTAGATGTGGGTTCGATTCCCACCTCAGCCATCCTGGAAGTGGTTTTCCGTGGTTTCCCACTTCTCCTCCAGGCGAATGCCGGGATGGTACCTAACATAAGGCCACGGCCGCTTCCTTCCCTCTTCCTTGCCTATCCCTTCCAATCTTCCCATCCCTCCACAAGGCCCCTGTTCAGCATAGCAGGTGAGGCAGCCTGGGCGAGGTACTGGTCATTCTCCCCAGTTGTATCCCCGACCAAGAGTCTGAAGCTCCAGGACACTGCCCTTGAGGCGGCAGAGGTGGGATCCCTCGCTGTGTCCCAGGGGAAAGCCGACCCTGGAGGGTAAACAGATGATGATGATGATGATGATGTTTACCACTCTACTGATCTCATTCTTCAAGACTGTCCACTCGTCTATTATGTTCCCTTCAGTATTTTAATTGTCCGCCTCCGTAGCGTAACTGTTAGTGTTATTAGCTGCCGTCCTCGGGGGCCCGGGTTCGATTCCCGGTACTGCCAGACATTTAAGAATGGCAGGAGGGCTGGTATGTGGTTCAAATGGTACATGCAGCTCACCTGCAATGGGGGTGTGCCTGAAAAGAGCTGCACCACCTCGGGATGAGGACACGAGTTTACTTTAGTATTTTAATTTAGACCTCGTGCAACAATCCCTCACTCTCTTTTCAAACTTTTCTAGATCACATCTCTTTGCATTCCTTCTTTTCTTATGTTTATTAAACTTCAGACGGCATCTCATGACCTCCAATATGTGGTCAGAGTCGGCGTCTGCTCCTGGGAATATCTTGAAACCCAACAACTGGTTTCTTAATCTCTACGTAATCATTATGAAATCTTTTTGATACCTTCCAGTGTCTCCGCGTCTGGTTTACGTATACAGCCGTCTTTTGTGTCGTCTAAACGAAGTATTAACAAGGAACACATTACGATTGGTATAGAATTCTACCAGCCGACTTCCTCTTTCATTCCTTTGTTCGAGTTCGAATATTCCTTCCATATTTCCTACTCTTCGTTGGACTAACACTGATTTCCAGTCTCCCATCACAAATAGATTTTCTTCTCCTTTCTCATATTTTATTATCTATTTCATATATTTTTTCGATTTCCTCATCAAATTCTGAACTAGTAGGCACACAGGCCTGCATTATTGGGGTGGGAATTGGTTTATTGCCTATAATGGCAACAATAATGCGTCAATTATGCTGGTCATAGTAGCTTCTATTTTCTATTTTCTTATTCATTATTAAACGAACTCCTGCATTTCCCCTGTTCGATTTTGCGTTGATAATCCTGCTCTTCCTGCCATGTACTTCACTTATACCAACTACATCTAATATTAGTCTATCCCATTTTAGATTCTCTAACCTACCACAACGACTCAAACTTGCAATATTCAACGGTTCGATTCACAGAATGTGGGTATTCGTTTTCCTGATGATTGCCCCCTCTCGTGAAATCCCAGCCCGGAGATCCGAATGGGGGACTATTTTACCTCAGGAATATTCTACCCGGGAGGAAGCTATTATCAGTACAGCATTCATTCATTCATTCATTCATTCATACAGAGTGCACTGCATGTCCATGGGAGTTAGTTACGGCTCTAGTTGCTTTCAGCCGCATAGCAGTATCAACACAGCTAAGCTATGTTAAATATTATTACAACGTCATATCAGTCAGTCATCCAGATTGCCGCCCTTGCAGCTTACGAAAGCTGCTACCCACTATCAATAATCATCAGTTAGTCTGGTCTCTCGACAGATCATCATCATCATCATCATCATCTGTTTACCCTCCAGGGTCGGTTTTTCCCTCGGACTTAGCGAGGGATCCTACCTCTACCGCCTCAACGGCAGTGTCCTGGAGCTTCAGACTCTTGGTCGGGGGATACAACTGGGGTGTATGACCAGTACCTCGCCCAGGCGACCTCACCTGCTATGCTGAACACGGGCCTTGTGGAGGGATAGGAAGATTGGAAGGGATAGACAAGGAAGAGGGAAGGAAGCGGCCGTGGCCTTAAGTTAGGTACCATCCCGGCATTCGCCTGGAGGAGAAGTGGGAAACCACGGAAAACCACTTCGAGGATGGCTGAGGTGGGAATCGAACCCACCTCTACTCATTTGACCTCCCGAGGCTGAGTGGACCCCGTTCCAGCCCTCGTACCACTTTTCAAATTTCGTGGCAGAGCCGGGAATCGAACCCGGACCTCCGGGGGTGGCAGCGAATCACGCTAACCACTACACCACAGAGGCGGACTCTCTCGACAGATACCCATCCGATATGGTTGAACCTACGGCTGGGCTGTCTGTTTTCCCTACGCACAAGTATCCCAAACGCGTCAAGGTCATATGGTTCACAGGGAAAGAATAACATCAATAATAAACATTCTGTGCTTGGATTAATAATAATAATAATTTTGTCCCGGAGGAGTTCTTTTACGTGCCAGTAAATCTACTGACGCGAGGCTGACGTTTTTGAGTACCTTCAGATAGCACCGGAGCCACTCAACTCGACTTGGTTTACTGGTAAGTAATAAAGCACGTCTATAACCACGAACGTCTAAGCAAAAACATCTTAATTAAAAGCACTCTATAAACCCTCAGAGACCTTAGTAGGGATTCATCAATATTCTGTGTATGATATCGAAACCCTTCAGAGCTGCTGTTCATACGACACTCAAGTGCACCCTACGGGGCTACCAGCACTTTACCTCCCCCAGACTGCAGGTGAATTAAAGCTTAGTCATCTGTGAGGGCGTGGTTAGGAACTTGAGGTCTATGTGCATGTCATGAAGTTAATTAACTAGAAATTCCTTTCCAGGAGTATACCTCAAAGAGCAGCATTCATACGCGTGATGAGCACTCATCTAGCGCCCCAAAACACCTCTTACACAAACTAACTGCACTGCATCACGGTAATACTGAAGATGGAAGGAGATTATTCACTTAACAACATGAGAATATGCGCTTGATTTGTTAAAAGATATAGACCTATAAACAGTCTGCCTGTTGATATTTCCTGATGGATGCGATATTTGGTCTCATCTGCAACTTGGCACCGACTGAGGTTCGGGACACGTAACTTACTACCGTTAACAGCCCTGAAGATGATTTTCCACGGTTTCCGATTTTCATACCTGGCAAATGCTGGAGTTGTGCTTTCATTAAGCCCATGGCCGCTAAGTTCCTAATCCTAGCCCTTTCCCACCCTTTCATTGCCGAAAATCCTTGGATGTGTTAGTGCGACGTTAAACTACTATCTTAAAGGAGAAAATAAACGTATCTTGGTACAAGTAAGAGAAACGCGTAGCTTCCTCTGAATATTCAGGCATTTTTATGGGTGTAACAGTGTGGAGGTTGCTAAGGTGTGAGTGTGCTGAGTAACGAGTAGTGCATCTGGCTGATATGAAAGGCAAGAGCGCTGCAATAGCACATTCTGTCCCTGTGAGGAAAGTAATGGCAAACTACCTCACTAAACATTACGCATTGCACGCCTCATTAGGGGGGCGCCAATGGCTCTTGCAGTAACCATATAACTGCTTAAACACTGCTGGTGCTATTTCAGGATTCAGTGATCCTCCGGGCGGATGACTGAACAGAAAAAAAAAATGCCAATCGGAATATATTTAAACAAAGAATCAAATCGTTTGTTTATTCGAGTCCACGGGATATTAACAACTAATTTAGCACAAACTAATTACATAATGTATCCGACCCCGTGGTGTAGGGGTAGCATTCCTGCCTCTTACCCAGAGACCCAAGGTTCAATTCTCAGCCAGGTCAGGGATTTTTACCACGATCTGAGGGCTGCTTCGAGGTCCACTCAGTCTACGTGATTAGAATTGAAGAGCTATCTGACGCTGAGGTAGCGGCCCCGGTCTAGAAAGCCAAGAATAACGGACGAGAGGATTCGTCGTGCTGACCTCGTAATCTGCAGGCCTTTGGCCTGAGCAGCGGTCGCTTGGTTGGCCAAGGCCCTTCAGAGCTGTGGTGCCATTATGGGTGGGCGATTACATAATTTACAAACAAGCAGGAAACAAATCCCTGAAGATATATGAAACTTATGCCTGACTGGTTATAAGGAGAACTGCTGTTTTCGCGGTTATGTAAAGTATCTCTAGAGTATTTTTCTTGTATACAATATTGAGCATGATGAACGAAAACCGGGGAGTAAAGATTTAAGCGAAACAATTTGAAGAAATTATCGGCCTACATTTCCTAAACCTATGAACTATATGAGTACGAATTATGGAGTATAAGGAGCTGTACAAAAACGAAAGTCTATATACATATCCTTAAAAGCATAAACTGTTCTACAAAAGAAGTCCTCGGCATGTAGTGGCGTCGTGCCGTAAAGCGTATAGGAGCAGTGCACCGCTTCATCAAAATAATAGAAGCAAAGCAAAGTCATCTCCGTACAGGCCATGAAGGCCCTTGGAGAGGTAGAAGGTAAAGGCTTTCACTATCCGTAACCTCGGCGCTTGGTGGAGTAGAGTGGTCAGCTCTACGTCCGGCCGCCTTTGCCCCCAGGAATTAACCTGGTACTCATTTTTGGTGTAGGCTGGCTGAACCTCAGGGCCATGTGCACCTCAGGAACTGAAAATCTCTTTTCTGGAATTTTTTCGACTTGCTGACGGGTTTCGAACCCACGTCCTTCCTTGGCAATCCGAGCAAGCCTTTACCGCCTCGGACAGGCAACCCCTTCATCAATATAATATCAACTTTTTATTATGCTAATGATAGCAGACAGCTTAATGAATGGTATTAGTTCTCTATTATATTTGTATGATCATCACTGGGCATCACGGTTATTAACGTTATTCTACTGAACAAGACAAATAAAAGATTGCTGTCGGGTTTATAGTCCCTGGAACCTAATATGTATGTTTGCTGCCCGACACAGTGCTTCGTGTGCAGTAGCAGTGTTTCACTGACCTCTTGGGACGGCGGGAAAAGAGGTGTTCAGAGACCCTGGCGTGAGAAGGCGAAGCTAGTAACACGTATTACTGCTGTCGAGCAGTCATCTTTTTTCTGTATTCAAGAAAGCTACGCACTAACTGGGAGTGGTTTATTGTAAGAATGAATTGAGTGTACGTCGGGAGCTGTAAAATTGTACTCGTTCATGCACGGCACTAACTTGAATGGAACAACTGGAGAAAGTGTAGAACTCCCGAAAATAATAATAATAATAATAATAATAATAATAATAATAATAATAATAATAATAAAAATAATAAATGTTTTAACATTTTGTGGACCAACAAGATTTTTTCCAACCACACGCCGCTGCCGGAATCACATATTTATCTTTGAAAGGTCGCCCATAATAACATTTTATATCTTCTCTAATGAGCAGAAACATTTTTTCTAGCTAAGGAAAGATCATTCGTGAGGCACTGCCTAAACCTTTATAACTCGAGAACCGATGGATGTATATTTATGCGATTTTCAATGTTATCCAGAGGATCTCCCGGCAGAGGTTTCCATTTTTTAACACTGGACTTTTGGAAGAAAGCTCAGTGACAAAGAATTCTTTGAAACTGACGGCACACGAAAAATGTCTCGGTTTGCGCTGCCTGCATGCGTAGGAAATGTAGAGCAAACAATGTTCTAAAAAGTCCGTGGGACCCCGAAAGTTCAATCACAATTCCAGTATATATATTTGTTAAAAGTAGATGCTTCACTAGATAAGGGAATAGCGTTCTGTAATTCGAGAACCATTGGGGAAATTGTTATATGATTTTTACCGTTGCCTAGGGGATGTCCAAAAGAAGGCTTTGTGTATTAAATATTGAAGTGTGTTGAAAGGATGTCAAACACTAAAGATTTCTGAGGAGAAGCTAATAAAATTACACCAGGAAGAATAGTTATCGGCTTACTCTGCCTAAACAGTTAAAGCTATCCGCAAACTGTAGAGATAGTGATTATAGAGCATAAAATGTTCTACAAAAAAGTATCGGGTACTGCATGGTTATATTTAAAGGTTCGACCATAATTACAATTTTTTTTCAATGGTAGAAATCATGTGCTAAGTGCATGAAGAATATTCTGCAACTCAAGAAACGCTGGAGAGGGGTTTATCCGGCTTTCGCTGCTGCCTGGAGAATCTTTCGGGAAGGTTTCCATGTATTAAATATATAACTGTGATGTCTGCGAAACAATGTGAAGAAAATGATGGCACGTGTATTTCACGTGACAACTTACAGCAAATTTTGAGTACATGTGACCTGATTAGGTTTCTTCGCACATAACAAATGTAGACAGTGATTAAGGCCCATTTAAAGGACGTGGTGTGGAGCCAACTTTTCTAATCATGTTTATGATATGTTGCCGTACTGTACAAACTAAATCCACCGCTATAGCCATCGCTGGAGAATTACGTAAGTGATTGGTCCAAAGAGACATTTTCGTTTTGAATGAAAATGTGGAGCGGAGTCACAGGTGCAGACGTGCCTATTCTCGAACATTTTGTTTGTCTCTGTGGATAAGTGGTACAGAGTCGGCCTCCGGATCCCAATGTAGCGGATTCAGACCCGGAAGAGGTTGTCGGTTTGAAGGATGAAAGAAAGTCCAATCGACACTTCATGTCATATGATGTCGGCATGTAAATGGTCTTTGGTGTGTATATGACAAAATTAATTTAAACTCTACCATATATGTCCAAGAGAGATTCAGTTTATTATGCAATCTAGTAGGCCGAGAGTAACACGTAATTGACGAGCAGACAGCCAGATGGTATCATATTAAAATGTCTGCACATTGGTAGATAAGGCCATACGACGATTATTATTATTATTATTATTATTATTATTATTATTATTATTATTATTATTATTATTATTATTATTATTATTATTATTATTATTATTACCAAGATATTGTACAATCTCGTCACGATTTTATTGACAGAACCACGTCTCTTCAAATTATGTTATAAAATATGGCACGTAAATGGTATGCAGCGGACGTGATACTGTTAGAGCGTTAAAGAAAACGGTGGCTTGAAACAGTGCCAAGATGCTGTAACACACAAGTAATATTTAAAATTTATAATATTTAAAAATGAGAAAGTCGGTATCCAAATGAATACGGAGTTATATTAAGCTGCGTAGTTCACATAGGCATGTGGAGTTACACAGGACAGATACCTGACTTAAGAGCACTGAGAGTTCAGACACTACCTTTTTATTTTTATTTTGTACTCAGGTGAATGGCACAACTACAGGGTGGATAGAATAGCAAAAGGCAATGGGCCTATTCAGCATAGCGATTATTATCTCTTATTCTTGTTAAATGCCTTCCTTAAGACTTTATTGCATTAATTTATATAAAGTATGTGCAAAAATTAAGTCGTATTTCCGGTTTCTGAAGAAAAATGAATCTTTATGCCCGACTCGTTGGCTGAATGGTCAACATTGAGGCTTCGATTCAGAGGGTTTCGGTTTCGATTTTCGCACAGTTCGGGTATTTTAATCGCGTCTGATTCATTCTCCTGGCTTGGGAGCTGGGTGTATGTGTTTGTTTCAAAACACCCATCTTCATCTTCATACTAAGTCAACACACTACACTACCAAACACAAAAGCTGCACGCAATAGTGATTACATCCCTTCACATAAGGTTGGCGCCAGGAAGGGCGTCCGGCCGTAAAACAGGGCCAAATCCACTTGTGTGACTACAGATGTGGGCAAAGCATTTGTAGAAAAGCGGTACGTCACGCAGCGAGTGTGACTGCTATAAAGCTCCTTTTTCAAACCCCGTCTATGCATACGTAGCTTTATAACGACGGTAGCCTGGGCGAGCGTCGTGATAAGTTGGTCAAAGCTTCGTGGCTCAGTCGTCACACTTGTATAACTGATGTGAACATGGTTGTCAGTTTCAACGGTGCCTTCTCCTTGTTTAGATGTACATGTATTAGACTACAGTTGCAGCTGTTACATCCGTTTTTAAAATATTAGGAGCATGAGTTTACTTCTAGTGTTCGTTTCTTAATTATATGTCTTCCAAAAATCTGCTAGCGGCAGTGGGAAGCGGAAAAAGACATGAGGAAGACAAGTACAGTGAAGGTTGCCTGTTTACGTTGACTTTTATGTGACATTGTGGGGTGACCTTTTAAATATTTTGTCTGTAGAATGGGAAATATTGATTACATGAATTTTTTAAAAAGAATTTTAGCCATAAATCGAAGAATGAACACTCGTACGAATGAAGAGAGGTCAATATTAAAATACTCGCAACAGAATGTAAAAACAAATTTACGCAAAATTCTTGAGTAGCTTCTACACACACACACACACACACACACACACACACACACACACACACACATACATACATACATACATACACACACAATGAACATTAGAAGCTCATAACATCTCACTTTCTTTTACAGAACGCAGCAAGTATAAACCTATGGAACCCAAACTGTTCTATATCCTCTTGTTAGTGTGGTATCTATCATTTGTTATTTGCTTATTTCTTTTTCTGTTTTATACTTTGTGTAAATATATTTTTAGCATGTGTTTCTTGTTCTATCCTGTAAATTGTTAAATAAATATCGAACATGGCATCTGTCAGTCAACAGTACTCTGTTCTTATGTATAATTAATTGGTCGTGTTTCTACTGCTACTGTAACATTTACTGATTGGATGTAGTTCTGAGATCAATGGTTTTAACCGATTCAATGTTGTGATGTTATATTTGTCAGTGTCTGTCTGTCACTTCCCTTTCATGTATTTTCAGCAGAAATCGTTACAGTAGCTTCAATATATATTCAGCTATGCTTACTTGTTACCATAGACTTTACTCTCACGACAAGTCTCCGCTCTGCCACCCAGCGATGGTCTGGCAAAGACATAACGCAGCATTGCAGCACAGGCCTTAAGGGAACGAGCTAACCTGTTGTCTACTAACCTTGATATGTGATCACAATTAATGTTGGTCATAGTATTGCAGCTCCTATGGAATTGAAGTAAAAAGTGTAAACAAATATTTTGACAGCACCGGATTTGAATGTCTGAACACACAACACACCGTTGGTCATCAACCATGGATAAGTCTGCAGCAAATGATTTTAAACCGTAATATTTCGTGGTAACCCAGTTTCTTGTCAAGACGAAGTGTTCCTTTCATACGCGTAGCGTGGTTTTATGCGTTCGTTGATTATTGCCTACCTACTTATTGCTGGTCTGTCAGCCTTGGAGAAATGATTCAACCTTCTGGATTAAATCGTGAATCACGTAAGGAGAGATTTACTAAATTACAGAAAGAATATCGAATCACTTCGAACAGATATAACAAAAATCATTATCTCAGAAAACAAAACTAAGACATTATAATACAGTAATAAAACCTGAAGCATTACACACATCGGAAACCTTAATCATTGGCGGTAGATCACTCATAAAAGATATAGAGACGTAAGAAAGAAAACTTTACGGAAATTTTTCGGCCCAGTATCCACAGAGGGAGTATGGATGAGAATAAAATCTCATGAAATTTATTGATATACTGAAAAAAATCTCAGACACTATAAGGAAAAGGAGGTTCAAACTCTATGGTCACATTCTCATAATGGGCAATGATAGACTGACCAAAAGAATTCTAAATCTTGCACTAACGCTGAATGTCATGAACGACTGGCTAAATTAAATAGAATCTGATCTTCAGGAAATCAACATCAACCAGGAAACTGTGAAGAACCGATCTGATTTCAGAACACGGATTAATAATCATTGTTTCGCGGAGCCGTAACCTAGAACTAATAAAACCTGGAGAGAAGAACGTAAGAATTTCAGTGAGAGGATGAAGAGATTTGGGGAAGAGAAGAAAGCAAAATCATCAGCTAAATAAGTTTAACAAAGTAAAGAAAAGAATAATAACAGGAAAGTAAGAAAGGATCTTGAGCAGTCTGAATTAAATTTGAACGACGTAAACCGAACTGATCTACAGCTTCAGAGGCTTCCAGGACGAACAGAAAAATAATAGGTGATGAGCATAGGATACAATGATTTTGGGCTGCAAATAAGGATTCCAGTAATGTCACATTGTTGCTTAACGTGGTCTCAAATGGCAGTAAACGTATATAATAATGATGGTCGACTTTAGAAACTAGAAACCAAAGAGATGAAGATCCTTAAGAAAGTCTTGGATCTGATCAATGAAAGTGGTGAGTACATGAAAAAGGGCAAAACCGTGGGCTATTTACACGTAGAGAAGATAACGAACAACGTTCATGATCATTTATATGGTCACCTGACGTGAATGAGTTCAGTTGGACTGTCCATTCGCACTTTTGCCTGGTTTATGGATGAGAAGACTAGAGGAACCTGATTCACCGAGGTCGAAAAGGACTTACACGATGTGGGGATCACACGTGATGACATCCTGAAATGTAATTCTCTTCGAAAGAAACTTTGAGGTCACCATGTCTTCCAAAAAAAGAGCCCAAAATGAAAACAAGCAGGAAGTGGATTAAAATAAGAAAGGAAGCTCACAGAAGACGGATGTGGAATCCCTGGGCAAAAGTTAAAGACCACGGAAGTAAAGAATTGAAATGATGAGGTCCATATCTGGTCGAAGCTAAATAAAAAATGTATTTATTTATTTATTTATTTATTTATTTATTTATTTATTTATTTATTTATTTATTTATTTATTTATTTTCACAAAACATTCACGTCTTAGAAATGAGATAACACGTTTGAAAATGCACGAGAAATTAATTTGATGAGAAGACACGTAGCAGTGCCCTCCTGTGAGCGAACAGCTATACCAACAAAACTTCACCAGAATATACTTATTCTAAAAGTAGTGGAATATATTTTACATACGAGCTCAACTTTACGATGCACAAAACTCGTAGAGACTTGGTTAACTTCCTTGTATTTTAAAAGTTTAAGAGCACATTAAAAGACGGGAGGATATTAAATAACATTTTGGGAGAAAATAAAAGATACTTTGTACAAGAATAGGGAGATGTAAAGGAATCACTTTGCGCAAATTAATGTCCTCCTAGCTCGTTCAGCTACACGCGGTCACTTACAGCCCGCCTTGGCCTGATGGACGACTGGTGTAACGACTCACGAACTTTGCAGAAGGTTGTTTGCTCTTCAGCTGTTTTAAACATCAATCACATCTTCTACGAATTCGAGCAAGCATATCGTCGTTGTCCCAGAAAAACCGTTGTCACCATATTTCAGCTTAGAACTCTGACCAGAAAGGTTCAGACATCTAAGGTTCAGTATTGCATGAACGGTATCAAACAGCTAAGTGATACATGTGCTGCGGGTCAGTATCTCTCCCCTCAAACTTGTGACATAGCGTTATTTCAATCAATCAATACTGATCTGCATTTAGGGCAGTCGCCCAGGTGGCAGATTCCCTATCTGTTGCTTTCCTAGCCTTTTCCGAAATGATTTCAAAGAAATTGGAAATTTATTGAACATCTCCCTTGGTAAGTTATTCCAATCCCTAACTCCCCTTCCTATAAATGAATATTTGCCCCAGTTTGTCCACTTGAATTCCAACTTTATCTTCATATCGTGATCTTTCCTACTTTTATAAACGCCATTCAAACCTATTCGTCTACTAATGTCATTCCACGCCATCTCTCCGCTGACAGCTCGGAACATACCACTTAGTCTAGCTGCTCTTCTTCTTTCTCTCAATTCTTCCCAACCCAAACATTGCAACATTTTTGTAACGCTACTCTTTTGTCGGAATTTTGTCGGTGTATTTCAGATTATCACGTCATACTTCGTTTTTATCTCGGATTAGGTATAGTTTCATTTCGCATTTTTCTGTTTGGCTGTTTGTTTATTTGTTTGATAGGAAATCAGCGGTAAACGCCTGCACATAATTTCTTGAAACTCTGTGTTTAAGTTCACAGATGTTCGGTTCCTTGGCTGAATGGTCGGCATAGTCACTTTCAGATCAGTGTGTCCCAGGTTCCATTCCTGGCTTGGCCGGAGCTTTTCATCTCAAATACTTAATTTCTCCCCTGGTCTGGGGACTGGGTGTTTGTCACGTCCCCTACACCCCTGCAACTCTCACATCATACACAAGACTATTCTCCACTACAATAGCACGCAGTTTTCCATACACGGCAGATGACCTCTCTCGCCGGAGGGTCTGCCTGATAAGGGCTTCACCCGACTAGCAATAACCACACGATATTATTATTATTATTATTATTATTATTATTATTATTATTATTATTAATTTTGTAAGTTATTTTACGTCTCACCGATACAGTTAGGTCTTATGGCGTCGATGGGACAGGAAATCGCTAGAAATGGGAAGGAAGTGGCCATGGCCATAATTAAGCTACAGCCCCAGCATTTGCCTGGTGTGAAAATGGGAAACCACGGACAACCATCTTCAGGGCTGCCGACAGTGGGGCTCGAACCCACTATCTCCCGAATATTGGATACAGGCCGCACTTTAGCGACTACAGCTATCGAGCTCGGTATTATTATTATTATTATTATTATTATTATTATTATTATTATTATTATTATTATTATTATTATTATTATTATTGTTTCAGGGATAGTCAGTTTAGGCGGAATAAAACATTAATGCAGAATACGTTCTTTTGGAGGACACGTGTGGTCCAAAGCAACACACGTACAGCTATATATATAGCGCATGTCTGTACTCTTATGGGGTCATAAATTCTACAAACCATCGTTAAGTAAAACGTTAGTGTGTGAGAAACAAACGTATTTATATATTATATATTGCCGTTATCTACGGTACTGTATTTGTAAATTTTTAAACACTGTTAGGCAGATAATATGCACATGTTACAATAAACACTAATAAGAAAGCAAAGTCATCTCCGTACAGGCCATGAAGGCTCTTGGAGGAGTAAAAGGTTTCCACTATCCGTTACCTCAGCATTTGATGGGATAGAGCAGTTAGCTCTACGCCCGGTCGCCTTTACCCCCCAGTAATTAACCTGGTACTCACCTTTGGTGTAGGCTTAGTCAACCTCAGGGCCATGTGCACCTCCGGAAGTGGAAATCTCATTTCCAAAATTTTTTGACATCCTGACGGGGAATACATAAAATAATAATAGCAGTCATACAAATAAACACACTGTGAATAGTTATGTAATTCTACATTTACAAAACAAAACATGTCCGAGCTCAATCCCATAACAGTGAGTCTTCTTCTTCTTTTCCTACCGCTTTTCCCACACCTGTGGAGTCGTGGGTGCGAAGTGCTTCGCACATGTGGATTTGGCCATGTTTTACGGCCGGATGCCCTTCCTGACGCCGACCATATCTGGAGGGATGTAATCACTATTACGTGTTTCTGTAGTGGTTGGTAGTATGGTATGTTGTGTGAATATGAAGAGGAGTGTTGGGACGGACACAATTACCCAGTCTCCGAGACAGAAGAATTAATCAGAAGCGATTAAAATCCCCGACCCGGCCGGGAATCGATCCCGGGTCTCTCTGAACTGAAGGCAAGTACGCTGACCATTCAGCCAACGAGTCGGATAATCCCACAACAGTGAGTAAAGTCAGAAAATCAAATAAGCCCTACTGTAAATTAAAAAATCCGTTCTACTTTTTAACCGTTTCATTGTTATAAAAACCGTTTTCTGCTCATGGTGTTATCATGAAAACTGTTCATTTGATTAGTATAGAGCGGCGAAGCAATATGGCTAAAACAGACAGTTCGAAATTTCCCCGTCAACAAGTCCTGTATCGAAAATCTGTAACTAATGTAAAGAATGTTTCATGTGTTGTTATATTATGCCTATTGCTCACGGTAAAATGTTTCGTACATTTTTTTGTAGAATTAATTTTATAAAAATTTGGTGAAAACAAGTTGTGTTGCTCACGGTAAAATTATTTTATAAAATCAGTGGAAACATCAGGATGGCCATCTATGAACTTACATCTGAACTAAGATGTGTATGTGCTGCCATCTATTGATAAACTTTTAAACCAAGAATCAGCTGTTCAACTTATGTGTTTGAGAATATGGCTCCAACAAACAAAGCAAAACTTGCTGCTTTAGCTGCAATTATATATTGTACAGTGGTCAAAAGGAAGAAAAGAAATGCCAGGAAATGCTGGACTCGCGATTGGATCAAACGAAGAGAAGAAGGTAGAGGATTACTGTCCTTGGTCCAAAATTAGTTGAGGTTAGAAGACCGGCATTCATATATGAATTCGGCGATTGTGTTTTCTACCTCTCTTCTTGCATTTCTATTGTGGTAAACTGGCGTTTTAACATCGTACAAACAAGGATATTTCTGCTATTCGTCAGTAAAACACTAACAGCTTACTTAGTCCACCCGGATTCTGCCATTTAAGAAATAAGTGTTTGTTTACAATCGAGCTTCGAAATCTTCTCACGACGTAGCGCCAGCATCATCGTGATGTCAGCTTCGCTGATTGGTTCGTTTCGTAAAATTAATTTTACGAAATAGAACATGTCCTATTTTATGAAAAGTTTTATCAAATGTTTTATAAAACTTGAATTTGACCGTGAGCAACAGAAATTTTATAAAATTAAATTATTGAACAATAAATTTGACAGAAAATTTTACCGTGAGCAACAGGCATTACGAACAATAATAGTACGTATTTCACGATTTTTTTAAAATGAATTTCCATACTTCATAATAGTTTTATCTAAAAGTCAATTTATGTCGAACGTTTTAGAACTTGCAATTTCTAATATTTTATGTCTCGTAAAGTTTTATCATGATATTTAATGTAAGGGAGGTATTCATCAATTTGGATTTTTGTTGTTGCTGAATCCATCATCGTTGACCAACGCTGGCGTGGATATATTGTTCAGTAGTCATGGCAAGGAACTAACTGTAGATGGTGTTAGTTATTGTGATTGTCTTGATGAGGTGCAATACCATGAGATCATTAGCTCCTTTCGTTCAGGAAGATAATAGAGATGACTACTGAAATGGAGCGTCGCACTAACACATGGAAGGATTTTAACGTCGCAGAGATGCTGCGAAGGAAGTGGCCGTGGTTTTAATTAAGGTACAGCCAGGTATGAAATTGGAAAACCACGGTAAACCATGTTCAGGGCTGCCGATGATGGATTTCGAACCCCCATCTCTCGAATGTAAGCTGACAGCTACCGAACCCAACGCTGACAGCCAAGGCCATCTATTTTCTACGTTTGTATCAATCACTATCACACTGACTGCCTATTGTTGTTAGTCAAGATAGTCCGGCTCCTTGGCTGAGTGGTCAGCGTACTAGACTTCGATTCAAAGTGCTCTGGCTTCTATTCCGTGACGCGTTATTCATCGGGTGTGAGTCCGTCAGACAGCTGCGGTGAGTTCAACGTGCCGATGTTCGTGTGGTTACTAGCCGGAAGCGACCGTGCCGAAGTCGATCGATCGATCGATCAATCAATCAATCAATCAATCAATCAATCAATCAATCAATCAATCAATCAATCAATCAATTAATTAATCAATCAATCAATCAATCAATCAATCAATCACCACTGATCTGCATTGACGGCAGTCTTCCAAGTGACAGATTGCCTATCAGTTGTTTAGCAAGTCTTTTTTAAATAATTTCAAAGAATTTGGAAATTTATTGTTCTTCTTCCTTGGTAAATTAGTCCAATCCCTAACTCCTCTCCTGTAAACGAATATTTGCCCCAATATGTCCTCTTTAATTCCAACTGTACATTCATATTGTGAATTTCTTATTTCTATAAACACCACTCAAAATTATTCGTCTGCTACTGTCATTGATTTCAAATGTTGTGACCAGTTTGCGGTTATAGCAGTTCGCTTTTTGAACAGAACAAAGGAAAATTTACTTCTACACCCAGCAATCAGTGCTACAGATATTTAGCCTATTTACTAACTTTTTCTAGTTATGATTTATCTTACCTTGTTTTGGATGATGAACTAGCTTATTAAACGGAAATTGGGTTGTCTACACGGGTCGCATCCGGCATGGTCAAAGATTATGCGGTCGTTGGTGGCACTGGTCGCACGCTGCACGGTCACATCTGGCATGACACCATTCGTTTGCTTGCAAGGGTGTGTTAGTGTGTCGATCGCGAGTCAAAACTGTGCCGAGTAGAAAACTCAAGCGCTAGTGTACTTGTAATTAACCGTAAATTAGTGATTAGTAACATTACCCTAACCCTCTGCATAGTAATTTTAATTAAAAGGAACCCAATAACGCACTACATATTGCATTTTATGGAATTGTTTTATAAATATTGGCACATAAAAATTTATGTGTTCTAGATGTGCGATAATACGATAATGTCGAGAAATTAAAATTCTTATAGATATTTATTATGCCTAGCTGAGGTAGTAGAGGAATGTTCGGTTTCCTCGCAAGACTCTATGTTCAGTTTTTACTCATGATGCCCAGTACTTTCGAAACGCGACTTCCATTTCTGCAGTGGCAAATTGTCCTCGAGTTCACTCAGTGTCCACAGAAAAGAATGAGTACCAGTTTAATTTCTGTGCGTACATCTAACCACTCCGCCCTGCTACCGCCACGGTTAAGGGTAGTGGAAGCCTACAGGTACGGAGATGACTGCTAATTCCTTAGTATTGGTAGTAGGTAAAAGTGTATGGATGGAAAACAATATCATTTAACCAACGAAGTATGTGATTTTGCCTAAAAATTTTAAAGCATTCATGCGGATATCACGTAAATTTTTAAAACATTCATCCCTTGCAATCAATTCAATCATTGAAATATTTGGAACAGACTAAGCCTATATCGTATACATGCCACATATTCGTAGTATTAAAATTACTTCAAAAACATCCCTTTTGTATAATATTTTAACAGCAGTATATTTCCTCAGCAACAGTAAGCCTACATGCATCACAAATTCTTTACGTTTGTCGAACGAAGCGCCCCTTTTAATGTGATAAATGTATTAAAGTTGCTATAACTACTGAATTCACACAATTTCTTATGTATGCACAGTCTCTACATTGAGTATAATAACCATGGGTCAAGTTGATTTGTGTAAAACTCGAAAGATTTTATCGATATTAAGGCAATGAGATCAGTAAAAAAAAAACACTAGGGCAATGAGAACAGTAACTGAAGAGTTAGATGTAATTATATAGAAACACTTTAATACGCTATTTGTTATTTTGAAAACATAATCCAATCATCCTGCTTTAATTAACTACTGCAACGTTGATTCAAAGCGACATAGGTATAGCAACTGCACCTAAAATGATCGATCAGGAAATTATGACAGACTGTTCGTAACCTGCCGGTTGGGTAGGTATTATGGCAGATGTCACCACTCTTCCAAAAGGTCGTTTTAACGGTCTTGTAGTGTTTGGGTTGGTGAGTTTCTCACTTAGATGATTTGCTCCAATTTTTCCCAGGCTTTGTAAACGTTCATGATACGACCAGATTTTGAACTTTTCCAGTTTCTCCTTGGATGCTACTGGCCAATGTCAACTACAAGATCTAACAACCGAATAACCCTCAATATCCTTAAACTGATTTGTTAAAACATTAAACATTACAATAAGAGTTTCATTCATCAGACATGCATAATTATTTATTAACGTGTGTCATTCTGAAACAGAATTATCTTTGTGGATATGAACTTGACTGACATTAATTATAATTCACAGAGTACAAGTTCAGCCTTATTGTTCGTCACTCTATGGCCGGTGAGCCTTCCTTAATACCCCAAGAGCCCTTTACAGAATCACGTTTCGTGACAACTGTGATATGTTCTGGTCTCATCGGACTGATGTTATCTAGGACTGATTCGAGCAGCAATCGGGTATGTTCCAATGAAAGGTGGATCCAACACAGTCGCCAGACATGAACCCAATAGACATTTTAAGGGATTCGTTGAACAGATCGATTCGCACTCAAAATACTACACCTAAAATTATGGACCAGGCAAGTATGACAAACTATCCGTGGTTCATCGGCTAGCATCCTTCTTGGGGACTTACGTCTACTTCTCGAATCATGACACCTTACTGAAATTCTCTGCGTTCAAGTGGTCATCTGCGTTATTACATTCCATGACTTTCGACATGCCATTGTCTATCTCAGAGTAAATGATCAAAAATCAGGCAGCCTAGTCGTAAATATTCACCGTACTGCAGCACTCGTTAAAAACACTGCTCAAAAAGGAAATTTGGTCAAGTTTGTGGTTGTACCTAACTATATTATATGAATCAAATAATAATAATGTTATTTGTTTTTACGTCCCACTAACTACTTTCTAAGGTCTTCGGAGAATTATATGAATCCACAGTGGGATGGGATTAGGAATATTACGGCAATTACATGGCGTGTTTATGTAACAGAGGGTCCTTCTCCCATTCGGATGTTTGGGATGTGTCAGTGTTGCCTTTTTTTTGCCAGTTGTTTTACGTCGCACCGACACAGATAGGTCTTACGGCGACGATGGGACAGGAAAGGGCTAGGAGTGGGAAGGAAACGGCCGTGGCCTTAATTAAGGTACAGCCCCAGCATTTGCCTGGTGTGAAAATGGGAAACCACGGAAAACCATTTTCAAAGCTGCCGACAGTGGGGTTCGAACCTACTATCTCCCGAATACTGGATACTGGCCGCACGTAAGCGACTGCAGCTATCGAGCTCGGTGGTGTTGTCTCTGTAGTGGCTACTAGACAAGTAATGTTACCCTGGATAGGAATTATGAATTGCATGCGTACGTAGATCAATCATTATCTCACCCAAAAATGAAGGAAATGGAATCCCCTTGTCTCTAATGGCATTTCAGGGTGGAGGGCTCATTCCATCCTCTAACCACATCGCCTCCCACACTCGAATGCTCCTGTTGTATGGGTGAAACCTTATGGTGACCTCATTCGAATATACTGTACGCTTCCACTGTCCCCGATGCCATGGTCTGAGTTGTTGCCAACTTGACACGAGCTGCCCTAAAGCGAGGTTTATAATGAGCTTTTGGCTCAGACCTCGTTGATATCAGTCCTGTGTAGTGCAGCCGATTTCACACGGTCTGATCTAACACATTCACTCCGGTGGCCGTCAGGAAATCCTTCTGAAACAATAAATCCCAATCCTGTCTGTGAATCGTTTTACATGGGCGTCCCGTTCGTTGTGGATCAACAACATTTTCAATCATTCAATCACCGTTGATCTGCATTTAGGGCAGTCACCCAGCTGGCAGATTCACTATCTGTTGTTTACCTAAACTTTTCTTAAACAATTTAAAAAAAATGAAATTTATCAAACATCTCCCTTAATAACTGATTTCAATCCCTAGTTTCTCTTCTTATAAACGAATATCTGACCCAATTCGTCCTCTTGAATTCTATCTTAGTTTTCATTTGATATTCTTCCTACATTTTAAGACACAACTCAAACTTGTTTGACTACTAATGTCATTTCACGCCATCTCTCCACAGACAGCTCAGAACATACCGCTTAGTCGAATAGCTCGTCTCCTTTCTCCCAAGTCTTCCCAGCCCAAAATTTTTGCAACATTTAATAACACTACTCTTTTGTCGGAAATCACCCAAAACAAATCGAGCTAATTATCTTTGGATTGTTTCGAGTTCTCGAAATACGTAATCCTCGTGAGGGTCCCATACACTGGAACCAAACTCTAATTGTCCTCTGTTTTATCTCCTTGCTACAACCCCTAAATACCCTCAGAACCATGTGAAGAGATCTGTTAACTTTATTTAAAATTCCGTTCATATGATTACCCCAATTAAGACCTTTCCTTATATTAACACCTTTCACCATGTGGAACTTTCGCCCCTTCAACACAGTAATTTTGTGCCTCCCTGAACTTTTCCAAACTCGGAAACATCACTCTGACTCAATGAAACACAAGAAGTGACATCTACTTTCCGTCATCCTGCTTACATAATATCACAATTCGAATGTGGTCAGTAGCAGAAATAAGTATTCTTGCCGTGTTTATCTGAGTATTGCACGTGATGTCGATACACCATCAACAGTACAAGTGAAGTTGTTAAAATTATCGACACGTTAAATGCCGCCTATTGAACTAATATTGAAGCTGGTCTTGGTTAAGCGTCACTGTATGTGTGTCAGACACTGGCCTACAGTGCATTCTATAAAATGTGAGGTACCTTGACATATACAGTACAGTGTGGAATCGTAATACGGGAAACATCTTTGTGTAGTCAGTTACTGCTTTAAACTGTTATTGGCAATGGCTTAAATTAACGAATTTAGCCATACCATGGTGCGAATTTAAAGGAAGTATTGTAATTTTAACCTTCTTCTCCTACCATTTTTCACACACCTGTTGTATCGCGGGTGTGCACTGAATAGCATGTGTGAATGTGGCTCTGTTTCATGGCAGGATACCCTTCCTGACGCAACACCATGTGGAGTTGCATGTTTTTGTGGTGGTTGGTAGCGTGGTGTGTTGTGTGAATTTGAAGAGGAGAGTGTTAGAACAAACACAAATACCCAGTCCCCGAGCCAGAAGAATTAATCAGAAGCGATTAAAATCCACGAACTCGGGACCTTTGATGATAATGATGATGATGCTTGTTGTTTAGAGGGGCCTAACATCTAGGTCATCGGCCCCTATGGTACGAAATGAGACGAAATGGGATTACAATTTAAAAGTACAAAATTCATCCACTGACCCGATTTCAAAACGTGATGATCAGGAATGAGTTGATGAATATGAATTTAAAACAACCAGTGGATAAGACGCGCAATGCCTCGCATTCCCTTAAACAATATTACTGACCAAGGGACTGCTTCCAAAGCCCAATCCTGAATCGACGATACTTGTCTGAATGGGTCAATATCTACGTCAACGATCCCGCATAATGACACTTATCGCTAGTAAAGGAGAACCATGATATTTCTCAAGCTGCGGTACTAATCAAAGGTAGCGTAAACTCACGGTGTTCCAAACATAAAGGTACTACTGACAAGTATTGTACGTCGTTAAGGTAACGCAGTCCTATGGTGTTTCTCACACAATGGCGGCACTCATAGCCAACACAAACCGATGAGGCTCCTCACCTAGGTGTACTAATCAGGGGCGCCGGTATTCCCGTGGTGTTCCTCACAGAGTGGGTGCTAATCACAGGCAACGAAGACCTACAGTGTCGCTCATATAGTGGTACAACTCACAGGCAACGCCCTGATCCGTGGTGTTACTCACATGGGTACGACTCACGGGTACTGGAAACCCACACTAAACCCCGATTGACTGCTACGAATCACAAAACTATTGAGTACATAACAGAGTGGTACTACTCGCAAGTAAAAGGGACCCATGGTGTTCCCCGCGTGATGGTACTAATCAAAAGTATTTTCATTGTTCTAATACAATCATCCCTTGGTCACCCCTTTTAGTCGCCTCTCCCGACAGGCAGGAAATACCGTGGGTGTATTATTCGTCTGCGTCCCCTACCCACAGGGGGTAGAGAGGGAGGGAAAAAAGAAAAAAAAACGAAGGGATCCGTAGTAGATGAAGTAGCAGACGAAGAAAGGCAAGGGCCACGACGGGCGTGAAAATGAAAGACTCCCTAGGCCTGGAATGCTCTAATACCGTCGGGGTCAGAAAAGAGCAAGACCAAGGGAGGTCGGACAGAATAGACAAATGTGTGGAGCCTAGCACAAGTAGGTGGAAGCAATGCCAGGACTCAGCTAAGGGCCCCGTGGTCGCCAAACCACGCTCCCAAGTTGAGAGCCCCTTGGGCCCCTTTTAGTCGCCTATTACGACAGGCAGGGGATACCTCGGGTGTATTCTACCTGTGCGTCCCCCACCCGAAGCGGGTAGTGTATTTGGTCCGCGAGAGGTATTTTATTTCCCTCAAGTCCGCCGGCAAGCCGGTTAGGACCCCCCCTATCCGCCACCTGGGATGCGCCACGTGGGAGTATCACCTCACCCCCAGCTACGCCAGCGTAACAGGTTCGTGGATGGGACCTTTTGAACTGAAGGCCTCAAACCTGACCATTCAGCCAAGAGGTTGGACAAATACTGCAATTGTAATATTTTATTTATTTACAAGACTCCCCCAAGTTCAGAGCTGCCCTAATGGGCAGAGAACATTATAACATTTGTATATATAGTAATGTTTTGAAATTAATTAAATTCTAGACTGTATTACAAAAGCCGTCCTTAATAAAATATAAACATGTTTATATAGTACCTGAATTGTGTATGGAAAACTTGCTCTAAACTATACAGTTGTTTACTGAGGATGGTTATAGGACCCTTCAGAGTGCTGATTGCAATATTTCTTTATTACGTTCCTGTCTAGGCCAAACTCTTGGTGGAAATGGACAAAATGAAGCGAAATAGTTTCCCTAGACTCTACCATAAGGACAGACACCGAGATATCTGATAGGTGTTGCTTTACATTTTAGTAAGAAATTGTAGTATTAAAAAGCTACACTTATCGTTATGGACTTCAGGTAGTTGTTCTACGTGGATCTCGATCCTTATTGTAGGTTCAATTATCCACCCCACGCTACAGCCTCGGAGGACTATAACACAAATTCTCAGAGTGCTACAGTTTTCTCCGATACCGCGCACCTCTAAATGCCCAGAATAGTTCTCTCTGCAGGGCTTCGGCAATTTGCTCACTTGATGATGACTGGTGTTGCGCTGTGAATTAACTGAAAAAGAAAATTAAAATATTATTTTGAAGAAATAAATTAAGCGTAATAAAAGTTCTTCCAGTGCATAAATATTATTTTAAGAAATGAGGCAAACTTATCGCGGATTAATCTGTGTCTCCTCTATGTGATTCTGTGCCCAGTGTGATGATTGTATGTAATTTGGGAAACAAGAACAAAAACGTATTTACTATGCTTTCCTCGTATTTCTCAGATAAATGGTTCAGAACTAAAACCACTTTAGTCATCTCTCACATTTTGCTCTCCAAACTTGAAAACTGTGAGCGAACCACGTGACGCTGACGACCGAGGTGAAGGCTAAAACGGCGAGATATTTTTCTATAAACAGGACATAATATCATAAATTGGCAAGGCTGGATATTGATGTGTACCTCCTCCGCCCCCAGCTTCCCCACATTATAAACAATTGGGGAGATTGGGACTGTCCGGCTGCAGCGGAACGACCGGTCACGCTATGATAGTGAGGTAGTGTACCGTACCTAGGGGTAAATACCCTCTAGGACGATGCCTCCATTCCTGTATGAACATCCGACTAACACAGGGTTGGGCAGAGAGTGGTTAAAAGTCGAAGTTCTACACTTAAATATAAGTAAATGACAGGAAAATGGAGGTATAACTCGAATGAGAAACAATAATATGTGGTAGGATGAGTTTATTCATAAATATCCCCGAATCATACTACTCGAAAATCAAATAATAAAATGTCATTACAAAAATCTCAAAATTAAAGAAATACCGGGACATTAACAACGTTAGTTGATCAAATAAACAAAAGTGAAATGAAGTATCAAGCACAACATTCAATACTTGCATACTTTCAGAAATAATCTTCTTCTTATTTGTCCATTGCTTATGTTATATGGTAACATATGTACGCATATACTGATACGTATTTATTTCAGATGGAGTGACACTTGAAAATAATCACATCGATACGGGTTTGTAATTTAATTTAGAGTCGTCGCAAGATTAAACGTTAAAGGAAAATTACAATATAAAGTAAAGTTAAGATGAAAAAAATGAGATAAAAAGAAAATTAAGACGCAATGGGGCATGATATGAATTATGAAAAATACTAGTGGCATTTCCTACGTTATATTTACAATTAACAAACATAAGCAAAATATCACATCTATTTACATCGGATAAAGAGAAAAGTCTTACATACTACACAGATTCTACGTGAATCGCGGTTCACCACAAAGGATCTAATGAGAACTAGAATGACCATCAATATAACACAGCACTCGGGCTGTTCCCCATTAAACAACAAGACAATATATTCAAACAACGTGAAACATCATAAAACACCATCCTGTAAGGAAAAACATATAATTATCCATAAATATCATGTAGAAAGCAATGGGCAACATTGCCTTCTTCTGCTACATTTGCGCACTCAACAGCGCGATCATCCGTCACGTATTTCTTGGTGTGCTGTGAGCTGAAAGGAAATGTTGGAACTCAACACTGTGCTAAGGCTTGGATTCTGTCCGCCAAGATGGTAACACGGAAATACCATCTCATTCACGCCGTCTAAGAAAACACGGCCAATATATCAGCTTGCAATGAGATATCATCTTTGGTCGACTACACGGAAACACACGTACAATCGTATACCTTCCTAGCATGTTTCGACAATTTAACACATATCAGACTCATTGGTCTGGAATCAATTCCTTCATTTCTGATAACAAATATTCTCTCAGAAGACAATAGCAGGTACATATCCACTGCACATTATTCTTTCACTTGTCAGGCATGCAATCGGCCTGCATAATCATTTTATAACTCCACATGCATTATAACTTCTCATATCTCTCACAAATCACATCAGCCTTTTACATTATGAGACCCGGTTCGTTTCCTGTGCAAATCATTAGTCAAAAACAGATTCCAACCTAAATTCGAAGATCCTATTCTTTCAACGTTGTGATGCAGCTCCTTACGTACAGCTTCTGAAATACCATGCGTCATGCAATTAACTGTTACTGACTCCCAAAATGACCAAAATAAAATAACGTAGCAAGTGTTTAATTTTGAAAATTGGATGAACTTGTCAATCTAATCCTCCTAGCACTAACATACAAGGAAAAAGCGGAATAATACTAAACTAAATTATCATGCATAAATGAACAACAAAATAATCCTAACAAATCCCTCATTATCCCAACTATATAGTCATAAATCAAAATAAAAATAAAAATATAGAGAACATGCATTACTCTCTTATCCGTATATACAACAATATAAAATTGAAATAAACACATGCCGTCAGGCTTACTTTACGTTAAATAAAATCCCCATTCTAAACTGCACTAGTATTTTAATATAACCCATATGACATTCCATAATTAACACAAGCGCCTTATCTTGGACGACTCTCTGGATACATGGCAGCAGCTCACATCTCTGCCTTGCTGGGTGTCTACTCCATGTTGATCACTGCTTCAACACGTAGAAATCCATTTCCTTCTCTCATAGGCGAAGCCATCTTCTTGCTGAAAATTATTGAACACTGCAACACAGAAGGCTTTGGATGAATATCTCTTCACCGCTCAATTCTGCACGTGCCGAACAACCCTTCAGTCAAATTGACTGACACATAAATACACTGTAAATTTTACAATTGAGGGTTTATGTACACAGTTTTTGAGAGCGGCACGCGGTACGAATCGAGAGTTCCTCGCGAAACGCGACCGACACAAAAATATGAGACAATGGAACGTCTCTCCTGCACTTTCTACACTGCGGCTAATTATCACCGTCTATATATTGGTAGTGAACTTTGAGATAATATAATCTGCAATTAACTCTGCATCAGTTAATTTATTCCACTGCACGACTGAAACACTGTTTATTGGTCTTAAAAACCACATACTCTTACTGATATCTTCACGTGGCAACTTTTAAGTACAATTCTCGGAGCACATCGAACAACGTCCACCTCACGTCAGTATACACGATCAGAGTTACACTTCTACACTGTCCAAACTGCCCGATCAGAGTGACGCTCTCCAGAGCTTGGGGTGCTAAGGAAGCGTAGGTAACGCCGTTGCAACTATGGGATTCCCGCTTGTCTAAACAAACCACCAATCAAAATGCTTGCCATTTATAATGACACAATATCAATTATAACATATCAATAAAACACAGTTCAGATTATGTCAAATCTCTTCCTATATTTTTTACCGTATTCCTGATTATATTTCACTTATAGACCTGTGGAAATCCGCCAAGTAACAGAATTTATCTCCAGCAACTGTACATATTGATCAACCTGAGATTATGACTTCGCGCGATGTAGACTCCATATTTCCCACATCCTCACGTTCTCATTGGCTGAAGATATTTCGCTTGGTCAGCACTTTGTACACGTGCCGAGATGTGCCAACTCCTAGTGACGCTAAGCCATTCTCACGGTCCCGAGGAAGTATTGGGCAATATCCAGCGACTTGATGGCTCCATAGACTTCCGGTCTCAGCTATCCTGCGATTCCTTACTTTACCATATATGACTGCAATTCATATCAATAAAACTTACATATTATGTCAAATAATAATCCGAGTATCTCTTATGGGCCGGCAGGATACGGCTCAGTAGGGATGGTGTGAAACCCAGTGTTGGCATATAACCTACTCCTGTTGTCTGCTCAAGGCTAAACTTCATCATACGACGAACGAATCACCCGTCAATAGCGTCAAATTCCCTGACATCATATGAACAATATGGAGAGGTTCGGAATATTGCACACAGGCTCTTGGTATGGAATCTAATGTTTAGATATTGTATATCACCACCTATCCTCCCGTGGTGGCCAAAAATTTGATGGCGAATGTATTTTTCACCTACGGGACTAGAACCAGCTAACCACTACGTCAGACCATAAAGACTCGACGCTTTAAATTCTTTTTTTTACAAATGTCTTTACGTCGCACCGACGATGGTATAGGAAAGGGCTAGGAGTGGAAAGAAAGCGGCTGTGGCCTTAATTAAGGTACAGTCCAAGCATTTTCCTCGTGTGAAAATGGCAAATCATGGAAAACCATCCTCAGAGATGCCGCAAGTGGGATTCAAACCCACTATTTTCCAAATGCAAGCTCACAGCTGGGTGCCCCTCACCGCCTGTCCAAACTGATCGGTCCGCCTTAATTATCATGGCCACCAGTTCCTATTAACCCAATCGTGTAGCACCCTCTACTGCAGTGTAATTAATTAATTAATTAATGATAGTTGCGGAACTGCATTAAATAGGAAAGGAAAACGGACCAACAAAGAAATAAAAGAGAATCAACCGAACAGTCCTTGAGCTCAGAGAAGTCGAAGACGTTTAGAAGTTGAGAGGAAAATAATCATTTTAAGAAAATGACAGATTCCATGAGTAAAAGAAGACCTGAAGACGATAGATTCCAAAAATCCAAACAAATTCTTGACATTTATTAGAGACCTAAAACAACTGGCTCCTAGGTTGAATGATCAGCGTCACGTAATTCGGTTCCCCTGGCTTGAGGACTGGCTGTTTGTCTTTGTCTCAGTACGCTTCTCCTCTTCTAAACACAGCAGTCCACAATATTAATCACCAATGAAACTCGCAGTAGTAAATACATTCCCCTTCAGATAGGTCAGGAAGGGTAAACGACTGTAAAATAGGGTCAAGTCCACATGTGTGACAAGAGTTCGCAGTCTCGACCTCAACGAGGGTGTGGAAGAATAAGATTGGTACCTAAAACAAGATTGAAGTGGATTTATATTACTACTGATCTGCATTTAGGGCTGTCGCACAGATGCCAGATTCCCTATCCATTGTTCAGATAGTCTTTTCTTGATTTACAACCTGTGACATTAAAGTTCGGTGAATAGTCCTGCACTATCAACATAGATGAACAATGCACGACTGTGAGGTTACTGTCCTTCGAAATAGTCCCCTCCCATAACTATGTGCTGCTGAGATCGGCGATACATGTCCTGGAAACTTTGCAAGAAGACTTCCTTTGGGAAACATCGTTCCCTCAGGTAGAAATTCCTTGTCGATAATGCCTTGACTACCGAGAAAGGTGATGAGCATCGTTTTGATGCGTGTCTCTTTGGCTATGACCTTTTTCCGACGCGGGGATCCCGGAGAACGCCATTCCAAGCTTTGCCGTTTGGTTTCAGGGTCATACATGACACGCAAGGTTTCATCCTCAGTGACGTCCGACTCGTTGGCTGAATGGTCAGCGAACTGGCCTTCGGTTCAGAGGGTCCCGGGTTCGATTCCCGGCCGGGTCGGGGATTTTAACCTTAATTGGTTAATTCCAGTGGCCCGGGGGCTGGGTTTTTGTGCTGTCCCCAACATTCCTGCAACTCACACACCACACATAACACTATCCTCCACCACAATAACACGCAGTTACCTACACATGGCAGATGCCGCCCACCCTCATCGGAGGGTCTGCCTTACAAGGGCTGCACTCGGCTAGAAATAGCCACACGAAATTATTATTATCCTCAGTGACGATATAGTTCAAGAAATTTGGTGTCGCATCCGTCGTTTCGACAAAATCCTGTGAAGCATCTGAATGTGCCTGCTTCTGATCGTCAGTCAAGTGATATGTCACAAGACGAAAACACGTTTCCCTCTTTCCTAACTTCTGGGTAACGACTTGTCGCACGGATTCACGGTTAATCTGCAGTTCATCCGCTATCATGCGCACAGTTAATCGCCGATCGTTCGTGATTAATGTCCTCGCCTTCTCAATGTTTTTGTCACTGACGGCGGTCGCCGGTCTTCCGTTACGGGGGTTGTCAGAAACACTTTCCCGGTCTCCTCGAAAACGGGCGAACCACTCGTACACACACTTCAAGAACAGTGCTTGATCTTCATTAACACGTACCAGCATCCCATGCGTTTCTTTCGGTGTCTTGCCAAGGTTAAAACAAAACTGTTCATTGACCTTTCGGCCATTCATGTTCTTCTTCGCAGTTCAGGACCAACGCACTAAACACGCACTGTTTCAAACAGGTCTTACACGGCACACACACGATGCTCAATTTAACAACGTTGGGAACAGGTGGTCAAAACCTGCTGCTTCACAGATACAGCGTTGCCTGTAGCCATTGTTGCCGAATCGATCGTTCTGATTTCATTCACCGAATTTTACTGTCACAGGTTTTATATCAAATAAGTTGTAAATTTATCTAACATCTCCCTTTGGTAAATCAGTCCAATACATAACTCCTCTTCCTATACACTAATATTTACGGGATTTTGTTGACTTACGTTCCGTCCGCCTCCGTAGCGTGACGATTAGTTTTATTGGATGCTGTCCTCGGAGGGCCAGTTTGGATTCCCGATACTGCCAGAAATGTAAGAATGGCAGGAGGGCTGGTATGTGGTTGAAATGGTACATGCAGCTCACCTCCATTGGGGGTGTGCCTGAACAGAGATGAACCTCCGCGAGATGAGGATACGAGTTGACTTTTGCACCGACACAGGTAGGTCTTATGGCGACGATGGAATAGGACAGGCTTAGGAATGGGAAGGAAGCCGCCGTGGCCTTATTAAGGTACAGCCGCAGCATTTAACTGGTGTGAAAATGGGAAACCACGGAAAACCATCTTCAGGGCTATTGACAGTGAGATTCGAACCCACTATCTCCCGGATGCAAGCTCACGGCCAACTTGCCTGGTACATATAACTTTAGTTAATGCAATAGTTACGTAGAAATGAAAAGTTTAGCACCGGGTAGGGTGGCATGGTGAGCTGCATCAAACCAGACTGATGACTCAAACAACAACCACATTGCGCCTTCTCAAAGACCATCGGTACTCTGGAGTACAGTAACATATAAGTCACTAGTTATGCACAAAACTCTTAAAATTTCTTTGAAAAGTATTTAGAACACTAAAGGAACGTTCAATATTCACAATAAACATGTTTTCCTAATGTCTTTCTATGTGAAATATCATTCTGATATCATGAAAAGCATTACATTCTTAACAAGGGCCATACCATGGCAATAACCGTTTCTGTTACCAAGGAGATCAAATACAAGCTACCCAACATTAAGTTTTCACGTTTCCCTTATAGAATGAAAATACATTGATGCTCTAACAATTTGCAGACGCGATATCTGCCGAACATTATGAGTAATGAGGCAAATTATTAGCTGGTACTTACAAGTACCGTCGGTCAGCTATCATTTCCTTTACACGACTTTTCCAGTTCTCAAATCAAGTAATCCTGGTGAGGGTCCCATACACTGAAAAAATACTCTAATTAGGACCTTACCAGTCACTTACACGCCTTCTGGTTTACATACCCTCATAACCATAAGGAGAGACCTGATAGCCTTATTTTCTACCTCGTTAATGTGATAACCCCAAAGGATATATTTCATTATATTAAAACCTAAGAGCTTAGAGTAGTCTCCTGAGGTACATTCACTTCGCCAACAAATTAATTAAAACTGAGAGGTCTTTCCTTCTTGGCGAAACATAAAACTTGACTTTTCACCCCCTTTATCTGGTGTCCATCTCATAACATCCAAGAGAATTATCACGACCTGCTTCTATGCACATGACGATACAAGACTCTTTCAACTCACTACTGATATTCAAGCAGACTTAAATGTGATGGTATTGAGATTCGGTCTTGTATCTCCTTCATCATAGATGGGGAGTTCTAACCAAATTCACTGCACAGCCGATCAGCATTTCAAGTACTCTGGATTGTTGTCAATCGAAGATTTTCTCATTCATAAGCCGTAGGGAAGATTATTTACGTACTCTAGCTTTGTGCACGGATTGCTGGAGTCATTATTGCAGGTTGTAGCGGTGATACGTTAAAGATGAACCATCTGTGCCACAGACCTGTCTCGTAACGAACAATAATGGTTTAATATTCAGGCAAGGAACTTGTCTTGTTAATATTTATTTTTCCTGGTATGGCTGTGTAGTTTATCTGGACAAACAAACTGTCATTTCAAGTGTGTGTCACGTATACTTGAGAAGGGACAGGTCTCAAGATTAGAAAAGCTTCCGTTAGGTACGTGAGAGCATTGCAATGACGAAATATGACGATAGCCGGCTCTCCCAGCGCCACATTTTACTAGGAATTTCCGTACGACAGGTACATAAACTGTAACGCAAATCTCGAATAATAACCGTGGTATTCAGTAGCACCTGTATTGAAGAAACCAAATCTTTTATTACGCACTGAGATATTTCCCATCGTTCTGTGTCAGTAAGAAGTAGTTAACGTATTAACCCTCAAACGCTGATCAGATATGTTTGTATCACAAATGGTGTTATGGGGTCAAAAATGATACCCCTTTAACATAAGTGTGAAAAATATTTATTTTTTCTGCAGGAATGAATGGCTCAGATGGTTGAGGCGTTGGCCTTCTCACCTCAACTTGGCAGTTTCGATCCTGGCTCAGTCCGGTGGTACTTGAAGGTGTTCAAATACGTCAGCCTCGTCTCGGTAGATTTGCTGGCACATAAAATAACTCCTTCGGGGCAGACTTCTGGTACCCCAGCGTCTCCGAAAACCGTCAAACGTAGTTAATGGGACGTAAATAAATTAACATTAAGATTATTAATTAATTTTCTTTTAAATTATGGCTAAAGTTAATCATCATCATCATCATCATCATCATCATCATCTGTTTACCCTCCAGGTTCGGTTTTTCCCTCGGACTTAGCGAGGGATCCCACTTCTACCGCCTCAAGGGCAGTGTCCTGGAGCTTCAGACTCTTGGTCGGGGATACAACTGGGGAGTATGACCAGCACCTCGCCCAGGCGGCCTCACATGCTATGCTGAACACGGGCCTTGTGAAGGGATGGGAAGATTGGATGGGACAGGCAAGGAAGAGGGAAGGAAGCGGCCGTGGCCTTAAGTTAGGTACCATCCTGGCATTCGCCTGGAGGAGAAGTGGGAAACCACAGAAAACCACTTCCAGGATGGCTGAGGTGGGAATCGAACCCACCTCTACTCAGTTGACCTCCCGAGGCTGAGTGGACCCCGTTCCAGCCCTCGTACCACTTTTCAAATTTCGTGGCAGAGCCGGGAATCGAACCCGGGCCACCGGGGGTGGCAGCTAATCACGCTAACCACTACACCACAGAGGCGGACTAAAGTTAATCAATTACCTTTTAATTTGCATTTTGAACAAAAAAGTATAAAATAAGAAAATATCATAAAATGAGAATAGATTTAAATATCTCTATAGTAAAATGTACAGAAATGAGACAAAATTCTTAAGTCATTATTGTAGTGAAAAATGCCACAAACATGTAATTTCGTACATTAGTATTAATATTGGATGGTGAGAGTTAAAGGTATGACTCGTGTCTTCATACCGAGGTGGTGCAGCTCTTTTCAGGCACACTCCCCATGGAGGTGAGCTGCATGTACCATTTCAACTACATACCAGCCCTCCTGCCATTCTTAAATTTCTGGCAGTACCAGGAATCGAACCCTGGCCTCCGACGACGGCAGCTAATAACACTAACCGTTACGATACGAAGGCGGACGGCGTTAAAGGTAAATTTACTATATTGCATTTGGATATCATACAGACTGATTTCACGAATGCTCATAATGCATCCTCTTCTAATTCACGTACAGTTTTGTTCACAAAGTATAGAAAACAACGTTCAAGCATGATTTTCATTCAAGAGAGTTACGAGCCATAGTAGCTCTGAAAATGAATAAAACACTAAATTAAAGTTCAAGAAAAAATTATTATTTTTATTATTATTATTATTATTATTATTATTATTATTATTATTATTATTATTATCATTATTATTAGGTGTGGTGACGTTTCGTGATAGCCATGCTATGCGAAATGCTTTTAAAGGCTGTTACTTTTTGATTTTCACTTTTCATAATCAGTAAACACTTTTTAACGTTTTTCGGAAACACTATCAAATGTGAAGATGCTACATTTATAAAATTATACCGAAAAGCGAAATAAATACGAAACTGGCGATTTTTTCGATTAAAACATCAGTCAAGTTGTTTTTTCGAAAACTGAGACGGAAGAGTTTGTGGACACTTTAATTGTCTGAAAATGTTATTGGTTCTAATGCTCAAGTTTGCACAAGCAGCTGTGAAATATATTTTGGGTCATACCACAATTATAGTTGTTGAAAGATAGGAGAAAACGAATACCAGAACAAAATGTTCAGATATATTTCATCATTTCCTTCACGGTGACGCTGATCTCTGAACATAGCATTAAGTTAATTTTGTATATTTTATTTGTATTACTTTCATTTACCTAGTAGCGATATAAATTTGCTTTTCTCTCTTATACTTTGGTCTATATCAATGTAAAATAAATGTACAATTTCATTATACTTTGTCATTTTAATTTTATTTTAACTCTATTCATACGTAATTTTTATATTGTTTTAATATTATCCGGAGTCATTCCCTATGTATCACAACTTAAATTCATTTTTATTTTAAAACCATCTCAAGTGCTAAATTAGAAGTGTGTGAACGCGACAAAATGTTCAATGCACAAACCAATACATTGTATTTCTGATATTAATATGCAAAAATAATATCTTCCCTATGTATAATTCGTAAATAAATTTCGTCACAGAACAATAATATTAATGTACTTTCATTTTGTTATGATGTTTGATTCGGAGACTGTGTTTGTGTTTTCCGAATACTTCCCCCTTCATTTACATACAACACACCACACTACGAACCACCACAGAAACACGCAATATTGATCACATCCCTCCACATAGGGTTGGCGTCATGAAGGGCATCCGGCCGTAAAACAGGGCCAAATCTCACATGAGCAACACGGTTCTTACCCGCGACCCCACAGATGTGGAAAAAGCGGTAGGAGAAGAAATTTGCTTAAAGTCGTTGAAGAAAAAAATTTTTGAAAGAAAAATTCTCGCACTTTTTAATGGCAAAAAAGGAAATCACCATTTGGTATTGGCTAGTTAGCCACATCTCGTAACCTGCTTATCTTGTTTCCACATTGTTCAGATACCGTTTTTTTGCGATGTTTTGTGTCAGTCTGTCGTGGCTGCTTGGCTTCATGTATGCCGTGCCCGATGTGTAATTTATCCCTATTTAGACAGATGGCTGCTCATGCTATGTGAATCGCAAAGAATTTCTTTCTATCTTAACTGCATGTTGTGTGATCTTGACAGTCGGACAGTGAGAAAGATAATATAAGATGGAGACGGTGTTTTGTGAAGTGGCTTTCGTCTCTTACAGAAGGTATTATAAATGTTTTTAAACGTTATCCTGTACGACTCCCAGAGTTTGGAGTCGGAACTGTGACTACTTCTTCTCGAGGTAATGTTCGTTCCTATCATTCTCGGTTTTGACATATTTGTTCTTTTATGCCAGTCTTGATGTTCGTTCCTATCTTTCTCGGTTTGCCATGGGTAGTGAGCCTGTATATAAGGAGGTCTCTCGTTTTATGTGTTATTTCTTTTATACCTTGTTGCAGACTTATTTACCGTTACCTCCCTTCTTTTACATATCTGCTTGTGTGTGTATATTTCGGCTAAGAGCGAAAGGTGGCATCGGGCCGATTGTTCATATGCGTGATGTGTTTGCTTGTTGTGATTTTTCTTTATCTTCAATGTCTTGGCTCGAGTTCGTGCTTTACATTGTATTTTGTGGCTGATACGGTATGATTCCTGTTCGTCTTTCTGTACGATATGAATATTTGTTATGTAGTGAGTAAGTTGTTTACGTTGTGTGTTTGGACTGAGTGTACCTTGCCTCTTTTTCGGCAATCCAGGTTTCTGATCTGTGCTTTCAAATGGAACTCATGAGCCGTTGACAGAAGCATTTTATCCTGCACATTTCTCATCGTTGTGTGTCGTTCCACGGTACTATTATACTTTATATTTCGTTTGCTGGTCTCTAAGTGTGTGCGTGAATGTGGTGTGATTACAGGGCCTATGCTACTTTTCAGTACCTAGCTATGATTTATTATTGCCATTGTTCTCATTTTGTCTTACATTCACCTCTGGCCTTCCTACCCGATTTATCTGTTTGTTTGGGATTTTAACCTCCTTTTTACGCCTTTCTGCCGCGTGTTTATTTCTTTCTCCTTACTATGGCAACCCTTGCATTACTCTTTTGTGTTCCTTGTTTGTTCTTTTGAGCTGGTCTGGATTTCGCTGGCATCTTTGATTTTATGGGGGATTGTTCAAATAAAAAAGGTGAGAATATAGATTCTGATGACGTACCTGGGGATGATTACTTTTTATTTCGAGAAAGAAATACTTTGGAATCTGATCTTAAGCGCTGTGCTCTCTGTGTGGTGAGAGAAATTTTATATTATATAACAGATTCTTCTACCGTGCTTTCTAGAACTATACTGAACCGTTCCGTTCATTGTCTTATAGTCATGATTTTAGCAGTGGCGGCGCGTGACTTTCGTCACTGGGGGTTCAACAGAAGGAAATATCCTCCTCCCCTCAATATCTCCTCCCCCCCCTGTCACCTGTGCCATGACTAAGTTCAGAGAATGGGCATAACGGTGCACATAATGTGCATGCCTAAAATCTTCCCTGATTAGAACTTGCACCCTGAATGGTGACCATTCATTACATTTGCTCCATCGTAACCTTGTGAAATCAACTTATCTCTATTATCCACAACTTCGCTCAAAGAAAATTTTAAACACACTGCTATTGTCTTAGCATCATGACTAGAGGGTAGAGGAAACCCCAGAATATTTCAACTGGCTTACTGTTGGGAAGAATGATAACAAATTGTGCTGTAGTTGATATATCGGTGGTTTCATCTGCGATTACCGAAATGAAGTGCGCTGTGGTGATTTTTTTTCTCACGACAGATTTCATACATGCACGAAAGCAAATCATTCTGAATGTCTTTCGAGGTGCCTTTGAAAACAGTAGCTTTGGATAGATGGTCCCTTAATGCAACGTCAATTTCAGAATTAAAATTGACGGGGCCTCGAAATATGCCATGATTCGATGATTCACTTGTTTCGTCATGCCCACGCAGTGCCATCTCAAACGCGCCACATACTTTACACAGCACATAACGAATTTTCCGTACTTGGTCGTTGTCTCTTTCCACAGACTGCCTGTAAGCACAGTCAAATTACTGACGGTTATCGTGTCTTCCCAGGGGATAGAATTGTAACTGGGCAAGCATATGAGATTTAGAACTTCTGTGTTTCTTTATTATTATTTTTTGGGCAGATATCCTATATCTACCACTCCGACTTTGGTCCAAGTCACTTTGCTTTCATCACTCATGAATCATAAAAAAGGAAAACAAATCAACATGTTAGTAATTTCGCACCCACAGATCCACTCGATTATTTTATACGGTATAAATCCAATCTGAATTTACGCACGATTTCATTACTTTTACTTTTAGGATGCCTCGTTATATCAAATCAGGCGTTGGGCGTCCGGCATCCTTAATCTTAATCTTAAGTTTACGCTCAAGAGAGAGAGAGAATGAAAGGTTGTATTCTTAAGTATTGTATCACTCTTCAAACTTATTATGTAGCTCCTTACCTTTGCCGGGAACAAAAATTATGGACGCAACTACAGTGCACAAAAATACACACACGGACAAAATATTGTAACTTCTTTATGTCCTAAAAATTACGTTTCTGAACGGCACAACAGTGCAGAAAAACACCCACACGCTTGCACAGCGAACAATAATATTACGAATTATGATAACTATTACAAACTGTTGTAAACACTAGCCTCACACTTGAAAAACAGAGTAAACTTTAGGGATGCATGTTCGCAATGTTGGTGACTTAATTTTAAGAACTCCTGTGGCTAGGCAATTAGCGTTTTCTTTGGTATTACATTCCCGCTACTCTTTGCCTCGGTGATTTTTAAGTTAAATTTCTCTCCAAAAAGTAATTATTCCAAAGAAGTCAACATTTGGGAAAATACATCAATTGGAATTTGGCAGTTATGTGACTGCTGGCAGTAATGATGCTCTTCAACACTAGCGCTAATTATGTGCACCATTTTCTGTTACGTAGTTGAATTCCTGTAAGGGCAACAGATGGCAGGCACATACACCAACACAAGGTCAGTCTGCCTTGCCCCAACACCCCCGACAACACGACTAGAGAGAGTGGCATATTGCGCATGCGTAAACCAAGGATATCTGTTTCTGCGATATCCTGGTCTAGTCTACGTGCCGGCCGATGTCCCCCCGCACCTCGCCACTCCCTTCGCCCAGGTACGGACGGAGAGAGCGCCTTCGAAGGAGGTTCATTCCAGACAAGTATCCAGCCACGGAACGTGCGCAGTTCACACGAATTGAAAGCCAGTACGAGTATATTACGGATAGATGGGCTAAGCAAGAGCTTCGAGATTGACAAGGGAGTTATGAATATTAAGTATTTGAATAAAATTTGATATAAACTGGAGGTTCATTGCTCCATTGCGCTATACCAGAAACCGCCACTGGATTTTAGCCTGCGATATTTGGAATATTCGAGACCACCCTGAAAATCCTTGTATACTAATTTATTACATGAGAGAAGTGGAGTGTGAGCAGTTCTCGTGGGAAGAAAGCAGCTATGTAATTATGAATTTTTTAGAACCTAATAAGATAAATTTATAACCCCAGCGAAGCTCTGTAATTTAGGCAGAGGACGCCAAACACTTCACCTGTGTAGCGTGCCAACAAAGGATTTGAAGCGAAGAAAGAAATTAATTTATATCTTTGAGGACATAATAGATGCATTTGATTTGATGAGAAAATTGCAACCTCCGTAATCGGCACAAGATTTTGATATGCGACATGAGCGTAGTGAGAAGTGCATAAGGGAGATAAGTACTTGGCGCGCATTATGCATGCAAGCCGCGAGCGGGAGAATGTCGCGGGTAACTCGTTAGCGTGGGTAAGCGAGCCGTATTATATATATGGAGCCGCGGAACGCTTGAGATTCATTCTTTGACTGTCTTGCTGTCGGGACTGCGTGAGAAGACTCCGAGCTGACATCGAGACAAGCATCTGAGCTGCGAGCCGCAAACACCAAGCAAGATCTATTCGGGATAGAAATTTTCTCTTCACCGACCCAGCGGGAGCAACGACACGCTGAGAACAAGAAAGAAGTACGGCGAGTTGGAGATGGCAGGAGCTGTCAAGACCCCGACCATCGACATGGGGGCACCAGGAAGGCGTGCTCATCACGACGCCGAAGGAGACACCTCACAACCTTCGAGGAAGCTGCAGGAGAAGCCTTCATCAGCCAGCATGTATCCAGTAATCCGCATACCTGTGCTGCCGGCGATGACAACTGCCAACATGGAGTGAAATCCAGGGGTCCATAGAGGGGCTGCCTCGCAATGCCATCGATACGTCCAGGTTAGATCGCTCCAATTGGTTCTAAGCATGTAAATTATTGCAGTTAGGTTCAGGGTGGCCGTCAGCCACAACAATAGCCGTCTGATGTAAATTACAATTTGTTTAGAGTAATCAAGTACAGACCTCGAACTCAGGACTGTAGGATAGGCAGTAGGTTGTATATTCCCACTTGTATTATTTTGATTTTTTTGTTTATTTATTTTGTGGTATCTGTTCCGTCCTGGTCATGTTTGTTAGGTCCGTTAACCAGATACGGTAGTTAGACCAGCGTAGCCTATATTTATTTGAGATAGTACGTAATTCAGAGGAGATCTAGACTTACTCCTTGAATCACATAGGCTAACGGGGCTGGGTGTGTGTGCCATGTTGCTTTAGATATCTTTACATAAACTTCTAGCTGATTGCACGTATTGTTATAGTGATGCCTAGCGCAAGTAAATGATGGACATTATGATGTGAATATTCTGCATTATTCTGGCCGTGGTAGCGCCAGAGAATTGAGTCCTTGTGTACTTATGGATAAGTCCAATGGAGGCAGATATAAGAGAACGTGATTTATGGATAAGCCCAGTGGAGGCAGAGATACGATAATGATTGAATAATTTCGGCGCTAAGATTGTTATATCATGTGATTATAGAAGGGAATTGAGGTTCACGGCAGGAATGCCTTTATCCGATCAGCTGAGCGCTCCCAAGGGGAGCGGGACCGACACACGTCCCGTTTTTTCTTGTGGGGGTTGAGGAAGTCAAGTTTTACGTCACCGTCTAGGGAAAGTGATTAAGCTGTCTGCGCTAGCTCAAGTGTTCGCAGGGAGAGCCTTTCCCGGCCTTGACATTGTGTAGCCAGCAGGGATCGCATTTTGTCGGCATGGTTTTGCTTTTCTTAGTTTTGCCACTTGTTTACTTAGCTACCTGATGATGGAGCTGTAATTTCCATGATTTACTGATGAGTTTAGGTGCCTTATGGATGACGGACTGTGAACCTTCGTTCAGTCCAGGCCGTGTAGATTGTAGTTTTGTTGTTTGATGATTTTGGGTTCGAGGTACTGTGACCGATATTTTTCGTGCTGAGGAGATGGCTCTTCTGACGAGTTTTTGCATAAAAAGTTATCCTTTCTTGTTACTTTTGACTTATTCCGTGATTCATGCCTGTTCCAGCCTGTCAGTACGATAGGATTGTGACCTGGAAGTCAACTGCAACAAACTATTGACAAAATAATCATAATCTTAACTTCTTGTATATATTTGGATACTTTCCTTTTTTAATTGTAAAAAATCCATTTATGTTCAATGTGAATGCAGCATTGTTTCCCGTATTTTCATTTTATTTTTGGTTGTTCTTACCTTGCTATCTTGCATATCCACGTGTTTGATCGTTTTTCCCTCTTTTGTTTTACCCTGTATCCCTGAGACATGTGCGACTGAGTTGCTGAGCACGGATATGTAACGCAGGTAAGAGATGTGCACGAGCCCACGCTGGTGGGAGTATTGTTCACTATGGTGCTCTTGGTTCGAGCTCAGCAATCGCTTGATTGGAATCAAAAGCACTGTAGGGCACAATACTAAAGAACTATGAGTGTGTGTAACACTCCCTTTGGAAGGACCGTTGTTGAACATCATGTATGTGAGTAACTGACTTCCCATATCCCTATTTATTTGTTCTTTTATGTCAGTCCTGGGCTGATTTCTTCCCTGTTTATGATAATAAATGTGTTTCGTTTATGAACCCTAGATGTACGTTAGTTTGTTTTATTTCTGGGACGTGCCTATTTCATTCTGTTTTATCGTCTAAGAGGCCCGGATTCAGCACCTGGCGATTTTCTTAGCAAGTTTCGACCGATCCAGTGAAAATAGGTAGTAGTAAGTTTGTTGACTAGAGCTCGGATGATTATGTGCTTCGCTTTTCAGAAATATGCATTTATTTAGGCTATGTACTTACAAAGAGGAATATATGTGATAATGTTTCCAAAATATATTCTTAAATAATTGTACCAGTTACACGGAAATTAGTCGAAGCGATCAGCTGCTTAAAAAATAGAACAGCGTCGTGAGGTCACTAATGGCACAGCAGAAAATGCACAAAGAAAACATACGACATAGTGTATGTTTTGACCTAAAATTATAGGAAAAACAGAGATAATAGCCAACTACAGAATTAGGAGAGGAATTTATAGGGGTATGCTGTTTGCGTGGTGTCGAAAATGATCCTACAGCACTGTTTGTGATTTTAAGTGAAGGAGAGTACTTAAGACATAGAGTAAGAAATAACACAGACGGTAGAAGCGCTGGATTTGAAGGCCCAAGTGGAGGATATCAACCCTAGCTCAGCCCTGAGTTATTTCTGGGTCTTCAGATACGCCAGCCTGATGTCGATAAATTTACTGGAGCATAAGGAACTACTTCAGGACATGTCCTCTCCGTCTCCAAAACACATAAAAGTAATTAATGTGACGTAAATCCAATATCCTCCTGTTTTTCCTGCAATCTAGACGTTACTGTTGATTTCAAAAATCTCAGATTCATTCATCAAATTTTGAACGACGAAAGCCTGGGTGGAAATCCAGTTAATTAATTATATATTTGGTGTTAACATTGAGAATTTTGAAGTGCCTCAAATCAAACTTTGCCTCTTTGAAATTATATACGCTGGCTAGCTGGTGCAGTATAGCTCTCCTTTTGGTCATTGAAAGCTGAAGTGGCAGTCAAAGTTGCTACAGTACAAATGAGAGCATCGATCTCTGTTGAGATGTAATCATTTTAGTGGCGGTTCCTAGGGATTACTCTCACACTACGAAGTTATCTGTCCATCTCAACTTCCTAACCATACCCTCTTTGACCATCGTTGATTCGAAAACCCTATTTCATACGTCAGTATCACTTACTGCACGACGAAATACCCAAAAAATTCACTTCGATATATACGACCAAAGTTCCAATTTGAAATCCAATAATTGTATTCACTTGTCCATTCGTATACTATAAATCTACATTAAACAAACCAGTCTTGTCTGGCACTGATTCCAAATCTTGAATATATTCTCATTTCCCTCTCGTCAACACTCAAGATACAAATCTTCACTCAACAGTTTTTCAGAAGAGTAATATATTTATTTTACCCATGGCGAGTTTGTCGGAGATGCACAGAATAAGTAAATAAATTCTATTTACAAATCAATACTTGAGCTCGGAGATGTAATAACCAAAATGGTTAATACATGAGAAGTGAGTTCTAGTACGACTACGGAATATAATCTTTAATACGCTTTTCTAATTTTACAGGAGGTTCTCCAGTTAACTACGTAACATTTCGCAATTATTCCTTTCGAGGTAAAAATTAAACCAGTCACAACAAGATATTCAATTTCAAATTTGTCCGAAGAGTATGGTTTAATTGTCTCCTACATCATCGTCCTCTGTTAATATTTTCTGGTTTAGCGACTGACATCTCGAAGCGAAGAGTTGTGTCAATGATTTCTCCTAACTTCTTCCGATACTTGATGATGATAATGTCTCACTGATAGACCTCGTGATTTATTTGTGTATAAGAGCTTTCTGATTTGATGCCTCGAACTACAAAATATAATCTGAAAATATTCATCACGGAGTAATGTTTGTTATGTTTGTTATATTTTATTGTGAAAGTTTACGTTTGTTAAATAGTCTGTTGACAGTGCAAGTGAAATTTGCTCAGTTTAGCTGTATCTTGTGCTTCGTGAATAAATAAATAAATAAATAAATAAATAAATAAATAAATAAATAAATAAATAAATAAATAAATAAATAAATAAATAAATAAATAAATAAATTCCCTAAAATAAATTCGAAATCCATGAGAACGATTTCCACTTCTCTTTAAAGCATCCTACAATAATAAGAGTAGAGTGAAAGAAACATTGCAGTTTTATTTCTCATTTCTGTAATATACAATTTCCTCTTTGTAATTACTCAAGGAATTTTAGTTTAATAAAGATATTTGTAATTAAATGGGATTGTTTTGATGAAAAAATCTTAATTGAGGTAAAGTGCACTGTTCCATAAAAGGAAAGCAATAATGTAGCAAGAGAGAGCCTTGTAGGATTCTGGAGAATTAATTAATATAAATCCCTGGAGCCAACATTGTTTTCAAAGGAAGTCTACTGCACCCTCCTTTCGCCAGCATTACGCTATAGTGATACTGAATTGAGAGTACGAGTGCGGTTCAGTCATCTCGCCTGACGAGGCACGAGGCAAGTTCGGCTTTTATTTGAATAGAATTCAGGATATGAATTTAAAATGTTTGCATCGAAGTCCGCCTGAAATATAAGAACCGAGAGAAAGAAATCGTAATGAATGTTTTAAAATCTTATAATCTCAGCTACTGTGTGCTGGCCTTTTGATTTCACACTATTTAAGCTACCTGCGAGTTAATTTAGACAATCACTTCTTCCCCACTAAACATCAGAGAAACGAGAAAATTGCTGGGTGATATCTACAACTTAAAAGCTTTTCAGTCAATCGAACACGCAAGTCCAATACAAATATAGCACTATAACATACCTGTAAAAGAAACCCACATAATTAAACAAAGGATAAACATACATACTACGACCTTCCAATGAATGTTGGATTAGAGTCGGTGGAGACATTGGAAGTTTATGGTAAGGTAAAAGTCAACGAAATCGTACGTCCAATTATCACACGCCCAAGTATGTCAGAAATTCAAATAACTCGCTCAACCAAATAAATAACAGACAACGGATTGAAGGTGCCAGCAAAATAATAAACTCAGAACCCCGTGGTATCTCATTAAATTACGGTTGATGATAGGATGTCCTAGCATGAAATACAGAATTAAATAAACATCGCAGTTTGTTCAAGCATAAGATAAATAAATGTAAATAAATGGCGAGAAACATCAATGACAGAAATATATATCGGAGGCCATGGAATGAGTTGGATCAAATGGGCCAAGTTCAATCTACATATGATGGCCATACCTTATCTATCCGATATAATTTGAGAATCAAGACTCGTAATGAAATAGTTGACTGGTACACCAAAATATCATGTGACGGATTGTTAAGTGAATTCCTTTGCCAATGTCAATGATTTTTTAGGAGCACTCTGTATCAAAGAAGTTACGTATTTAACGTCAAAAACATATGGAAAGCTACGGAACTTAGAGGAGTCTTCAAGTGCAAACCGACTTTTATTATTGCAGTCTAGCATTAGATTTTGTTTTTAAAAAGGAGAATAATACAGTTTGTTGAAAGGATTCTGTAAGCATTAGAAGGGTTGCACACGATTTAGAAGGAAATCATATGAAAATCTGAATTTAATTGCGAGTTTGTCATCAGTAATAAGAAGAATTCGTTGTAAAGAGGAAAGATATATATCTAATTCTCTCTAAAATACTAAGGCAAGTGTTGACTGATAATATTGTAAATGATATTCAGGTGTGTAGCGTTATACTAATAGCATGTTACAAATTTCAGGTATCATGATGTCGAGTACCACTGAAGGATTTTATAAAATGTTCATAAATACCAGCATGGCTAACTTAAGACGTGGTCTTGAAAGATTTGAGGAGTGTTGGGATGGATACCAACGGATGAAACTAAGACTGGAGAATGAGAGGTGTCTTCTTCCTGAAGTCTACGGCCGAGAAGTACTCAAAATAAATGTCTTATTTATCCTGTTATGTAGTTGCTTAAAGTAGAGTAGTATAAATTTATGATGTCAAAAATGTGACATGCCTAGACATACAACTTTAATGCAAACGTTTAGTCGTCAATCATTACCTTACGGTGGGTAGGAATATTGTGAGTTTTAACGTGAATAATCCTGAAAATTATGATCTGCTGTACGCTGTGTTATGAGAATCTAAGCGGCCACTAGTAAGTGCTATGCAGGTAAAATGTACGCATGGATGACACATGTGTTAAGGTAGTGTCATTATAAATAACCTCAGTTTAATTTATGGTTATGCCTTTGCTGGCAGGACCTAGTGTTTACAGTGCACTATGTCTTCTGGTATAGGCTAGAGCAATTTTGTTACTTTCATAGATCTGTCTCTGTCTTATCCTTGGCTTTGACAATATGAAAGTGACTGAGGTATGAGCGATGCCAGTGATGTCAATCCTTATGCAGCCAGTCCCTGCTAAGAATGGTGTGAAAATGTTGCTCATAGGGTCAGTTGGTGCATGCATTTCAGTGGGCTTGGCAGACTGATATGTAATAACAACTCTGGCTCGAAGAGGAAAGCAACGGGAAAGTACCTCACTCCTCATTTCCCTAGTACGCCTCTTCAGTGATGCCTAGGCCATCTATGACAGCTGATGGCAGAGCTGTTGAGGATCCCACCAGCGGAATCGCTGACGGACTGAACATACATACAATTTATGGTTCAGATATGTGTTTTGAAAGGAATCGTGAAATAATTATATGTGCGTAATTTAGAGTCATCTACGATCATATTTTATATTAGGCATAGTATTCGCGAGTATGATAGTGATATTATCGCGGTGATATTGTGTTTATAGTTGCATTAGGATGAATAGTCTTCGTAATATAAGGTGCCTGAGTTTGTTTGAAATGAAATGAGTATTCGTTGAGCATGACATGTGTATAAAATGATAAGAGGTTTATTGTGATAGGGTCGTCGAATAATGTGAGTGATTAATGTTGTGTGGATCCTTGAAGAATGTTTCTTTGGGATTGAGCATTTAATGGAATAATGCAATGTTAGAAGTCCCACTGATATTTGTTGAAGTGAAGATTGATTTCGTCATGCATATGAAATTTGATTGCAGTAATGAGTAATGACTACTTAGGCGTAAAGACGATATTTGCGATAATGTTTCGAGGTTTATTGAAGACACTTGTATGATGATCGTCAAAAATACCTTAATTTAAGATACAATATAGGTAATTGCGCACAATATCGGAGGATGATATAAGATCTTCATTAGTTGATGACATCCTGCAGCTGTGAGCCATGTCACAGATGGAACGTGTAACTTTTACTTATGAGTAGTGTGTAGATTTACGTTCTTGCTAGTTAATTTCTTCTTATAGATTATAGAATTGGTGCTTAGAGCTGAAATAGATTTTCCAGGTTTCTTTCACGGAGGATACCAAGGCTGCAGAGTCATCGTAGATCTTGATTCACTGTAGTTGGTGATGATTGTATTTTCAGATATTTGTTATTTAGGTGCAGCTGCTAATGGAGTTCAGGGGAGATTGATTTCATTTTTATTGCCCAACTTTAATGTTATGAAGGATCATAACGTTGTCCTATGTTTCCTTGATCATTTTTTAACCTGAACGATAGCGATATGAACAGGTTATTGGTGCGTTCAAGTTGTTTAGCTAGATTTTCGATTAATTAAATGGTATTTACAAAATAATAACGGGATATTAAGGACATGTATTTTGAAATCAGTGGATAGGTGTGCCAAACAAACAAGATTCCGTAATTTTAACCATCAGCTAGAATATAGATGTGATGAATGATGGACTTATCTGTTAAATTAAGCCTTCAGCAATGCGAATGTTGGTTTTCCTTTTGATTTTCTTGCAAATCTTAAAGATTATTATTATTATTATTATTATTATTATTATTATTATTATTATTATTATTATTATTATTATTATTATTATTATTATTATTATTATTATTATTATTATTATTCATACGACTAACCTGTTACGATAAGAACATGATGATGTAAGATAGAATACTAACAAGAGTCAGCGATTAGAATTGTTTTCTTTTGATTGATTTAATGTTCGATCACTACTACTACTAATAATAATAATAATCGTATGGCCTCAGCTACCGTGTGCAGACATTTCAATTTGACGCCATCTGGCTGTCTGCTCGTCAATTTCGACGTTCCGTTTTACTCTAGGCCCCCACTAGATGGCAGACCAAGTAAACCGAAACTCTCTTGGGCGTCTATGGCTGAGATTTAATGAATATTGTCGGGTAAACACCAAATGTGTCACCAGAGATCTTTTACATGCCGACATCGTACGACATGGAGTGTCGAATGGACTTTTTTCCGCCCTTCAAAAATCCGACTACCTCTGCCGGGTTTGAACCCGCTATCTTGGGATCCGGAGGCCGACACTCTAACGTCCATTTATGTGATTTTCTTTCATTAGTATTGTAATTGTTATTCCGAATATGTTGATTATTAAACGGAACATTCTTCCACGAAAAGAAATATTTTCGGATTTCTCATTTGATAGAATAAGGTAATATCATGATGGTTTAGGTTAAGGTATTAATTCACAAACCCCCTCATACGTCAGTCAGATCTAAAATAAAGCAAACGGTGCTATACTGTGACCCAACTCGATGGACCTTCACGTCCCTTGAATGGAATCTTTTACATCTCCGCATGACACTAGCCGAGGCATAACTTTTTAACCAGAACCCAGAATTCAGAGACGCGCGAAAGGTCACAATACAATTAAACTATTATTCCTTGTTTAATTATATGAGTTTTAAAGGTATGTTTTAGTGTAATATTTAACTTGTGTATTCGACAGCCTGAGAAGCTGTTAAGTTGCATTTAAGTGAGTCGACACTGGGAAGTATTGAGCCGTACCCTGCCGGACCATAATAATAGTTGGAATATTATTTGACCAAATATGTGAAATTTATTCATAAAAGTTACAGTCTAACATGTTAAAGCATCGTATCCCAAGATAGTTGATACCGGATGTTGAGCAAGACAGTAAGTCGCTGGATATTGCTTCATATTTCCGTATGACCGTGAGAAAGGATAGCGTACCCAAGCGCTGGCAAGGATCGACACGTGTATTAGATGCTGACCAAGCAAGATATTTCAGCTAATGGGAACTTAAGGATTTGGCAAACCTGGAGGCCACACCGCGCCAAATCTTAATTCCAGGATGACCAACGTGCTCTGTGGATAAAGTCAGTTTCTGTAGGTAATCGGTTTTCCACAGTTTCTGAAGTCAAATATATTTGGAAATGTATTATAAAAATTGGTGGAAGAGATTTGCTAGTGTTTGAGCTGTGTTTTGTAAATATATCACAATAAGTATTGTGTCATCATATATGACGAACTCTCTGATTGGTGGGTGGTTCAGACACCCGGGAACCCCAGCATTATTGGCGTCACCGAAGCCTCCTCAGTAACCTTAGCTCTGGAGAGCGTCATTCCGTGCTAAAGATTTGAACAGTGCTGATGCACTAACTCTGTATCTCTGTAGTAAAAGTTTGAACAGTGCGGATGCACTCATTCCGTGATTCCGTAGCAAAGATTTGAACAGTGCGGATGCACTAATTCTGTGATTCCGTGATAAAGTTTGAACAGTGCGGATGCATTAACTCTGTGACTGGTGTTATTCCAGTAATAGTAACTGGTTCTCATTGATACTTCAAATTGTGCAGTCGCAATATTTACTGTACTTCAGTAAATGAAATAGTATAATTTTGGCAGAGTTTACTTTCTATTGATAAAGACGGTGTTCAGTGACCTCTGAGTAACAAGTGTAGTGGAAAAGTGCTATTGTTTCACTATTTCGCGACGGGCGCGTATTCGCGTGGAACTTCCGTACCGAACCGTGGGCTGCTTTTTAAACTGTATTTTTACCCTTTAAGTGAAGTGTGTGATATATATGTGAATCAGTGTGTTTAGCTGATCTGGTAATGAGAACGGTATTTCGGCTCGCAGCATTAAGCAGCGAAGAGATTATCAACTATAGTCTTCTGTGTTCCAGTGAATTATTTTCCAGCAAGATGATGGATACGCCTGCAGAGGAAGGAAGTGCATTCACACATGTTAATGATGTGATTAACATGGAGTAGATCCCTAAATTAGTGGGGATGTAAGCTGCTATCCTGGTTTCCCGAGAGTCATGTAAAGTAAGACGCATGTAGTATTCATGGCATGATATGTAAGTTATGTTAAGGTACTAGGGCAGTTTGGATAGAATTTTTATTTTCATGTAAAGTAAGCCTGACGGCATGTGTTTGTTTAAATTTGTTACTATGATAGTTTTGGATACGAGAATAATGCATGTTTATTTTATTTTCATTTTGCTTTATGAGTAGATGTTTGGGAAAATGAGGGATTGATAGGATTAGTTGTTGTTTATTTGTGTATATTACTTAGCGTAGGATATTCCGAGTTTTCCTTATATATATGCTAGAAGGGCTAGATCGACAGGTTCATTCTTATATTACGTCAAACACGTATTAATTCATTTTATTTCGGCTATTCAGAGAGACAGGTATAGCTATTTTGCATGATGCATGGTTTTACAGGAGCTGCCAGAAGGAGCTGCAGAACGTCGTTGTTAAAATAAGCTCTTTGAATTTGGGTTGGATTCTGTTTGCCTGATGGTCTGCCAAGGACTCGAACGGTGTCTCATTATGTGGAAAGGCCAGTGGGATTCATGAGGAATAATGAGATAATAATTGCATGCTGAATTGTAATGTATTGGTGCAGGCTGATTGTATGTCTGACAAGATAAAGAGTATTGTGCAGATGTGTGTGCCTGCCTAGTGTCTTCTGAGTGTATTGCGATCAGAATGGACAGTGTTAATTCCAGACTATTGAGTCTGATGTTGTTAAATGGCCCAAGCATGCTAAGAAGGAATGAATATACGTGAGTTTTCGTGTAGTTGATGAAAGGCGTTATCTCATGACAAGCTGATTCCTGGTCTGTGTTTATCTGTATGTGTGAAAGAGACAGTATTTCCTTGTGGCGGCCTCGAGAGACAAAATCCAGTCTTTAGCATAGTGGAGTTCAATATTTATTTACAGCTCGTAATCTACCCGGAAGTACATGACGGATGACCGCGCTGTTGAGCGCTCAAACGCAGCAGAAGGAGGCAATGTTGCCCATTGCTTTCTTCATGATATCAAGGGATATTATTATGTTTTTCCCTTACAGGATGATGTTTTTACATTGTTATTTTGTGATTGTATACCTTGTCTCGTTGTTTTCAAAGGGAACAGCCCGAGTGCTGAAGTATTGTTGGTTTATCTAGTTCTGTCTAGATCTTTTGTAGTGAACCGGGATTCACATTAGAATCAGTGTAGCATTTAAGACTTTACTCGATATCCGATGTATATATATGTTTATTTTGATTTTTTTGCATTGTTGTAAATATAGTGTAGGAGTTGCCCCTAGTATTTTGCATAACTTACCTAGCGTCCATTGCGTCTTAATTATTTTTATTTTCGTCGTAACTTTTCTGTATAATGTAACTTTTTATTTAATTGTAATTTCGACGACTCTCGGGATTAACTTATTTTTGAAACCGTATCGTTGGGATGCGATAGTGTGAAACTCCATACGGAAATACCACATGGCAGTGTTTGCGTACATATGTTGCCATACAACATAAACATTGGACTAAAAGAAGAAATTCAGTCTTGATTTATATAAATGTTCTTTGTTGAACTTGTTTTTTTAATGTCAATTTGTATAATCATTCAATTAACGTTTCTAATTTCGATTTTTTTCAATACTTTGAGTTCAGTTTTTTACAAATTATTATTTTTCTTGATTCAATTATTTTCGTGTAATTTGATCGGGGATATTTGTTAATAAATCCATCTTACCCCCTATGTTGGTTTCTCATTCGTGTTATACCTCCATTTCCTGTTATTGATTGCTATTTTAGTGTAGAAGTTCGACTTTTATCCTAACCCAATCGACAACCAACCCACACTCTGCCCAACCCTGAGTTAGTCGGATGTTCATACAGGAAAGGAGGCATCGTCCTAGAGGGTATTTACCCCTGGGTACGGTACAGTATGGCTTCCTTCTTAACAAATTATGTGACTTAGTCCAGTGTTTTAACTAATTTTGTCGTGTAAACAGTAGATATGTCGACATGCTTTTGGGCTTATGCCTTGTCAAAAAAATAAGGAGAAATTCTTTACGTTTCGCAGAGATCTTTGCTCTGCGTCAACAGAAGAAATCTCGACTGTTCACGAGAAAGGCTTCTTAAACAAGAGCCTGCGAAACTTAAAGAATTTCACCTTATTTTCTTGACACGGCATAAGCCCAAAAGCCTGTATCATGTCAATAAGTTCGGGTCGTGAAAGCATCAATGGCAACTAGATATGTCACCGGAGATCATTTATATGACGACATCGTACGACGTGAAATACTGAATGATCTTCTTTTCTTCCTTTGGAAATTCGAGCACATCTTTTCTTTCTTTCTTAATCTGCTTACCCTCCAGGGTTGGTTTTTCCCTCGGACTCAGCGAGGAACGCCATATCTACCACCTCAAGGGCAGTGTCCTGGAGCGTGAGACATTGGGTCGGGTAATACAACGGGGAGGAGGACCAGTACCCCGCCGAAGTGGCCTCACCTGCTATGCTGAACAGGGGCCTTGTGGGGAATGGGAATATTGGAAGGGATAGACAAGGAAGAGGGAGGGAAGCGGCCGTGACCTTAAGTTAGGTACCATCCCGGCATTTGCCAGGAGGAGAAGTGGTAAACCACGGAAAACGACTTCGAGAATGACTAAGGAGGAAATCGAACCCACCCCTACTTAGTTAACCTCCCGAGGCTGAGTGGACCCCGTTTCAGCCGTCGTACCACTTTTCAAATTTCGTGGCAGGGCCGGGAATCGAACCCGCGCCTCCGGTGATGGCAGCTAATCACATTAACCACTACACCACAGAGGCGGCGGGTGTACGTTTCACCAACAGTAAATATCCTCCCGTTTTTAATTACTGTGTTGATGTGGTGATCTGGAAAATAGCCTACAATTTTTAACGCGGAAAAAACATATTGTTTCTGTTGTCAAGATATTTTAATTTTTCAGCGATTTTCTTCCGTTTCCTATTTATGGCGACTCCATCTGTATTTTTATTTTCCATACCGGTAGCGTCATTATGTCTGATAACTAATAATAATAATAATAATAATAATAATAATAATAATAATAATAATAATAATATCGGTTTTAAAATCGCAAATATCTAATGACCTTTTTCTCTTTTGTTCTTTCATACTGCTAATAAATACCTTCAGCAATGAAGAAATCTATATTAGTCGGGCAAACAAAATAAATATGAAATCACCGTAGTGCGTTCGTTATTATCCGCTCGCAAGCAAGACTTTACGCTAGTGTTTAATTCCACTGCCAACTAAATGTGCGTACATAATTAGTGATTACGAATGGTACTCCACGATTCCTTGTAACCAGTCTGTGAACATGTTTAAGTATGCACTGGTTAGCCGAATCTTAAACAAGGTTGACCATCGAAGGAGTTAAAGCAAAATTCTTGAAAACCAGAATGGGAATCTCAAAATAGACGCGCTCCCCCTAACATATGAATTGGCAAGGGAAACTGTCCTCATCTATCTGGCCCAACTTCATAACCATCCAGTTTATTACAAATCATGGTCGCTTTAAATCCTTTCTCTATAAAATGAACATAATGGATTCACCACTCTGTAGCTACCCGGAAAAATCTCCACAGACTGCTCGACACCTGTTGACTGAATGCACCAGGTACTCAAGGGAACGACCAGCTGTGCTACGATCAACTCCCCTGCCAACGATTTTGAAATACCACTGGAACACTGTCGAAGTAATAGAATTTCTCAAGAAAGTCTTCCATTCACTTCAATAATTTATCCATTTGTTGTTATCATAACTGTAAATATCCCGTGATAAACCTGTAGGTGAAACACGGGTTGTAAATATATTAGCTAAAAAAAAAAAAAAACTGAGGATGAAACTACCGCTGCCGTCCACAAAGAGCGTCGAAGCGCACCTAGCGGAGAGAAGGAAGAAGAGAGATATTTGTACTTCCTACGGTGATAGGCTGCCTGAATCTGACAAAATGTACCATAACGCTTGAATATTGAATGTATGTTTAACCATGAAGAGTTTTCTGAAGTTAGTCCTTCTCGTATGCAGTACTACAGAGGTGATTTCTAACAATTTGAGCGGAGCCTTTAATGGCCGAGATGGCTAAGTCACAGCGCAGATTCTTGGAAATGGCCACACTTTTGGGTTGGGACCGGACCAATTCCAACCAGAAACTATGGCACGTGGTAATAAAACTAGCAGTGCACTGATACCACCATAAAATACACAATAGTATGTCTTATCACTACCCAAGTGAAAACTGCGTGTACTCGTTATGCGGATAGCTCTGTGATATATCGATGGCATTCTCTTAAAAGCTCGTATGTCGCAATGCTATTCCTACCCATTATGTTCCTTAAGACTGGTCAAGCCTCCCAGCAGTCCATCAGAATAATTTTCGCTGTGTTAATTTTTCTGTGCTAATGCGTAAAGGAAAATGAACCTTAAGTACTTTATATAGTAGGAGTGCGTAAATTTGCAATGCAAACAACATCCCTACAATACTGTAGGTTAAGTCCATGGGGACCAGTACTGTAAGGAAATGATAGACGTATTCTGCGTCGAAAGGATTAAGTACTGTAGGTTCTATTCGTATTAACGTTAGCTGAAAATGCGTTCCCTATCTGCTGCGCTGAACAGATGAAAGTTATGAACATGAAGCTTCATGTTTATTGAGAACACTAAAATATTCACCTGGCACAATGCTTATTTAAGTAAGAGTTACAACGAAGTTCTAACTAGTAACTTTTCAAAATCGTATGCCGGAAATATTCCGACATCGCGATTTTACTCTTGTGCTTGTCGAAAATGATGTGGGCAGGCAACGCAGAACTTACATTGAGTGCTGTGTTTACGATTGGAAGGTGCAAAATGGACTCAAGCAAATCAAGTTGAGTGAGCAGTACTGACATAAGTAGTATTGTGAAGGATTTGAACTCGAGTGAAGACATTGTCTTTCGGAACTAGATTCGGGAAGGGAGTATAGGGGTGTTTGAGAAATATTCAGTGAACCTGAAGATGAAAAGAGTTCCACTTTATTAGAAGAATATTATTGCTCTGACTGGGTAACCTAGAAGCCTACCCACGCTAAATTTATGAAACTCCCGCATAATTTGACAAGTGAATACGCACAGGGACATTTGTACATTTTTCATATTCAGGTTGGTGTAAGCTTATAATAATGTATTCCAGCTTGAATTTTTCAAAATAAATTGTTTTAGCTTTAAGAATAGATTGCAGTATAGTCATATATTTCCAGAAGAATAAAATACGACTAGAGGTCTATAATTCGTAGGTAGTTCCATATTTAAAATTCCCTAACAGAATACAAGTGCGTATTTAGCTCCATCTGCCCCTTAACAATAATAGACCCAAAATTTTCAGCAGACATTACTGAAACTGTAAATTCGTTACTTTATAGGAGAGCGTCAAGAGCTTCCCTTGTGCATATGCTGCTGCATAGAAAGGACACCTTAACGTTGCTTGATCATATTAATTAATGCATTATACACTGTTAATTTTTCACATGTGGCTAAAGTACGTACAGACAGAAGTCATTTTCACTATGAAACGCAAGTTATCACATTTGTAATTTTGTTAGTGTACATAAAAAAACACACAAAAGGAAGGTGTAATGGCAAGAGAAGCGGGCTCACTCCAATAGATTTTCATCATGGCAAGAGCTCTAGTGCTCTAGATTTGAAGTATGGGAATATTGCTTATCGTTATGCGATGCTAGTTGAGAGCACCCAATTAAGGCCCTCATATTTATGACCTAGAATATCATACCAAACTTATGAACTCAAATAATCTGGATATATTGATACAATATGACTAAAAAAATATGTTTAGCTGACACATTTTAAATATTTTATTCTTTGAAAATGTTCACATGTTTCTCCTGATTCAAAATTAAATTGTACTCAATACATAAGTTTTTAAAGTTAATTTGCTCATTAAATATTGTCTATTATCCTGCACTCTATATTTATAAAATACATACCATTTCATTGCTCACGTGAAGGAAATGTCGCACAGAACTGCAGTGGCAAATTAAATAGGTTTTTGAAGTCTCAAAATAAAAACGATCACTTATTCTCACTCAGCTAAGCTTTTTAGCGTAAAAATCTAAGATCAGTATCGCAGGATGTTACTGGGGTATATTTGAAAATATCAAATCATTGATGTTGAATTCAATAACACGTTGACCGAACGTTGCTGCTTTCCACTCAGAATGTCACTAACCTTGCAGAGTGTATATACACTTCATTCATGTGCTAGGCATTTTAAATCTACCATTTTACGGTACAGAAGCTGGAGAACTTTGCCCGCTTTCACCAGACTCAAGATAGAGAGACCCTGTTAGAAATATAGTTCATTCCAGGGCCTCCAGAGTCACTTGAACAGCATATATCCAAACACTAAATTTACCGTGGAGACTGAACGTGGAGGATGTTTGCCGTTCTTGGATGTTTTGGTTTCTAAAAAATCAGATGGAACTTTAGGTCATTCGGTTTACCGTAAACCTACCCATACTAATAGATACCTTCATGGGTCCTCTCATCACCATCCTTGCCAAAAGCGTGCTATGCTTAACACTCTTATGAGCCGAGCAAGGGAGGCCCTGGAATGAACTATATTTCTAACAGGGTCTCTCTATCTTGAGTCTGGTTACTATGGATAGACCGTAGCCATTTTGCTTTGTTGTTGCTCTGAAGACGATCCTGGTCGCAGGATTGAAACGCGTCAGCTGGTATTTATTTATTATTACACGACCTAATATCCCCAAATAATTATCATAATGTCATTTAATGGTCGTGAAAGTCTACGTATGAAGATTAAATTGTGTAACATTATTATTATTATTATTATTATTATTATTATTATTATTATTATTATTATTATTATTATTATTATTATTATTATCGACGTTGATGCTCATTCTAATAATATATGACCTTTTACTATGAAGTAAACTTGTAACGTTCCTTATCAGAAAACAAGGGACTCATTTTCAATTATTGCGGGGGTTGGGGGCGAGCTTCTTAGCGCCGCTACGGGTTGCTGGTTCTGCGACACATAATTTTGAGTGAAACTGTTTTTTTGTATTTTGCCGTACCGCAGTGTTGTTGTACGTTAAAGCGCTTCCACTTTAACTTCACACACTTTACAGGAAAGTAAGGAACATTCCGAAAATGTTCAAGCAATAATTCGGGGATATGCGATAGACCTAACCTATGCATTACAAAATTAGGGAAACTTGACCAAGGACTTTTAAAAATGTCAAAATATGCTATTTTGTGACCAATTATTGGTTGTTTTAAATTTTAACTAAGAATAAATAAAAATACGACATGTCAAAAAAATTTGGGAGCCTACACCCAATGGAACTGATAATAAACTCGTTTCCGTGTATTATGGTTCCGTAATGTCAGGTTCGATGATTGTGCAATATTTTACCTGAAGGAAGAGCGGACATTTTTAATAACACTCAGAGTGGGAGTGCAATGTCGGCGTTTTTAAAATTCATGCTGAAGTCCTGACTGCCGCTCAGTCAAACATTCACAAACCAGATTCTAAACGTTCAGTTCTTACAATACAGTACGGTATGTAATGACTTGTATATTTCCTGTACATTTCTTTCGCCAGTTTTGAACCGTTCTACCGGAATTCACAGAACGTTTGTTTGGCTGTCTAATTAGGACAGTCAGATCACTAAGTCTCGTAAGGGCAGTAATTATGTCGTATAAGCCCGGAATGTTTTCGAGAAAGATTCGATACGTTGATGCACCCTTGGGACAAATATGGAACTTATGCGGAGACAAGAAGAGATCACTCTAGAGGTAGCTTCAAGTAAAGGTTACAGCAATGGACAACTTATATAGGCTATTGTATGTTCAACGACCCTTGAATTTAAAATATTCCGTTATCCTTGAAGTTACTGAACTCTAAAATTATACTTGTTTTAGTTAAACATTTGAATTATTATAGGTTAATAAGTATAATATAGGAGTGATGAACCCAAAAGGCCATTCCTCCTTCAGGTACACCTCAGTAGGTGGTATCACAAGTGTGAACGACCAGCACATGACTTAACTACACCTCAATAAGCTGTTCCGAGATGATTCAAACCCACTCTTGTTGTTTGATAAAATAAATTAGGTAGCAAGGTAGACAACAAGAGCTTCCTGCTCTTGTGTTTTAATGGACGCCATCTACTTATGGGTGTAATAACTTGAGATGCTATCGGCAGAACATAAAAAAAAAAAAAAAAAGATTAGAGCCAAGGCTAAGGAGAGTTTAAAAGTGGCCCGGGATATACCGTGCTATAAGCAGGGAAGCGTCCACAAAAATATACACTATTAGTATCCATAAAAATAAATGACTTCGAAATAAACTTTGGGTTTGTGGAATCCGTAGCATTAGAAAAGTATTTGACAACGAGGGATAATAGCCTTTTATAACTCTTAAAACTATAATTGAACTTTTTTACTTGATACTAAGGTTACATTAATGTAAGTATACTAATAAAACATAGGCTAGAAACGTCAATAATATAAAGTGCCTCGTTATCGATATCACGTAAACAGCGTCAAGTGAGGAATGCGGGAACGATGATGAAGGTCGAGATGCTTACAGCATGATCATTCTTGTCTGAAATCTTCTCCACACCTCACACTTAATATTAAGTAAATTCAGTTTTAGCAGAGAAGAGATACTCCACATATAAGTATGTGGTTTCTCTGTGTGACAGAACGAGAAGGAACAGAATCGCATTTCATGAAATTCACTACCGATTTGTAGCAATATTTAATAGAAGGGGGAAAGCTGACACCTCGTTCCAGATGTTTCTGACATTATAAAGAAGTAGAAATTAATTCAATCTCACTTGTAATGGGTGTCGGAGGATAGATGTGTTCATTGCAATGTCCAGGAACCCACCATCCCGCCCCCAGAAGTATATGTATTTTTATAAGCTAATGGAGAGCACCACACCCCATTTTAATTGCTGAAAAAAATGAAATGGCGTATGGCTTTTAGTGCCGGGAGTGTCCGAGGACAAGTTCGGCTCGCCAGATGCAGGTCTTTTGATTTGACACCCGTAGGTGACCTGCGCGTCGTGATGAGGATGAAATGATGATGAAGACGACACGTACACCCAGTCCCCGTGCCAGGGAAATTAACCAATTAAGGTTAAAATTCCAGACCCTGCCGGGAATCGAACGCGGGACCCCTGTGGCCAAAGGCCACCACGCTAACCATTTAGCCATGGAGGCGGACATTTTAATTGCTGAAGTAGCTATACGCATTCCTATTGGCCGACGTAAATTGCAATGCGACGTCATTCCCGTCAATCATGGTAATGATATTCCGTTACCAACTCAGGCAGAAGAAAAGCACAAGTAAATGGAACAGTGTACAATAAAGATCTGGAATAACGTGATATGAAACGTAACGGAATGTCCTTCAATCTCTACCAGAAAAAAGTACGGCAGGATCTTATAATTCACTTTTTCTACTACTAGCCTACGTAGAATGCGCTACATAATCCAGACCAATGGTAAAATCTACGGAAGGAACTTGAATACTTGGGGAAGAAACATGACGGCCTCAGTTCCTGGAAGCCAGCTGTCAATCACATCCTGCACCCTGCTGAGTTAACGAGTTCTAATTAATTCTTGTTTGATGTGGAGAGGTTGCCAAACCACTTTCATCGACACTGTCATCAGTCTTTACCCTTTCTTAGTGCCGAGTACAGTACGCGATTTGGCAACTCCGGCTACAATAGACGTAGTAAATCCTATAAGCCGCTAATAGACACTGGGCTGCGGCCGGTGGGTATTGGTGTGAGGGGAGGTCGTAATGTACGCCCCCAGACCCCCTTTCCGTGCCCTTTATGACTGGTCTTGTCCAAGCCCTACTCTAACCTATCCAGAAAATTGGTCCTAACCGCACGGCCAAATTGCCCGGTGAAATTATTTCAATGTCTCCCGTCATGTGTGGTTAAACGTATCTGGTACTGAGAATGGGAAATGAAATATGTCCTGAAGATCAAATAATGGTGCGAATATTGCCCGGTGAAATTATTTCAATGTCTCCCGTCATGTGTGGTTAAACGTATCTGGTACTGAGAATGGGAAATGAAATATGTCCTGAAGATCAAATAATGGTGCGAATATTGTAGCAGTGACTAAATGCGGCTTCGAAATTTGATGAGGACAACGCAACATGACGTATGTTATATAATCCGACTGACTGAATGCAGAATGAGCCTGAGAGTTCAAATTTTTCAGGGGGGATCATATTAATAACAATCCCAGTAATCCCTACAGATGTTCCTGCGAAGAAATTAATACAAATATGATTCTCTCAAACTGATCTCCTTCGTTCGCATCTATTCCTCACGTGCCCGGATGAGTTTCCTCAGTGGCCATTGGTTTTCATAGCAACTACACTGAACTTATCGAGCTTGTCTCCCTTACATCTTAAAACTTATCACAATGAACACCGCACATTTCACCGCCCTTAGCACAGACTATAGTACCACACTGAAGTCGGACTCGTTGGCTGAACGGTCAGCGTACTGGCCTTCGGTTCAGAGGGTCCCGGGTTCGATTCCCGGCCGGGTCGGGGGATTTTAACCTTAATTGGTTAATTCCAATGGCACGGGGGCTGGGTGTATGTGCTGTCTTCATCATCATTTCATCCTCATCACGACGCGCAGGTCACCTACGGGTGTCGAATAGAAAGACCTGCACCTGGCGAGCCGAAATTGTCTTCGGACACTCGCGGCACTAAAAGCCATACGCCATTTCATTTTTTTTCATACCACACTGAACTGCAAAGAACGACGTGGTTTCAGATGATAGTGGTCGTATAACACTACCTCACTTTGCAATGACTTTGGAACAAGTTACACACTAACCCTAGCACCGCACCTGAAGGTTTATTTTCCACTGCTTAGCTTAGCAACTGTCATTGGATGTAATGAAACTATGTCTCGATGTGGTCTGAAATCATTATACATATGATAAAATCTTCCTCGTTGCTATCGCGTTTGGTTCAGTAGATGAACATCAAATCTATTCTTTCTACGAGTAAAATACCGCATACTTGAACTGGAATTAAGTTATATAAGGTCTTCGTCATGTGATAATGAGGTGCACATCTTGACCACCGAACTTCAACTGGGGTCTGGAGCTTATGTCAATGCTTGACTGCGGCGAGACAGGTACGATGGACTAGGATGCTTGGGGCCGAACGTAAGGGCTATACCATGGGTGGCACAAGGTCATCATTCATTTCCGTGTGCAAATTAGATGACATTTTTCCAGAACAACAACAGTTAAGGCTTTATTATTTGCAACCATAAGGTCTTCTCTTGAACATTAGTCCTTCATCAAGGGAAAGACCAGCAGTCGCAGAGTTCATTGTCTTTCTTGAGCATGTTCTACTCCTTCAGGTTGGTATGGCAGAGAATTACAGTCCTCAGCCTACTCATCAATTTCCAAATTCCATATGGCAAGCTCTTACCCAGTGCCACTTTCCCTGGAAGAGGAGCGATCGAATCTATGATTTCTTTCTCCTATATCTTCACATGCGCAGCATTTCAGTGAACATTTGAGTGAAAAGTATGGTGTTTTGTTGCGAACGAGGTCTTACAATCACTCATACTCTCGCAGATGTTGGAGTACTTTTACTTACCAAACACTCATGACAGGGTAAGACTGAGGACAATCTGTTAGGCTAATGACCGAATCTCCTGTATAGACCTACACTGTATTCTATTGTAGTAATTTAGCATATTAACTGAACGGTGCCTCCAATCAAAATCAGCCTCTGGAGTGTAAGTATGCTTCAGGGACAGATGTTCGACATTATTGAAACATTAAACTTACTCTTCCTGATGGCGGTGATGGTGTTAATACTATTGGTGTGTAGCCTCTGGAGAGGCCTGATGCAGATCTTATGAGTGACGTTTATGCCCACGGGCGACCTCCACGTCTGTGAGGTTGGGGCCACCGAGCGAGTTGGCCATGCGATTAAGGGCGCGCAGCTGTCAGCTTGCATTCGAGAGATAGTTCGAACCCCACTGTCGGCAGACCTAAAGATGCTTTCCCGTGTTTTCCCATTTTCACACCAGGAAACTCCTGGGACTGTGCCTTAATTAAGGCCTCGACCGCTTCCTTTCCACTCCTAGCCCCTTCCTGTCCCATCGTCACCATAAGCTAAATGGTTAACGTGCTGACCTTTGGCCACAGGGGTCCCGGGTTCGAGTCCCGGCAGGGTCGGGCAGGTCACCTACGAGAGTCAAATCAATAGATATGTACCTGGCGAGCCGAACATGTCCTTGGATACTCCCGGCACTAAAAGCCATACGCCATTTCCCTTCTGTCGCCATAAGACCTACCTGGGTCGGTGCGACATAAAGAGAATTAAAAAAAAAGGATGGGGTCCTTTCTAGGATGAAATCCATATCTTAAAATGGCACAAACATCTACTCCCCGACCCAGTGGGAATAACCAATATATGTTAAAATTTCCTACTGAGTCAGGTATCAAACCCATGAAATCTTGGACAAAAGGCTAGCATGTTAACAAGTTAGTCACGTACCAAGATAATGCTATTGGTGACTTAAGAAGCCCCTCATTCCATTAAATGCGAGAGCAGGAGAAAAATCGGCTGCAGGAATGGAGAGACCAAATAGTGTACGGCGGGAAAATAAAAGGCTCGGAAAATAACAAGAGGGAATACGTAGCTTTCCGTCACTGTTGATATCGTTATCAACACGGAACTCGACACGAGACGCGACGTCATGTTTTAAATCTCACCTTCATTGCCCGGGATTCGAACCATGGCCATCTTTGTGGGAGGCCAGTGACGCTGTTACTCAGCTGGCACAGCCCTATTTAACAATAATAATCAACCAAAACCCCATGGTGCTGCAGCCTTGACGGGCTTTGGCCCACCAAGTGACCGCTGCTCATTCCGAAGGCCTGCAAATTATGAGGTGGCGAGTGGTCAGCAAACGAATTCTCTCGGCCATTATTCTTGGCTTTCAAGACCAGGGCCGTAATCTCACCGTCAAAGAGCTTCTCAATCGTGATCACGAACAACCTCTCAGATCCAGGTATTACACCCTGGCCTGGCCGGGAATCGAACTCGGGGTCTTCAGAACCTGGGGAGGCTAATAATAATAATAATAATAATAATAATAATAATAATAATAATAATAATAATAATAATAATAATAAATTTATTAATTACATTTCGATGATGCCGAGTTGTCGGAATTTTGTCCCCAGTAAATCTTTCGATACGAAACTGACGTACTTGAGCACCATTAAATACCACCGGACTGAACCCTGAACAAATACGCAACCACACTTGTAGTAGAACGTGATTGTTGGCATCGTCATCGTAGCCACGGAACAACTAGATTTACGTGGAATCGAATCACGGTAATGTGCCGGTTCAATTCTAAAATCCCATATAAATGGCCGGGATTCGAACTGCTGCTGTCTTGGTGAGAAGCCGATGACTATGCCATTAGCTAGCATGCCTCTGAACCAAGACTGAGCTCACTGAGTTTAGAAAACTCAGCCTGGAACACTCCATTTAGTTAAAGATTGATCAGATTTGGAGGAATAGGTTGGGACAATCCCAGGCGCTGCTCGACCTCGTCTTAATCAACCTCTTCGCACTAATTTCGAACCAATGCAGGTGGCTGGTATAAAAGTTCTATATATGTTCTCTTAAATGTAGCTATCATCTGTGCTTGAAGTTAAATTTCCATAACAGCAGTTCATTCCTTTTTACAGCCAGAAAAGGAAAGGGACCTTACCTTGCGCTATGAGGCTCATTTCCTGACGCTACCAAACTCCCAATCCACTTACGGCGCACGTAAACAGCTTCCATTCAGGTATAAAAGCGAGCGAGAAAGAAGTTGAGCGGAAGTCTCTCATTTCAGAGGAGGAAACTGCAGGCTTTTTTTTTTGTGTGTGTGCAAACTTCGGCTTGATCGACCCAAAGAGACCAACAGATATCGTGTGAATGAAGCGAAACTACGCAAAGTGCGTCCTTGATACATCCGCCACGTGCATGAATGAGAGTCAAAACGGCCTCTTTATTCTCATGCAGCCTTCAAGTACGAACACTAACAAAAATAAAAGTGTTTAACGTTCCAATAGCCTCTGAAGGTATTAAACAGTGTTAAAGAAAGTATAATGAATGTGCTAATTTACTGCACGTAACCTTTGAAGAGAACTTTTTGGACATGAATACAAATGCTAAGATATTTATGATTTAAAATGTTTTTTGTTGATAGTAGCAGGTTTCTAAAATGCATGCAAATCCCAGTAACAAGAATAAATACTGTATTTCAGTCTGAATTATCTCTTAGGGTCTCATAAGATTTTCTCCCTTTTTCGCGTCCATTTCGTCTGTAAAAACACGAACAGTCACAAAACAGCGAATTTGTGAGCTTCTTACTTATACCAATCGGCAATGACTTGTTCCGAGCTATCAGTGGAGAGATAGCGTGGGAGGACATCAGTAGACGAATAAGTTTGGGTGGTGTCTTTAAAAGTAGGAAAGATCACAATATGAAGATAAATTTGGAATTCAAGAGGACAAATTGGGGCAAATATTCGTTTATAGGGAGGGGAGTTAGGGATTGGAATAACTTGCCAAGGGAGATGTTCAAAAATTTTCAAATTTCTTTGTAATCATTTAAGGCTAGGAAAACAACAGATAGGGAATCTACCACCTGGGCGACTGCCCTAAATGCAGATCAGTAGTGATTGATTGATTGATTGATTGATTGATTGATTGATTGATTGATTGATTGATTGATTGATTGATTGATTGATTGATTGATTGATTGATTGATTGATTGATTGATTGATTGATTGATTGATTGATTGAAAACTACTCTTTTATCACTCATTGTTGTAGAACTCTTTTGGTATATTTGGAGTCAATGCAATTTTTATTAGTTGTGCAAGGTAATCTAATTTCAAACAGAAAAAACACATGTTTATACCTTAATCATCGTCTTCTTCTTTTTCCTTGTCTTTCCCAGTTACCAAGCGTCAGCCCAGATATACGGCCAGATGCCTTTCAGCTCTCTGTGGAGGGATGTATTCAATACCGCGTGTTTCTGTGGTGGTTTGTAGAGTGAAAAGTTTGGAGATAGTTTAAAGAACAGATGGATGTAGTAAACAAAAATGATGGTGTTGACTTCTTGCCACCAGGAACAACGGATACACTGCAAAAACTCGATTTGCACTGAAGTCGCTTGTACAAGCATATCCGAAAGTACATATCCTATCATCAGAATTCTCCGGCGATGAGACCCTTCAGACTAGGAATAACATGCTAAAGCTTCAATAGCTTGTTCATCAACAATTATATCGCAAAGGTTTGATAATCTATATCGCTACGACTGGGTGAGAGATTGAAACAAGTTATTACTGTTTCAGAAATGTGCGTGAGTACTTTACAGTGAACTATCGAAATACAGTCATAATCAAAACTAGTGCAAGAAGAAACCTTGCTTTCTTCACTTCATTATCCAGTATATTCGTTGAATGTATTTCGGTACATTGCCACAGAAGTTTACACCAGCATACTTCAGTTATTCAGTTCTATGAAAGTACATACGTCTATATCATATATTTAAACAGTATTTTGAATGATATATCAAAACTGTTTATTATATTTATCACTATGTTCATCTATTCTGATGATGCAAAGCCCTGGGCTTCCAGTCACACCAATCATAAGGTTAATGACCTCGAGTGGTGCTAATGCTTTATTTATTTATTTGTTTTACTGCTGAATATATATATTTGAATCTTATAAATATTTCTCTGACACTACAGTTAGTTTGCTTGTTAGATGACTAAAGATACGAATTATAGAACCGTACGCTCTACTTCAAAGCGGTATATCGCAACTACTAAATCTCCTTTTTGTTGTAAAACCTGGAGGTCCTTTCTTCTCTCAATTTGTAGGTCTACAATCACCTTTCATCAGACTCGTGCCTTCGCCGCTATTGTAAACACTTTTGAACAACACATCGGCACTTCTGCATGTCAGTCGCTGCATCCTCCCAGTTACCAAGGTCTGCTAGCTCATCTTAAATCAGACATTAGAATGTCCTTGCGGTCCCCCCGCATTAAGATCTGAGATTTTCAATTGAGAAGTTTAATTGCAATGCGGATTAAAATGTTCGTTTTGCAATGTTAAATAAAGGAAAGTTAGCAGCATGTTTAGGATAGGATGTTCAAAATGTTTAACTTATAGCTTATTTAGCAAGGAACAAATTAATAATCTATAGAAATAAGACATATGTATGGTTGTTTATAAACAGATAAAATATTATTTAAGATAAGACGATACAGGATTAGAAGAAGCGAGAATATTCTAATGTTTGATAAGTGTGCCTCTGAATGTTTTGTTCAGCAAATTTCAAAGGAAGAACAGTGATGAGTTTCCTATTGCTAAATAAACTCATCAATATGGTTTATTTGATTTTATTTCTGTATTTATATATAACGAAGTAGAGCAAAGGACTCCTATAAATGCTCACCAACGTCTCCTGTTCTTAGCAATATGTCCTATCTCAATACAAGACGTTCCCATCTTCACGGTCCTCATCCAAGTAGTTTTGGTCTTTCTTCTTTTGTGCTGTCCTGGAGATTCTATTTTACAAGGATATAACCAGCCCATCCCCATTTCAATTTCCTAATCTGCAGAAACACTTCTTATTGTGATATTTCGCAACGCTCCTTCTTTGGGGTTCTTTTTTTTTTCTTTGGGTCACCAAATGTTTAAATTTCTTCTAAAGCAGTGGCTTATAAACGTTTGGCGAACTATTCTCTCATCACTTTTATACTGTGTATCCTATCAATACAGGACGATTCCTTTCACGTTAGCTTGGGACATTTGTAGCTTAGTTCACAGCGAAATACCATGAGATCTTTATATCGGGTAGAGCTGTACAAAGCTCGGTACGCGCTGGATACCACCACCATCTTTAGTTAACCGACTGCGCGAATAAAAGAACAATTTGGTTTATTTGCAACATACTGATATGGAAAAAAACTCTCACTGCTTTATTTAATTTATTGATGATAATCCACTGAGTACACACATACATATTTATGCTCTACCGAACAAGCGGCCGCGTGGCTAGGGTCACATAGCTATAAGCTTGTATTCGGAAGACAGTGGGTTACAAACCAATTGTCGGCAGTCCTCAAGATGAATTTCCTTGGTTTCCCATTTTCACACCAGACAAATGCTGGGGTTCTACCTCAATTAAGGACATAGTCGCTTCATACCCAGTCTTAGCATATTCGTATCCCATCAGTGCCATAAGACCTATCTGTGTCAGTGCGACGTAAAGCAAATTATAACATGTAGTATGGACAATATTTCACTCATTACTGGCTGTTTACAGAAGTCTCTTGTCCTCACAGTGGGTCTTCGGCTTGCAGTCTTTACCTGAAATAGCGATCCTTCGTAATTCTGACTGACAGGTTTCAACTTTCACTTCGCTTCACACGCACAAACGTCACTTTACACAGTAATTCCATGTAGCCAGATTCAATCACACTTCCTTTGGCTATTATAACGCACGACTGCTCGAATGTAGACAAAACCGATAAAACTTACGTGACTGGTCCACACAATGAACTTTTCGCTTACGACTTGCAACTGACTAGTCAACAAACAACACTCAATAACACACAACGAACTCTCTTCAAAGCGAGCCTGCTCTTATATACCTGATGATGCAGGTCTATTATCTTCAGAGTGCTAGTTGCTTAACGTCGCACCGACACAGATAGGTCTTACGGCGACGATGGGACAGGGAAGGGCTGGGAGTGGGAAGGAAGCGGCCGTGGCCTTAATTAAGGTACAGCCCCAGAATTTGCCTGGTGTGAAAATGGGAAACCACGGGAAACCATCTTCAGGGCTGCCGACAGTGGGGTTCGAACCTACTGTCTCCCGAATACTGGATACTGGCCGCACTCATCAGAGTGCAACCAGAATATGATTGTTCTACTTCCGTCTTCGAGAAAAGTCATGGATACACCAAACGGAAAGGACAATAGAATCAGAGGTCGTCACGTGTCCGCAGGTCGGCCGATTGATTCACTCATCCCTTCCAGAAAATATCAAAATGGGTTTCAGAAGGGCTAACAGTCTCATTACCACGGAAGATTATCTTCAATCCGACCTTGTTACTTTCTTTTTGTAAACGGTCTAGTTTCTTTCGAAAATGTTCGAAGTTCTAACAAACTAGGAAGGTATTATCGGTAAAATAGCTCCCCTGTAGATCAATGGTTGAGTGAGCGCCTTAGAATCCTCAAATCGCGGGTTAATACCTGGCAGGGGTTGCCAATTCTTGAAGGGAGCTCAATTTTCCCTTGGTTTTGTTGAAGACCAGCGAGCCTTCACATACTAGAATAAACTCTATTGAGCACTCGTTGCCCTTTTTATTTTTCAGAAAAGCCAACGAGAATACACACATGAGTGAGAATAATCCGCAGCTAATAAGGAACTGAGCTTACACTATAAATATGGGCTAAGTTCAAGTTGAATTCCAAAAGATAGGAAAAATATGGAGAACAGGCCAATACAAAGAGAGAGGGGATACAGAAAATTACCAAGCGATGCCATGACATGGAATAAGAATAAAACCCAATTGGGCACGAGAATAAACCCATACTGCAGTTTTGAGTGGAAGGAAGGAAAATTAACGATCAAAAAGTGAATCTAGCAATAAAATGTAGAGAATCCTGATCACAAGAAACAAAATTGAGGAAAGGTAAACGAGGGTCCACACTCGTACTTCAATTTAAAAATGTACACCACTTTTGGCGACTACATTCGTATCTTGAAGAGGAAGCTAGAAAACGTGAATGGTAGAGAACTAAATTTAGGACTAAAACCCCTACATGAAAACTGAAGTAGATACGGAACGAGCCTAAATGTTACGTTCTAGAATGTTTAGGGAACGTATCCCCATTAGCCACTTGGCATATTTGAGAGTCACATGTTCTACGATGAAGCCTACCTTGCTTGTTGTCCCAGCACGCCAGCCGCCTTAAGCGAGGTGGGAAACTCGTCCGTCGATCCCACACTCAAGGTAATTCTTTACAAGCAACTAGCCTTTCCTTTTATTGTGGTAGATCGGGCTATAATCGTGTGAATAAAGTTCAGTGGGAGCAACCTTAAGAAGAGACCAAAGAGAAAGGGTTGCAAACCCTATCTATTACATTTCCTATAAAATAAAAGTAAATGAAGTTCAAAGATGGGTTCCTAAGTAGTAACCATAAACTGAAAAGTGCTCTCTATACGTAGGCTTCAGAAGTACATATTATCATCACAAGATTTCACAACAGGTAGCTGTTCAGAGTGCAGCCTAACTCTAGAGAGAGAACCTCTTCATGTTATTGTTATTATTATTATTATTATTATTATTATTATTATTATTATTATTATTATTATTATTATTATTATTATTATTAAACGGCAAAGTCAAGACATTCTATCGGTTGCGTCAGCCCCAACTGGAAATCGGTTCTCCTTCCAAAATTTGTTTCCCTCATCATCAAATCCAAAATCCATTAACGTTACGAGAGTTAGGTAGAGGATGCATTCCTGTTTAACCCCTGAATGATCCTTGAACGAATCACTTAGCATCTCACCTCAATACAGTAGCTAGAAGGAATGTTTCTCAAAATATTCGGAGAGTGCAGACGTATAATTGCAAGACCTGGACTTCAGAGAAAGAAGAAGATAAACTTGAGACTGCAAAAATGTTGCTTTGCTGAAGACTGACAAGGCCAACCTCGATGCACAAGAAATGTAATGAACAAGTCCTTAAAGAAGTAATGGAGAAACGGAGCTTAATGAACACAATTAATGAAAATAAAATAAAGTTCCTTGGACACACGCTGAGACACGACTTCTTTCTTCAAACCATTGTTGAAGGCAAGGTTTACGATGAAAGAACAAGGAATGACCAAGAATGCCATACATTCAGAAGTTCGTCAGGGAAATGTTATGTAGTTCAGACGATAGTCTGAAGGGGAATGCTGAAGATCGTCACGTGTGGTTCCAAAGGCTAGCATTTAGCATTAGATAATATTGATAACACAGTATAATTTTTACGCCTCATATATGAACTGTCAACAATGTGTTTGCACTTCCATAATTAACTTCCTTACTAATCCTAGCCAATTCCTTTCTCATAACGTCACAGCTATGTGAACAAAACCACGCCCCTAACTTACTCGGTACGCTTTCTACACCTAGCGCTGAGAGGAATGAGCATTGCAAATTCAGGGATGTGCTTATTTTCAAAATCTGATAATGGAATGACTTATAACGTGCTTTGTTTGCCAGCCATGGGACGTAATCCTATGAATTACTAATCAGGCAGCCAAGGCACGTATTACGTACAGTGTTCCTTCATCTCCTGTTGATAGCTAGGTTTTAAATCTACTGTGCTCAGAAATAAACTGTGATAATAATAAAATTTAAAATAAAACCTATAATACTAATTAATAATAACAATAATATGATAAGGTAACCGACGATAACCGGAGAGGGGTAGGGGGTAGGAGAGGAGAGAAATTCATGTAGCAAACACCTCCACACACAATTAAATCATTCCCACCAAATTAACTACACAAACACAACTGGGAGACGGACTTTTTCAGTAAAACGTACTTTTTTAATTAATTGCTCTTGAACACATTATTTGATCCTACGCGTTGATGTGGAGTTAAAAATCCGTCCTTTCGACTCCACTTTATGAAAAAAAGTGTCAAACATCCTTACGTGAAGGGGTAGTGTTCCTACAGTTGGCAACACTGAACTCAAACACCCAGTCCTCGAGTAAGATGAACTAACCATACGCTGATAATATCCTTAGTCCGGCTGGAAATCGAACGTAGGGTCCTTAGTACTGAAGTCTAGTACGCTGACCATTCAGCTAAGGCACCTGACTGTGGAATTGACAATATTTTTTATAGTTAAAAATGGATGAAATATTTTTACATTTTGTAATGCCGTGAAATCTATAAAGACCTGAACGAGCTGCGTTGTTGTATACAGTGCATAGTATGTGTAGCAGAGAATTAGCATCAACAGATAGGTTGTAGCCTTTTCAGTTTGCGATCTTAAATTTCTTTTACTATTCCCCTTTGGAGCATGGAATTATAAAAATGCCAGGAAATCAGAATTACCAGTTCTAATAATAATAATAATAATGTTATTTGCTTTACGTCCCACTAACTACTTTTTAAGGTCTTCGGAGACGCCGAGGTGCTGGAATTTAGTCCCGCAGGAGTTCTTTTACGTGCTAGTAAATCTACCGTCACGGGGCTGTCGTATTTGAGCATCTTCAAATACCACCGGACTGAGCCAGGATCGAACCTGCCAAGTTGGGGTTAGAAGGTCAGCGCCTTAACCGTCTGAGCCACTCAGCCCGGCAATTATCAGTTCTACATTGTCATCCAATTATCTTCGAACCGCAGCGGCGATTAGGAGTTTCTAGCCGACAACTGCGTGTGAGGGAGGTGAACTTCGAGTATTACGATTCGTATGGCCGCACAGAATTCTCTCTTGCTGTTAGGAGACTATTTCAAGAGAAATTCACAGGTGTTCGAGTTGCGAGTCTTCGGACGGTTCATACAGTAGATTAGTTAATAAGTTTCGTGAAACGAGAAATGTTAATGATAAGAAGCGAAGAATGTTACGTACAGAAAATATCTTTTGGACACTGGGCAACGCCTGAAGAATTCTCCTAACAAACCTCTTAGCCGTCTTTCTCAGCAAACAGGAATTGCTTACCGTTCCCTACGAAGTTATTTAAATATACCGCAGTATAAGAACTTAAACCTGGTGATTCTGTGCGTAGGATTGGATTTGATGAATGGATTCAAAATAATGTGCATGACGGAGAAATTGATCCCAATCGTATTATCTTCTCAGACGAAGCGTGGAAGTGCATTAGAATTTATCAGGCAGTCACTCCAGTTTGCTCTCGTACTTCCCGGATAGCGGCGGGAAGCGATAGTTTGCCAGCCTCAGCCTCATTCTCGCCTCTTACGCGGTTCTGCGTTAGTTGGATGCTGCCGATGTATTAATTATTAGTTTGTAGAGAAATGTTTCGGCACCATTCTCCCTTCAATTCTCTAAGCTACTGTGTCTGAAATATGGAATACATTCATTGTATGATGCCATTAGGCGATATATGCCTGTCTGTTTTTTAGCTGAAATATTCTGAAAAATTGCTTCTGTACTTTTATGATATATTGGTGAGGTTTTCCATTGGAAATGGACTCCCCTAGGAGACAATCGTAAAAGGTTATGAATGCCTCACGAAATCATTAGTATTTTAGAATGTACTTATACAGACGTTCCCAAGATCTCGTGTTAATGAAGTAACAGGAATATCAGATGAAGCCATATCAGGTCTAGATCCTATCAATACGTCGTAATGGCGGCATAACGTATGCAGTTCGTAACATTGGGATGACCATGAAATCCATTAGAATTGTAAAATACACATTACATGCGTAATTGCCCGAGATATGTTAATTTGAGTAAACTGGTTAACGTTTTCAGATCATGCTCAGTGCTCTTGCCAACCTTGTAGATTCGATAATGATCCGTAAAACATAACATTTCTGGTTTAAGGTTCTAACAAATCCTAATTCCCCTTCTGTAACTCACATAAATATGCATCTAGTACTCGAAAGGTAGTTTTAATTTCAGAGTCATATGTTTCTGCTGTCAACAGTCGCAATAAGTACTGTAGTTATATAATACTAACAGAATACATCAAGCAATTCTTATTTGAGTCATATCATCGAGAATTCTACCGTTGAACAGACTGGTAATTTATTGTTATTTCCTCGGTAATTTTATTGCATTTCTCGAGATTGTTAACTTTCCTTAACGAAATTAGGTCCTTTGATCCCATTAGCTACATCATTTAAGAAGTTACTAAAATTCCTATTCACTTTTATAGCATGCTAATAAGCCTTCTCAAAATATTTGTCAACTAATTACGATTCTAAATTGTATAAAAGATAAATTATATTCATAATACGTAAATAATGCTTTATTCATTGAAAAGGCAAAGGAAATTTGGCAGAAGTGTACAGCATTAACAACTTGAAGTATCGATTTTGATAATGGTAACTATAATAAATATTTTGTGTTGAAGTATGAAAAAATAAATTTTAAACTCATCCTGAGAATGGTTTTCGTGGTTTCCCATTTTCTCTTCCATAAAAATACCGGAAGATTTCCAACTCATAGGTCATAGCCCATAACTTCCACCTCCTTAAACCAATTTAGTTCACCATCATTTATTTCATCTCCATTAAATTCTCAACTGAGGTTAGTTTCAGGAAGGGCAACGGGCCGTAAAAGCGTGCCATATCATCTTATCTCACCTCATCCCCGACCCCGAATCAGGAAACAGGACTAAAGGGTAGACATTTTCATTTATTGAAGATATTTTATGTATTATGGAGAAAGCTCTAATTTTCTTTTTTTTTTTTTTTGCTAGGGGCTTTACGTCGCACCGACACAGATAGGTCTTATGGCGACGATGGGATAGGAAAGGCCTAGGAGTTGGAAGGAAGCGGCCGTGGCCTTAATTAAGGTACAGCCCCAGTCTAATTTTCTTAATTGGAAGTATATTAACTCGTAGAATGTCCTGTAAAACGGAAAAAAAAGGTATTGAAGATATAAATTCCACTTAATCATATATCCAGGCTGTACACATGCGGCAAGGAATTTGGCAGGATATGCAGGCTAACTTTCCTTTATACACAAATCGATCTTTCTGGACATACAGTACAAGCTAAATCCAAACCACAATGACTTGAATTTTTATTTCAATTCCCACAAGCATTGGCCGGTATTCGAACACCATTCCCTTGACGGTATCACTTACTTGAAGCCTTCGAGTGCCTTCTGGAATGACTCCTTTGACACAGTGTTATAAATTACAAAACAGAACCCGTCTCATGCCAATTTTTAAACAAATCTTAGACATGTGTCTGGTTTGATAAAGTAATCCCAGTAAAAGTCAGACAATTTCACACACATTTGTCATAACGAATGACTTTTTCTTTGAAAGGTACGACTTCACGTAAATATTCTTTGTTCAATGGTATATCTAACTACTATTATAACTTGTTATATGTTGAGTCTAAAATACTGAATTGAGGGCACTGAAATTTATGGTTCGGCGCTGATACTCACTGGTAGGTTCGCTATCAGTGCAATACTTAGCTGATTGGTATTGATTTCCTCCAGGTCTATTCCACCACATGGCACATGTAACATGCAATATACCGAGCAAGTGGTCGCGCAGTTTGAGTAACGTAGCTGTCATCTTGCATTCCGTGGACAGTGGATTAGAACCCCACTGTCAGCAGCCTTGAAGATGGTTTTCCAAGATTTCCCATTTTCACACCAATCAAATGTAGGCTACCTTAATCAAGACCACGGACGCTTCCCTCCTACTCCTAGCCCTTTCCTACCCCATTGTCGCCGTAAGACCTATCTGTGTCGGTGCGAAGTAAAGCAAAGTGTAACTTGTAATACGGATATGGATAGGTAAATTGATCTGGATAATATAATTTCGTGTGGCTATTTCTAGCCGAGTGCAGCCCTTGTAAGGCATACACTCCGACGAGGGTGGGCTGCGTCTGCCATGTGTACGTAATGAACCCTTTGGTCCATATAGAGGGATACCTACCTTTCTTACCTATCAGCAAAGCTCATGAGATCTGTCTCTTGGGTTGTATCGGGTTCTTCGTCACTTGCTGAGGTAAAGGTAGGGTTCAGTAATTCTAATCTATCTACTGGAATGAAAGGTCTGTTTGAAAGATTCCTATTTATTCAGGAAAATTTCGAAGCATTCTGATATGTCAATGGTATCATAGAAGTAAATTGTGTCCACTGGACACCACAATCATTTTTACATAAACGTCAGAACACTGATGTGAGACTTTAACGTAACTGCCTGATGGGCATTCTTACTAGAAACCATTGTCTCAATTATTAATTATTTAAGAAAGGCAAGTCTGGAAATCCTTAAATTCGGCTTCCATGTGAGACCACATGTACCATCATAGTGATTCGTTATGGTCCAGCCCTCGTAACACGAACTCTGGACTCTGGGTATAATTAAGGCAGTCCAATTGGTGTGTGCCACACAGTGGTTCTACGGCATGGACCCTTAATTGAATCGATGTGACCTGCGTCTATGTCATGGACCGACATCTAATCATCTAAGTTACTTTAAAGTCATTGTGGATGATGACCGCAAGGAAATGATGCTACAATGGCATATGGCCCTAATCTAAGTCACTGAGATTGATGACCCCCTGACCATCCAAGTTTCTAGGCTGAAGGCTAAACACAATTAAGTTACATCGGTTGACGACCAAAGTTTCCACTTTACTATCCCCAGCACATTCACTGCTCAATCAATCAAAGTTCAATAATTACAACAATAGCAATGCTCACAAACTTTGTGGCAGTAAAATCCATTTCCTTCGGATATGTCCCTTTAATCGTTACTTTATATTTAAATATTCCCACAGAAAAACAAACTAAAATTTCCAGAATGCATCTCCAAGTTATTCGCTTGATTAAAGTTATTTCAAATGCGGTTTCACTGAATTTAATAATTAAATAAATTTAAATGATTTAACGAAATGTTAAAGAACAGTAAATTTGATCTCCGCGGACTCTGGTTTCTTCACAAATTCCTACGCAGCTGTGATGTGAATTCAGACTAGTTATGTTTATCTGGCTGGAAAAGAATTGTTACATAATTCATGTCCAGTTATATATCTTGTCTCGTGATCTCACACTTTAAAATCTAATCTAGTCCTAACCGTTATTAACACTTGGATATCCTAATAATCTACGTACGAACCAAACAACTCGCCATATAATTACGATGTCATATCTCGTCATACCATTATGAAATTTGCACACCCCTCACAGACAAACCGATCATCACAACCATCGCTCTACATTTTGGACAACCCTGAATTTGGTTACTCTGTTCCTTATACGCGAAGTTCGTGATTTCAAATGTTCATTACGTCCCCAATTACAGTATTTCACAATACTCAGATCATTACCGGCTATGAATTTCAACTAAATCCAGCATTTTAACGTTTTCCCTGGCCGAGAATACAGTACAATCTCAATTCCACGCCTGTCCCGTTATCACAGCTGAGGCCTCTCGCCCCCAAGTTCGCTTGGCAGTTACATGAAACACCTGGTTTATTCACAGTTGACTGGCTTCTCAAAATGCTCTCTTTAAACTCTGCCGACATAATTAAACAAATACGATATTCTAACCAACTAAATGCACAGATTAAGCTTCAAGATGCCCACACTAATTATACGCGTCGCCAATTAATACCGCTATGGATTTCTATGAATTTCTTTCCATTCCCAACATTATAAAATATTCCTCGGGCTATCATGTCCCGGCTTCAATGACAGGACTCTAACCTGATTCGCACATCTCATCTCAACTCATATAAAACATTCCTCGGGCTTCCACGTCCCGGCTTCAATGACAGGTCCAACCTGCTTCACAAATCTCATAACAACAAAACTAACCCCTGTTTCCCAGCTCCACAATTATCATCGACAAAGAACTGGAATAAAATCCTTACTAGAAATCTTGACGTCTAATATGGCACAATGCATTACTCATGAATTACTTCGCATAAATGAGATCGTATTTAATAACTTGATTTTTACGAACAAAATGACTGAAACATTCTACTAGATCTTTTTATTGTCAGTCAGACACAGTTTAAAATGAGCCTAGAAAAAAGTTTCTCTCCGTGACCAAATTCATCACCCTAGGTTCTCACCCGACAGCGCGCTTCCACTCGATTGAAAATGAGTAACCATGGATTATTATTATTAATGTCAAATTGCAGACAGAAAAATTTTACGTCGAATGAACATCTTAATTTGGCATCACAAAATATAGGCAGTACACTCACACGGATGACGATCTACATTGGACGTGATATCACTTCGAAACCCTATTCAATAACTTTTACAACATTATACGGCACTCGCAAGACTTCAAAAATTTATCCAAGTGGGAAATAAAACAAATGACTCCTTTAGTCGTACTCTCACATTTACAAACTTAGTAGGGGTGACCACTGCGTCGAATATCCCCATTCAAATACACTTTTAGAGATCATGAGACAAGATATAAGAGGTAGTAAGATGGAAAGTCACCTACCTCATGTAGTCATAGGGCTCACCTGCGACCCTGGCATTTTATTTAGCCATTTTTACATTCAAGGCTTTACAAACCATTATGTTTCTTCAGGTTTCCTGGAATAAAGCATTAAAAAAAAGAAAATACCCCTCACTTGTTTGCTGAGCGCACACGATGGACTATAATTATTTCGGCACACGAATTACTTAATCACATTAGAATTTATTCAGTACTTTGACCGTCCTATCTGGTACAATTATTTCACTCAAGAAAACTATCTCCTCATGGAGACAAGACCTAGCCACAATGGCTAAAATCTGCAGTTGAACTCAGTCTACTTTCGTTGGTTTGATTTCGCAGAGCAGCTCAACAATTTTTCGTCCGCTTTGTATCACAAATGCCGGAGAAGGAGACTTCGTCATGGCGTCCCTTCATATTTATAGGGGGCCGGTGACCTTCGATGTTAGGCCCCTTAAAACAACAAGCATCATCATCATCATCATCATCATCATCATCATATTTATAGCAGTTACCCCGTCTCTTCGGATATCTCTCTTTGCCGCCAAGAAAATTTCTATAAATTTTCTGACTTACCTAAACTGTAATTTCAAGAGTTTTGAAAGTGACTACATGCTTGCTACATTTCGGGCAGTAGTGTTCATGGACGTTTAAAATTTATACGGGTTCGATTTGTGAGATGATTGACCCCCTTTGATAGGCACTATATTTTTTTGACTTGGCTTGGTTCACGCCATGTACACGCGCTTTGAAATAGTTCACAAAAATGACTTGAGATTCTTCCGCCGTTGACACGTGTGGCTGACGTCAAGTACCCCAGAGCGTGGGACCGAAGGTAATCACCCCCTCGTCACGTGTCAAATCCATGCTATCAAGAATCCAACTTTTAATTTCATTGTTAATTTATGCATAATGTTCTTAGGGCACAAAGGTCATGGGTTCAGTAACTGCATGTTATTGTGTTGGAGGATAGTGTTATATGTGGTATGTGAGTTGCAGGGATGTTGGGGACAGCACAAACACCCAGCCCCCGGGCCATTGGAATTAACCAATGACGGTTAAAATACCCGACCCGGCCGGGAATCGAACCCGGGACCCTCTGAACCGAAGGCAGTACGCTGACCATTCAGCCAACGAGTCGGACAATTGATCTGGAGAGACACATAGACGCACAGCTGGCAATCTAGCCATCAGTGAGTAGCTAAGGCAGTATGAAACCACCATTACTTAGTCTAATTGAAAATAGGAATTTAGACCCTCTTTATGGGTAGAAATGGGCACCCAACCCGTCGAAGTGTCGTTCACCCTGGCAATATTCCGAACTAAGTACTCAGATCCCTACAGCAAGAGAAATATTTTATTCTGAAAATAATGATATATTTCTTGTGATATATACTTCATGTGTTTCTTTCTTTTGCAACTTCTTATCACGATTCGATTTACTTAATTTGGAAAGTAGCGCTAAGGTAAATTTCCCTTTTTCTCAATGAATCTGCTATTTAGAGAATATTATATGCCTACATGTGAAGCTAGATTGAAAATAACCACCATAACCTTATGAAAAGATGCTGACAACCCACGAATAGTTATTCATCAACAGTGTTATTGATATGAAATCACACTGTAAGGAAAGCATAGGACTTTACACCGAGAGGAATGATTTTTTTCGAAATATTACGGTTTTGAACCATGAAATGATTTCTTGATATAGCATGTATCAAATTGTAATACTCTAATGTCTAGGGATAATACACTGACTGACAGAGCAAATGCAACACCAAGAAGGAGTGGTTCGAAAGGGATGAAAGTTGGGAAAAAAACAGAGACGGCACGGACGAATAATTGATGTTTATTTCAAACCGATATGCAGGTTACACAATGCGCACGGCATCGACTCAGTAGGATGTAGGACCACCGCGAGCGGCGATGCACGCAGAAACACGTCGAGGTACAGAGTCAATAAGAGTGCGGATGGTGTCCTGAGGGATGGTTCTCCATTCTCTGTCAACCATTTGCCACAGTTGGTCGTCCGTACGAGGCTGGGGCAGAGTTTGCAAACGGCGTCCAATGAGATCCCACACGTGTTCGATTGGTGAGAGATCCGGAGAGTACGCTGGCCACGGAAGCATCTGTACACCTCCTAGAACCTGTTGGGAGATGCGAGCAGTGTGTGGGCGGGCATTATCCTGCTGAAACAGGGCATTGGGCAGCCCCTGAAGGTACGGGAGTGCCACCGGCCGCAGCACATGCTGCACGTAGCGGTGGGCATTTAACGTGCCTTGAATACGCACTAGAGGTGACGTGGAATCATACGCTATAGCGCCCCAAACCATGATGTCGCGTTGTCTAGCGGTAGGGCGCTCCACAGTTACTGCCGGATTTGACCTTTCACCACGCCGACGCCACACTCGTCTGCGGTGACTATCACTGACAGAACAGAAGCGTGACTCATCGGAGAACACGACGTTCCGCCATTCCCTCATCCAAGTCGCTCTAGCCCGGCACCATGCCAGGCGTGCACGTCTATGCTGTGGAGTCAATGGTAGTCTTCTGAGCGGACGCCGGGAGTGCAGGCCTCCTTCAACCAATCGACGGGACGGGAAATTGTTCTGGTCGATATTGGAACAGCCAGGGTGTCTTGCACATGCTGAAGAATGGCGGTTGACGTGGCGTGCGGGGCTGCCACCGCTTGGCGGCGGATGCGCCGATCCTCGCGTGCTGACGTCACTCGGGCTGCGCCTAGACCCCTCGCACGTGCCACATGTCCCTGCGCCAACCATCTTCGCCACAGGCGCTGCACCGTGGACACATCCCTATGGGTATCGGCTGCGATTTGACGAAGCGACCAACCTGGCCTTCTCAGCCCGATCACCATACCCCTCGTAAAGTCGTCTGTCTGCTGGAAATGCCTCCGTTGACGGCGGCCTGGCATTCGTAGCTATACACGTGTCCTGTGGCACACGACAACACGTTCTACAATGACTGTTGGCTGAGAAATCACGGTACGAAGTGGGCCATTCGCCAACGCCATGTCCCATTTATCGTTCGCTACGTGCGCAGCACAGCGGCGCATTTCACATCATGAGCATACCTCAGTGACGTCAGTCTACCCTGCAATTGGCATAAAGTTCTGACCACTCCTTCTTGGTGTTGCATTTGCTCTGTCAGTCAGTGTACAAGAGACCGAAACAAACACTTTCTAGTAAAAAGAAATGTCTGAGCGAATTACTGACTGATAGAATCAGAAACTGTGCTGTAAGCACATAAATGAATTATGACTCTCACCGAGCTCGATAGCTGTAGTCGCTTAAGTGCGGCCAGTATCCAGTATTCGGGAGATCGTGGGTTCGAACCCCACTGTCGGCAGCCCTGAAAATGGGTTTTCGTGATTTCCCATTTTCACACCAGGCAAATGCTGGGGCTGTACCACTTCTAGCCCCTTCCTGCTCCATCGTCGCCATAAGACCTATCTGTGTCGGTGCGACGTAAAGCAAATAACAAAAAAATATGACTCTGATTATTCAGAACCAACAGTATTACATATCCTGTTAAATATGTCATGCGTCAGAATGCCATGTCTTTGCTGTGACGACACGCAGTACCTTTTCGTTCGTTTAGAGCAGACCGAGAAAGTGCATGAGACTCCAACTGGATCCGATAAAGAGCTCGTCGCTCGAGTGCTTGCAGATGCGTACTCTCTACAGCACATGCCTGGAATTTTCGAACCTGTAAGACAGGCAATGCAGAGCAGGGGAACGCGCCTTGAACAGCTTTTGTAAAATATTACAATTAAATTGACAGGTAATAATGTTATTCTCAACCACCTCAAAATGTACTATAAATATTGATTTATGATACGAAAGTTGTATTTTGTCCCTTCTGTCATCCCTAGAAATTTTAGTTCTGAAACGCACTGTATAAATTCGATATGATTATTTCTTCACTAATTTCTTCTGCCGATCTTGCTTCTTAATGTAAATCTGGGATATGGCTTAATTAAAATTTTCCCTCTCTTTCAGAGTGATTACAAAGTACCACGCCTCGAGTATAGAGTACCGATCTGAATGGCTAAGATGGTAGAAACCACGTGAGCGCACGTTGGTGGGTTCGATTCCAGCTCAGGCATGTGGTATTTAAAGGTAGGCCTCGTACTGACAGATTTACTGACATGTAAACAAATTCCTGCAGCACAAAGTTCCGGCACCTCGGCGTCGTCAACAACCGTAAAAGTAGCTGGTGAAACGTAACACCATTATTACTATTGTTGCGATATGGAGCCCATCTAGTGGCCGTGATTGTTAAGACGTCATGTCTCTATGGTCTGACACCGTGGTTAACTGGTTCGAGCCCCGTTGGTAGAAACATTTCACCATCAGAATGTTGGCCGGCAGGGTAGAAGAGGTGGTATACAATTTCTAATCACTAGATTGCGTGCCAAAAGCCTCGATTCATTGTTCATATGGAGAGAGGAGATATGGCTCTGTAAATGATGATTCGTCCGTTCGATGGAGACGTTAAGCTTTGAGCAGACCCCTTGGAATAGATTATGTTCCGACACCGGGTTTCACCCTCTCCCCCCCCCCCCCACTATCGTACACCACGTCATTCATTTCCTCTCATTAACTCTGATGAGGTTGACGTGACGAAGGGCATCCGATCGTAAAAACTCGCTACTAATATTCGTCTCAAATCATACACCACCCCATAGGGTAACGCAACAAAAATGGACATACATTATTACTATATGGATGTCTTCATTTGCTAGCGAGACCTAGTGTTTACAGTGCACGATATCCTCTGGAATGGGCTAAACTGGAACAAAATTGTTACTTTCACTGATTTGTCTCAGTCTCATTCTTGTCTTTGACTACATGAAAGTGACTGAATTATACGTTCCATGTGTAAACTGATGTGTAACAGCAACTTCTGGTTCGGTATGGAAAGCAATGAGAAACTACCTCACAACTCATTTGGTGTTTGCCTGTTCAATAACATCTAGGCCATGTATGGCAGCTGATAGCGAAGCTGCTGACGATCGAACCAGCCTTCGGGCTCAATACCCAACATACATACTGATATATTAAGTAACTGGAACCTAAATAATCAACTCGTCAACTAGCCTCAGTTTCAAGTTTTTCGTTACGGGATTCATAAGCCTCCACAACGAAAGGAATAATTGTTCAAAATATTTAGATTTAACTGAAAAAGTGTATTGTGGTCTAGATAGGTTGTTTCTTTCCTTTTCAACTTCTACGTTGGTCACTTCACAATCTTAAAGAAGAGAGTAAGGGTAAATTTTCTTCTCTTGTAGAGATTATATTACAATATCGTCGCTTCACCGGTAAAACGTTGTATCCCACAATACTCTTCCTATCCATTATTCTCCTTAAGACTGGTCACGCCTCCCAGCCACATATGGATACGCAGACCATCAGAACAATGTCCGTTGTGTTCGTTTTCCTATGTCGACGATTAAACGAAAATGAACCTTATATGCACTGTACACTAGGAGTGCGTAAATACGTAATGCAAACGTACATTCCTACAGTACGGTACTGTAAGGTTCATTTTCCTTTACACATGGGCATAGGAAAATGAACACAACAAAATTTGTTCTGATGGTCTGCATATCCTTACGTGGCTGGGAGGCGTGACCAGTCTTAAGGAGAATAATTGATAGGAAGAGCTTTGTGGAATACAACCTTTTACCGGTCGAGCGACGATATTATATTCATCTACCTGCTATTAAGGGAATGTTGCAGCTACATTAGGTGAAGCTAGAACGCAAATGACCAAGTTAATAGTAAGACAGGAGGCTGTCCATCCATGAATAGATAATCACCAACTGTTCTCGGCTTCAAGTCACACGGTATCAAATGCCATGCCATCGTTATCAGGTGGGTCACGATGAAACTATAGCAGTAAGCTCGCAATTTGATCTCTCGTGTCTGGCCAGGCAGAACATATCTGACACGCTGAGATTTATAATTAAGTCCGAAATGTGTGGCCGGTCGAGTGGCTACGCCCTGCTGCTCACTTGTTACCTTGGAGCCGGCCAGAGCCCTCCCAGCTAGGCATGGCCTTCTCCATCTGGCACGTCGCACAGGTACTTCCATGCCACGAGATTCTTGACGTCACAGGAAAGTGTTCAGTTTTAGAATTGTGTTCGGGGTGACCTCTGAAAGTCTGATATATCTCTCAGTCCTGCAAGCTGATCGAATATGCTTGTAATGAATTTTCAAATCATTACGCCGGGCTGAATGGCTCATACGATTGAGGCTCTGGCCTTCTGACCACAATGTGCAAGTTCGATCAGTCCGGTGGTATTTGAAGGTACTCAAATACGTCAGCCTCGTGTTAGTAGATTTACTGGCAAGTAAAATAATTCCTGCGGGACTAAATTCCGGCACCTCCGCGTCTCCGAAAACAGTAAAAGTAGTTAGTGGGACGTAAAAACAATATCATTATTATTCACACCACTACGCAACTCTTGCCACATTGATGGATTTTTCATCATAATGTCAAAACATTAAGTATTCTAGTTCTACAGAATGACACGGACAGAGATCTGTTAAAAATGCATTGTCACTGTTAGGTGGGTTAGGGTTCACTTCAAATTTTCCATTGTAAAGTTTATTATAAACATTATTAAATTTAAAATGTATGATCATAGGCTTTGTTTATCCATGAAAAAAAAGTTAATTATATGTTATTGAAAGTTGTACGAATATATATATGTTCAATTTGGCATTGAATCGGCAATAACTCGGGCAGAAAGAAAAAGTATACCAGATTTTGAAATGTGGTGTTGCAGGGTATGATGAAAGTAAGATGAATAGATCATTTCACAAAGGAGAAGATACAGAACCTTTTAATGAGCGTACTGTATATTGTTTTGCCGATATTTGACCAGAAGATAAGAACAACTTCAAATGTTCAGAACTTCGTGTTTGAGGGAGGTGCAGGTTGTAAGAATAAGTAGAGCAAAGCATCATCTTCATAAACAATTTAATAATAATAATGTTATTTGTTTTACGTCCCACTAACTACTTTTTAAGGTCTTCGGAGACGCCGAGGTGCCGGAATTTAGTCCCGCAGGCGTTCTTTTACGTGCCAGCAAATCTACCGACACGGGGCTGTCGTATTTGAGCACCTTCAAATACCACCGGACTGAGCCAGGATCGAACCTGCCAAGTTGGGGTTAGAAGGCCAGCGCCTTAACCGTTTGAGCTACTCAGCCCGGCTATAAACAATTTAGAGTACATCTAGGATACACTAGCTATCTGGAATTGAAGAGGTTAGCACATCATAGACCGAGCAAATGGTTGTACTGATTAGGTCACGTAGCTATTCGGCAGCTTTGAAGGTTTTCCGTGGTTTTCCATTTTCATACCAGGCAATGAGGGTTTTCCGTGGTTTCCCATTTTCACATCAGGCAACTTCTGGGCTTGCGCCTTAATTAAAACACATTGACGACCGTCCCCGGAGATCTCCACAGTACTGCGGCCAGCGGTCGGTGACGACACGGTCGTCGGTTGTAGCTTGTTGTGCTATCTGTTGGTTATAATTTTAACTACTTTCAATCATATCATGGAGTAGAGGGATCGTAGATTTTAGTGTCAATGTAATTTTTAATTGTACGGTCTTTGTAGCCATGGAAACTTTGTATATATTTACACGGGTGTTCTCACGCGCCGAGAATCATTGTACAAGATGGCGCACCCATGCCGAGGTGCCCTATGTGAAGACAAAGTATTTCAATATTTATATGCAGATTCATTGTTTGATGTGCCATATGGGCGATGAGCCCTGAGAATTGTCGTAGTTTCTCAGCTGACGATAGGTGACAGCCGACATTAGGGGACGGGGTACGAGAATTCTCGCTTTTATGCACGTCGTATGTTAATGTTAATGAAATTGTGGGCGAGATTAGGAGTTCCGAACGGTGTAGTCGTGGAATATAAATTATCGCTGCATCTTTCTTTTTTTTTCTTTAAATTTTCATGTATTTAACAAAATAATGTCGAATATGTAGAGCTATTCCCTGGAGCTTTGGTGCGGATGTCAACATGGCGCGGCGTATTGAGTTGCAGACGGCTACCGATAATTGTGATTAATTATATACAGGCCGGTTATAATAGGTACCATGTGACAGTGGATTATATACTTCTAATGATGAAATGAAATGTCGTATAGCTTTTAGTGCCGGGGAATCCCGGGACGGGTTCGGCTCGCCAGGTGCAGGTCTTTATATTTGACTCCCGTAGGCGACCTGCGCGTCGTGATGAGGATGAAATGATGATGAAGACAACACATACATCCAGCTCCCGTGCCATTCGAATTAACCAATTAAGGTTAAAATCCACGACCCGGCCAGGAATCGAACCCGGGACCCTCTGAAGCGAAGGCCAGGACGCTGACCGTTCTGCCAACGAGTCGGACACTCCTAATGATTAACGGCTGACACTAAACGGGGAGTAACTGTAAAGAGAAATCTTTGTATACTTGAACACAGTAAGTACACTAAGGACACAAACAAGACGTTCATACTACACAGTGCTTAGAAAGACTATTAAATGGAGCCACAAACGGTATTTTTTGAAAGGTTTCACATCGTACAGCTACTAAGGAATGTGGTGAGTACGTGTTCCAAGTATGAGGTCGATATCTCGAATAATTTTCGAGTTACAGTAGTTTGAGTGCAGCAATGTAATTTCTATCATGGAGGTTTGAACTATCCGGTCTACATGCGGTAAGCAGCCTTCGTTCGGGGCCCGTCGTCAATGTGTTAAGGCCACGGTCGCTTCCTTCCCGTTCCTAGACCTTTCCTATCCCATCATTTATATAAGACCTATATGTGTCGGTGCAACGTTAAACAGATTGTAAACAAACAAACAAACAAACAAACAAACAATCAAACAAACAAACAAACAAACAGCGTAGGGTGGCATGGTGAAGTACTGACTTTTCGCCAAGGTGTTCGCAGCCATTGCATATAATTAAGGTTTTGAAAGTGGAAAGATATAGATCCGTGATTCAGATTCTATAGGATTTGTGGTACTGATTACTGTATCAACAGTCACATAAAATTGAAAGCTACAAAATACAAGAGCTACAGTATCATAACCATATTTATAACACAGGGAAGTTATGATCCAAAAGTGAAGTGTTTTCTTTCACATCTGTTTGATGTGTGGAACATATACTGTACGTCTGTGTCTGTTAAGTCATCAGCCAAGAGGCTGGTTCGATCCCCAAATAGCACCACGAAAGGCTATGCAGTTATAGGGAAAAAGAAAAAAACATATGTCGGTGCCAAAATGAGGCGTACTAGACAACATGAGGAGTAAAGTAGTTAGCCATTGCTTTCCTCACTGGACCAGACAGCGCTATTGTAGCATGATGGACTCTATGAGCAACACATGTCATAACACTCAGACGTGCTCCGAATGTCATTACTCAGCACCACCCATATCCCAGCAGCTTTCTTATTTTCACAGCCATGGATGAGGCTGGGAAGCTACATATTGTTTTGGCCTGGGGCAAGAGATGGATATAAAAGTACAGCATTCATGAAAAAATGGCAGCAGGCGATATATATGTTAAACATATTTCATAAACAGTATATGTCATCACCCATGAGCTGCGATGGTAAATGTATCTTATTTTGGCTGGCTGACTAGCTCGGATGGTAGAACGCTGGCCTTCTGAGCGCAACTTGCCTCAGTCCAGTGGCATTTTTAAGTACTCAGATACGACAGCCTGGTATCGGTAGATATACTGGCAGGTGAAAGAACTCTTGTTGGACAAAATTCTGTCACCACAGGTCTCCGAAAACAGTAAAAGTAGTTAGTGGGGTGTAACAAACCAATAACTCTATTACGATTGTATCTTATTTTAAGGACTGTTAGGTTAGGTTAGGTTGGGTTAGCGATAGCCCCTCCATGCTATATGACTCATCACATTAGCTTGACCCCTTGTTTCCCACTCTCTCGACTACGAGTTATGAAAGAGTGCAATTTATCTCTTGGATATTAAAGTATAACCCCTAGTAAATATTGGAAATATTCAAAATAGAAAGAGATTCATGCGTCCGACTCATTGGCTGAATGGTCAGCGTTGAGGCCTTTGGTACAGAGGGTCCCGGGTTCGATTCCCGGCTGGGTCTGATTAATTCTTCTTGCCCAGGTACTGGGTGTTTTTGTTTGTCCCAACACTTTCTTCTCCCTATTCAGACAACACACTACACTACCAACCACCACAGAAACACGCAATAGTGATTAAATCTTTCCATATAGGGTTGCGTCAGAAAGGGCATCCGGTCGTAAAGCAGGGCCAAATCCGCACGTGCGACGCAGTTCGCACCCGCGACCACACAGATGTGGGAAAAAGCGATATAAAAAGAAGAAGCATGGTCGATTCCCAATCAATCCTGGCTCAAGTGAATTACAAATTACAAATCAGGACTGGTAAAGTCTTAATAATTTCAGTATATATACATCACATTTATCTTCTTCTTCATCTTCTTCTTCTTAATCTGTTTATGCTCCAGGGTTGGTTTTTCGCCTCCGAGTCAGCGAGGGATCCCACCTCTAGCGCCTCAAGGGCAGTGTCCTGGAGCTTCACACTTTGGGTCGGGAATAAAACTGGGGAGGATGAACAGTACCTCACCCAGGCGGCCTCACCTGATATTCTGAACAGGAGCCTTTTGGGGGATGGGAATATTGGAAGGGATAGACAAGGAAGCGGGAAGGAAGCGGCCGTGCCTTAATTAAGGTACAGCCCCAGCATTCGCCTGGAGGAGAATTGGTAAACCACGGAAAACCACTTAGAGGATGGCTGAGGTGGTAATCGAACCCCCTCTACTCAGTTGACCTCCCGAGGCTGAGTGGAACCCGTTCCAGCCCTCGTACCACTTTTCAAATTTCGTGGCAGAGTCGGGAATCGAACCTGGGCCTCCGGTGGTGGCAGCTAATCCCACTAACCACTACACCACAGAGGGACTACATCACATTTATACACATACAAAGGCAGACACCGCACCACACGGCTTGGCTGATAGAGATAACGCATTCAAGTACTCGCAGCTGTTAATCGCCATATTCAAAGTTCTTAACAACCCTTAGATTACCTTTAGATTCATCCTTCCGTTCAACATGTACACAACGGCTTGTACCACCGGTGGTACATGACGATCTCTGACAAGGACGTGTACGTGACTCGTATCTCTCTGCCTTGTCAGAAGATTTGGAAGGGGAATTAATTCTCTTTGCACGGTTCCAAGACGAGAAATAACTGCGGAAATCGTCAATGATGGTGTGAAAACTTGACATGTGGATACAATCCGGCAATATTACTAGCTGTTTTTTGTAACGGTTAGTGTTATTAACTTCCATATGCGGAGGCCTGGGTTAGATTCCCAGTACTTCCAGAGATTTATTTATTTATTTATTTATTTATTTATTTATTTATTTATTTATTTATTTATTTATTTATTTATTTATGTATTTATTTATTTATTCATTTATTTATTTGTTTAATAAATGTGCCACCAACAGAGACACGCTCCAATTATAGGTGGCTTTTACAATTTATTTGAACAAATAACATAGAAATACCAAAAAGAAGAAAATGTGAAAACGCTACGTAAATGAGATGATAATGCTCTGTATGAAATGGATGAAACAATATATCATATACAGAAGCCTGCTAATAAATCAAACAAAGAAATTGTAATAAAATGATGTAAATATTATACATATAAACAAATCACTTCGACGAGAAAAATTCTTTTCATATATTTACATATGTGTCATATTCATAAGCAAAGTCAAGATCTATATGATACTTATTAATTAAGTTATTGTATGTTTCACACATATTGATAAACGGAGAGTTCTTAAAAAAACAGTTTTGAAGACTGGAGTAATAAACAATTGCCGAAATCTTAAATTTCCTTTTCTAACATTAAAGCATAACTCGTGAAGCGAACTATTATCGTCAATTAATGCATTAACCATCTTATAGAGATACATTTGTTGAGCTATTACACGCCTACTGGCTAGCGATACATATTTAAATTCATTCAACAAAAATCCATATGAAAACGGATGGACGTCCGGCTCCATGGCTAAATGGTTAGCGTGCTGGCCTTTGGCCGCAGGGGTATCGGGTTCGATTCCCGGCAGGGTCGGGTATTTTAACCATAATTGCCTAATTCCGCTGACACTGGGGCTGGGTGTTTGTGTCGTCTTCACCATCATTTCATCCTCATCACGACGCGCGGGTCGCCTAAAGGCGTCAAATCAAAAGAACTGCATCTGGCGAGCCGAACTTGTCCTTGGGCTCTCCCGGCAGTAAAAGCCATACGCCGTTTAATTTCATTTTCAATGGATGGATGGCTGGTATGTGGTTAAAATGGCACATGCAGCTCACTTCTATTGAGGGGTGTGCATAAAAAAATAAACTACAACAACTCGGGAGGAGTTTGCGGTAGAAAAATTGGTGGGATTTTCGTGATAATTGTTATTGTAGTTTAGGATGGGAGCGAGTGGGATTTTAACCATAATTCGTTCAAAGAAATGCAGTAGAAGGTAGCTTCAGAATGAGTCTTCAATTTAAAAGATGTATTTATTTTATAATTGGCTTCCCCTCACTAGGCCCAAACGACAAGAATAATAATAATCGTTTTCCTGGAAAATTACTCATGAAAACATTTATTAAAATATTATTGACAAACCTTTTTGCTCATTTCCTTTTACCGATAAAGTGAAACATAAGAGAAATACCAATGCTGGTCGTGTTTATGTTGTAAGTCCGATACCCGATAACTAACTCTACGGGGAGTTGTTATGGAAAACATTGTGGCAACGTTTAAGGGCTTGGAGCAACTATCTGAACATTAACCTGATACTTGGTTTATGTACCAGAAGACATCAAGTCAAGAACAGCAATTATGCAAAGAATATGAAACTCCAAAGGGGCACAGAGAGCCAGAAATCGAGTGTTATGACAAGCCACTGACAGCTGCATGTCCATCTACTTGCCTCAGAATCTCAGGAGCAACTTGAGGGGTTGACAAAAATGTAACCACACACATACCAAGGGACGGATTCAACAGCTAGGATAACTGATGCTTGGGATAAGTAAAGCGTTCCTCTAATGATGAGCGAGTTAGTTCTGGCAATTTTATTTCCTTTAAATGTTCGTGTTGTTTCGTTCGGTTACAACGCATTCTACGCCATGTGTTTTAATTAAAACTGTTTTAAATTCTTATTATTTCAAATGTCCACGGAGATGACCTCTGTCCCTGTTTCTCATGAACAGCCAATAGCAGAATAATTCATCTTATTCTCTCATAGTTGGTAGTTCGACGCCAGTACATAACTTAAGCTCTCTACATTTCCATCTGCGTGTAATCAGATTGCTCGGATATGGCTTGTGGAACACATCTTGCCAAATGGCATGTAGTACATAAGCCAGTATGCCATAGTGAACACGTTTGTCTCTAGAACAGCGTGTTGTAGAGGTCGAGTGGGTAGAGACAAGAGAATTTCCTGTTACATGAAACAAGCTCTTGTTTAACGTTAATGTACAATATATGTCTCATCTTTAGTCTGCTAGTTAATGGAGTGCGGCATCCTCTGTCACATTCACGTACAGATTTTGCATTTTAACCGCATGTAACACGGTATTTTATAGGAAAATGAAAACGTACTAGAAAGAGATACTGGCAATTTTTCTTTTCCTTTACATGTTCGTGCTGCTTTGTCCGGTTAAAACGCATTCTACGCTATGCGCTTTCATTAAAACTGTTTAAAATTCCTATTATATCAAATTACATTGGCTTTATGTCACATTAACTACTTAAACGGATTTCGGAGACGCCGAGGTGCCAGAATTCATGTTCCGCAGAAACTGAGGTATCAGAACAAAGTAAATAATGACAAGATTTTTGAGAAATCCAGTTAACTGCATGATATGTGCCCTGAAGAGCCGACCTGTTATGGTTCTGAGTTACAAATGTATCATAACATTTCAAGTCGATGAAATAATGACCCCGTCGTATTGAATGGGGCGCAATTTACGAAACCGAAATCGTTAAGTCACACATCTGGAGTCACAAGTTAAGGTCTTTGCTTAAGTGCCTTTTTCCAGAAAGCTTATCTGTACTTTGCACCCGCAGGGCTACCCTACATGCCTATGTCTATTGATAGAAATTTCGTAAATACAAAGAAGAAGAAGATGAAGAATCCGATAGATTGAGTCCCAGTTTCGTCGCATGGGTAACTCTGTTTAATGAAACCCTATCGATGATGCTTATGCCAAACAGTCACTAACTGATGGCGTCAAATCAAAATGCTTACACACGTTAGCTGAGGCCATACCATTCTTCTTCTTCTTCTTCTTATTATTATTATTATTATTGATATTGTTGTTGTTGTTATTACTCACTGATAATGGCGAAAACGACGGCACTTCAGTTGTTAAGGACCGTGATTTCAAAGCAGCCTTTGGCCAAACCCTGTTGAGAAGCAATCCTAATTTTTTTTCCAATCCGTATTGTGTCCTTTTACACGAGGATGTGTGCCTGAAATTCGTCGTAAAATGTAGTCCATACGTTATCACGCCCAATCAGTCTTGAAGAGAAGAGTGAGGTTGTGAGCATTACAGAAGGCATTTGGTAATGCAGAACAGACATCGGACAGTTTTCGATCAGTAAAGAAGGAAAAGTGTGATGATGATGATGATGATGATGATGATGATGATGATGATGACGCTCGTTTTCTATTGGAATATTACTCTACCAGAAAGAACTACATTTTACGACACGACGCTGTATTGAAGTGATGCGGAAGTCGATGTGGTATAGATGGAATCAGCTTTGATTCTGACAGAAGAAATTACATTTTGTGACATGTTGTTATTGTATATTGATGCCGATGTTTTCGCAGAGCTGTGATTGTGTCAGTTGTAGCCTATAAAGTGTATATGATAAATTCATGTTACCGTACAGTTTGTTTGTTTGTTTGTTTGTTTGTTTGTTTGTTTGTTTGTTTGTTTGTTTGTTTCGTTCTTTCTTTCTTTCTTTCTTTCTTTCTTTCTTCGTTTACCCTCCAAGGTTGTTTTCTTTTCCTTCGGACTCAGCGAAGGATCCAACGTCTACTGCCACAAGGGCAGTGTCCTGGAGCGTGAAATTTTGGGTCGGGGGAGATACAAATGGTGGGGAGTACCAGTACCTCGGCCAGGTGGTCTCAGCTGCTATGTTGAACAGGGGCCTTGTGGGAAATGGGAAGATAGGAAGGGATGGAGAAGGGAAAGGGAATAAATGAAAGGAAGTGGCCGTGACCTTCAGTTAGGTACCATTCTGGCATTTGCCTGGAGAAGTGGGAAACGACGGAAAACCAGTTCGACGATGACTGAGGAGGGGATCGAAACCCCGCCCTACTACTAAGTTGACCTCCCGAGGGTGAGTGGACCCGTTCCAGCCCTCGTACCAATTTTCAAATTTCGTGGTCGCTTGGGAGGCCATGGCCCTTCGGGGCTGTTGCGCCATGGGAGGGGCGGAGGGTGGGGATTGGCTTAGCAACTTTCAATTCTGGATGCATCATTCCTTTGAAGTGCCAGTATATCTAACGAGACGAGGCTGGCATATCTGTTTGTGTTTGATGAGACCAATTGCAATGAACCTTGTTGGAAGATCAATTCAAACACTAGAAACTTAATAGTGACAGTCACTCTGCAGTAAGATAATATGTACATGCCTTAAAAAACGTAATTTGGTGCTGATGCTCTAAGTAGAACGTGCTGTATTGACTATATCGCTTGCAATGTAACTTAGTAAGATTACCAACCAAGATATTAAAAGATCTCAGCACGTCAGCCGGTTTTACATAGCATGACCAAATGATGATTCTGAACAGTTTTTCTCGTTTGCTAATAAAAATTACATTAATAGCTTAGACATTTACATATAGATGACCAATATTTCATACAAAATTTTAGCCTTCATTCTAAACGATAGAGAAGTACTCTAATATTTTAATACATTCATATACTTTACGTGTTAGTAAAATAGGGTTGTAGAGAGGGAAATTCTAGTCAGGTTGTAAAAACATACATTTTCTGTATAAAGATGCTTTATGTATCATTAAATTCAAACTATCAGGTATATTTCTGCAGCGCATATCCAAGGTCGCTAAGTCATCATCAAGTGACTTTTCCGAGCCGCCTAGATATATTTCAAGAATGACTTATAACACTACGGCTGATTTTACGGGCTAAATGATTATTACTATCAAGTTTATGATATGTTAATCGTTCATTCATCCACGTTCCATAGCAATTTATTTGGCTTAACCCAAACAGTCACTCTGACGCCAGGAAGGGAAAGCATAAAAAAGTCAGTTCTTCAACATCACATCTTAATTAATAGGTTATCATTTCTCACGATTTGAATTTGTGGCTCTCTAGGGCTACGTCTAAGGAATTGATAACGATATCTTCTAGATTCTACCAGATTACAATCAGAATTAGTAGATCAGATACACTTAGCTGCGGCCCCGCTCCATGGCTAAATGGTTAGCGTGCTGGCCTTTGGTCGCAGTGGTCCCGAGTTCGATTCCCGGCAGGGTCGGGAATTTTAACCACCAGTGGTTAATTTCGCTGACACGAGGGCTGGGTGTGTGTGTGCTGTCTTCATCATAATTTCATCCTCATCACGACGCGCAGGTCGCCTACGGGAGTCAAATGCAAAGACCTGCACCTGGTGGGCCGAACATGTTTGCATTCAGGAGATGATAAGTTTGAATCCCACCGTCGACTGCCGTAGTTGTGGCTTTCCTTGGTTCTCCATTTTCACACCAGGAAAAGACTGAAGCTGTACCTTAACGCTTCGCAGACCTATACCTTTCTTATTCTATCGTCTCGGAGAACTTGTACGAGATAGAGACGCCAGAAACATAACGAAAGTGTTGTTTAGGAGTTTTTTTCAATATTTGGCCTAATAGATATATAGCAGAGGATACAATAAGGTAATAATGAATTAATTTTATTGTATGTCAGATTATTATTCGGTAGGTAACATTCATTGAATATGAACCCTAACATAAAAAAATCTTTATCATATTTAATAACCTACTCTGGCCTTTCCAATCAAGTTATTCCGAAATTTACTCTAGCTTCAGTTTACTCATTTTTTTCTGAGAGCACAAGTCAGCAAACCACCAACGCCACAGTATACTGAAGGTCCACTGGATCCACGGCAGCTATCTTAGGCATCTCCAGCGTCACTGAAGATGTGCACTACGAAAATGAGGATTGGGGTAATTTCTTGTTGTTTTCCTCGTTGAGCCAGAAGTTGCCATTGCATATCAGTCTGCCAAGCCCACTGAAACTCAACAAACCTTAGATCAACTCTAGACTTATCCGTAGGTTACATTAAGATAAACGTTTACGAAATAAATTGGTGGGTATAATCAACTAGTGTCTAAGACCAATACTTGATGTGGATCATAGTTTTCTATCTTCGTTTCAGAGATTTTTTTTCAACTCGGTAAGTTCTATGATAAAATAATACATTGCACTGATGCATGCTATGAGATGACCAAGACGATTGCAACTATTTGACGTGATTTATTTCATTGTTGTTTTATTACAATGATTTTTTTCTGTAAAGAAGAAGCCGAAGAGTGACCAAACTCGGAATTTCAACGCGACATTCCCTGTGTGGACACCTCTGTGAAGACATCTATAGATGAAAGAGAGTCTTACTCTGGAACCACTTAAATACATCGTACTGGCCATGTCAGAAACTGCCTTAATAAATTTGGTGCCCTCTTACCACTGTATTTGTTTACTAGCTATGATGAGTTTACGTATGTCTTTGATTGTCTGTTCCTGTACTTCTGGCGCCTACCTATAAAGTTCCGGAGACATTGAGGTACTAAAATTTGTCCAAGATGGGACTACAGCCTTTAAATGCCTTGACCTGTCAAGACCGCTGCTGCCCCGTCAGAAGGGCGGTAGATTTCGAAATCCCACGTAGTCAGCTTGGCGATATCCGCAGCCGTATTGCTTGGCTTTCGTGATCAGGTCCTTTCGTATCATATCAGGCAGCTCCTGAGTTGGCTCCACGAGGCTGAGTGAACCAAAATTTCAGCCCTCATTCCAGAATTAAAAATCCTACACTGGCCGAGAATTCAACCTGGGGTCTCCAGATATCAGTCGGGCATGCTAACCCTACACCAACAAGTTAGCCAGACGTTTCTACGTGCCAGTAAATCTACCGACACGATACTGGCATACCTAAGCGCCTTCAAATTCCATCAAACTAAGTCGGGATCGAGCCTGTCATCCTGAGTGCAGAGTGCCAGTGCTCTAAATCTGAGCCACTCAGCTCTGCTGTTTGTTTATTTACTTCGTGCCTCGTTCAATTACTTACTTCCTTTCATTTCGCTTTTCCACTTTTATATCTTCATTTCTTTAAGTGGTTGATTTTTCAGGTTGTTTCATCGTTTGTTTGCAAGTTTGTTCTTAAAAGATTTCAAAAATGAAATACTGTTGAGTGCTTCCGATATGTTTCTACGCTTTATTGGAAGATAGAATGTTACTTTCAAAAATATTGCCTTTAATAGCAACCTTGTCCTTCAGTGAATCGAGTGTAATGTTCCTTCATCACGTTTATATACAGCACGATAACGTTCCGTCCCTACCTAATAATGAAAGAGAGAGAGAGAGAGAGAGAATTCTTAGTCGTGCAACGAGCTGAAAGAATTTGACGGCAAGAAGAAAAGACTTGCTCCGAGCTCTCCGTCTTTTTTAAGATATCCTTTATTTCTTGAAATGTGATGATGAAAGACAGCAGTCTTTTAATACCGCTCTTTTAACTTTGTTATTAAATAGCAAGGGTATTTGGAAACTGTACTCCGCAGGCAGACAAACCCGGTTAGTTATTGGACAGGCAGAGGGGCGAGGGGAGAAGAGCATTTCCAGTAATTGACTTGGAAGTGGTCAATAAAAACTCCTGTTGGGAGAGAGTAAAGTTCCGTGAAGGACTACGGCCTACGGTCTTACTACTCGTTTTTTCTCTGGCGCGGCGGTCGGTTCACAGGCTGGCCTATCTCTCAGGAGCAGCTCAGTGCACACAGCTTTGAAGATGAGCTGGTTTATGAACGCGTTCAGAAAATCTTATTCTCATCGGCTGTAATTAACATGAACAGAGAACTTTGGGTAGTGAGCAGGCACAAGCCACATTAGTGAGCGCATGCATCTATCCATCATTATTCTCACAATAAGAAAGGAAGTAAACTTGCAGTTTTGCGGGACTGTTTACGTATGTGGTGATCATAGCCATGGAACCTCCAGTTTTACGTGGAATCCCGAACCACAAGTACGACACTTTTTAATTTCAGAAATTCCACAAGCATTGACTGGGATTCGAACAATGGCCACCTCAGTGAGAAGCTAGTGCCTATGCTGCTCATCTTCCTCCCTCTCTCTCTCTCTCACTCTCTGAATAAATTATTTGCAAGTTGCGTTACGTCGCACCGACACAGATAGGTCTTACGGCGACGATGGACAGGAAAGGGCTAGGAGTTGGAAGGAAGCGACCGTGGCCTTAATTAAGCTACAGCCCCAGCATTTGCCTGGTGTGAAAATGAGAAACCACGGAAAACCATCTTCAGGGCTGCCGATAGTAGGGTTCGAACCTACTATCTCCCGAATACTGGATACTGGCCGCAATTAAGCGACTGCAGCTATCGAGCTCGGTCTGAATAAATTAAAGATAATAAATAACACAATTCGTTCGTTCAGTTAACCGCTGAATGAAAGAGGCCCTGGTGTTAGATATATATATTTTTTTTTTTGCAAGTGCCTTTACGTCGCACCGACACAAGTGGGATTATGGCGACGATGGGAGAGGAAAGGTCTAGGAGTTGGAAGGAGGCGGCCGTGGCCTTAATTAAGGTACAACCCCATTTGCCTGGCGTGAAAATGGGAAAACACGGAAAACCATCTTCAGGGCTGCCGACAGTGGGATTCGAACCCACTCTCTCCCGGATGCAAGTTCACAGCCGCGTGCCTCTAACAGCACGGCCAACTCGCCCGGTGGTGTCAGATATTAGGCCCACGGGAGTACTTTTTTTACTTTCGATTGTTTCACTTGAAGAAGACCCCATAAATACGACGACTTCTTCATATTCTACATTATAAACCCCAGAAATTATTAATAGCATTTTGCAATCAACAACATTTATGTTACATTGAGATTCCTACCTTTAACTGAAGCATTTTTTAAAATAATATAAGTGATCTTAGGAGAGATGTGTGTTCGAATTATTATATATTCACCGAGCGAGTTGACCATGCGGTTAGGCTCACGTAGCTGTGAGCTTGCATTCGGGATATAGCGGGTTGGAACCCCACTGTCGAGAGCCTTCAAGATGGGTTTCCGTGGTTTCCCATTTTTATACCAGGCAAATGCTGGGGCTGTACCTTAATTAAGGTCACGGCTACTTCCTTCCCACTCCTAGCCTTTCCATATATCATCGTCGCAATAAGTCCTGTCTGTGTCGGTGCGACGTAAAGCAAAATGTAAAAAAGAAAAACCTTATATCTGCCACATTTTCAACATTTCTTAAATAAGAGTAGGATATCAAGGGTTATTAAATGGATTATCACATGTTTCGGAATGAGGAGCAATGTCTTCGGTTTATAACACAGCACATAAACACGCCAGAGGTTTCCCATAAATGTAATATAAACCGAGAATGTCAGAGAAATGAATTTCTTTTTTGATAACACGAATACGGTTGTAGCACTACCTGTGTGTGTTATGCGCCGGGAGGAATTCTTTCGTTGGAACCTCTAAACTGTCGCCGAATCAAGTCGGGATCAAATCCACTAGCTTTATAATAATAATAATAATAATAATAATAATAATAATAATAATAATAATAATAATAATAATAATAACGTTTGCTTTACGTCCCACTAAGTACTTTTTCGGTTTCGTGAGACCCCGAAGTGCTATAATTTATCCCCGCAGGAGTTCTTTTATGTGCCAGTAAATCTACGGACACGAGACTGATGTATTTGAACACCTTCAAATACCACCGGACTGAGCCAGGATCGAACCCGCCAGGCTGGGGTCAGAAGGCCAGCGACTCAAACGTCTCAGCCACTCAGCTAGACACTAGCTTTAAAACAGATAGACAACGACTGAGGTCAACTATCTTATCAGTCCAGAGAGAGAAGCTTCCCTACCGGTGAAATTTGACAGTCTAATACATACAACAGCCGAGAATATAACCCATATTTCTGAGACTCTGGGTTGTTCGATTCCCTGCCCGTCTATAGATTATTATAATTCTATTCTGAGGCTTAGATCGGTGTTCACTTAACCTCGTAAGGGAAACTAAGGAGCTGTCCGGAATGAAATGCGACAGCGGTCAAGGAAACCAAACAATACAGCTGAGAATTTGTCACGCTGGAAAAGGAAAAGTCTGAATGGTTGAGCTGCGTTCGTTTTGGCAGGCGTAAGACTTTTAATTGGCTACATGCGCTATTTTATCTTCTTTTTAGTTAGGGTAAAGAGAGGTATGTTCGTGATGCAGGTAAGCTCGTGATAAATCTTTGAATAAGTATTGTGTCGGTTAGAGCGTGATGAAGACCGATGCAACTAGCTAGAGACCTTAGTCTGCAAAAGGGAAGTTCAGGATACTTATTCAAATATGTTTCACGAATATACTTCCCTTTACCCTAATCCAGGTATTAAGCATTTTTTTTAATTGATACGTTCACTATCAATATTAATGGACATGATATACAGTATTTTGGGTATTTGGCGAGGGAAAGAGACAAACTTAAGGGAATCTTCTCATTCCTCCGAGTCCTCAGAAGATTAAATTGGTCGACCTCGCCTGAAAGTGTTCTAAAATTGCCAAAATAGTGTTGTTCTGTCTATGTAATGTTATTTTTTGCAACACTTCTATGTTTTCTGGTCTTTGAGAACGACAATGGACAATAACAAGGTAATTACTGTAGGCGAATAAAAAAGGAGTAGGGTGAAGCAACTAAGCGAAATATAAGACCATGAGCAATAAAAGAAAGATAAAGCAGGCAGACAGGTCGAGATGAGGATGAAGAGGTAAGTATATGCAGAAACGATGGGCAGAATACCAATAAGGTTAATAAGACTAGAAGAAACAAATAAACAGTGGTGTAGAATTATGTCGTAAATACACATTATTTTTGTAACAACTAATTCAGTTTTCAACATTCATAAACAACCTTTTATTTACAATCAAAACATGTTAACACCCGACCACAGAATACACAAAACCCAAAGAGTAAAGGAACAAACATTGCCAACTTTAACATCTACAAATATCTCGACATACTCCCACCTAATTTACAATTTTCTCAAAATTGGAAATTATCAAAACATTGAGGGTAACTGAACAATGGATGTCTCGGTTGACAGAGACGGAAATAGTTCCAGATGGACAGCCCGGTAGCAAGCACACGTGAATAGGGCAATCCATGTCTTTGACGAATCACGAAGATGCAAAGGTCCTGCAAAATCTAACCCGATGACTTCGAATACGGCTGCATCTTTAACTCGAAGATCAGGCAAAGGAGGGGACTGAGTGTCAAAGTTTTTTGCTTGAAAACGCCGGCAAATAACACATTTGTTGACGATTCCTCTCGCAAACTGGCGTCCTTTAATGATCCAGAATCTCTCGCGTAACAAACCTAGGAGAGTTGCTGGACCGGGATGATTATTTTTACGATGCAATTCTTCCGCGTACCTTTTGACCACCGGATGTTCGGGAGGCAGCAAGGCCGGTAGTCTGAAGGGGCCCTTGTCCACACGTTCAACTATCCGTGTCTGGAGTCTGATTATGCCTTTTTGATCTTGGAATACTTGGAAATTCTTAAGTCTCTGATAGTCTGGGAATTCGAAGGACTCTGCCTGAATGAGCAGAACAAGTTTATCTTCAGCTGCAGCTACCTCACTTGTCGATAACAAACCTCTTCTTTTAATTTCAGTGCGTCGACAGTTGTTGAGAAATCTGAAGATCCATCCCGCCATCCGCACAATATTTTCATATTTGCTGAACCGGTGATACAGCCACGTAGTATTGTGAGTGACTGCAAAAAGATTATATTCGTTTGCCACTCCATAGATTATGTGAGATTCAGGCCAGGTTTCTTCTCCTTCAGCAAGCCACTTAGGCCCTTTCCACCATTCGGATTCGAGCAGTTGCGCGACAGTACATCCTCTTGGTCTTAAGGGCAGATCTGCGGGGTTCAACTCACCTGGTATGTGTCTCCAGCTTCGTACATCAGTGAGTTCCCTTATCTCCTTCACTCGATTTCTAACAAACACAGTCTTGTCATCATTGCCAAGAATCCAGGCTAGCCCAGTGCTTGAATCGGTCCAACAATGAACAGGGACTTCTTTCCAATTTAGACTTTCTCGAACTGATTTCAGTAGACGAGCTCCAATAAGAGTTCCTAATAATTCCACTTGAGGAATGGTCAGGCGCTTAAGCGGTGTTACTCTTGCTTTGGCTACCGCTAACCGAATGTGTACCTCTCCCTGGTAACCACTCCTGATAAAGACAACAGCTGCATATGCATTCTGACTTCCATCACAGAATACATGCAGTGAGATATCCTCCTCGCTGCCGAGGTGGCGCATCATCCCGATTTCTCTTAGGTGAGGCAAGTCCTTAAACCACCTTTCTTGTCGTCGAGTATCTTTGTCAATAGGGTCGTCCCATCCTAACTTTCTGGTCCATAACTCTTGAATTAACATTTTCAACCTTGTCGTTACTGGAACGGTTAGTCCAATCGGATCAAAAATGCGGTGAACTATTGAAAGAACGGTCCTTTTTGTCAGATTTTCCATTTCCCACGATTTCTCCCACCAATCCATATTGATCTTCAAAGTGTCATCTCGATGATTCCACCTAATGCCAAGCAGTGGAGAGTTGTCTCCAGTCCACTCCCACCCTCGAAGGTCGAACCCGGCCCTCGCCATAATGGTCTTCGAAAGGTAAACGAATTCCTCTACTTCTTCTGGTCGGTCGAGGCTTGTCATTAGATTATCAACATAAAAATTATTCTTCAACGATGCCGCGATTTTTGCCTCCTTTGGATCAGTTGATTCCACACATTTTTCTAGGTGGTACCCAATAACTGCTCCAAGAAGAAACGGACTACTGGTAACACCGAATACCACTCTGGCATGACGAAGGACTCGTAGGTCTTTCTCATTATCTTCATACCACAAGAACTTCAAGTAGTCTCTCTCGTCTGTGTGTATTCTTATCTGCAAAAATGTCTTTTTTATATCAGCTGTGATACCTATCCTCCGTTGTCGAAACCTCAAGAGCAATTCTGGTATGATTTCAACGAGGTTCGGTCCTTCTTCAAGGCAGTCGTTCAGTGATGGGAAACCTCTCTCTTTCGCCGACGCATCGAATACGGGACGCACTTTCGTAGTTGCACTAGTTTCCGTCAATACCGGGCGGTGAGGAAGGTAGTGTCTTGTAGATAGATCCATTGCACCTTCGACAATGCCTTCTTTCACCCAGTCTTGTAAGATGGTATCATATTCTTCGTAAAGTCCACGCTTTGCCTTTAATTTTTGGGTCATTCGAAATAATCTGCCTTCTGCAATCTCTCTATTGGTTGGAAGGTCTGGAGCATCTCTCCTCCATGGAAGACGTACCTCATACCTGCCATCTACAAAATTAACCGTATTTTTGAAGTATCTGAGTGCTGACATCCTCTTCTCCTCCTTTGTTGCATTCTCTACTGGATCGGTGAACCCATTGGTCTCCATTTTCCATAGATCAGATACAGGTAGTTGTGTAGTACTGAGTGCAGGGACTGTATTCGCAATACTTGCATGCTGGGCTAGATCGTTTTTTCCTATGGTGCATACTTCCTTCTTCTTCCCCGTTACCGTCCATCCTAAACGGGTTTCAATGGCAACCAGTCCATAAGGTAGAGTCTTCATTTTGCCCGTCCACAACTTTCCCGCGATGTCAGAACCTATCAAGATATCAATCGGAGCCCTAGAATCTCTGTACATTGGAATGTGTTCTCTCAGCAACTCTCCCCTCACTTCCTCCCTGACTTCTACTGATGGAACCGCAGCTGTAATTGTTCTCTGGTCTAGCGCCATGAAGTTGCATGCAAAGTCATTACATAAGCTGAGTAAGTGCACTTTATAGCATCTGTGCTTGACTACCCCTGTTGGCTTACCACCAAAAAGAGAGTGTATAATGTTTTCTTCCCCAATTGGAAAGTAGTTCATTTCTTCGGCCAAACTACTAGAAATGTACGAACGTTGGGATCCACTGTCTATCAGTACCCTGGCCTTCTTGATTTTGTCACAATTCTTTACATAAACTAGCAGAGTCTGTAGATAGACCTCCGTTTGGGAGCCAACTGTCAAATTGTTATCAACAGATGAGGTATTGAACAAGGAAACCTCTTCTCGTTTGCTCTCAGGATGCCTACCCTCAATACATTCTTTCTCTTCCACTTGGTACTTCTCAACAGAGGGGCATAATAATGGCACATGCCGCCCACGACAAACAACACACCGTGCTCGACATTGCTGTGCAGAATGGCCTGCTTTGGTACAAGAAAAACAGCGCTTAACTTTAAACAGAACCCCTTTCCTATCTTCAAGTGACATTTTTTGTGCATGGAGGCATTCTGTTGAATAATGATTCACTCCTTTACAAAATACACACTTCTGAGAGTCAGATTAAATTCCGAGAGTAGCAAGATCGATTGCAGAGGCAAAATTAACCTTGTCCTTATCATGTGATTTCCCCGGATTCTTAGCCTGGCTATAGGAAAGGGACTGATTATTTGCCATTGCGACTCTCTCCTCCCCTTCTACTTCTCTTTTCAAAAACAACATTAAGTTATCCATTTGCTCCTGCAGTGTCCAATTGGGTTCATTGGAACGTTGTCACACCTTCAATATGTCTGTGGGCAGACACGATTCTATTAGCGGAAACAATAATGCGGCATAATTATCCGAGAAGACATTTAATGCCTCCACTGCCCGTAACTGAGTTTCTAGTTTGTCATACAAAATACTGATCTTGACTGTCTTCTTTTCCAAAACCAAACTTAGTAGCTCCCGAACATAATACTCGATAAGGAGGTCATTACGCCCAAATCTCTCTTTAAGTGCTTGAATGGCCCTTCCGTAATTTTCACCTGAGGGAGGAAAACTCATAACAACCGCGCGTGCTCGTGAATTTTGTTTCGTAGCTTGAATCAAATACTGAAACTTTTCCTCCCTTCTTAACGACTGACTCTCGTCAATTTGTGAGAACTGTGACCAGAATGATATCCAACCGGCTATTTCCCCGTCGTACTTATTTAATTCCAATTTCGGTGGACGAAGAGATATTTCGTTTCCCGAACGATCACCAACACAACTAGACGAAGTATAGGCAGCACTATTCATTGTGATCAAATCAGAGGCCTTACCTTTAATGCTGTGGTAACGTAAGGCATACTCCTCTGCTTTCTCCATTTCTGCCATCAGCACCTCTTCAATCTCCTCTTGCTATGTTTCAGCACAGATGTTTTCACAAATCTGACTGTCCAGTTCCGATAACTCGTTTCTTCTCTCTTCGAGCACTAGTAAACGCGCGCTTATTAACTGTAAATCTGCATCCCTCTGCGTCACTAGTTCGTCTATAGCATTGCAAGTTTTCGTGAACAATGTGCGGATAACAGCTCTTTTCTTAGTTACTTGTGCAGACGTCATGATTACGATGTACCGGTACGAATGTAAACAACAGGATATTGTATACTGGATATACAGACACAGTTATACTCGCTATCAAATTATAACTCAACGAAGTCTACGTTATGTCCTGTCACGGTCGCCATATGTAGAATTATGTCGTAAATACACATTATTTTTGTAACAACTAATTCAGTTTTCAACATTCATAAACAACCTTTTATTTACAATCAAAACATGTTAACACCCGACCACAGAATACACAAAACCCAAAGAGTAAAGGAACAAACATTGCCAACTTTAACATCTACAAATATCTCGACAAGTGGCTTCAAATACAATAGAAAATGAATTTCAGGCACACTGATTAAACCATTCATTAAACGGAGAGAGTATGAATTTGGAAATGCCAATGAATATGAATCAGTGAAGGACAGGGAAGAGAACTTAATGCACAGAAATGTAATAACTGGAATTTGGCTCTACTTCCACTACTTTTTGTATTTTTCTAATCCTATTTTGTTTTGGGCGATGTTTTCATAGTTGTACCTCTCCTTGAATCAATAATCATTGCCACACCATCTACGGTATTTGGTTTTGTATGGGTAAGCGCTCGAACATCTAGTATTACGAGATATGAATAGGATATAACGGGGAAGATAACAAGAAAACGGAAACATACACGTAAACATTTCATTTCGACGATATTTATGCAGAGCGGAGGTTGCTTAGTACGAAATACAGGATCTTTCACTCAAAGTGGGGCCGGCCGACCTGCCTGCCGGCGCAGCGCAGCGGGTAGATGGGCGAGCCGGTCAGACGAGCACATGGCAACTCGCTGAGCTTGGAGCCGGGAGAGCGCCCGTATGAATCGGATGTAAATAACAAGCACACATAATAACGCATAATCAAAGTAAAATAATTTCTCACATTGTCACAGAAGATTTTGAAAATGTCCCCTACCTGCATCTACACATTTCTAGCTTCATCTTTTTTTTTTTTTTTTGCTATTTGCTTTACGTCGCGCCGATACAGATATGCCTTATGGCGACGATGGGGTAGGGAAGGCCTAGGAATTGGAAGGAAGCGGCCGTGGCCATAATTAAGGTACAGCCCCGGCATTTGCCTGGTGTGAAAATGGGAAACCACGGGAAACCATCTTCAGGGCTGCCGACAGTGGGGTTCGAACCCACTATCTCCCGATTACTGGATACTGGCCGCACATAAGCGACTGCAGCTATCGAGCTCGGTCTGGCTTCATCTAAGGAAATTTTTATTCATACGCATTAGTTCATCTGCCGAGACAGCCTCAACTTTTCTGTAGCTGTAGAGTAATAATAAACATATTTTATACTGTAAAGTTCTAGTAGCATTATGTGTTAATGCCATTGCAACACAACTATACCGAGCGAATTGGCTATGCGGTTGGGGGGATGTTTAACCGAGCGAAATGGCTACGCGGTTAGGGAGGGTTTGATTCACAAATTCATTTTTCATTTTTTCCCATAACTAAAAAACGCAAACCGTAAAATCTGGGAATCTTGTGGGCCGCAATTGTTTACTGATTAATCTGTTGTCAAAAATTTCCTCAGTTAAACTTAATGCCTCGTTAGCCGCATGCGCGTTTGCCGAGTCTTGCTGGAAATATCCAGACTGGCAGTCATTGTCCGTCAATTGTTAAAAAATTGTACAAGAATGTCATTCCTATACCTCTGCCCAGTTATTATGGCTTCAAAAGGTGCCACCAATACTCACATTTTCACAATGTCGATGAACTCAAAATATCACGAGAGAAATTGAGGCAATATCGATAGATGGACTAATGCGTATGAATGAAATTTTCCTTAGATGAAGCCAGAAATGTGTAGATGCAGGCGGAGGACGTTTTTAACATTTCCTCTGACAAAGTGAGATATTATCTTACTTTGATTATGCGTTATTATGTATGCTTGTTATTTACATCCCATTCATACGGGCGCTCTCCCGGCTCCAAGCTCAGCGAGTTGCCTTGCGCTCGTCTGTCCAGCTCGCCCATCTACACGCTGCGCAGGCCAGCCGGCCCTACTTTGAGTGAAAGATCCTGTATATCGTACTGTATTCTACTTTAAGCACCCTCTGCTCTGCATAAATATCGTCGACATAAAATGTTTACGTATATATTTTCTTTTTCTTGTTATCTTCCTTTTTGTATTTCGTAATTGTACGGTTGTTTGCTGAGTGCTGTATTTATGTTTCGTTCGCAGAAATGAGAAAACTTCTGATAAGGATTTGTAATCCTCAGCTAAATTATGCTATATGATGATATATTATTGTATTATTCAGCATAAAGAAGTTCGAGGTGAGATACTATAACGTATTTCAATTCAGTATGTAATATTTATTTATTTATTTATTTATTTATTTATTTATTTATTTATTTATTTATTTATTTATTTATTTATTTATTTATTTATTTATTGACTTTAGCAGTGGCGAAGTTAGGGCTCGTGGCCCTCTCTTACACTTTACCACATAATTTGGGAGGAGAATGAGTATTCAGGCCGCTATTTTACACAGAGCAATGCCAGTTGGAATAACGCTGGTTGATCATGGATGTATCAATTGAAATCTGACTGAGAAGAGCAGCTATCACCCCGATGTTAAGTCACTATTATGAACATCATGGGATATTGCATGATGTGGTGGCAACGGTGATTATTTTTTAAAGGGAAAAACATGTGCGCAACCATCCCTGATTTTGCACAAGGAATTTCCTTACAGCTGAAGGTGAAAATTATCTGAGATTTTATTCAGCAACTGGCATTTTCAACTGTTCTTTAAAGGGCATTTCCCAATGGAATTTATTTTTTCTCCTGAATTTACGCAAAGTTTCGTGGTTCAAATCATACATTAATTACGGCATGTCAAACTAATATTTTTTTTCCTGTAGCATTTGGCAGTTATGTGAAGTGCGGCAAAGCTGAACCCAAACGAGGTAGAATGAAAACGATTTCCGAATGAGTAGTAGGCCAAAATTCCTTGTCCAGTGTTGTGTGAAGGTGTCCCTGCTTCCATGTTACATACTGTAGTTGCTACGACGGCTAGCGTGGCACTGCGAATGAAGACTCACGAAACCCGTTGTTGGTGATATCTCCCTTATTATCTGCTCTATAGTAAAATGCAAAATAACTGTTTTGTTCTCTCTGTACACGCACCTTTAAGTGATGCTGAAGTGATATCCACCAAGTTTTTCAAGAGCCATTGAATAAAATTCCAATTTTCGTAAATATGGCCGGTGTCATCCGTCGTGTGATAAATATATACAAACGATTGAAAATTGAATTTCTAGAACTTTTGTTATATAAAATGTTTTGATAGACTTAATATAAACGGATATTTTTAAGAATAAATTTTCTGGTCTTCCTTTAAACCCCTACTCCATAAGATGACCTTATAGTCATATGAACCAGATAACAAAACTTTCAATGAGCAGATTCGAAATACTGAGTTTTGTTGACATGTTCACACACAAAGACATCAAAACGGAAATATTACTGAAACGTACAGGCACGCAACCCTTACGGTTTGGTATATAGATTGTTCAAATCCCTGGAATTTGTCTAACGTCGCACTAACTCATACATGATTTCTGTGACAACGGGATAAGGAAGGATAGAAAAGTTAGCGCCCGTGATCTTAATTTTTACGTAAACTAACTCCAGCAATTCACATGCACAACTGGAGCCACTTACTAGGAAATGTCCGATTAGCATTGTATTTATACGGAGGCTGTTTTAGCTGTTTAACAGCGTCCCCATCTTTTGCAGTTTAATAATTAATACCATTTGCTTTACGTCCCATTAACTACTTTTTCGGTCTTCCGAGACGCCGAGATGCCGGAATTTAGTCCCACAGGAGTTCTTTTACGTGCCAGTAAATCTACCGACACGAGGCTGACGTATTTGAGTACCTTCAAATACCACCGGACTGAGCCAGGATCGAACCTGCCAAGTTGGGGTCAGAAGGCCAGCGCCTCAACCGTCTGAGCTTTTGCAGTTTGATAGTTATTGTATCAGTAACGAATTTCTTCATGAACATCTACAGTTTTAAATAAATATAACATGTCAACCTCCCTACTATTACATCAGTCTAAGTCTTTGTCTGTCTCTTTGCCTGTCTGTCCTTCGTTCCCGTAAAAATACACGACGGATCGACGTGAAATTTGGCAAGCTTCGCCTAATATCCTCGATTAACATATAGGTTACTAACTATGAAGCTGACATTTAATGGGGCTATGCAGCAAAATCAGACGAAAATGTACACCTGGAACCCTTAAAAGTGAACACGTTGCCTAAACGGTTAGTCCAATTAAAATGGAGCCGTCAATACATTTGGAATGCAATTTCCTGTAAAAAAAATTACTATTATATTCGTTACAATAACGATATGCGAGATAATTACTGGTTTTACGTATTAAAGGAACATTTTGAGCATACTCCAGTGCAGAGTGTAGTGTGTAATAGGTCGCTGAAGCACTGCCATTGTCCCATGGAAGACGGACGCAACCTACAATATTGGCTGAAACTCATTTCGAATCGGAAAGAATTTCACGCGAGCGAAACCGTATTTAAACGAGCCAAAAGATATTCTGCGCATAATTAGCACTCAGTACGAACTACAGTATAATGAATTTAATTTGTATGTATCTGACTTGTGGGGGTATGTGTTCAACGGAAGCTAACCGTCCGTCCTTCTTCCTCCAATTCTCCTTCTCAGTTCACCAAGTTCTCTGGGTTACAGAGTAGATAATTCAGTACACTGTCACAGCGACTGTTTAATCGTTTTATGTAAGACCCCCGATTAACAACAACAGGTTGAATCTAAAACGGTGTTCCCAGATGTTCAAATCCCATCTAACCTTGGCTGTGTGGATAGAAGATAAGAGAGAGCAGAGGCGGATGATGCATGTCGAAAGGTCTCCACTTAAAAGGAAAAGACATGTGAATACAATGGCGAGCTAGAAGAACACCAAAACAAATGCTGCTCAATACAATAGAAAGGAAAAAAATAAACATAGGACAAGATGGGACAGCAAAGAGTGGAGGTACAAAGACAGAGAAGAATACCTAACGAGGCTGTCCACAAGACAGCTGATATCGACAACATATCCCTTTATCTTCAGCCGTTTCGGATTATCCACTCAGTGAGCTCTCCTCATTTTGAAGCAGTGAAAACACAGTGTTATAACGGCATTCTATTGTCTTCTGTTTTCACTGACGGAGTGATACGAAACTAGAGCTTTTAGAAGTCAGACCATAGACCTGAGTTTGAATTCAAGCGATGCGCAGTGAATTCCGAATGGGAACAGCAAGTGTTTATCATTGCTCACTGTTTCAGCTGCATAAAACATGTAGAGACAAATGCTTAGTCTTTTGAAAGGTACTCAAATAGAAAATCGACATCACTACAGACAGAAAGATATAGTTATTTGCATTACAAGGGCCAAAATTGAGGTTTTACGTATGAATTGAGAAATACTCTGTAACGCTAGTTGCTTTACGTCGCACCGACACAGTTAGGTCTTATGGCGACGATGGGACAGGGAAGGGCTAGGAGTGGGAAGGAAGCGCCGTGGCCTTAATTAAGGTACAGCCCCAGCAGTTGCCTGGTGTGAAAATGGGAAACCACGGAAAACCATTTCCAGGGCTGCCGACAGTGGGATTCGAACCTACTGTCTCCCGAATACTGGATACTGGCCGCACACTCTGTAACGTACAATACTTTATTTCATACTAGCATGCAACCTTGGCTTCACCCGCGTTTATTAATTCAACAGTCAGATGCTATCAAACTATTTATTTAAAAGCAAAATTTAAAAAAAAAATACAACTTATTAACACGCATCCTTTTTACATACATTGCATGAACATTATTTTATTTTGATTTATAGTTATTTCATCATCATCATCATCTGTTTACCCTCCAGGTTCGGTTTTTCCCTCGGACTTAGCGAGGGATCCCACCTCTACCGCCTCAAGGGCGGTGTCCTGGAGCTTCAGACTCTTGGTCGGGGGATACAACTGGGGAGTATGACCAGTACCTCGCCCAGGTGGCCTCACCTGCTATGCTGAACAGGAGCCTTGTGGAGGGATGGGAAGATTGGAAGGGATAGGCAAGGAAGAGGGAAGGAAGCGGCCGTGGCCTTAAGTTAGGTACCATCCCGGCATTCGCCTGGAGGAGAAGTGGGAAACCACAGAAAACCACTTCCAGGATGGCTGAGGTGGGAATCGAACCCACCTCTACTCAGTTGACCTCCCGAGGCTGAGTGGACCCCGTTCCAGCCCTCGTACCACTTTTCAAATTTCGTGGCAGAGCCGGGAATCGAACCCGGACCTCCGGGGGTGGCAGCTAATCACGCTAACCACTACACCACAGAGGCGGCTTTATAGTTATTTCCGTGATTAAAATACAGATTTGGTGAAGGGTACAAATAATATTAAACCAAACCAAACCCCATGGCACCACAGCCCTCGAAGGGCGTTGGCCTACCAAGTGACCGACCGCTGCTCAGTCCGAAGACCTGCAGATTACGAGGTGTTGTGTGGTCAGCACGACGAATCCTCTCGGCCGTTATTCTTGGTTTTTTAGACCGGAGCCGCTATCTCACCGTCAGATAGCTCTTCAATTATAATCACGTAGGCTGAGTGGACCTCGAACCAGCCCTCAGGTCCAGGTAAAAATTCCCTGACCTGGCCGTGAATCGAACCCGGGGCCTCCGGGTGAGAGGCAGGCACGCTACCCCTACACCACGGGGCAAATAATGTTAAGACAATATAAAATACCATATCGTCGATACACCGGCAAAACCTAGTATCCCACCATGCCCTTCCTATCAATTATTCTCCTTAAGACTAGTCACGCCTCCCCCCCCCCCCTTAAAAATGAAATGGCGAATGGCTTTTAGTGCCGGGAGTGTCCGAGGACAAGTTCGGCCTCACCCGTAGGTGACCTGCGCGTCGTAATGAGGATGAAATGATGATGAAGACAACACATACACCCAGCCCCCGTGCCAGCAAAATTAACCAATTATTGTTAAAATTCCCCACCATGCCGAGAATCGAACCCAGGATCCCTGTGACCATAGACCAGCACGCTAACTATTTGGCCATGGATACGGACCACGTCTCCCAGCCACATATGGGTATGCAGTTCATTAGAAAAATTTTCCTTCTGTACTTAACATCTCTTCAACACCCACTATTTAACACGACCTAATGGTTTGAAAGTCAATTTCTATTAATGTTTTGCACATGTATACATTCCTCGATAAATGATCTACAGGGTGTTTCACAATGGAATGGATTTCTCACATAAAGAGGGAAAATAGGGCATATAATAATCTGTCCGGAAATGCGTAGTTTCTTGGCCTCCACGATCACCTGATCTGAATGAAACCTTTGGAGTTCTTTCTGTAGACATAAGCAATGCATTTTGCAAACGCGACTGTTGTGTAAGATCAAGCAGAGCTTCATGGCAAAATTGTAACGTCCTTTCAAGCAGTTCGTACAACACAGGGCATATTGGAACATGTTCGTAACTCCGTGCGACGGCGAGTACAAGCCTGTAGTATGGCAGGAGGTGGGCATTTTAAACACCTCTGTAAAGTAATGACCGGACTACATCAGTACAGGCAAAGTAGCCCACACCACCAGAGATTTTAGCCCACGATAGAGTCTGATATATCGGAAAGTACGCGTTTTTCGACCCATATACTTATAAACTTTTTCTTTCTGTATGTGTGACGAAACCAATTATGAAATTCATCCGTGCGTTTTAGAAACATCCTATATACAATGCTGAAAATCGTATCAAAATCCGTTGGTTGATTATAGAATTAGTCCGCACAAATGCAGACACCAACCTGGTACTTGGTACGCATAGATCTTACTGAATATTTTGGCCCTTCAATTTGAAGAGATGGATAAATCTACTTCTCCTGCGTATTGATATCACGGTCTACTGCATTTATAATATGAATTTCATCCAACCTTCTTCTTACAATTTAATGTTGTGCAGTGAAGTGCCCAGGAACATAAATATTAAATATGAATGACTGCTGAGCAGTCGCCTTGGCTAACCGGAAAACTTCCTTGTGTCAAAGACTGTAGAATTGTAACACTACATTGTATACATTCAAGATATTTTCAAGAATAAGGTTATTTATTTGTATTTATTGTACATAAGAGTAGGACATACCGTTACGTCTGAAACCGAGCAGATAGCTACCTCATCCAGGTGGTGGTAGGGGCCGAGAACTCTCCATCATTGTCCCCTTCTCCCGCCCTTGCCACACACTCATTATATTCCTCCCTCTCACTCATCATCATCATCTCCCTCTCTTGTTCCCTCGTTTTGATCACTCCATCATTATACAGCGAGCCTCTCTGGAGCAGGTAACAGATGGCTAGACCCACTACACTTCATTCTCGCTAGCTCAAACTGCAGGCCATTACTACAGGAATGGATCTAGATATTATTGTGAGCATTGTCTTATGTCTATTTCCAGAAAATCAACCACAAGGAGGCTACCATGACAAAATATTTAGTATTAACTCCTAGTGTAACTCCAAGGTGTTTTCTACTTGTGAGCCTGGATTGGTGACAATGGGCCCCCAAGCTGTCATTGTTTTCTCTTACTGGTGACAGGCTGCTCACTTTCATGTTCGACCTCTCTTGGTGCATTCTAATTCTCATCCGTGCCCGACGTTGTTAGGTTTAGAAGGCCTAGGTAGTCTTTCATTTCCAAGCCCTTCGTGCCCTCCCCTTTCTTTTGCCTCTTCGTACATTCACTAATATTTTCCCTCCGACTGAGTCCGGAAAGAAAGGTTGCTTAGCTGTATTTTCTCTTAAAACAATAATCACTTCAGTCACAACAGCATAAAAAATACTCCATTTCAGAGCATGGGTTGACATCGCGGGGCTCTTAACTGAATTTGGATTTTTCTCCACATAGGTTTTCCCAGCCTCATCACTTTCATCTTTCCTACTAGACCTTCCTTGGTCAATTCCTGTTCTCTCCCGATATCATCGGTTTAAGGGGCAGTCAAATGGAAACAGGCCACCTGCCAAAACAATATAGGAGAATATTTCGTACCTCTGTCGAAATAACCAGAACTGTTAAGACATTTATACCAGTGAAGAGAAGATCAATCCTATTCTTGTAAAAGCGTTTCGGGCTTTCGACAGATTGTAAGTTTCACGAAGAGAACAAGTTTGAATTACACCGATCTCGGTACCTGCAGTCGCTTATATGCGGCCAGTATCCAGTATCTGGGAGACAGTGGGTTAGAACCCTACAGTCAGCAGCCCTGAAGATGTTTTTTCCGTAGTTTCCCATTTTCACACCAGGCAAATGATGGGTCTGTACCTTAATTAAGGCCACGGTCGCTTCCTTCCACTCCTAGCCCCTTCCAGTCACATCGTCGCCATAAGACGTATCTGCGTCGATGCGACGTGCAACAACTTGTAAAAAAAAAGACGTTTCAATTACTGTGTTGATAGAGTGAAAGTAAGTTATGGGGGTCACATTGTTGTTAAAATCAGGAGATATTCTTATTGGGGTAGTTGCATAAAGGGGATTGTAAATAACGACTACAAGTCTCTTCATATTGCTAGGCGAGTATTTAGGGGTTGTAGTAAGGAAGACACAAATCAGATTATGGTTCTGTTGTGTGAGACCCTCACCAGGATTACTAGATTTGAGAACTGGAAATATTAAAAAAAAGCCGTATGATTTTAGTTATTTATTTCATTAATGTTGGACGATTTTCAACAAAATAGTAGGGTTATGAAAAAAAGTTGCAACCTTTGAGCTGGGAAGACTTGGGTTTAAGGGGACGAAAAGGTCGACTTAGAGGAATGTTCCGAGCTTTCAGTGGTGAGACGGCTAGGAATAACATTAGTAGGAGAATAAGCTTGAGAGGATTTTTTTAAAGTAAGAAAGATCATAATATGAAGATAAAGTTGCAAGTTAAAAGGACTCGTTTACAGGGAGAGAATCAAGGATTGGAATAATTTACCGAGAGAGATGTTTGATAAAATGTCCAGTCCCCATGAAATAATTTATGACCATCAAAGTAAAGTACTAATAGGAAATCCCCCTGTGGGTGGGGACGGTAGAATAACACCCACGATAGACCCTGCTTATCGTAAGAGGCGTCTAAAAGGGGCTCCAAGGGTCCTTAAATTGGCAGCGACACTTAGCTGAGCCCTGGCCTTGCTTCTACGTACTTGTGCCAGGCTCCTCACATTCATCAATTCTATCCGACCTTCCTTGGTAAACTCTTGTACTTTAACGACCCCTAAGGTATTACAGTTTGCGAATCCAAGGGAGTCTTTCATTTCCACGCCCTGCGTGGCCTTTGTCTTTCTTTGGCCGATACCTTCATTTTCCGAAGTGTCGGACCGCTTCCATTCTTTCTCTCTGATTAATGTTATATATTGGATGGTTACCTAGTTGTACTTCCTCTTAAAACAATGATTACCATCACGACCGGATAGGAAATCTACCACCTGGGCGACAGTCCTAAATGCAGATCAGTGGTGATTGATTGAGCTTAAAATTTAAACACGCCCACTTGTAATTATTATTATTTTCGAGCAAAGAATCCCTATTAACACCGTAAAAATTAAAAAAAAGACTTTTGAAAGTTTGAAGAGAAGTATTCTTCTTCCTCTTCTTCATCTTCTCTTCTTAATCTGTTTACACTCCCGGGTTGGTTTTCCCTCGGACTCCGTGAGGGATCCCACCTCTACCGACTCAAGAGCAGTGTCCTGGAGCGTGAGACCTTGGGTCGGGGATACAACTGGGGGAATGACCAGTACCTCTCCCAGGTGGCCTCACCTGCTGTGCTGAACAGGGGCCTTGTTGCGGGATGGGAAGATTGGAAGGGATAGACAAGGAAGATGGAAGGTTAGCGGCCGTGGCCTTCAGTTAGGTACAATCCCAGCATTTGCCTGGAAGAGATGTGGGGGGGAAACCACGGAAAATCAGTTCCAGGATGGCTGAGGTGGGAATCGAACCCCCCCTCTACTCAGTTGACCTCCCGAGGCTGAGTGGACCCCGTTGCAGCCCTCGTACAACTTTTCAAATTTCGTGGCAGAGCCGGGAATCGAACTCGGGCCTCCGGGAGTGGCAGCTAATCACACTAACCACTACACCACAGAGGTGGTGAAAAGTAGTCTTTAAACAAAAAATAGGCTTTACTCCTTTTGTTAATATTTCATCCTTCAGAATAACATTAACATTTACCGGTCAATAAGACCTCTTCCTCTTCCTGGCCTTTCTCCAGTCAGCTGGGGTCAGCACTTCGTATGGATTCAACCCAGTTTTACGACCGGATACCTTTCCTGACGCCAACCCTATTTGGAGGGACCTAGACATCATTTTGAACCGAGCGAGTTGGCCTTGCTGTTAGGGTCGCGCAGTGGGTTCGACCCCCAATGTCCGCAGCCCTGAAGAGGGTATTCCGTGGTTACCCCATGTTCACACTAGGCAAATGCTGGGGCTTACCTTAATTAAAGCCGAGCTGAGTGGCTCAGACGGTTGAGGCGCCGGCCTTCTGACCCCAACTTGGCAGGTTCGATTCTGGCTCAGTCCTGTGGTATTTAAGGTAAGGCAAGGGTGTATTCTACCCGAAGGCAGGTCCGAACCTCCGCAGAGGTGTGCCTGAGCCGGAGTTTACGTACGGTAGGGTGGCCAGTTCCTTTCCGCTCCTCCATTCCCTTATCCCCACGAACAGCGCGTGGCATCCCATTCACTTCTTGACCACGCCCAATGTTGCTTAACTTCGGAGATCTCATAGGATCCTATGTGTCAACATGGCTACGGCCGTTGGCTGTGGTATTTAAAGGTGCTCGAACACGTCACCCTCGTTTTGGTAAATTTACTGGCACCTTAAAGAACTCCCGCGGGACTAAATTTTGGCACTTCGGCGTTTCCGAAACCCGTAAAAATAGTCAGTGGGTCGTAAAACAAATAACATTATTATTATTATTATTATTATTATTATTATTATTATTATTATTATTATTATTATTATTATTATATTATTATTATTATTATTATTATTATTATTATTATTATTATTATTATTATTATTATTATTATTATTATTATTATTATTATTATTATTATTTTAATGAAGGACACGGCCGCTTCCTTCCCACTCCTTTCCTATCCCATCGTCGCCATAATACTTACCTGTGTCGATGCGACGTAAAGCAAGTTGTAAATAAATAAAAAATCATACTTTTAAATGAGAATACCTACTACACGCTTCAAATAACCTATGCTCATTGTTTAAGATGTTGTACAAGTGCTCGAGAACTCCCTCACAGCTCTCAATATTTTTTTCTTTTAATATCCTACAACGCAAAACGTTTCGCGCAAAACTCTCACCTCCTATCAACCAGTATGAAAACAAGTATTCAGCCTACAAGCCGTATTGTTATCACATAAACAAATTTTAAAAAGGGACAATTTCATTCCGCTCCATCAGCCTGAATGACATTGTCACGTTCTAGCCCAGATTAAATTCTGTTTTAGTCACTTGATGGAATGTCAACATTGTTCTCTTGTTTTAAAGTTGACTGTCAGCTTGTCCGCTGATCATTACCCACGCAGAGGTCGTCGTGACTGACTGACTGACTGACTGCCTGTGAACAAGCGAGACTCCTCATGGATTCAAAGAGTGAATGCGAATTGAATTGCGTTCGTTTTTAATGAACGGAACTAGATATATCTCCAGAGAGGGGTAGCGCGTGATTTTTATCAGAAGACTTGTGTTATTAATGAATAGCAACTAGCAGCTCTATATGCTGGTGCTCACAGAGTATTTGCTTTTCAATGAGGCAGAGCGGCTAAGGACCATGGAGTGTGCTAGCCATGTTTATTTGCAAGCAAAACATTCCATAGCTATAACGCGTTTATTAAAAGAGGCCAGAGCGTCCCATGGAATCCAATTACCAACATTTTAACAGTGTTTGGACAAGGAGTGGTAGAAGAGGAGAGGGGGACTAGAGTCGCGACTGCAAACGGAATGGAAGACTGCCTCTGCCTATTTACATTGTATATCTAATCCATTCTGAATATATACATATTTTGTCTCTGTGTGTGTAAAGTTTCCAACAGAAGAGAAAGTCCTTCTTAAATTAATCCTATATGCACATCGGATGTGTGCCTGTTGTGCAAAAATGTACGGTATATGGACAGCTGAACATGCCAAGAGAAATTAGAAGTTCAGTTTTATTTCCGTATAGGAAAGAGTAGAGAAAGTATTCATGAAAGTGGTTGGAATAAAGAGTAAATCACATTAAATAAATGGAGTGACTTCAAGGTCCGACACAAGTGTGCATAAAGTGTCCAGTTTTTGCAGGTTCACCTATTAGAGTTCCGCTCCCCCCTGTGGGTAGGGGCGGTAGAATAACACCCACGGTATTCCCTGCCTGTCGTAAGAGGCGACTAAAAGGGGCCTCAGGGGCTCTGAACTTTGGATCGTGGGTTGGGGACCACGGGGCACTCAGCTGAGTCCTGGCATTGCTTCCACTTACTTGTGCCAGGCTCCTCACTTTCATATGTCCTATTCGACCTCCCTTGGTCAACTCTTGTTCTTTTCCGACCCCGACGCTATTAGGTTTGCGAAGGCTAGGGAGTCTTTCATATTCACGCCCTTCGTGGTCCTTGTCTTTCTTTGGCCGATATCTTCATTTTTCCAAGTGTCGGATCCCTTCCTTTTTTACCCTCTGATTAGTGTCATATAGAGGATGGTTGCGTGGTCGTACTTCCTCTTAAAACAATAATCACCACCACCACCACCACCTTAGAGTTCCGCAAAAACTCGGGCATAATTTGACAAATACTTGTTGAACTCGTAATTGGAATTGATTAAAAGATTAAAATATTATTTATGACATGGTTTCGTTGCATTTATTGCAGCTGATTTTAGAGACACGTTAAAATAAGCGTTGAATACTTACTCTAATCAAAATAATACTATTGCTTGCCTTGCTTTACAACACGTACATGAAATGCATTCATCGCTTAAATGTAATAATAATAATAATAATAATAATAATAATAATAATAATAATAATAATAATAATAATAATAATAATAATAATAATAATAATAATAATCTACCACTCAAGTTCTATGGCCACCTATTTACAACGGATGACAAACGACTGACTAAGAACATTTTTACCATACTCGATAGTAGATCTAACACCTGTGGTAAGTGGTTCAGGGCGGTCAGGAAGTATTTGAAAAAAATCTAAATCGTGAAGATATTATTAACAAAACGATGCACCGACAGCAGATCTATAACTTGAAAGGTTTTCGTGAAGAAGAACAGCAGAACAGAGGGTAAACAGCTGAGAGGAGACGGGCTGCCAGACAAGGAACGCAACGATACTGGGCTGCAAAAAGGCATCTAAAATGTATAACAGTTGCTTATTATTGTCTCTAATGACCATAAACGTATTTAAATAAAATAATAATAATACATTCATCTCTGGATATAGTGAACTCAGTTATAATGAACGGGTTCAATACATACTAAAATTTCGCTTATAGTGAACTGTCACTTCGGTTGTTCGGCTCCTTGGTTGAATGGTCAGGGTAGTCACCTTCGGTTAAGAGGGCACCGGGTTCGATTCCCGGCTGGGCCGGAGATTTTAACCTTAAATGGTTAATTCCCCTGGCTCGGGGACTGGGTGTTTGCACTGTCCCAAACATCTCTGCAACTCACACACCACGCACAACACTGTCGTCCACTATAATAACACGCAGTTTACCAAACACGGCATACACCGCCCACACTCGTCGGAGGGTCTGTCTTACAAAGGCTACACCAGGCTACAAACAGCCACACGAAATTATTATTTTTACACCACTTCGCTTATAGTGAACACAAAAATTCAAAATGTAAAGAAAAATATGCCTTAAGGTACATTATATTATAATATTCTTCTACATAAACTTAGTTTACAGAAGAAAAGCATTCTCGACTTCCTTATTTCTCTAAAATTAACGAACAGATGGAACTTCAGGAGGCGAGGTGAGAAACTCAACGTATAATCTCCGAACAAATGTCAGCCTCTCTATCCTCCGTGTCATGCATCCTGCCCTTGTCATTGTATTGACCAAACTGAACACATCAGGGTCACGAGGTAGGCAAGATTTTAAGGTTCAGAAGAAAAATAGCATAAATGACCAAACGTTCAGTTACAGTTCAGGCTGTCTTTTGTGCGGAGATTTTAGTGCTGGTTTCTCGCCTAACCTCCTTAAGGCCCATCTCTTCTTAATTGTAGCGAAATGAGGAAGTCTAGAATGTAAAATGACAGTACTTTTGATTAAGTACAACAGTCACTTAAACATGAAAGGGCTTCCAAACTTTATTTGCAATATCCGTTAGAATTCTCTGCTTTTTTCTCTGTGTTAAGTACGAGAATAGATTTACTTCAAAATGTATACGGCCAACAGTTGCCTCATCTTTATCAAACTCGATAGAATTTCTAAAACAGCGTGAGCATGTGGCGAACTAACAGTCAACTTTGGCATTATCTCACATCAAAAGTTCAGGTCGATTCTAAAGTAATAGAATAGATATGAATGAGACACGTCCAGGTCCCTAGAAACTTAAAATTTGGTACCAGAGAACCAGAAACCCCAAACATCCCTTCAGAAATAGAAAATATTCAAAACTTCCCAGACTAAAGAGCTGTAATATTGGGGCTCAGAAGCAAAACAGCATTAATGCCCAAACTTAAGCAGTTTTCCACGCAGTTGGAACTATTTTTTCCAAAGTGAAGACCTATAAATTTCGTGAGATTAACATTTTTCTGGAAGTACAAATTAATTTTTAACATACAGCCTGAAAATTTACATAGGATAATTTTCGAAACATGAAGGGTTAATATACATTAGTAAATGAAAATCATCGTTTAGTCATGCATAAAGATGAGCTGTTATTTGCGCCATTGTGTTTCATTGGGTGAGTCAATATACTTTTAACTGCGAATAATATTTTACACCGTTGTTTTATTCTTAGAAGAATGAGAGGCAAAAAAGAAATGTCCAGCACTTTTTCATGTTTAGGTGGCTATTGTACTTTACAAAAGTACTGTAATTTTACTAAACTGTCTCTTACAATAAGAATAATTTGAATCAGGAGAAAATTCCCACAGAGTGCCAGAAGTTAATATACCTTCCAAGAAAACGTCATATCGGGCGAGTTGGACGTGAGGTTAGGGGCACGCGGCTGTGAGCTTGCATCCGGGAGATAGAGGGTTTGAATCCCACTGTCGGTAGCCCTGAAGATGGTTTTCCGTGTTTCCCATTTTCACACCAGGAGAATGCTGGGGTTGTACCTTAATTAAGGCCACGGCCGCTTCCATCCAACTCCTAGACCTTTCCTATCGCATCGTCGCCATAAGACCTATCTGTGTCGGTGCGACGTAAAGCCAATAGCAAGAAAACGTCACGTAGAAGTTTATTAACAAAATAAAGTGGTAGATGAATATGGTTAGCATGGTCTGGCGTTGTATGTTATCATTTATTCAGTGAAAATGCTTATGACTCCTTCTGAACATCTCTTTCATGAAAATAAATGATTTTGCTGCGATGAAATAAATTTATTATCGATAGCTTTGGTCATGATTAACATGGGAATATCATTTCGAGTGCATTCAATTAACTAACTTCAATATGAGTCTTCTTAATTTAGAAAAAATGGAGAGTCTCGTGTGCCATATAGAAATTGTTCATACTGACTGGAGGTACTGCTATAGTAAAACGAAGATTTTTCAGTAAATGTACATTCCATATAAGGCAGTGGCCTTTTCCTTTAGACAATAAATTTCAAACTAATCAATAGTGAAACCTTCATAGACTAGATGATGTTCTTCTCAGAAACGCCAAGCGAAGCAGTAATAATCTCCTTTCTGAGAAGCCAGAATATATAACATCATGGGTCTTCGAAGACCGCTTATCCAGGAGTTAATGACTGAGGCTTCTCTTTTCTGCTCTCTACCCTTCATGAGTTCAGTTGCTTAAACTTTCACCTGACAGAATCCCACACAAGACAACAGTTACTTTCATGAGGGAGATGTTTACTTTTACTATATAAAGATGGGAGGAATGTGAGAAAAAGAAAGAAACCAAGGAGAAAAGAATAAATGAAGGAAGGAAGGAAGGAAGGAAGGAAGGAAGGAAGGAAGGAAGGAAGGAAGGAAGGATAGAACAAATGAGGGAGGTCATGTAAAATAAAGTATCGGTGGGATCGTAATACGTTCATTTTAATTTCTTATTCACTAAGATTTTGGGGTACTATTTATCCCATATATATGCATCTTTGCTCAGAAGTTTCCGAAAAATTAAATATTTGCCCATGATTGAAATATGTACTACAAATTAATCTATTTTTAATTATACATTGAGGAATTGATAAAAACGTACAATACAGGGAAGAAATGTCAATGCTAAATATGGTAATGTAAATGTACACACCTTATTAATGTTGTAAACAGTAAGAATTGAAACAATGTAAACAAAAATATGAAACAAGACCGGCAGATAAGCAGGTATAAATAATTTCAAAGATAATGTGTAATATTCTACTAAACATTTGCAAATGTATATGCTATAAATAAATATATATTAAATACAATATAAAATATAAAAATGATAACAAAAACAACAACAATAATAATAGCCGGTCCGAGTAGATCAGACGATAGTGCACTCGTCAACTGAGGGTGGGAAGTAAGCGGTTGGTTACTAAGCCCGGTGTACGCTGTGCTCCTCTTGATGTAGTGAAGTATTACTGTCATTATTTCTCCCCTTTGTTTGACCAGTTTAGGATCATTGCCCCAGGATCTGGGTATAAGCACTTATTTATTGATAGAGTCACACTTCCTTTCCAGACAGTCACCATATAGTACCTATCCAGGAGATCGCCATGGTAATTGTTGCTTAAATAAGGATGCTATTTTTTTTTGCTATTTGCTTTACGTTGCACCGGCACAGATATTTCTTATTGCGACGACAGGATAGGAAAGGCTTAGGAATGGGAAGGAAGCGACCGTGGCCTTAATTAAGGTACAGCCCCAGTATTTGCCTGGTGTGAAAATGGTAAACCACGGAAAACCATCTTCAGGACTGCCGACAGTGGGGTTCGAACCCACTATCTCTCGATTACTGGACACTGGCCGCACTTAAGTGACTGCAGCTATCGAGCTCGGTTAAATAAGGATGAGTGTATTTGTTACTTTAATATTATGTCTGGGTCAAGGTCGCATTTCACGAACCTTTTTTTGTGTGTGTGTCTTTGTGGTAATTCGTCTGAATACCATTGCAATTCTTGATTTTTAGTGATTTTAGTGATTCAGTGATTTTTATCCCACCCTCAGTTTTACTGGAGTTCTTAGTTTCACTACTAGCAACATTCCCTGCGGTTGCCAGTCTCGAATGAGACCATTGTGAGCTGGGGCAAGCATACATTGAAAGTCTCGATATCGACATTGAGGTAACACCTCTACGCTGCTCCCACTTAATTAAACCAATTAGCGTATTTTATTTGCTTTTTCTTGTCACTAAGGATTGTTTTCTGCACATTATTATTGTTTAACTTTTATTCTGTTTTGTACTAAATTTATCTTTCCTTCTTTCTTTCTTTCTTTCTTTCTTTCTTTCTTTCTTTCTTTCTTTCTTTCCTTCTTTCGCTCTTTCTTTCTTAATTTGTTTACCCTCCAACCGGGCGATTTGGCCGTGCGGTTAGGAGCGCGCAGCTGTGAGCTTGCATCCGGGAGATAGTGGGTTCGAACTCCACTGTCGGCAGCCCTGAAGATGGTTTTCCGTGATTTCCCATTTTCACACCAGGAAAAATCTGGGGCTGTACCTTGATTAAGGCCACGGCTGCTTCCTTCCAGTTCCTTGGCCTTTCCTATCCCATCGTCCCCATAAGACCTACCTGTGTCGGTGCGACGTAAAGCAAATACCAAAAACAAAAAAAGTGTTTGCCCTCCAGGTCGGTTTTCCCTCATATTCAGCGAGGGATCCCACCTCTACCGCCTCAAGAGTGGTGTCCTGGAGCGGGAGACTTTGGATCGGGGATACAGCTTGGGAGGAGGACCACTACCTCACCCAGGCGGCCTCACGTACCATACTGAACGGGGGCCTTGTGGAGGGATGGGAAGATCGGAAGGGACAGGGAATGAAGAGGGAAGGAAGCAGCCGTGGCCTTAAGCTAGGTGCCATCCCGGCATTTGCCTGGAGGAGAAGTGGGAAAACACAGAAAGCCACTTCGAGTATTGCTTAGGTGGGAATCAAACCCAGATCTACTCAGTTGACCTCCCGAGGCTGAGTGGACCCCGTTCCAGCCCACGTACCGCTTTATAAATTTCGTGGCAGAGCCGGGAATCGAACCCGGTCCTCCTGGCGTGGCAGCTAATCACACTATCCATTACACCACAGAAGTGGACTTACTAAATTTATATTTTGATATTTTTTGTCAGTTCGGCAACCTCAATCATTTGAGGAAGAATAAATAATATTATGAATTCACACGGTATAGTTTTCGATTCTGCAAGCACTATACATAGCGACGCTAAACTCAGATCAGGTTCGATATGTATCCCATTGGACGCATTTATTTCTCGTGTCAGTCAGCTCAACAACGTCACTTGTAAGGTCTGTGGTATATTATAGAAAGTACGTGTAGGTTTGAGGTAAACATGACAAGAGTAGACTACTCAATTCTGTTACTTCCCGCATTTGAATTGTGACATTGCTGCAGGAAGGATGGCTAACAGTAGATGCCGCCACTCGTGTTAGACTGAATCAGAGTGACGACGTCCGGCTCTATGGCTAAATGTTTAGCATGCTGGCCTTTGGTCTAGAGAGTCTCGGGTTCGATTCCCGGCCGGGTAGGGGATTTTAACCTTAATCGGTTAATTCCATTGGCCTGCGGGCTGGGTGTGTGTGACGTAGTCAGCATTAGAAATCATCCTAGGAAGGGCCCGCATCTTCGCAAACATGCAGGTCGCCTAATAGGCCGTCTACGAGAAGAAAAAAAAACCACCAGGCCTCTCCGTAGGTCATACGACAGTATTATTATTAGACTGACGTCTCCGGAGTTTGGAAAGAATTCAGAGAGACACAAATGGTCGCTGATCGACAACGACAATGGAAAACAACTTTCACGGAAGATCCATATTTGTTGCTTTCGGCATATTGTAGGCGCACCGCTACTGCCACCTAGTTCCGCCAGGAACTACGGAGTGCCACTGGAGTGAATGTGGCACATCAGACAGTGCTAACTCCATGCACAATGGAGCACTGATATCAAAGAAACATGTGTCAAAAAAACTCCTCTTAATCAACACCATAGGGCAGCTTGCGTGAGGCGGGCGATAAATCATAGCCCATAGCATCTCGATCAGTGGAAGCGTACGTTCTTTTCTGATGAGACTGAACTCACATAACAACGGCATTAGAGTCTGAAGACGATCCTTCATCCTGGAACACTATCTTCGTCAATGTTTTGGGGTGGGATCGTGTTTGATCGACGTGCGGTTCTAATTCGTATCCAGGCTAACATATCTGGTATACAAAAATATCATCCTCCAAACTTTCCTTACAGGATATACATTAATATTAATGAATATGGGCTAGAGTTAATATTTTAAATGACAATGTTTAATGTAAAACAGAGTGATGTTAGATCTTGGGATCTGGGGAAGATTGATATTGATGTAGAAAGGGCTGATGAAGGAAGTTAAGGCTCCCGAAACATGTACGTGTGAAACATTGTAAGAAGTCAAATATTGATAATATATTGACAGGGCGGACTAAACAATCACCCGTTGTACATTTTTTTATGAATGAACATATGCCTAACACTGTATGTGGCCGCTGCAAACTGAACCTTCCATTTTTGTAATAAATTAATAAATAATGAATTAGACATTAGTTATGTTGCATTAATGTGTTGAAGATAAAATATGAGTAATTTCTATTCAAGGAATATTAAAAGCATTTGATCCGTGAAATTCTGTGAAGTTACCTCTTTCCAATGTTATAACATACAATTCATTTTTATTTCGAGTACCTAAATTGTGGGAGAAGCATTCGGAGAGCGAATTTAAGATTCCATTATGGATTCAAAAGTATTTACAAAATTTATAATGATTTTTTAGAGAAATATATGGATATATTAACCATTTTTGTTCTTGAGATGTCTCAACGAGTCTGGATTCCTTCGTTGATCTATCCCATCCACCTCTTCTGTGCTTTAAAAGTCTCTTCGTTTCTTTCATTTCTTTTCCTGACTTCCCTCTAATCTCTTCGGAACTGCATGAACCTGGATGTCCCTCATGTTCTTCCTTTTGATCTTTTACTTTACTTTAATTTTCCCAGCCATTCATTTGACATGTCCAAACGAAGTCAATTTTGTATCTTTACTGTGCGTACGCAGAGGTTATTTGCCATGCTTCTCCCCCCGATCTTCTCTTGCTCTTGACTAAAGCCTTCCTGTAGTATTTTATTTCATTACTTGTTTTCTTACTGTCATGTGATTTTCAAATTATTACAGCTGAAATACTTTAAAAGTGGTGCAAACACAACTTTCAATATTCGATGTTTAGTTTAAATAATAATAAATTAATGTTAATTGTTTTTCTCGTCCCACTAAATTCTTTTGTGTTTTCTATAAACAGAATTTAGTCCCGCAGGAGTCCTCTAAAGTGCTAATAAATCTACTGACACAAGGCTGGGGTGTCTGAACACTTTGGAATAAAAGACTCTAAGTTGGACTCAGAAAGTCATGGCCCTACTGTCTGAGCTACACAGCCCGGCTTTTTCGTTTTGATGCCTCAGTTACCCAAGTAAAGATTTTGCTGTGAAGAATATTTAAATAGCATTTATTAAGATAACCCCTTATTTCTTTTACCTTTTTCTCTGTTGCATGTTAATAGATCCTTCCATGCCTCGAAAGGTTCGCCGTCTTCTTTTCACCACAGGCACTCCTTTTTCAAACCATAGTCCGTCAATGTGTTAGTTCGTCAGGAAGAATGTGATTCGGGACAAGGTCGAGGAAGCACTAGTGTTCTAGTCACTCAATGGAAAAATTCAATGCCGATGAGGCATTAGTGTTATATTTATTATTACGGAAATCAGGAGACATCAGAATTTGACATCGTGTACGAAAAGAGAAAAACGTAAATCAAAGAAGATGGTAGTTTTAGATGACTCTTCATATTGTGATGAAAGGAAAAGACGAGCCTGCAATTAGTTATAATTGGTAGGGTATCAGTCGTCAGATCTCATGATCGCGGGTTCTTTCTTTTTTTAGCTAGTTGCTTTACGTCGCACCGACACAGATATGTCTTATGGCGAAGATGGGGCAGGAAAGCGCCAGAAGTGGGAAGGAAGCGGTCATGGTCTTATGAAAGGTGCAGCACCTGCATTTGCCTGGTGTGAGAATGAGAAACCGCGGAAAACCACTTCAGGGCTGTCGACAGTGGGGTTCGAATTTACTATCTTCCGAATACTGGATACTGGCCGCACTTAAGCGAGTGCAGCTATCGAGCTCGGTGATCGCGGCACAGAAGTCGGATTTTTGAAGGACGGAAAGAATTCCATTCGTCACTCCGTATCGAACGATAATGTTTTGTAAAATATCTGGTTACACATTTGATGTTTACCGGACAAAATTAATTAATTAAAACTCAGCCATGAATCGCCAAACAGAGATTCGGTTTACTCTGCCTAGGTGGCGTCAATCAAAATGTCTGCACACGGTACTTGAGGCCATTATTAATATGTCCCGCTCCACGGCTAAATGGTTAGTGTGCTGGCCTTTGGTCCGGAGGGCCCGGGTTCGATTCCAGGCCTAGTCGGAGATCTTAACCTTAAATGGTTAATTCCCTTGGCTCGGGGACTGGATGTTGTGCTGTCTCCAAATGCCCTGCAACTCACACACCACACATAACACTATCCTCCATCACAATTACACGCAGTTGGCAGATAATGCCTACCCTCATCGGAGGGTCTGCCTTACAAGGACCGCACCCGGCTATAAAATAGCCACACGACAAAAATATATTATTATTATTATTATTTTTTTGATTCGTTGTGCCCAGCTATGGAGCGCGTTTGAACTTATTTTGCACAATGTTTCTTCTTCTTTTCTTCCCAATATCTCTTCATTTTTTCACTGTGTTCCTTTCTGCGTGTTTCTGTCCAGCCTGTATTTTTTCTTGTTGGTTTCTCTGCAAATTTATGTTTGTTTACTAAGCTTCTAAATTTCATTCTATCTTGAATGGTTTCGTCCTCAATACCCATTTCTTGTAGATCTTCATGAATTTCTGCTAACCAATTGTTGCGAATTTTCAGGGTTAGAGCTAGATTTAGAATTTTCTTTGTCAGCCTGTTGTTATCCATTCTGTGTAGGTGTCCGTAGAATTTTAGTCGTCTCTTTCTGATGGTATCTGTGATTTTTTCTGTGAATTGAAAAAATTCGTGTGGTTTCTTTTTCATCCAAATTCCATTTTCGAACTTTGGTCCTAGGATTTTTCTGATAATTTTCCTCTCTTGTTTCTCAATGCTTTTCATTTGTGACCTGCCGCCAATGATCAGTGTTTCAGATGCATAAAGTGCCTCTGGTTTGATGACTGTATTGTAGTGTCGTAATTTTGCATTTTTGATATACATCTTTTGTTGTATCTGTTCCATGTGATTTTGTAAGCCCTTTGCAGTTTAGCAGTTCTTTCTTTGTTAGCTTCCTGATTTAACCCTGCTGGCTGAATAATGTCACCTAGATATTTGAATTTGTCTACTTGGGAAATTATTCCACAATTGGTGATTAATGGTTGATTGTCGAATCTTGATTTAGTTCCTTCCATAAACTGCGTCTTTTCAAATGAAATTTGAAGTCCGGTTTTTGCGGCTATTTCATTCAATTTTTCTATGGATTGGATTGCTTCTTGTCTGTTGTTCGAAAGGATCGCAAGGTCATCTGCGAAAGCTAAGCAGTCAAGGTGAATTTTGTCTTTAAGAAGTCTGCCAATGTTTATACCTTTAGTTTATTTTCTCCATTCACGAATCGCTTTTTCCAAAACTAAATTGAATAGTAGTGGGGATAGTCAATCTCCCTGTCGGACGCCAGGTCTGATTTCGAACGGTTCAGAAATTTCTCCCAAGAACTTAACTTTTGATGTTGTGTTGGTCAGAGTTTGTTTAATCAATTCCCTCGTTTTCCTGTCGACTTGAAATTCCTCTAGTATGTTGAACAGGGTCTGCCGATCTATGGAATCATACGCTTTTTTGAAGTCAACAAAGGTGATTACTGTTTGTTTGGTTTTGCGAATCTGTAGTATGGCTTTTAGGTTTAGGATTTGTTCTGCGCAGGATCTCCCTTTTCGGAATCCAGCCTGATAATCTCCGATCAGGTGGTCTGTTTGTTTCTCTAATCTATTAAGTAGAGCTTTAGAGAAGATTTTATATACGAGTGAGAGGAGAGAAATTCCTCTGTAGTTGTTAATATCTGATTTGTCTCCTTTCTTGTGAAGTGGGTGAATCAATGCACATTTCCAATCCTCCGGAATTTCTTCAGAAAACCAAATGTCCTGTAAGATTTTTTGAATACTCTGGGCCAGTTTGTCACCACCAATTTTCAACATTTCAGCGATTATTTCATCTTCTCCTGGTGCTTTGTTGTCTTTTAAATCTCTGATTATTTGTTTGACTTCTTGTAATGTGGGGGGTTCTGAATCTGGATTAGGTGTTGGTTTTTCATAGGTGAATTGTTCCTTTGGAGATTCACAGTTTAAAAGGTCCATGAAATGGTTTGCTAGGAGTTCACAAATTCCCTTATTACTTGTTTCCAAAGTCCCATATGTACGTTTGAAACATAGACTAGGTGCCTGGTAATTGGATAATTCTTCTCTGAATGTTCTGTAGAAGTTCCGTGTATTGTTTTTCTTGAAATCTTCTTCTATTTCTACCAGTCTGTTTTGATCATATTTTCGTTTTTCAGATCTGATGATTTTTGAGGTTTGTTTCTGTGTTTTGAAGAATTCATCACGATTTTGATCAGTTTTATGGGAACTCCAGTTTAGCCAGGACCTAATTCTGACTTCTATGGCCTTGTCACAGGTGTCATTCCACCACCTGTGTTTGCGTTTCCTTGGGGGATTGCTGATGTTTTGTGAAGCTTTCAAGAGTGTGTCCTTGAGTTCTAGCCAGTTTGAAGGAGCATCGTTGGAGATATTCGCAAGGAAATTGTCTGAGTTCTGTCTCAGAAATTCAGGGTCGGTTCTTGGGTTTCTGACTGTTTTGGTTTTCTTCCTGTTGGGTTGAAACTTTACTTTAACAAGAGATAGGTGGTGGTCGGAGTCAATAATTCCCTTTTTGACTTTAACGTTCATAATTTCTTTTTGGTTTTTCTTGGAAATAGCCACATGGTCTAGTTGAAATTCTCCTAAATGCATGTTCGGGGATCTCCATGTCATTTTCTTTTGTGGAAGTGCCAGGAAATGGGTTGACATCAATTTTAGATCGAAATTCTCGCAGAAGCCAGTTAAACGTTCTCCATTTTTATTGGTTCTTTCGTGAGCAGGGTAAAGTCCTACAGTGTCCGACTCGTTGGCTGAACGGTCAGCGTACTGGCCTTCGGTTCAGAGGGTCCCGGGTTCGATTCCCGGCCGAGTCGGGGATTTTAACCTTAATTGGTTAATTCCAATGGCACGGGGGCTGGGTGTATGTGTTGTCTTCATCATCATTTCATCCTCATCACGACACGCAGGTCACCTACAGGTGTCAAATAGAAAGACCTGCACCTGGCGAGCCGAACCCTTCCTGGGATATCCCGGCACTAAAAGCCATACGACATTTCATTTCAGTCCTACAGTGGTCCTAAATTTCTTCTCTTTGCCAATTTGTGCATTGAAGTCCCCCAGCAGAATTTTGACATGATGTTTTGGAACTTTGGCTGTAGTTTCTTCTAGTAATTCCCAGAAGTCATCTACCTTCTGTGGGTCTTTTTGATTGTAATTGTTTGTAGGTGCATGTGCATTGATTAGTATATAAGCTTTGTTTCTTGATTTGATTGTCATTAGGGAAATTCTTTCAGAAGGAGATGTAAAGTATAATACCGAATTTGTGATATTTTTTCTCACTGCAAAACCAGTGTCAAATTGTAATATTTTGTTAGGGAGGAGGGTAGCTGGTTTACCTTTATAAATTCTATAGTTTCCTGATTCAAAATGATTTTCGTCACTGTACCTAGTTTCTTGGAGTGCCAGAATTTGGATGTTGAGTTGGTCTAATGTGTCTGTTAAGTGCTTCAACTTTCCAATTTTGCGAAGCGTGTTGATGTTTAAAGTGCCAATAAAATGTTTTTCCTTTGGGCGAAGAGATTTGGGAAGCTCCGATACATTCCCGCATGATGTTCTCGGTCCCCCAGAATCCGATGACCGAGAAAACCTAGTATGAATACTAGGGCCTGGGGTAGTCGTATCATTAACTGACGTTGCCATCATGCTAGTAAGTTGAAGATAATGGGGAGATTGATCTTTGTCAATCTCATAGTTACATCTAAGGTATTGAGCCTCAGAGGTTGCCTCAAGATGTTTTCTGGCTGTGCTTGTTTTTGGTCCGCGAGAGGTATTTTATTTCCCTCAAGCCCTCCGGACAAGTCCGGCGAGCCCCCCGATCCGCCATCTGGGACGCGCCCGTAGGGGAACAGGCAAAACCCCCACGGGATTATTATTATTATTATTATTATTATTATTATTATTATTATTATTATTATTATTATTATTATTATTATTATTAAGGACCAACTAATTATATGCCAGATTGAAAGAGATAGGCTGTACCTTAAAGGTAAATTTTAGAAATGGAAGCACACTGAACAAAAAATGACTACTTCAAATGAAAATAGGCTTATCGTCTGATCCTGGTCAAAACGTATAAGATTTTAAAAATTAAAAAATATGTCTCTGCGGTCTAATCCTCATGATTATGATCGCGATAATAGACATGTGAATCTTCAAGCTTCCTACCTCCTTTCCACATCTTATCAAGCACTTAGAATTTGTGGAAATTCTAATCGAGTCCCATAGCGACCTTCCAAGAGGTCATGGAATATCTCCTTTAAGAGAGTAATTTGGAGCAATTCTGAAAACATTCTTGGTAAATATCAATCTGTAATTATCATTAGTGAATCAAGTGAGACCGTTCCATGATTAAAAATTAAGGGAACGTGAACTCAGTGAAATTATATCAACGAGAAATAATCTACCTGTAAATAAATAAATAAATAAATAAATAAATAAATAAATAAATAAATAAATAAATAAATAAATAAATAAATAAATAAATAAATACCTCATCATTATCGTCTGCTACACCTTTCAGCGTTCAGTCACGAAGCTTCTGTGAATCAATTATGCACCTCGAAAATCCTCTGTTTGCAACTAGCTCTGTGCCCTCGTTTCATTCAACTCCCCGTTTCTTTTCACCTTGGTCTCCCTCTGCTTCTCTTATCCTCCATGGTCAGGTCCATTGTCCTCTTAGGTAACCCATCCTCCGTCATTCGCCTTACTTGACCCCAACAGTGAAGATGGTTTATTTGAACAGCTGCATCTATCGAGTCCATTCTTCACTTAGCCTTAACTACTTACTTCGACTACCCTCTTGTCATTTTTCTCATCTGCTCGTACCGGCAGTCATTCTCGCTCCCTTCATTTTCATTCTCATTTATGAGCTGGGCTGAGTAGCTGAGACGGTAGTGCGCTGGCCTTCTAAGCTCAACTTGGCAAGTTCGATCCTGGCTCAGTCCGGTGGTATTTGAAAGTGCTCAAATACCTCAGCCTTATGTCGGTAGACTTACTGGCACTTTAATGAACCCCTGCGGGAAACGTTCCGGCACCTCGGCGTCTCCGAAAGTCGAATTCACAGTTAGTGAGACGTAAAAATTATTATTATTATTATTATTATTATTATTATTATTATGTAATTTATGAGTAAGATGTTTGGCGTCTACTGAGCTTTCAATCCCTTACGACACTTCTCCCTTCATTATGCCTTTTAATCAATTATCTTGGGTGGGAGCTAATATGGATTAAGTTCAGTTTGTCGGTGCCATGTTTGTATATAAATCACAATACAATCATTTCTATTGTGACGACGACCTCAAACTCTCAGTCCCCAGTTAGGGTAATTAACCCTGTCGAAATCGAACCCGGGACTCAGTGAACCGAAGGCAAATACAGTTCGATGACTATTCAGACAATGATTCAGAACTTTCACTCCCGTACGTAGATAAATAAAATGTTAATTGAAACACATACTCAACTCAGATTTGATTGCCTTCAGCATCCCGCAGTTTATCAGTTTTCTGAAGTAATAAACGTGTTGAAAAAAGGAGTGCTTGAAATCCATTGGTATAGTCTGGATTAGAAAGTTACTGCTCATATTATATTGCCCAGAAAATTCTGAGAGTATTTGAACAGGAGTGAGTTAATGTTTCAGAATTTATTCGACTTTTTAATAGCATACATTAGTTGTAACCACTCAGTCGCTATCAGTGGACTGAGTTTGGAATGTGAAGCAGTAAAATATAGACATATCTACAAAAAAGTCCGACTCGTTGGCTAAATGGTTAGCGTACTGGCCTTCGGTTCAGAGGGTCCCGGGTTCGATTCCCGGCCGGGTCGGGGATTTTAACCTTAATTGGTTAATTTCAATGGCCTGGGGGCTGGGTGTTTGTGTTGTCCTCAACATTCCTGCAAATCACACACCACACATAACACTATCCTCCACCACAATGACACGCAGTTACCTACAAATGGCAGATGCCCTCATTGGAGGGTCTGCCTTACAAGGGCTGCACTCGGCTAGAAATAGCCACACGAAATTAAATTATCTACAAAAAAAGACAGCGTTATACATGAGTGTAAAACAATTATTTCTAAGGAGAACGCTCTTGGTAAATCAAGCTTTCAAAACATTCTTAACCGAGCGAGTTGGCCGTACGGTGAGGTTCAAACCCCACTGTCGGCAGCCCTGAAGCTGGTTTTCCGTGCTTTCCAGTTTTCACAACAGGAAAATGCTCGGAATGTACACTAATTAACGCCACGGCCACTTCCTTTCCACTCCTAGCCATTCTCTATCCCATCGTTGCCATAAAATTTATTTGTGTCGTTGCAACGTAAAGCAAATAATTTTTTTGAGGGATATTTACGCAGCGTAAGTTATCCTTAATATCTGGTGGCATTTACTACTGAATCAAACAACCACTTCAGACGTGCAGACTACCAGTGAGTGGAATACGATTATCTTTGAACTGAACATTCCTATGGTCAACTACGGGTGGATTCACGAAATTGACTGGGATAATTATCTCATCTAGCACTGGCTGACTCCATCTATCTGAGTGAATTTTATCTGGCACTTCAAGGTTATCAGAAGCTACTTGGATAACTTCGTTATCATCAAGCTCACGTTATTTTAACATATTTTAGACCTTATTATCCGGAAATGTAATAAAGCGCTTTGCTCCAAGTACAGTAACTACAATTTGTATAGAGAACGTGAAAGAAAAGTAAACAGTTCCTCCAAACAAATGTATTTTCCTTATACTGTTTAAAATGAGAAAATTTTACAAACAGAACTATGTAAAAACTTAAGCAAGAAAGGTAGCCTTCTGGCTGTGATAGTAAAGGTGTACTTTGCTAATCCATTCTGACATGATCCATGTTTTCTGCAAGAAACTCGAGTAAATGAAAAATAAAATGTTCGCTTCTGGAGATCAAAGACACTGAGTTTCCTTCAGCGTTCAACATAAATGAGTACAAAGTTGATTCTTGGGGACAAAATCATCTCGATATAGAGTTATCCGCTGTTGCTGGCTAATCACGTGGTCAAAGATCACCAATTTCTCTACCTACCATTTTTTTAGAGAGCTTCATAGCTGCGTTATCGTATTTTAAAGAAACATAAATAATAACAATTATAATAGTTTATTATTTAACTTCTCTTCAATTGTTATAGATTTTAAGAGATGTCTGATTGTGGGAATTTCGTTCCACGGGTGACCTTTAACATGCCGGAAGCCACCGACGTGGAGTTGTCGCATTTAAAATGTAACCAATTACCATAGACACCAGCCAGAATCGAACTTGGCATCTTACCAACTCGCAATCCACTGCACCATTCAGGCAGGCTGTAAGTTAAAATGTTATGTTGTACAATGTATAACAATTTTGCATTGTCTGCTTCCAATTAATTGTTGCACCAAGCAAGCAATCAAGCTTGTAGATGTACACGACAGTGGATATGATCATAGCCAAGGGAACACCAGTCTACAGCTTGACTCCGAATTCCAGAGACATAACTTCATTTTGAATTCACAGGTATTCAAACAGTGGTCGTCTCGGTAAGAAACCAGTAAAGATGTTCCTATTCTATTATGTCCCTCTGCTATAGTGATACAAAATATTTTCATTGAAATATTATATATATATATATATATATATATATATATATATATATATATATATATCCTACACCCGTGTTCTATATTTTCATATAAATTTTAACCAAAATCAATCTATAATATAGAGCTCGAATAGCTCCCGGGATATACATACTTGCCTATTGATACAGGAACATTCACCTGCAGAGTTTCTTTCTTGTTGTGAAATACCAACTCACGCCATAAATTAAATGAATACGATTTTACGTGGCGTCTCTGAGGATTGTCAATCCACTTAAAATCCAAACAATTAATTACCATGCCATATGACATCACTGATAGATAAATAACAATTGAAGGGAATCATTTATTATCATTCTCCTTAAAATCAAGGAAAATTTCAGTCTCTGATAGCACTTACAGCAGTCCGGATAACTAGTTATACAAAAATTATTCAATTTGTAAGGTAACAATACTTCTGATTATGTATATTAAATCAATTCACTCATACGGGCAAAAAAATCGTACAGAATAGGTATAGTCTATTTCGTTACAATTGCGACAATATTTATGAATATACTTTAGTACCTTACTTATCTAATCATTGATTTAATAGCATTCCAAGACATACGGAAAATCAGGATAAAGCAACTGATATTAGAACCTAGCAGGTCACAGAACGTTATCATCCGTTTTGAATTTGCTTCCATAATTTTTTCGAAGGTTCCACAAAATGATTATGAAGCAGTCTCAGATCAAGGCAGGGTGGATCAGTACCTCCCAATGACAGGACTGCAGGAACTCACGTATACGAGTGGCCTGTTAAACGATGTATGTTTACAGCAACTTACCATTCTTTCAGGTACATGACGCACAGCAGGAATCAGATCATACACACACGCACACAAATTGTTGACTATTCTTCCACCAGCCTCTCGCATAGCAATTCAGATAGGTTTTTATGAAATTTCTAGATGCTTAAGATGTAGTATTAAAATTTCACATCAAATCTCAATATCTGTTTACTGTATTCTTCCATAACGTCGCCTTAAAGGCAATGTTCTTACCATCCATTATGTTCCCTGAGACATGTCGCACCTCCCAGCCTCTTGTGGATATGTAACCCATCAGAACAATTTTCGTTGTGTTAATTTTCCTATGGTTACGTGTAAAGGAAAAATGAAACGTAACATACAGTGCTGTAGGAATGTGTGTTTATACGACATGCTTATACATTCCAACAGTATACTGTATATTATAAGTTTCATTTTCCTTTATAAGCAGGCATACCAAACTGGACACAACGTAAATTGTTCTGATGGAGTGCATATCCATACGGGGCCCGGAGGCGTGACCAGTCTTAAGAAAAATAATGGACAGGTAGAGTATTGTGACATACGATGTATTAATTCTTAGGCGTCGGTACGCATCTCCCGTAGCAACTCAAACAGTTGTATACGATAGTTTTGGGAGGACGGTACAGCGACTATTAAGATCACACTAAGCACCTCAAGTTTTGACCTTTCATCCAACATTCCTAATATACTACTACAAATTTTGGGACAGTTTGACTAACATGAGGAGCAATGTAATGGGGCTGTCAAGGAAAGGAGTAATTTACTTGCTCAAGTTTGGTGGCAATCTGGAATGAAACAGGGAACAAAATACGTGCGAAAAGTCTTGATAACTTGTTTATTAAACCGCGTATGTATTAATCTTAGAATAATTGATAGTGGATATGAGAAGTAACTGGGTCATGAGAATCCATTCATTCCATTGTCCTGTCTGGTTTACCTTAGGTAGCTAAACCATCGAGCAATCTCCATGCAACAATTGAGCACCAGGCTATGATTAATGCGTGAATCGCGTGTGTGCATATCTTACATCACACCAACAATCACCAGAATATATCATTTCAGTGACGCTAATCCAACTCCATCAAGATCAAGCCATCCCATTATAATTAGTCAAGTATTAATGTTAAGCAATATTACTATAATTGCAATGATAACTCAGAGGATTGTTTATCCATGAGGTGACATTAGGAACTAAAATTCATGAGTCGGTGTAGTGGTGTTAAACTGAGAATTGTTTGTGTCCACCCGTATTTTAAAGAAAAGAAATATTAGTGTTGGGACTGAGTTGTTGTTGTTATTGTGGTTGTATCAGTTTGTCTGATAAGGACATCATTCATATCTGAGACGTCAGGTGTTTTCTGGAAAAGAACTTCGATTCACGAATGAAAACTACGGAGAGGTAGGGAACTTTATATCAATTAATAATAATAATACATACATACATACATACATACATACATTATAATTATAGACTGTTATGCGTTTCAGCGTTCAGTCTGCAAGCCTCTGTGAATTTACTAAACCTCGCCACAATCCTCGATTTGAAACTAATGTTGTGGCCTCATTTAGTTATATACCTCTTATATTTAAATCGTTAGAAACTGAGTCTAACCATCGTCGTCTTGGCCTACATCTACTTCTCTTACCCTCCATAATAGAGTCCATTATTCTCATAGGTAACCTATCCTCCTCCATTCGCCTCACATGAGCCCACCACCGAAACCGGTTTATGCGTACAGCTTCATCGATCGAGTTCACTCCTAAATTAGCATTTATCTGTCTGTTATTCTGCTGTAGACCATTTGGGAAGCTTGCCTACCAATTTTGGCATTCCGAATACTTTGCTGTCTAGCAAAAAGAAAAAACATGTATTCTTCTGGGTAGTTGCTAGGGCTCAATTAATTTAAATTTGTCGCGTGACACTGAATGCGCCACTGGAGATCTTTAACACGCCAACACCGGCACCTAGGGCCAACATTTTGACTGCCTTTCAAAAATCGACTACCTGAAATGGAACACGCGAACTCGGGTTCATGAGTCGGACACACCACCACTGCATTGATGCAGTTATATTGCCTACAAATGTTTCTTATTACTCATAAGATTTGCAAAGCTCTAGTAGCCAGTAAAACAAAGATCTTCCCTTAAATTAATATGCACTTCTACGACTTGTTGGCAGATACGGTAATGTTTGATTCGAGGAGCAATACTGGATTTATTATTTTCTTTTCAATGATATTGTTTCCAAGCCGCCTTTCTAAAGAGTACGTTTGGACAATTTTTTCGTCTTTTGACAATTATTCAAAGTATCCTCTGACGAGGGAGTCAGTCATATTTTTTGGGATAATCGATCGTTGCTGCACAAAGACACAAAATGTCGTGCTTGATGAATTTATACGCAAACAACAAAATTGTACTGATGCTGATGGTAGTAATGATCGTTGTTTTAATGTGAACGGGACATCAGAAATTATCGACATTGGCATATCTTAATTTTATCACTAATGCGTAGAGAGGGTCTTCCTAAATAATTTTTCATGCACAGGATTTACATTAATTAATGTCCTGGCCCCTTCCCTCCCAGTCCTAGCCGTTTTTTGCCTCAATGTCGCCGTAAACTTATCTCAGTTATTGTGAAGTTGAACGGCTAGCTTAAAAAAATAAACACAAAGGCTGTAAACGGATTTTTTAATACAGTAGATGACACAAATTTCATGAAAAGCAAACGATAAGCTCTTGAGGAGACCCACTAAAAAACAGTTTATGTTTGATTATGTTCTCGCGTCCGCAAACCCTTAAGGGACAAAATATGTTATTATCAGCCTCAAAATTGTGTTGAAATGGATTAAGAAGTGATCAAAAATGATAAATCAGAAGAACTGAACAGAATTAAATGCCAGACAGATTACGGATAATGCGAAAAATGTATCCAAATTTGAATTCTAAAAATTAACGGAAGATACGCGTCTTTAAAAAAATGTTATATCAATCTTTCGTAAATGTTATGGTTTAAGTATGCAAATTAATAAATGCTGGACTCGTGTCGAATGTATTAGTTAATATATAGTGTGTTACGACTGTTGTGGGCAGATTATAAACTATTACCTTTGTTGTAGCATCGCCCATATCAGTTCGTGATTCATCTTCACGCATGGTAACCCACCCAGCATCCTGCAGGTATGGTAATACGCTGTCAGCACAAACTCGCACTTTCCTTATTTACGTGGCTGTATCGGACGATATTCCGATCCAACTGCTTCTCCCCCTACAGCTTACTGGAGCAAGTGTAAGAATATAAGGTACACCGCACCGTCTTCAAGAGGGGTCGTTAGGTCATTGTCCACTGCTTATTGTAGAACAGGAATAGAAATTGACCCCTCTGTCCTGAAGGTTATTGAAATAAAACAGAAGGAAGAACAATATGTATAGTCGGGAGCAGATAAAAACCTTGTGGAGACAATGTGATCACGTGATGAAGTTATTACTTGCATTAGCATTCTGAAGGTTGAGTATCTGCCTCACTGGTTTCTAGGTTACCGGTCGAAAGTAATAGACCTTGCGAAGGAACATATAGAAGTAATTGAGTTAGAAGAGGGAGGAACTCTCTTTTTCTGTAGGGCTGAGAAGATGTTGCTACGAGCCAAGAAAAAATTGTTTCACTCGCTAGGTTTTGGAAAAACCAGAACAGTACAACTCAGATATTAAATTTACATGTGTCGAACTGCTAGGAAAATTAAATGCCTAGCTGTGACCTTAAAACTCCTTCTTCCATTTCCTCTTCTCATCATTTCCCTCTTCCTCTCATGGATCATTTTCACCCTCTTCTTCTACATTCTTCTCTTTAAACCAGGAATTCACTGAGGGAGATATTTTGAAATCATCTTGAAATTCGTGTACTTTTCTTACATTCATTTAATTAGCAAATTTACTTCTCTTCAGATTATTTTAACATTAGTTTCATTTATGCCGTAACTAAATTAATATGCTTATCGATGACCTAGAATGAAAACCTCGTATCTCACAAAGTTCTTCCTGTCCATTATTTCCCTTAAGACTGGTTACGCCTCCCAGCCACACATGAATATGCAGTCCATCAGAACAATGTTCGTTGTGTTCTTTATTCCTATGTCGCAGTGTGAAGGAAAATGAACCTTACCGTACCGTACTATAGGACAGTATGTCTGCGTGACGTATTTACTAACTCCCAGAGTATAATTTTTATAAGGTTCATTTTCCATTAAGCGTCAGCATAGGAAAATAAACCCAACGAACATTGTTCTGATGGACTGCATACCCAAATGTGGATGGGAGGCGTGACCAGTCTTAAGGGAAATAACGGGTAGGAAGGAGTTTTTGAGATACGAGGTATTCAATCTAGGCCATCGTTATGCTATTCGTATGTATGATAGGATTATATTATAATTGACCTCTCATCACCCCGTTCCTCCAACATTGCATTACAGACTTGATGGGCCTTATCCTATCAAGTGACTGCTGCTCAGGCCTGCAGATTACGATGTGACGCATCATAAACGAAACGAATCCTCTCATCCGATATTCTTGGCTTTCTATAGTGGGGCCGCTATCTCACCGTCAGGCAGGTCCTCAATTCGTCGCTGTTCAGGCAAAAGGTTATATCTCACAATGCTCTTTCTATCCATTATTTTCCTTAAGACTTGTGACGCTTCCCATCTACTATGGATATGTAGTCCATCAGAACAATTTTCGTTGTGTTCATTTTCGTATGCTAACGTCTAAAGGAAAGTACATTATACTGTAGGGGTACGTAAAGAAGTCATGTAAACATACATTCCTGGAGTGCGGTATGGTACAGTTCATTTTCCTTTATACAACGAATATTGTTCTGACGGACTAATTATCCATATGTGCCTGGGAGTTGTGACCAGTCTTAACGAAAATAATGGATGGGAAGAGCATCGGGAGATATAACATTTTGCCTGAACAGCGACGAATTATTCTCGCATAAGCAGATTGTGCCTCGAACCTGCCCTCAAATCCACGTGAAAATCCCTGATCTGGACGGAAATCGAGCCCGATGCCTCCGGGTCTGAGGGATACTCGCTACCCCTAAACCATGGGCCGGTGCGGTAAGATATTGCTAGGTTATATTTTATTAGGCAGAGAAAATTTAAAACAGATTGCTTCCCATGGATAAGGTCTCATTATTACACTTTTAAAACAATACTGCAATGGAATGAGGTAATGTGTGTATGATTTATTGGTTTAATTTTTCTTTAAGATTTAATTCCAAAACTCCGAAAGAAGTTAACGCAGAATATTCGTATCACTCCTCGAGAATCAAATAGTTGCCAATCTCCTCCCAATTTCGAAACGGGACATTAAACATCTATAGGAAAAGTACAAAGCATTACTTTTGTCATTGTTATAATAATAATAATAATTATCATTATTCAAGTGCAATTTTATTAGCAGTAGTGTTATGTATACGAAAATTCAGTACCGTACTTTATGTTTTTACGGGCCGGGGTCCCGTTTGTCGAAAGAATTTCACCATCAGAATGTTGTCCGGCAGGGTAGAAGAGGTGGTGATATACAATTTAAAATCACTACATTACGTGCCAAAAGCCTAGAATCAATTTCAGACCTCTCCACAGCGTTCATATGGAGTGAGGGCATATTGATGGTGATCCGTCTGTCGGATGGAGACGTAAATCTTTAACCAGACCTCTTGGTGGCATTGGACAGGAGTAGGCTACGTGCCGGGATCAGGATTCACCATCTCCCTTCCAAACTACCAAATATCACATCATTCATTTCATCTCATTAAACTCTCTGATGTGTGGTTTCCCATTTTCACACCAGGCAAATGCTGGGGCTGTACCTTAATTAAGGCCACGGCCACTTCCTTCCCACTCCTAGCTCTTCCCTTTCCCATCGTCGCCATAAGACCTATCTGTGTCGGTGCGACGTAAAGCAACTAGCCGGGTAAACTCTCTGATGGGGTTGACGTCAGGAAAGATATCCTATCGTGAAAAAATTGGAACGAAAATTCATCTCACTTCATATCCGACCCGTAGAGAAACGGGACGAGGGTTTAACACACGGACACTTAGTGTTTTACGAATATCTGCTACCTCAGAGCTTATCCTACCCTGGGGAAGGAGGCGTGAGTCTCGTGTGAGATGACCGATCTCGCGTGGAACAGACAATGTCCGGTCGAGCTGACCGTCAGAGAAATTCCCTTCAGTAAGCAGCAACACCTAATAGTATAAATATAAAACCTTGGTCAGCTGGATGCAACCGTACTCAACCAACTCGGAGATCGATATTTCCAGTTATATGCAGTTATACACAGTTATAATCCTCGCCCGGGCCAGTGATCGCACCTAAGACCTGTTCGCTGTCTATTCAGCCAAGGAGTCATACTTTTAGGTTAATTTAAAAATAAAAAATGTTACCTCCTTAAATGCTGTCTTACTTGGAGACAAAATATGACAGCTTGAGTTCCTGGAAGCGAACTGGAAGCCAGCAGTCAATCACAGACGCTGCACTCTGCTGAGTTAATGAGTTCTAAGCACCGCCGTCTCAAGTGATCCTTGTTTGAGATGGAGAGGTTACCAAGCCATTTTCTTCCACACTCTCTGCAGTCTTCATTCTTTCTTCGTGTCGAGTTCAGTGTATTGACTCGTTTAGCATTATTAACAGTAATATAATAATAGCATCATAATGAATAAGTCAGTTTACATCGAATCAACAAATAATGAAGTCCATGAAAACGTTATTGCCGAGCTCGATAGCTGTAGTCGCTTAAGTGTGGCCAGTATCCAGTATTCGGGAGAAAGTGGGTTTGAACCCCCCTGTCGGGAACCCTGAAGATGGTTTTCCGTGATTTACCATGTTCATACCAGGAAAATGCTGGGGCTGTACCATAATTAAGGCCACGGCCGCTTCCTTCCCACTCTTAGTCTTTTCCTGTCTCATCGTCGCCCTAAGACCTATCTGTTTCGGTGCGAAGTAAAACAACTTGTTAAAAACACGTTTTTTGCTCTGGCTCTTTTGGTGCTCATGTGGTAGACGATTTGGCGGCTCCGGCTAGAGTAGACGTAGTAAATCCTATAATAATAATAATAATAATAATAATAATAATAATAATAATAATAATAATAATAATAATAATAATAATAATAATAATAATAATAATAATTTAGAACGGCTATTCCTAACCTGATGCAGCTCTTCTAAGGCAAACCTTGGGCGAGTTGGGCGACGTATGCCCTGAATAGGAAACTGCGGGGTAGTGTGATGGGGGATAGTGATATGTGCTATATATGTGATTTACAACAATGTGCTGGGATTACGATAAATAAATAGTCCCCAAGCTACGATTAAAATCTCCCGTCCTGACCGGAAATCGAACCCGAGGACCAAAGGCCAAGACGCTGACCAGTCCATCATGGAGCCGAACATTCTTATTTCTTATTCCTTAGAACCCACATGTCTTGGTGACATAATATTATACTTCTTCATCTTCATGACAGCCAGAGAAAACAGTAATACTAATTTTACATGGTTTTCGTATTTCTTTCCTATCACGTCACCTTTTAATGCGTTATCTTTACCAGGTTAGAGAGAGATCAAGCTTCAAAAGTCAGCAATGGAATTGTAGAGTATTTTTCTCAATTCCTCGTTCTCTGCTTATTTTTTCAAGAAATGCAAGGAGCGAGTTTCCTGGATTTTTGTCCCATCGACTCCCACAATTAAGGCGCCTTATTTGGGAACATCGTGTGATGTGAAGTGGAGCGATAAAATATTCCAGTCCAATTAATATCGGAGTGACAAGTAATTAGGAACTCGGTAGCATTTCATTCCTTGACCCACCCCTGCTACCTGCACTCCCGCCAATTAGCCGTGCTGCAACTTACCTCTGACGAATGCTTCGGTGCCCTAGTCATAGGTTGAAAGCTAATGACGATTGGCCACTTAGCTCTGGTTGAAACTCATGACAGGGTATTTCTCACGGGGAATATCTACTTTATTTTGTGTTCTATTCTAACCCTGTGTTGAATCCTCAACCTGCACGATCCTCAGACCCCAGAGAGTACCGCCATTAATTGTTATACACATTTAGGTGTACCTAAAGATGGGTTATTATTATTATTATTATTATTATTATTATTATTATTATTATTATTATTATTATTATTATTATTATTCCACGAATTTACCGTGGCTTTACAGCGCTGCATTCGGGATATTTTAGGCTGGTCTCACGGTCGGATTTCCTGAGAATGATTTCCCACTAAGGTGAATGCCAGGAAAGTTCCTTTTGTAGGCTTCGACCACTCACCTCTCATTTTCTCCGCAACTAGAATCACCGCAACACATCTCCTGGCCTTCGGGAGAACGTTACCCTCTAGGAGGCCCAGCGTACCCCATCAGTGTATTAAATCAAAACATTTTAGTTCTTCTGATGCCGTGTCCACACGGAAGACTGGTGACCATCGTGGAGTAATTTTTCATATATCGTATTTCCTGAACCAGAATTGTCGTATCGCGAATGTCGAAACACTGTGAGAGATTCCACTTACAGGATAGTATTCTCCTTTCAAACATTTCCTTTTTATCAGCTGTTTCATGCTGCATTTGTCATTTTTTTGTTGGTACGGGCTTTACGTCGCACCGACACAGAGAGGTCTTATGGCGACGATGGGACAGGAAAGGCCTAGGAGTTGGAAGGAAGCGGCCGTGGCCTTAATTAAGGTACAGCCCCAGCATTTGCCTGGTGTGAAAATGGGAAACCACGGAAAACCATTTTCAGGGCTGCCGATAGTGGGATTCGAACCTACTATCTCCCGGATGCAAGCTCACAGCCGCGCGCCTCTACGCGCACGGCCAACTCGCCCGGTGCATTTGTCATGTCGGGAGTGTGACCGAAATGGGATATCCTATGTTCTGCGAGAGTTAATATTTCATATGATTTCCTGGCATATCCTTAATGACTTTGTCTACCCATTCTGGGATAGATCCATATTTCAATGCCTTCAGGTACGTTCATTCATCGAACTGTCAGACCTCTTGAAGTTTACTCTCTGATTAGTGTTAATAGTCCGACTCGTTGGCTGAATGGTCAGCGTACTGGCCTTCGGTTCAGAGGGTCCCGGGTTCGATTCCCGGCCGGGTCGGGGATTTTAACCTTCATTGGTTAATTCCAGTGACCCGGGGGCTGGGTGTTTGTGCTGTCCCCAACATTCCTGCAACTCACACACCACACATAACACTATCCTCCACCACAATAACACGCAGTTTCCTACACATGGCAGATGCCGCCCACCCTCATCGGAGGGTCTGCCTTACAAGGGCTGCACTCGGCTAGAAACAGCCACACGAAATTATTATTATAGTGTTAATAGGGGTGGTTGCCAGTTACTGTATACTTCCGCTTCAAGGAATGATCACCACTACCAGCACCACTCTCTCTCAAAATTACCGTAACATAAGTATGCTCTGTCAGATATCTTCGTTAGGGAGGGAGATCTGCTAAACGTCTATATTCATCTCTAGTGTGCATTGGTCTGGTATAAATCAAATTTAATACTTTCATCGATCTGTCTCAGTATGATTTTGTCTTTGTCAATATGAAATTAACTCAGGTATGAGTGATGCTAGTAACCCTGAGTTCCGCTTTCCCTGTTCAAAGTAGTATAATCGCAAATTAACTAAACAGTGTAGTCTTGAGAAGGTCTGCAATGTGGTTTCAGAGAAACCATACAATTACACGAAGACGTTGAAATGTAAATACCAATTTTAAAAAACATGATTTGCGATTAATTAGCTGCGTTAACAGGAGGATGCAAGTAGTTCAGTGATTCTCAAACTATGATAGGCTTACACCCGGAGGTAGGCCTACGCCTTAATTTTTAGTGGGGTACGCGGCCAGCCTTCAAGAAAAAACTTAAGATTTTTGCAATATGGAAAGAAATAAGAAGAAAGTTAAATATATTTACTTTAAAAGATCCTCAATTCGCTGACCATACCATCAAATTGATCATTCATATTCAATAAGGTATCTGTGAATCAGACTGTTTTCAACCATGCCGTACCAAAGCAACACTACGGTATCACAGTAATCTAAATTTAGAGCCATACCTCGCTTGAAACTTTCATCTGGACTACCACACATCAGAAAACTGTGCAACATCATCCAGATACACCCATCACTCCCAAATGGTTCGCAAGCTCTGAATTTCAAAATTAAGATGAAGATGTATTCATGTCTGGTTACTATTTTGATAATGATGCTAAGATCTAGATTTTTTGGAATCTTTCATATAAACAGGGAATACTGTTATTTTATTATACTGATACACGCACAGAGATTCTTAAATTTCTTGTGATGTGTCATAAACATGGTATTTCGTTTACGGGTGTTATTTCGTGGGGTACATTGAACTTTTAGTCAAGAGTGAGAAAATCTGAGAACTTCTGGTTGAAGATGACGTCTCAATATCCTGAATGATCACTTCAGCACAGCGAGAACAGCTGGATGGTGGTCTTCACTGCTGTTTCTGAGTCTGTTGCAGAAGTCGACATAGAAAAACGAATTAATGCCTCTGGCTCCGATCATAAATAGAAGGTTCTTAACGTGATATTTATTAAGATAGTAGAGAATGCACTGATTACACCTATCTTTTTCCTGCTTGTCGACTGATAGTGGCTGTGTTGCATCAGGTTCAAATCTATTATATTTTGTTATTTATTCTGTATTATTTCTTACAAGACGATATTGATCTTTCCATTAATATTTCTCTACAACTTAACAAAGGGAACAGATTTCATTACTTTTCTGATTACCTGTTATCTGAATCCGGCGTAAAATGTATAAAAAGCTATAGTACTTTCCCTAATAATATTCCTTAAGCAACAAGAATGTTTAGTGAAACGGGAGTGAGATTACGAGGTCATAAAATATCAGGTCAGGTATGCATTTTAACATCTTGTTTTACGACTGGTAAGCAACACATTCTCATGAACATGCAGGGATTCTCAATTGCCCTCTAAATGGCCACCAGTGATACTCCAGGAAATGAGGAAATGAGATACAGCTCTCCGAGGAAGTACAAACAGGGTCTTTTGTCTTCATAGGTGTTATATAAGTATACAAACAGTGGATTGAAGAGATTTACACCTTTCAGAGTTACGCCTCCTTCCCAAAACCGTATACATATGTCAAGGTTGGCTGTAAGAGAACTAATAATTCGTGAATTAGTATATTGGGAGACCTTGGAGTATGAGAAAAAATACGATGAAGAAAAGGTAGAGTAAAGAATACATTTAATAATACATTTAATAATACATTTAATAATAATAATAATAATAATAATAATAATAATAATAATAATAATAATAATAGTGTTCTGGTTTTTAAGTCCCACTTAATACTTGGACGGTTTTCGGAGACTCAGAGGTGCCGGAATATTGTCCTGCAGGAGTTATTTTACGTGCCAGTAAATCTACCGACACGAGGCTAGCGTATTTGAGCACCTTCAAATAACCACCGGACTGAGCCAGGGTAGAACCTGCCAAGTTGGGGTCAGAAGGCCAGCGCTTCAATCGTCTGAGCCACTCAGCCAGGCAAGAATACATTAAAAGAGAAATGATAAGAAGGTATGAAAATAATAACAGAGTTTTGCGGTTGATTTATTTGACCATAATTCCAATTAATAAGTGGCAGTCAGGTCAGTAAATAGGTCGCAAAAGGGTATTAAGAAGGGACTCGAACTTAGAGGGATATCTACATGAAAACTATTTTCATTTTCAACACAGTCACCTAATAATATTAATGCACTTATTCCACCACCTCAGAGCCCAAATACCTGCTAGACAAAACTCTTTTGGATTGTTGTCTCAACCTAATAGGTATAGTACACACATCACATTCGATTCTTCATCATCTGAGAAACACTTGCCCTGAAAACGAACTTTCCCTGCACAAGGTGGTGATAGTTGTGGTGGTGGTGGTGGTGATTACCGAATTGGCCATATAGAATTGAGTTAAGTCGGGAGTGAAAACAGAATATTCAAAACGTTACCAACCTACGTCATAAGTTTTCTCTACGGTTAGATGAGCCGCGTTAGGTCGGTCATTGTCATGATGGAGCAATATACCCCTAGTTAGTACATCTGAAAGGCTTCTCCGAAGAGTACCCCGATTATAAGAAAAATGACCACAGTACAATGCAGTGTTCACTATCTCCACTTCTGCAAATGACTCAGAAGTACTCACTGAGATAATCCCAAACGACTGTAAACATAACCTTAACAGCGAAGAGAATGCCTTTGAACTTCTTAGTTACGGGGAAATAAGAATGTTGAGCTCTATCATCAGTTATGATCTCACGATCATCTTCAATAAAAATCCCATTGAGCGTTCATCGGCGTACCCCATGAGATATTGCGTGAACGGATCAGTTTTTTCTTTCCTCTGTCTGTTGTCCGAGCAACCAACGTGATTACACTTTTAGACAATCTGCATGTTTGTTTGAAAGAAAGTACCGTGTAAAGCAATAGAATCTGCGGCAACAATTTGGAGGTGAAGGACAAATTATGAACTGTACAGAGAGAATCAAATGTCGAAATAAAACCATACTCCCTCATATCATATGAATGTCAGATAAGACCGCATAATGATTTTCGGAAAGAGAAAGTGTCCATCACGAAAATCTATAACTAGATAGAGAACTAAAGTGAAGAAGGATTCGAATGAATCTAATAAACGAGTAGAAAATGTAGACCAGGTGGAAATAGCTAAAGACTGTAGCAGGTGAGGACAAATTTCTAAGATAGCATCTGGTTTACATGGTAGAATTGTATGAAATGGGAATATTTCCAGATGTAAAAACAATATGATAATAGGCTATGTTATAGGCCTACCAGTTAACTGTGGTAGAAAGAATGGAGAAAGTTTCTCCAGAAAAAGAAAAATAAATCTAGAGTTCTGTAGAATATTGAGAAATGACCAGTTTCTTCTCCCTCATTGCTTTCTGTACATAGCGCAGGCTATGATTAGCATTCAGTCTTCAACACTACAGTCTTAAATAACCCACTGAAATGAAAATACGTTGTATATACTTCGCAATGAAGTCACATTTTAAGTTCCCATTAAACGTTGCTTCGGAGCTTGAGACTGGAAATATCACGCATTATAAAATGCAAAAAGCTGCTCTAAATGTGTGTCTTACATTAATTGTGACGATCCGTTCTCATCTACATAATTTATGTTGATCGCTTTGAAGATCGTAATAGATTTAGCAGGTTCTTGTAATAGCTAGAATCCTGTTCTCGATCACCTAATTAAGCAAAATGCCAATATTCGACAAATAAGCCCCAGTCAGCACTTAAAAACCTTGAATATACGTAGAGGCTTAATGTTTTTTAGTGCCTGATTGCAAAGATATCGCATTAAAAATGAAACTTGAGCTAATGATTATTTATTCATCACGCTTAAGTAAGAAATATAAAAGTTGCCAGAACCTTAATAACTCATACGATAATTATGATAGCTACAGCAAAATAGCTTCTTAAAAGTCATTCATGTCTGATAAAATTTCACTGACATAGCGTCTGATTTTCTTTGTTGGCTTTCTGCCTGGTTCTTCCAATTTACTTTCAAGATGAAGCACAGGTTAATTATTATGTATTCATCACTCTTACGAATGAAATATGTTGTCAGAACCTAAATAACTCATATGATACCTATGATAACTACAGTGAAATAGCTTCTTAAAATTGTTCATGACTGATTAAATTCACTATAATAACTTCTGCTTTTTTTTTGTTTCTGTATTATTATTATTATTATTATTATTATTATTATTATTATTATTATTATTATTATTATTGGTCTTTTCGCTGATTCATTCCTTATTCAAGTAATTTCTATTTTCAAAACGATTAAAGTAGAGGTTTTTACAGGCACATTAGTAGGCAAACCTATCGGGAAGTTGTGATTGAGGTGGTTTCGATTTCTAATTTGTTCTCTTCGTTTATTTATTTATCTTTTAATTTCATATTTCAACAACATTTATTCTTCAATACTGACGTTCATTTCGTTGTGATGATGATAATTAAAACTCTTACACTATTTACTGGTTTTGAAGGCAAAAAAATTCAATTCGTTGTCATGCGTTCGAACGATTTCTTCCGGCCGTCTTCAACGAGCAGGTAATTTGTTAAACCCTATTATCATCATCATCATCATCATCTGTTTACCCTCCAGGTTCGGTTTTTCCCTCGGACTTAGCGAGGGATCCCACCTCTACCGCCTCAAGGGCAGTGTCCTGGAGCTTCAGACTCTTGGTCGGAGGATACAACTGGGAAGTATGACCAGTACCTCGCCCAGGCGGCCTCACCTGCTATGCTGAACAGGGGCCTTGTGCAGGGATGGGAAGATTTGAAGGGATAGGCATGGAAGAGGGAAGGAAGCGGCCGTGGCCTTAAGTTAGGTACCATCCCGGCATTTGCCCGGAGGAGAAGTGGGAAACCACGGAAAACCACTTCCAGGATGGCTGAGGTGGGAATCGAACCCACCTCTACTCAGTTGACCTCCCGAGGCTGAGTGGACCCCGTTCCAGCCCTCGTACCACTTTTTCAAATTTCGTGGCAGAGCCGGGAATCGAACCCGGGCCTCCGGGGGTGGCAGCTAATCACGCTAACCACTACACCACAGAGGTGGACCAAAAACCCAATTATCAAAATCATTAAAACCAGCAGAAAATTCGTTATGATGTCATCATCATCATCATCTGTTTACCCTCCAGGTTCGGTTTTTCCCTCGGACTTAGCGAGGGATCCCACCTCTACCGCCTCAAGGGCAGTGTCCTGGAGCTTCAGACTCTTGGTCGGGGGATACAACTGGGGAGTATGACCAGTACCTCGCCCAGGCGGCCTCACATGCTATGCTGAACAGGGGCCTTGTGGAGGGATGGGAAGATTGGAAGGGATAGGCAAGGAAGAGGGAAGGAAGCGGCCGTGGCCTTAAGTTAGGTACCATCCCGGCATTCGCCTGGAGGAGAAGTGGGAAACCACGGAAAACCACTTCCAGGATGGCTGAGGTGGGAATCGAACCCACCTCTACTCAGTTGACCTCCTGAGGCTGAGTGGACCCCGTTTCAGCCCTCGTACCACTTTTCAAATTTCGTGGCAGAGCCGAGAATCGAACCCGGGCCTCCGGGGGTGGCAGCTAATCACGCTAACCACTACACCACGGAGGCGGCCGTTATGATGTACTGATAATAAATTTGAGTAGCGAAGTCACTAAAAGTTCTCACCATCTGAGCCAGAAAGTATTATTATTATTATTATTATTATTATTATTATTATTATTATTATTTCCATTCAGACACTCTTAGAAAACGTCAACCGACTGTTCTGGATTTCGATCTTCAGAAAAAAGTTAGAATGATAAAACAGAGGGTGTTTTATTCGTAACAGTATCTCAATAATAATAATAATAATAATAATAATAATAATAATAATAATAATAATAATAATAATAATAATAATAATAATAATAATAATAATGTACGATCCCACGTGAGAAAATGGAATTTGGATTAAGACGAGAACAGTCCGGCCCCGTGGTGTAGGGGGCAACGCGGCCGCCTGTCACCTGGCGGCCCCGGGTTCGATTCCCGGCCGGGTCAGGGTTTTTAATTGTAAATAATTAATATTATTAATTATTATTATATTATTAATATCCCTGGCCTGGGGACTGGATGTTTGTGTCGTCCTTTACGTACCTTTCCTCACATTCAACACTTTACACTTCCGCAATTACAATTACACGCAGGTTCATATCACATGGTGCAAGTAGGGGCAAAAGATCTCTATAGGTCGACGCCTCGAACAAATATCATTTCAAAAATAAAAAAAATAAAAAAGAGGAGAACAGCTGACCTCAACTCATTAACAGACAGGTTCACTGACGCTGTACGCAAGAGAAGCCTGAAATTATATGGCCAAATGTGTAGAATGGACACCGACAGACTCAGCAAAATACTATTTAAAGTAATCAACTCAAAGAAGATCAAAATAAACAGGCTAGAGGAAACTAAGGCGGACCTCCAAGAAATTAATATTACGAGAGATTCATAGATGACCGTGGAGGCTTTAGTATAATAGTAGCCAAGTACAAATTCGAGGAGAAACCTAAAAGAAAAACCGGTAGGAAGTGGTCCACAGAACGTAATACGCAACACTGCATTTACGAAAGCGTAAGTCGTCAGACCAACGAACAAGTGCAAGCGTGCTCTTTGAATGGGCATAACGAAGAAAGAAAGAAAGAAAGAAAGAAAGAAGGAAAGAAGAGAATAATAAAAATACATTGCATTTTTCGTTGTTAAAAAATTATATTTGTAGAAAGGCTGGAATTAAATATAGCATTCAAAGTGACACATCTATTATCTCGGGTTTGTCCTATTAAGTCATTCTGAACTACATAATTATTGCACTGGATTTTAAACCACACCTTATTCGACATTACAAGCGAAATCTCTTCTTCTTTTTGCGTCTTACTGTATATCTAATTTCATCACAATGTATGCTTGTTCATGTTTGCGTGGAAATAGGTACAAATGATTTCATTGTCAGAAAGGACCTGGAAAACAGATGTGAAGGGTTTCTTTAATAGCAAGTATTTCAGAATTAATTATGTAAGATTCCCTCTCCTGTGTGAGTCACGCCATATCCAACCCATGTAACACAATAACACTACCCATGAATTCGTCCTCCCTTTTTTTCATTTAACTGAGCGGTTCGTTTACTACTCCCTCGTTTCCCCTAGATAAAGCCCGCCCTTTTAGGGTTATAATTATCCGGTTCATCCCTTGCATACGCTATCCACCCTTGTCACAGGCACTCTACGAGGGCTCCATCAATGGCGTATCTACCACAAAGCAGACGAACTTGACAATACTGAAGCCTGTTAAACAACACTCTCAGTTTTTTACAAGATTGGGTGATGTGGGGGTTTGTAATCCTGTCAAATACTAGGGGTTATTAGCGCCTACTCTCTCCATTTTTTCCCTTGTTATTCTCTTGCTTTAATGCGACGTAACAATTCCAGCATTTCTCTTTTTCTGTTCTTTATATGTTCCAATAGGAGGGCGTATCATTCCAATTATTCTCATCCTCATATGTTTCTCCCCCAATTACATTTCCAGTGGCTTGCTCTTCACATTTCATCTCATCCAGAAACACTGAGAACGAAGAAAGTATGGAGGCGGATGCTGTTTCATTAGTCATTCTCGCCTGACATCCATTTGAGCTGCCTCTCACGTTTATTTTTGTATATGGAATATCAGAAATTCTTGGGTTCAGTACATTTGGCCCACTCTGCAAGAGTCCACACACTGCAAAACCTACTGCTATTGTCCAATGTTCACTGAAAATTTAGACATTACTATAATTTCAAGGTTAAACCCAACAGTGCACTAGGCATTATAGGAGCTTCAAAGCACGCACCACCACTATCGTCGCAAATCGTCTTTACTGAAGGAACGAAAATGATAGGTGACAGTGGCGTACGTGAGAGGGGAGGTTACCATAGTTAACACCGCACCCCCTCACCTGGGCATTTAAAATTCCTTTCTTAATTGAATAATAAACGTTATGCTGCAACGCCACTGATAGGTGGAATGACTGAATTTAGCACCATTAACATTCAACTGAAAACGGTATCAACTGGCAACTTGGAGAACAATTATTTAAATTCGCAAAACTGACAACGATATGAGATTTCTTAATATAATTTGTTAATCCAAAAAATATGACAGATTTGACTAAAGAAAACAATGGACCAAGCGAAGTAGACTAAACGAAAATCCACAGCCTGTTTTCAGTCATTCGACAGGGTCAAAAATGGAATGAATGAAGCCCCCACTAGCGGAGAGGATAGGAATTGCGCCGGCTGCCGAAGCCAGTCGCGCACATAGGGGGAATGATTAATGACTGATGGTTGAAATGAAATATTACTGGAGAGTGTTTCTGGAATGAAAGGTAACAGGGAAAACCGAAGTACCGGGAGGAAAACCTGTCCCGCCTCCGTATTGTCCAGCACAAATCTCACATAGAGTGATCGGGATTTGAACCACGGAACCCAGCAGTGAGAGGCCGGCGTGCTGCCACACGAAACAAGGAGGCTCTGAAGTAGACTAAATAACTAGTAGATATTAATTTAAGTTGCCAATCGTGTCAGTGGCTAAAAGGAACAATAGACCAAGTGAAGTAGACAAAATATCTGGAAGATATTAATTAAAGTTGGCAATTGTGTCAGTGACTAAAGAAACAATAGATCAATTGAAGTAGAAAAATACCTAGTGGATACTAATTAAAGTTGGCAATCGTGTCGGTGACTAAAATAAACAATAGACCAAGTGAAGTAGACAAAATATCTAGTAGATATTAATTAAGGTTTGCAATATTGTTAGTGACTAAAAGAAATAATGGACCAAGTGAAGAAAACAAAATATCTAGTAGATATTAATTAAAGTTGGCAATCGTGTCAGTGGACATAGAACATCACGCGAACAAAACGGTAGAACCTCACGGAGTGGACCGAACATCGGCTTACCGAATTCTTTGTCCGGTAACTTGTCGTTACTTGCAGTTTAATAGATCAAACAATTATTACTACCATCGTTGTCAGTATTACTCTACTAAATGGTAGGGTAGGGTTTAGGACCCCGTGCACGATGTGACCCTTTTTTGGAGCTTTTGATTTGCGTTATGGTGCAAGTTTTCCTGTTGACCAATATTTTACCTCTGCCTTCACAGGATCTTGAGTATAGTTCCGAGGCATTTTCTGTTCAGACAGTGGTAACAGAGTGCAAAACGTTATCCGCGTCAATTTTCGAAGTTGAAAAAAAATGTATTTTGAATTTTGAGTTTTTGACTTATAGCAAGTGCGTGTAAGTGATAATGCTGTACCAGACTAGCCATCCAATCAGTCCAGTGAAGATATTGCCCCGGATCTCCTGAATATCAGTGGTATTGTACTTCATTTTTAAACATTTGTAAATAATAGAGCTCGCGTTGATCAGTACTTACTAGGAACTATGAAATGTTCAGTTTATTCATGGAAGTAAACAGTACCTACTCTTGATCGTTATGGACCGTCCTGATCATAACAATTGAACCGGTCATTGTTTGGTAGAAGGCATAAGTAAATTTTTGACGAAAATAAAGTATTTATTGATAATCATTACGACGCATTTGGTCAGGTTAAAAGGAACTATGTCTGTCCTTCCTCTAGTGGTAAGTCCAACAACTGAACTTAACTTTCAGTGTTAAAGAGAACTAAGTCGCTCATTTGTATTGTCTTCCATGTTATAGTATATCCATTGCTGCATGACTTTGGATTGACAATACAATATGCATTAGCGGCAAATAAAATTTGTCATAAAAATAAATATTCTACTTTTATTATGTTTCATTTTTAGCAAGAACATAGACAGTTATTTTCCTAACTTTTTGAATTTTAGGAAGAGCTCAACCAAACATATACCCCTTTACAGAATAGTATTATCATAGTGAGAAACGCTTACACAGGACAGTAACAAATCATTGCAATTAAGCGAGAAGAACAGTTTTGTCAATTATCTCGATGAAGAAAAAATGATTTCGTACATTTGAACAATAACCGTTTAAATTTTTAGTTATAACATTTTAATTAAGGTTGTGCAGCACATTCTAAATCTCTCTTCACATGTAGAAAAGGTATACATATTTCGTTAAAGACTGTATATTTTTGGTCGTCATGTACCGTCCACATTTTATCTGTAGCCTATGTCTTTATTTGGGTAGAACAAAAATATAAACTTCTGAAATAGTTCTTGCTGTCACTTCAGTCAGTGAAAATTTTCTCACAATTTCTATTGACTTTTCGTTCTTGTCAAATTAGCATTTGGCGAAAATAATCTAGATTTTGATGATACATCATCATATTTGCAGTTGAATAAACAGTAATGGATCTCAAGCATGGCCATGTAGTCAGACCGTATATTAACACTTACTGGCTCAGTGTAAGACAGGCTGACGGAACAATTCCCTCCACAATTGAGCTGATCTGCAAGATTGTACCTCTGCACTAAATTGATTGAACTTATCCCCCAATCATTATAAATGATGATGTATTATTTCAGGATCCAGTGAAAACTCAGGATGGTGAAATAACAGCAGGCAAGTGACAAAACAAATAGACAAACAAACAAACAAACAAACAAACAAACAAACTAGAGGTATTCTCATCTCTTCCTTTTTTTGTCTGCTAATTATGTACTGTTTATAAAATCCTTTTCCGGATTCGTACAATGAACCAATTAATAATGATATTGACTTAGGCATAGCCCCGATTTTAATGCCACCATACTGATGACGTTTTATACCAAACTGAGAGCGTAGCTATAGAAATAAATTTAACGAGAGTTTGCAGTGACAGGGGAGATTCGTTATTCAAATGGGATATGTGTGTGTAATATCGTGACAGTTTTCCCATCTCCGGTTTGGAAAAATATCAATAATAAAACCGGGGAATAAAATAACACGGAGGAAGCCCATCGGGCCAGAAGTGAATCCAATCCAGTTAAATTCACTGTCAGAATTGATTAGAATATTACCTGTCATAATTCAATCATTTTCGGAGCTATGTAACTTATTCGGTTATAATCGGAAATAGAAATGTGCACTCCCAAAGCATTAGGGGGAACTGGAAATGGGGAAAGTTTCGTCAACAGATTACTCAAGATGAAAAATAACAATTGTATCCTAAAGCACAGCAAATCCGTTTTCAGGGGGAAAAAAGATCATTTTTGAAGTTTTAGGTATCGGTAACTCAGAATCCCTATCTGTTCTTTTCCTAGCCTTTTCTTAAATGATTGCAAACAAACTGGAAATTTATTGAAGTTAATCCAATCGGTAACTGCCCTTCCTATAAATAAATATTTGTCCCAATTTGTCGTCTTGAATTTCAGCTTTATATTCATATTGTGATCTTTGCTACTATTAAAGACACCACTCAAACTTATTCGTCTACTGACGTCATTCCATGCCATCTCCCCACTGACAGCTCGGAACATACCACTTTGTGGAGCAACTCGTCTTCCAAGTCTTACCGGTCCAAATTTTACAACATTTTTGTAACGCTAGTCTTTTCATACATGATTTCGGTGAAGTTGGTAGTTTATCGAGCATTTCCGTTAATAATGATCCAATCCTTAATTCCTCTTCCTATGAACATTGTCCCAATTCGCCCTTTTGAAGTCTTACGTTATTCTCATATTATGATATTTCCTACCATTAAAAGCTCCGCTCAAGCTTATTTGTCTACTAATGGCGTTCCACACCATATCTGCACTGACAGCTAGGCACATACCGCTTAGTTGAGCAGCTCGTCTCCTTACTCCCACATCTTCCAACACACACTTGCAATATTTTCGTAACACTACTGTTTTATCAAAAATCATCCATAACAAGTTGTGCTGCTTTCCTTTCTTTCATGATTCTCGGTAGCCGAACCAGCCGCTAATTCCACAGCCCGATGGAGTTTTCCAACGACTTCCATGAGCGAGGATCGTATCTTCTGCTGCGACTATGGTTAAGGCTTGGGCTTCGCCGATATGAACTACGATTTCAACTACTGTTTTGGCCTAGTAACTTGGCAGCGATTTGTTTTTTAATTGAGCATTATAGCAGCAAGATCATTAACTGTTGTAACTTTTGTGTATTGCCCTTCAACATTAAATATAGTTGCGGGGATTCATTTCCAACATTTTATTAGGAATCACTTTCATCCGTTCCAAGCATATTGTAAGATATCGGAGTATTGCGATAATTGGCAATAGGCCTAAAATGGTGTGTCTTTATGATTTTTGGAAGAGACGTTAAAGTTGGGGCATCGTGGTTTCAAAGGAGTTACTTTCTGATTTTCCTTTCACTCAATATTAGGTCTTTCTTCGTTTCCTTTATGTTATTCCTTTCCAAACATTCGACAGATTTTTATTATCTTCATTCATAGCAACTCTGAAAGTGATATTCCTGTATTATGATTAAGTTATTCTGTTTTATTTCAGACCTGAAATTGGATAGTGTGCTTTATAATGAGTTTTTAATTTATTTAACTGGCTTGTTATTTAGTTTTTCAATTATTGCATTTACCACTATATATCTGGTTGTTTATTCTTTCTCAGAAAGTGTTTTCTGTATCGCCATTTCAGTTTCCATTAGTAGTTGGCATGAATCTCTCAAAATGTGTTTTAATTTGGACCCACTCTTAGTAAGTTAACTAATTTGGTTAGTGGTGTGCTAGGTATGTTCATGATCAGTTTAAAAACCTGATAACCGATTTTATGATCAAAATTGATAGACATTTGTCGATTGTTTAAAATACGTTTTTTTTTTTTTTTTTTTTTGCTTTACGTCACACCGACACAGAGATGTCGTATGGCGACGATGGGATAGGAAGAGCCTAGGAAGTGGAAGGAAGCGGCCGTGGCCTTAATTAAGGTACAACCCCGGCATTTGTCTGGTGTGAAAACGAGAAACCACGGTAAACCATCTTCAGGGCTGCCGACAGTGGGGCTCGAACCCACTATCTCCCGATTACTGGATCATCATCATCATCATCATTTTACCCTCCAGGTTCGGTTCTTCCCTCAGACTCAGCGAGGGATCCCACCTCTACCGCCTCAAGGGCAGTGTCCTGGAGCTTCAGACTCTTGGTCGGGTGATACAACTGGGGAGAATGACCAGTACCTCGCCCAGGCGGCCTCACCTGCTATGCTGAACAGGGGCCTTGTGGAAGAATGGGAAGATTGGAAGGGGTTGGCAAGGAAGAGGGAAGGAAGCAGCCGTGGCCTTAAGTTAGGTACCATCCCGGCATTCGCCTGGAGGAGAAGTGGGAAACCACGGAAAACCACTTCCAGGATGGCTGAGGTGGGAATCGAACCCACCTCTACTCAGTTGACCTCCCGAGGCTGAGTGGACCCCGTTCCAGCCCTCGTACCACTTCTCAAATTTCGTGGCAGAGCCGGGAATCGAACCCGGACCTCCGGGGGTGGCAGCTAATCACGTTAACCACTACACCACAGAGGCGGACCGATTACTGGATACTGGCCATAATTCCTTTTAAATGATAATCCGTTTCTTCTCTAGTATTTTCCTCTCATATTTTTCAATATGCATCCTAAAGTAACTCCATTCTACTCGACTAAATACGTTCGATAACTGTAAAAATGAAATGCACCTTCATTTACTGAATATCGTCGTTGCCGGAACGAAACCTCCTATGTGATAATACTTTTGGAGATATACTGACCCGCTGCACATACATTATGAAGAGCGAGAATGCCTTGACATCTGTCATACAATATTGAACCTTAGATGACAGAACCTTACCGGCCAAAGTTCTAAGCTAAAATATTTCACATAGGAGGTTTTGTCCCGGCAACGACGATATGTTCCTTGTTAGAATGTAAACTCTTCAGTATTCCTTGGTAATTTTTAATTGTCGTGTACTCTCTGTTTCTTGGTTTCACGTATTTCATTTTTCGTTTTTATCGTGGAATTTTCTTTTGGTTTTATAAAATACCTCCTCACGAAGTATTAAAGCTGGACGAAATGGAGACAGAGAAAACATAAGCCATAAAGGAGACCAGAGGGCGAAGGAAAGAGTAATCGTTTTCATAAATCGTATCCGTTGAGCCACACACTATTAGCAGTTGAAGCACGTATGGCCATTGCGGTCGGATCTCGAACCCGCGGCTCTGTGGTCACGTTAGCCCCGTATCACGCGCCAGGTGAACATTGTATGCTCTGTATACATTATTCAAACGCTGGGTGGTGGTGGGGGGGGGGGGGGGGAAGCAGGTAAAGCAAAAGTGCCATTATGCGTCGCATGAGAACATGCATGTGTGTGTGTAAGTGTGTGCCCACCATTACTGTTATCCCTTCTGTACTGGCGTTCGATTTTCCTCTAACAGACACCTAGCTCGGATGTCTGTCTACGTGGAGTAGATGAAATAATATTTATTTATTATATATAACGTATGAAGCCTGGTCTATGCCGACGACTTGATCCTAACGGCAGATTTTGCTAGAAACCTGCAATCTTATTGGTGATAAGTGCAAGAAAAGTAAGTACAACTGCACAGTGAAATATGTCGATCTAATTGGGAAATTCCAAAGAAAATTTCTCAGATATATTTATTACAAGAGGTTTGGTTATTATCCCTATTACGAACCGTACGCCGTAATACCCAAAGCTATTGATGCTAGGAAACTAACTCACAGAAGAAATTGTCAGGCTATGTATTTTCTTCATACAGTAATAAATAACAGAACTGAAGATAGTAAAATCAGACAAAGAATTGACATATACGTTCCAATTGTAACTTCCAGCAGATTCCGGAATAAATTCTTCATACCGAAAACTAACACAGACTCGCACAAGAACTCCCCTTTATACACAATTATGACTGAATATACTCTAGTACACCATCTTCATATAGACATCATTAGCACGTCGGAAAACCAGTTTTCTACGTACAGAATTTAATGTGACAGTCTTTGTAAGATAAATGGCATCCTGAGGTAACTAAATGTATCCAATATCAATATTATTTCCTCTTCCTCTATGTTTGTTTTGTAATTATGTTATTAGTTCAAACGATTGATTTACTGTATTACTTGCTGATCTTTTTAATTTAACTTTTTAATTTTCAAAACTGCCTCCCAATTGAGGTAGCCTGAACGGACTCAGTATACCCAGATGACAATATTAATTATCATTACAATTATGATTACAATATTTAAAGATAGTAATACGATGTAACAGTTCAAACAACACCTAGTGGTGTGGATTAAGATGATGATTCAAAATTTGATAACTCTTCATGAGTACTATGATGACTATCTCACCCCGTACGGAAGTAGGAATGTGATACTTTTTCGAAATTCCTAAAAACATTAAGTATAGCACCTCGTGCGTCTATCAGCATACCTATTACATCAACACATTTGAGCTTATACTTGTCTTTGAAATAATTAACGGTAGGTTCATAGATAGTTTTCTTTTCTTTATACCCCTCCTCAGCTAGTTGGGAAGAGCTCTAATGTAGTAACAGAAGATATGAAGTGCAAACAGGAGGTAACAACTCGTATCGCAATTGCTAAGGGGGGGGGGGATTTAATAAGAAGAGGAGGCTTCTTTGTGGATGCATGGACAGGGACCTGAGCAGCGAAATGGCGAAGTGCTTTATATGGAGTGTGGCTTTATACGGAGCTAAGACATGGACACTGAGGAAAGAGGAAGAAAGGAGACTGGAAGCATTTGAGATGTGGATTTGGAGGAGGATGGAGGGGATAAAATGGGTACAGAAAATGTGAAATTAGGAGGTGCTGAGCAGAGTGGGGGGAAGAGAGAGAAATATTAAAGGTAATCAGGAAGTGGAAACACATTTGGCTTGGATATTGGGTGAGAAGAGATTGTTTACCGATGGGTGCTATGGAAGGAACGGTGAATGGAAGAAGAGGAGAGGAAGAATATATTACATAGTTGATACTATAAGGATAGATGTCACTTATTAGAAAACCAATAAGGTAGCATGGAGAATTGACATGTGAAGACCTGTCCTAGGGCAGAACACTAATGATGATGATGCAATCTTATTTCTCAGAGCTTAAAAAGAATTGCAGCGTTCATGAAGGTTAGTATTTCCAATAATAAAAAATAGGAGTTGGAAAGAAGCCGAAGGGGGTTGAATACAATGTAGAAAATACTAAATTGAAACAGGTAGACCAGTTAACGTAGTTAGGGTGAGTATTCTCCTAGAGTGGTAAGTAAAATTGGATTTAGGTGTAACAAGACTAATGCAGCGAGCCTTCCTTTATAACGGACGGTATTCGGTTAAAATTAATTGTCGGGCTACGTTAACTTTATATCGATCTGTTCTCGGACCGAATCAGCTGTACGAGAGTGAAAGAGGTACTCGGCAAGCTCTCAAATCACATAGCTCCTTAGTAGGTCTCACGGGGCTGAGTAAACCCTGTTCCAATACTCACTCCAGAGAGGCACCAAACTGGCAGGGAATCTAATTCGAAGCCTCCGTGTGCGAGGTAAGTACACTAACCTTAAACCATGGGGCTGGTACAATTCAGCATAGTTAATTTTTAAAGTGTAACAAACAGGGTTATTGAATGGTTCTTCCCAACGGATCATAAATACATTCAAATATATTGGTTGAACTTTTTAAAAAATGTTGCCATTGATGCTTTCATGGCCCGTACTTACAGACATGATATAGGCTTTTGTCGTGTCGTGTCAAGAAAATAAGGTGAAATTCTTTATTTAAGAAGCCTTTCTCGTGGACAGTCCAGATTTTCTTCTGATGACGCAGAGCACAGTTCTCTACGAATAGTAAAGAATTTCACCTTACTATATCATGTCTAAAAATAAAATAAAAACATTATGGAGAACATTTCCTGAAACTTGAACGATTTAATTGAAGGAATAAAAGCTCGGATATTACGTCCAGTCTCAAACTGCAGAAAGCCTTTCACGGATAATGAGCTTTAAGTTAATGTATTAAGTCAATTTCACATTAACGGAGCGAGTTCGCTGTGCGACACCATAGAGAAGCTTGCATTCAGATTTCTAATTTCATCGTCGGCAGCATTTAACGTGTTCTTCCGTGGTTTTCAGTTTTCACACGAAGAAAGTGTCAGTACTGAACCTAACCTAATATTCTAGCTCTTTCCTGTCTAGCCACATCGTACCGAAAGTGGCCCTGTGTTAACACACCGTTAAAACAACCAACCCAAAAAATGATCATGGCATTAACTACGTCAGCTTCTTGATATTTTCTGCTCAACAAACAGTGAAAAAAAAAAGGAGGTTTAGAAATTAGCCCGTGGCCAAATAAAGCGTAATCCACTATAATGAATAAGATGGAATGAATACGAGACTAAACATTTGCAGTTGTTCGAATGTTGACGGTGATAATTGTCTTTCAGGAAGTGGTTATGTGCTCCCATTGAGGTATTGTTGAGGATGTACAAGTCTGAATATAGGTCTACATCACTAATAATCAACAGTTGACCGAACGACTGACTAAGTGGTTTGTGTCACATAGCTGTTAGTTTCCATTCGGGAGAAAGTGGGTTCAAACCCAACTCCCGGCAGCCCTGTAGATGGTTTTCTGTGGTTTCCTATTTTCACACCACACCTTAATTAAGACCAGGTTCGCTTTCTTCCCACTTCTACAGTAGCACTTTCCTGTCCCACCGGCGCCATAAGACTTATCTGTGTGACATAGAGCACATTTTAAATAAAATGTCAAGAGTTAAGTACTGTTGAGATCTTTGGTTACCTTCAACAGAGTCCGAATCAGCCACGAGCAATGCAGATGGGCAGATGGTTGCTTTGTAAGTGTGCTATGAGATCTTCCTCTAATAGCTACGGTGGTACTGTGAAGTAAACGATCGACCATACATTCACCGAATGTGGGAATAGGGCGTACCCTGGATCAGTAGTGGACATAGTCCTGAAGAGACCGTTGAGTGACTAGACAAAATAGTATATTGTTATTGGTTTTATGTCCCAGTAATTACATTCACGGTTTTCAGGGACGCGAGGTGCCCTAATGAGTTATTTTATGCGCCGATGAATCTACCGACACGAGACTGACGTACGTAAGTATCTTCAAATACCACCGTACTGAGCTGAGATCCAACCCATCAACTGGGGCACAAAATGTCAGAGCTTCTACCTAGCCACTCAGACAATTTTGATTAGACGTTATGACCTATGCTGGTGTCTTTTCAATTGTCTTCAGGAGTTTCTTTGCTGCATTGTACTTGTATATTTGTCATAAGCTAAATAAATAAATGAAAATCCACAGCCTGTTTCCAGGCATAAATAAATAAATAAATAAATAAATAAATAAATAAATAAATAAATAAATAAATAAAAAAATAAATAAAATAAATAAATAACTGAATGAATGAATAAGTGCCGCCTAACTGAGGCTAAGGGCGTGTCCGGTTTACTTGAATTGACGACTTGTCGATTCCTTGTCAGGAATTGAAAACTTTAGAAACGTGATTTCCACTTCTGGACTGGTACAAGACACTGAGCCTGGCATAGCCTGCACCAAAAATGATTACGAGATTAATTCCTGGGAACAAAGGCGGTCGAGTACAGAACTGACCACTCTATCCGTGTTCGTGCCGAGGTTAAGGCGAGTGCCAGCCTTACCTTCCACTCCTCCAAGGCCTTCATACTTCCCTTTGCTAAATAAATAAATAAATAAATAAATAAATAAATAAATAAATAAATAAATAAATAAATAAATAAATAAATAAATAAATAAATAAATAAATAAATAAATAAATAAATAATGCCCATCTTTTGATGTAGACTCTGGCTCCTTGGGTGAAAAGTCAGTATAGCGACCTTAGGATCGCAAGGTCCTGGGTTCGATTCCCGACCGGGCTGGGATATTGACCGCTTCTGATTAATTTATCTAGATCAGCACTGGTTCATTTTTGTGTTCGTCTTAATACGCTTCTTCATTTACGTGCAACATATTAAACTACTAACCACAGCGGATACACGCAATAATGAAGACATCCCTTCTATTGATTGACGTAACGAAGGGGATTTGACCGTAAAACTAGGCAGAAGAAATGTAATGAGTAGGAAGAAGACGACATGATTAAAAAAATGCCTCTGAACGTGGCATGAGCAACAACAAATGTTCTTCCATAGTTATTGATCGGTTGGAAAGAATTGGAACGGTGAATGTTCATCTAGTCGTATGAACAAAAGTAGAGATCGGTATCTACTTTTTTGATAAATAAAATCCATTACTGAATGGGAGAGTGAATTATGATTAGAATAACTTGGATAGCATTGAATAAGCGACAGAAGCCGTTGGGCGTAGATCCATAATATCATATCGTACGTCACATTTATTCAGTAAACCCTACGTAAGCCTCTATTTGATCCAGCAAAATAGCCTGTATTAGACTGGCATTCCCCGTTAAACTGGCGAGCAACGTATGTAATGAGTGTGTATTTCATCGAGGCTCCAGTACAGATTGTGATAAGGTAATGTGCCAACTATATAAACTGAACCCAGTAAATGTAATCAAGTAGCAATTTATCCACCAAATGTTTATTTGTGGTGTTCGGTGTGAAATATCATTATATCATATCCTAGCTCTTGATTGCATCACTTACTAATTTACAAGCAGATTAAAACCTGGCTCAAATACATTGAATTTTGATGTGGAAAAGTCCAGGAATGCTTTGGTATATTTCAATTTCACAGAGCATAGAGATTAATTGAAATACTAGTCCTGTTAACATCAGGAGGTAGAGAAATCCTTCAGTGTAACTGACGACCGTAGGCGGACTGCAATCATCGGAATACAATTGCTGGGAGGTAGTGAACCAAATAGCAGGCCTGGCTATAAGTAGGAATAATTATGACATTAATTAGACTAGAACATCACGGTTTACCTCATTTTTGCGAAGACAAATTGCTTACAAATTTCTAATTGGGTAATAAGTAATTTAACTGTTGATTTAGACATTGTAATTACAGTTCGATAGTTTCTGAATTTCATGAGTAGTGTGAAATAATGTCAGTTAACGTTACTGAGGAAAGGCATTTTTCCTGCTTGAAAGGATCGTTGAGAATTATTAGCAAAAATTGGGTTAGAAATGATTTCGTAATTCTAGACTTTTAAGGAGGATCCTCCGGTGAGGGTGGGCGGCATCTGCTGTGTATAGGAAACTTAGTGTTATTGTAGTGGAGAATAGTGTTGTCTGGGGTACAGGGCTACAGGAATGTTAAGGAAATTACCAACACCCAGTCCTCGAGCAATGGAATTAACCATTTATGGTTAAAATCTCCGACCCGGCCGGGATTTGAACTTGCGACCCTCTGAACTTAAGAGCTCTTTATTGATCATTTAGCCAAGGATCCGGATAAATGGTTTGGGCTGTGTAAAGACACGGCCTTGTGTTTGTTTTAACGTGAATTGTTGTGTTAATGGCGGTATCGATGTGCAAGAACTGATGATTGGAACTCGTATCAATAACTACATCCACTGGTCAATCACTGTCTTCACTGGTACGAAGTCAAGCGGTGACTTCAGACATACGATTCTTCCTCCCGCTTGTAGACCGTTCCGTTCGGCACTGGTAGGTAGTCCCTTCTTTGGAATATCTATAACCTTCTCCTTCTAATTGTAATTTCATGAAATACCGCTTGTACAAATACCGTATATTGTCATTGTGCCAAAAAAAACCGCTATGTGATAATACTTCAGCTTAGAACTCTGACCAGAAAGATTCTGTCATTTAAGGTTGAGTATTGCATGAACTATTCCAACGAATTTTACTTCTTCGTACACGTGCTACGAGTCAGTATTATTTCTCCCCCCAACATTGCCACATATCGGTTTTTCGAGGAACAATGACGATATGCCTAAATATTGTCAAATAATAGATTTTTTTTGCAATTTACTCTCACTGATTATTTTACAATACCAGTATCACTAGATTTTAAAATGCGTAGAACCTACAATTAGGGACATGGAAGATTAAAGCTTTGCATATTATCAATATAAGCTTCATATATTTGATGATAGAGCATAGCGCATGGTGGCAGGTCGGTCATGGAAATGAGTTCATATTATAGCATAACTACTGACGGTATCAGACTGATATTGTTCAGATCTCAAACCTTTTGAATGAATATGGAAATATAGGCGGAATTCAAACGTGTAGTGGTTTAAAATTAGGGAAATATAGAACAATATGACAATTAATGTCTCCTTTTTGCTACTTGCTATACGTCGCACCGACACAGATATGTCTTATCGCGACGATAGGATAGGCCTAAGAATGGAAAGGAAGCGGCCGTGGCCTTAATTAAGGTACAGCCCCAGCATTTGCCTGGTGTGAAAATGGGAAACCACGTAAAACCATCTTCGGGGCTGCCGACAGTGGGGTTCGAACCCACTATATCCCGATTACCGGATATTGGCCGCACTTAAGCGACTGCAGCTATCGAACTCGGTCAATTAATGTCTAAACATATGCATGATACCTGAATAAATGAACCATTCTTCATAGACACACCCAGAAACTCACTATTTGCAACCATCGATTTTTTTCTTTTTACAAGTTGCTTTACGTCGCACCGACACAGATAGGTCTTATGGCGACGTTAGGACAGGAAGGGGCTAGGAGTGGGAAGTAAGTGGCCGTGGCCTTAAATAAGGTACAGCCCCAGCATTTTCCTGGTGTGAAAATGGGAAACCACGGAAAACCATCTTCAGGGCTGCCGACAGTTGGGTTCGAACCCACTAACTCCCGGATGCGAGCACACAGCTACGCGCTCCTAACCGCACGGCGAACTCGCCCGGTATTCACCACTTTTAAAGGCATAAACAAACAAGTAAAGTAAAAATAAATAAATAAATAAATAAATAAATAAATAAATAAATAAATAAATAAATAAATAAATAAATAAAAATAATTAAGCCTGGTAAAATTCTAACTGTCCGTCTCCGTGGTGTAGTGGTTAGTGTGATTAGCTGCCATCCCCGGAGGTCCGGGTTCGATTCCCGCAACAAACGTTATACCTATAGATTCAATTTTTTTTAGAGCAGTAAACCTGAGAAGATCTTCGACGCCATGCGCTTATTTTTAATTTGAGCGACAGTACACCGTGCTTCCCTCTTTCATTCTTTCTTTCTTTCTTTCGTTCTCTCTCTTTCTCTCTCTCTCTCTCTCTCTTTCGTAAAGGAACCTCGTTCTCACGTTGGTGCTTTTTCACAATATGGTATTAAAAATACCGGAGCGACACCAAATTAACTAATCCTCCACATATTCGATATTATCTCAAGAGATTCTCAGTTTCAATAGAAAACGAATCAACGGCTTAAAAGAATAGTCTACATATATGAATAGTTATAACCCTTAGAATAACTAAAATCAAATGGTTAAGTACATTAAGTAATGTCCGACTCGTTGGCTGAATGGTCAGCGTACTGGCCTTCGGTTCACAGGGTCCCGGGTTCGATTCCCGGCCGGGTCGGGGAATTTAACCTTCATTGGTTAATTCCAGTAGCCCGGGGGCTGGGTGTTTGTGCTGTCCCCAACATCCCTGCAACTCACACACACCACGTAACAGTATCCTCCACCACAATAACACGCAGTTACCTACACATGGCAAATGCCGCCCACCCTCATCGAAGGGTCTGCCTTGCAAGGGCTGCACTCGGCTAGAAATAGCCACACGAAATTAAATTATTAACATTAAGTAATAACTTATCCGTTATCAGATACTCCACAATTGTCCACTGTTTGAGTAATGTGTGCTTCAATAAGTAATCTATTTTACCTGGCAAGATTAAAGCCTTCAGGCCTTCTCTTCCACCTAACCAGGCACTGAAATATACATATATTACATTGTAAAACTTTACAATAATAGATTTAATACTAATTAAATGAATAGTAATACGAGAATAATGAGTGATAAGTTAAATGAAGATGAAATAAATTACATATAGAGAAAAGATAAATTCTCAAAACTAATATACTACATGTAAAAAGAGGTACCTAGTACATACAATTTAATAACATTTGAAAACAGATCGGGTATGAATTTAAGACTAATCTTCTGCCAGAACATTCATGATAATAGAATGGTTGTAAGTAGCAGCATCAAGTTTACAGATGAAATTTCCTGGTGCATAAAATATCTCCACAGAGCTCCCTTGAAAGTGCGAATAGCGCTTAACCCTCTGATACCTTCGCGAAGGAGGTTCCACTCCCGGCAGCCAATTACCGTGAATGATTTTTCGTGGATGGCAGATCTATGGGTAGGTAAAGCAAGGATGGAATTATTAGTAGATCAGGTGTTAAGACTGTGTTAAGAAGACAGGTATTTGAAATATGAAGTAAGGTAAAATAGCTGTGAAGAATGAAGAATTTTATGGGATTGGCATAGTGTATGAACAGTGCGACGGATTTCTAGCCGGAGCCAGGATAGGTGGTTACATGAATGAGTTACATGCTCATAGTACCGTAGCTTACAGACGTATCTCACATATGCATTTTGACCACGTTGTAATCTGCTCAATAACTTGCACCCAGCGTCTCTAAAAATCACGTCACAATAGTCGAAATGAGGGAAAACCAGAGCTTCTACCAACATTTTTTTAGTTTTTTAGCAAATAAGTATTTATACGCGCACAGCACGTGCAATGCAGAGAATGTTTTTTTTTTTGTTTTTTTTTTTTTGCTAGTGGCTTTACGTCGCACCGACACAGATAGGTCTTATGGCGACGAGAGAATGTTTTCTGAGTAATGTTCGTAATATGCGTTTTCCATGACACGTCATCATCGAAAGTACCGTAAGGCCTAGACTTTTACTGATGACGTCAACGGTATGTTAGTGTTACATAACCTTATATATGGAATCTCTGGTCGATTGACCTTCGCGTGTATTTTTGGGTATCCAAGGATGATGGCTTGCGTTTTTTCTGGGTTTAACGTAAGACCACATCTTAAAGGCCAAGAAGAAAACGATGTTAGATCCTCGTCGTGCTCGTCACAATAAAATACGAGAATAGTTTCCCAAGGCATAAAAATAAGTATGTAGTTAAAAAATAATTACTAGACTCCTTTCAAACTTAAGCAATGAAGATGAACTAGCGGAAGGAGTCAAACTACACTTAAGGATACATGTACATAAGACTAGCACTACATGGCCGAAAATATTCGATCTGGAGGTGTATGGAGGTACATTTGTACATCATCAGCGTAAATATGGTATTTGCAGTGCGTTAGGTTTTGGGAGACATCATTAATGTAAATAGGAAAAAGAAGGGGTCCTAACACCGACCCTTGGGACACACCACACTGCGCGGACCACCAAGTTGATTTGTTTATCCTATCTGTAACACACTGCCGACGGCCATGCAGATAGGAATGCAACCAAAGCAAGTCACTCTCCGAGAAAAGGAGGGAATACAATTTCAAGAGCAAAATGTCAATTTCAACAGAGTCAAAAGCTTTGCTATAATGTGTTTTTCAAAATGCTGCATGTGTGGACAAACAGTCATGGTGAAGAAATAATAATTTCGTGTGGCTATTCTAGCCGAGTGCATCCTTTGTAAGACAGACCCCTCGATGAGGGATGGCGGCATCTGCCATGCGTGTTAATGTGGTGGAGGATAGTGTTATGTGTGGTGTGTGAGTTGCAGGGATGTTGGGGACAGCACAAACACACGACCCCCAGGCCATTGATATTAATCAATTTAGGTTAAAATCCGCAACGCAGCTGGGAATCGATCCCGGGACTCTCTGAACCGAAGGACAGCCCGCTGACAATTCAGCCAACGAGTCGGACATGGTGAAGGAGTGACTTCTAGACAGTCTAAAGAAGCGAATTACGTCCTTGGAATGTCCCTTTAAGATACATGACAAAAACTTAGTTATTATTTTCACAATAACAAATAACAACAACAAAGATAGCAAAGTTTATATCAAAGAAAACGCCGCCTACGCAGAAGCCATGAAGGCCTTTGGAGGAGTGGAAGGTAACGGATTTTTCTATCAGTCACCGTGACTCTAACTGGGAATAGTTGTTAGCTCTATGTCGGGCCACTCTTTACCCAGAAATTAACATTATACTATTTTCTGGAATAGGCTGAATGAACCGCAGGACCATGTTCTTCTCTAGAAGTGGAAACTCACTCCTAAATTTAATAATATTATTTTACTGATAACTGAACCCAAATACCCCCAAGTGAACCGATTACGCCTTTATAGACTCGGCTAGGCAATCCAAAAATATATTTAATCATAATAATGATAAAAATATCTCCGCTTCCTATTACAGCACCCAAAGTTGGATTTCGAGGAAATCTGATATTCTGTGTCCGCGAAGTGGCATACTTTTGACATAACGTTTAATTCATTCTCATAGTGTCCATAGTGTTTCAGATCAGTGGTATTCCACGATTCTGTACTTCATTTTCAAAGGCATAGACTGTCCACAAGAGCTTACAGTTCTTCAGTTGAGCACGGCAATCTCGCTGGTTGTACTGGACATACGATGGTGGAATCCATGTATTGCTAGTCTTATGTACATGCATCGTTAAATGTAGTTTGACTCCTTCCGTTAGTCCAGCTTCATTGCTGGAGTTTGAAAGGAGTCTAGTAATTATTTTCTTAATTACATACTTATTTTTATGCCCTGGGAAACTATTCTCGTATTTCATTGTGACGAGCACGAACAGAATATTGAACTGCAAGAAGATACATCGTGCAAAATAACATGGTAATTATGGCTATAGAATCGCATGAGTACAGCAGAAGATTGTGCTACCATAATTTGAAAAGTTTAGAAGAGAAATAAGGATCATTTTGATAACTAAACAGTTTCATGTACTTGGGACAATGTATCTGTCACAGTGTTACTTACTAAGTCTGAAGAATCTCGTTCATTACACAGCAATCACAAGTAGTGTTCTTGCGTGTATGAAAAGTACTAACAGCCACAGCGTAACATCAAACAAGTGCCTGTCCTATGACATGTTTATTAGAACTCACGTTGGAAGTTAACCCAGTGAATCGATAGGAAGAGTTTAAAATTCAAATACCCATTCTTTCTCGGAGAGCTTTGCAGATATATTTCTTATTATCTGGGTAAAGGGGAAGAAGTTCCAAATAACCTTCCGTGGCCAAGAGGTTTGTATATTAGCTTCGTACTCGGTTAAGGACACTAAGTACATCTAAATATCTGAATTATACACATTAAGAGACATTATTACATTACAATGTAAATTATTTCATATTATACAGGGTGTATCCGTGATGATGTTACAAAATTTCAGGGATGATGAAGTCAAAAGCCAAGCAAAATTCTACTCATTTAAGTCCGTTTACCTGCACAAGTTTCACAAGCTGCTCCACTTACAACAAATGTTCGAAATGGCGTCCCTCTGCGTCAATGCAGGCATGGCATCGCCACACAACGTTCTGTCGTACCCGTTCGAATATCCCCGGTGTCGTTTGAACAGCGTCGCAGGCAGCGAGAATTCTTGCCAAGTGATCCTCTTCAGTCTAGACACATGTCTTATACACAAGGCTATTCACATGGCCCCACAAGAGGAAATCAAGTGGGGTGAGATCAGGTGAACTAGTGGGTAAGAAGACTGTTAAGAACGGACGGACGTTAAACAACTTGGAATATTAATAACGTATGAATTGAACGTTTCCGGACTACGGTTCTTTATCTCAAATTGATCCATTTGTCGTCCTCCAACATCGCTGGAAATTTTAACACCCTGTATATAGTTACGTATATGTTAAAGGTATGACTGAGAATATTTTATAATAGAAAGGCAGAGCAAAATATGGGGGAAAAGGTTTCGTTCGTAGAAACTTTATTTTACAAGCAGATATAAGAACACACAGTAACTGGGCACTGGAACGTACTACTATTCAACATAATCACCATTCCTGTCCAAGCACTTGTTGCAACGGTGCACTAAGGCATTGATTCCGTCCTGTCGTCGAAGCCAAGTCATTATGACATGCTGGCCAGCCGAATCGTCATTGAATCGCTTACCAGCCAGGTGCTTATTCCGTAGTCCGACCAGGTCAGTTCGGATATCTAGGGATGGTTGGTTTCCTTACCAAGGAATGAACAGTAAATGCTGCAAATTACTGTGACACGTAAGAGCGTTTGCAGGTAGCAATTCGAAGAAAACGACCTGGAATTCGCTCACTAGGCGTTATATTGCTGTACGACAATGCCAAACAAAATGCAACCAACAACACGGGCTAAATGTTACGGCGCATCCGGGAAAGGTAGTAAACCATCCTTCTTATAACCCCGTCGTGGCATCCGGTGTTTTCCATCTCCTCGCACCGGACAGAAATGGATAGTGTCAGATTATTGCGGAAATGAATATAGATGCATAACCAACACTTCTGTCATAACAGTTAGAGTAGAACTACAACTTCTAAGGTGCTCTTTGTCGCTCATGTTGAGAAAAATTTATTTCACAGTCCACGAATACTAGCCAAAATATATCTTGTCGCCGGAGCAGGATTATATTTGCACTTACTTCTACTCCGGCATATTGTAATCATCTTCCGTTTTCAGCATCATAATTTTATTGTAATATTTACCCTTAATAGGTATAGTGAAGAAAGCAATTTACTTTCGTTTCCTATTTGTTTTACGTCGCACCGAAGCAGACAGGTCTTATGGCGAGAATGGAATATGAAAGGGCTAAGACTGGGAAGGAAGTTAATGGGGCGTTTTAATGTACAGACCCAGAATTTTTCTGGTGTGAAGATGGGAAACCACAGAAAACCATCTCCAGGGCTGCCGACAGTGGAGTTCGAACCCACTATCTCCTGAGTGAACACTGACAGCTATATGACTCAAACAGCGCAGCAACTCGCTCAGTTTATTGTTCCTCTCAAATTCGAAAAATCCCTGCACCATTAAATGCACCGTCAGCCACGAGTGTGTAAGTGAGCTATGAGGTGTGTTCGTAAATAATGTTCATCTTTCCCTTGTCGGACTCGTTCAACTAACATCATGCACCAGCTGTTCTGAGCTACCATCTAGTGACCAAAATATGTGGCCAGACTAGGATGCTGAATGAGAAAGCAGTTAGAGCGAGTGAGCGAAAGAGCGATTTTGTGTAGCAGGCGGTGATATAAATGAAAAATTAATAATTTACACAGTTTTGTTTCCGATGTGAACAGTTGACTAGAATCCTGCACCATTCACTGATACGAGTTCGGACCGTGTCGATGTCAGTGGCAATCACGAGTGTGGTTTCTTCCCCATGTTTTCAACACAATTTTGGGCAAATGATTGAATAGTAATTTATTGGAATATCCGTTTCAGATAACCTACGTTACACGCAAGTACAGATACGTGGTGAACAAACATGTCATATGCGAAATATGAAGCATGATTTTAATTCATTCATTCGTGTGCAAAACTCGCCATGTCCATACCGACCATTTTTGAGTTAAGACTACTATATTGTTGCTAAGCTACGTCATCTAGTGGAAAGAAACTGAAGCACTGCTAGTTTGTTGCTAAGCTACGTCAGCTAGTGGAAAGAAACTGGAGGACTGCTATTTTGTTGCGAAGCTACGTCATCTAGTGGAAAGAAACTGGAGGACTGCTATTTTGTTGCGATGCTACGTCATCTAGTGGAAAGAAACTGGAGCACTGCTATTTTGTTGCTAAGCTACGTCATCTAGTGGAAAGAAACTGGAGCACTGCTATTTTGTTGCTAAGCTACGTCATCTAGTGGAAAGAAACTGGATGACTGCTATTTTGTTGCGAAGCTACGTCATCTAGTGGAAAGAAACTGGAGGACTGATATTCTGTTGCTAAGCTACGTCATCTAGTGGAAAGAAACTGGAGGACTGATATTCTGTTGCTAAGCTACGTCATCTAGTGGAAAGAAACTGGAGAACTGATATTCTGTTGCTAAGCTACCTCATCTAGTGGAAAGAAACTGGAGCAAAATTAGTTTATTCCTTGTTTATTTTATACTTGAATTTCATCATTTTAACAGTAGGGGCATGTTTGAGGAAGTTTCCGTTTAATTGTGTAACTGTAACTGATAAAGCTCACAGTTGTATTGCTCGAAGAATATACTGATTTGTTCATCTAAACAAATGTTACTTCAGTTCCTTATTAATGTCTTCTCTTTCCTTGTTTGAATTGTGATTTACTATTTCTTTTGTGGAGCATCTGCCCAGGTCCATCCATGCTGGTAAGATACAGCGTGCACACTATACTGTATCTTCTGATCAAGCTTGTTACTTTCAATTTTCTGTCTCAGTCTGTATGAAAGTAATTGTTGTATGAGCAGTAGTAATGTCCCTGTGGTGATTGGTGTGAGGGTTTACCTTATAGGATCCGTTGTTGTATGCGTTTCAGTGGGCGTAACAGACTGATATGTAACAGCAATTTCTGGCGCGGGGAGTAAAGCAATTGGAAACTACCTTCCTCCTCATTTTCCCAAGTACGCCTCCTCACTGACACCTGAGCTACTTACGACAGCTGTGACATTCCATCTAGCCTTCGGACTGAGGACTCAACATACACACATGTGCATTGTATTTGACGAGGCAAACCTTCATGGATTACTGGAGGTAGAGAGGTAATAATTGACACATATGATTGACATGAAGTGGGGTTCTATTGACATCAACATAAAGTACACGAAATGAAGAATAGATGGCTCTTCATACGATCTATAAGCAATAATTAGCATAACAATCGAGATTTAGCAAATACGATGTTCTTCATAACACATGCGCAACATATCGGCCGTCATTCATCAACAATACCTGTAGTCGGGAGACGTGTTGCCGTCCAGCGCCATCTGTTGGCCTGTTTGTGTACTCTTGGCTGGTGTCAATAAAACCCCACGTCATGTCAAACATGTGTGGCCATTTGTACCTGACGTGTTGCTGTCCAGCGCCATACGTTGGTCATTTGGTGTACTTTAGTTTGGTATCAATAAAACCCCATGTCATGCTTGGGTCAATTATAACCTATCTCCAATATTGTGTGAAGTATTGCCTAGTGAAATGTTAACGTATTTTAGGGACATCCTGTAGTTTAACATTAGCCTAAATATAACAACTTTTTTGCTTGATTAAGAATCAAGCTTGAGTACAGATGTTATTTTAATATAATTTGCACCACATCCCATGGATCATCAATGCAGATAGACTCGTTGGCTGAATGGTCAGCGTACTGGCCTTCGGTTCAAAGGGTCCCGGGTTCGATTCCCGGCCAGGTCGTGGGTTTTAAGCTTCATTGGTTAATTCCAATGGCCAGGGGGCTGGGTGTTTGTGCTGTCCCCAACATCCCTGCAACTCACACACCACGTATAACACTATCCTCCACCACAATTACAAGCAGTTACCTACACATGGCAGATGCCGCCCACCTTCATCGGAGGGTCTGCCTTACAAGGGCTGCACTCGGCTAGAAATAGCCACACGAAATTATTATTATTATCTGGCAGATACTTCTCCATACAAAGCCACCATGGCCGCGTCACAATTGTTTTTTGTGGCGCTTTTCTTGGCAGCGTGACCACATTGCTCACGGACTCAGGAACACCACCTCGATCAGATCAATGTAGAAAAAGTAATACATGTTATATATCTGTTCACGTCCTTACAAAATCGAAGTAGACGAAAAATAGATTTCAGTAAACTTTGCTCTGATCTTCGACAGCAGACTTGAGTGACTCAGACGGTTGAGGCGCTTGCCTTCCGACTCCAACTTGGCAGGTTCAGTCCTGCCTCAGTCCAGTGGTATTTGAACTTGCCCGGATAGGTCAGTCTCGTGTCGGTAAAATAACTCTTACGGGAGAACATTCCGGCACCTCGGCGACTCTGAAACCCGAAAAAGTAGTTAGTGAAACGTACCGCTAATAACATTATTATTGGATATTCCAGACAAGTTTTCGCTTTCTTAAGCATGATTATTCCATCTTCAGTTGGTTATTGGAGTCTTTAGGAGATGATCTGAATCGTGTGGACACAAATATGAGAGGCAGTATACAACCGGAGGAAATGCTTGAAGTTACACTGACGTTAGGAAAATATAGAGTATTGTGCTTAACTTACATTAGTTTACCTATCGTTACATAATCACTTATTAATAACCAATTTAACAAACATGTCATTATTTATTTATTATACAGTATACTGTATTTCCCATTCAAATTCCTACTTGAACATTCGTCGATGTTCATATTCCACAAAGCAGGTTCCAACTGGACTTCATGCGTGAGTGTACCCATATCAAAGTTTGAATTTTCTGTGTTCATTTCTAAGACTCGAATAAACGAACAATTGAAGACTGGCCGCACCACGAATTGTGTCCCGTCTAAATAGTTTCATTTGAGTCAAAAGAAAAACACGGTAGTGTCATCAATTTCATGGCTTGAAAAATCGTGTTGTCTGCCACCGCTAATTCTGGTCACGCTACCAAAGACGCCACCACCTGAACGGTCACACTTGGAATTATACAAACAGCAGGTGGTGCATCCATGGTGGCTTTAAAAGTCGTTATTTCCAAATGTTCTTTCATATTCACACGAGCTGTACTGCGTACATTTTATCGTCCTTTAGGGTCGTAATGTAGTGTTTTATACTACTTTTTCAGTGGTAACAGTGTTATTGCGTGTCTTTCACAAGAGCAAAATTTTATTATTGTTTTTCGCAGTATTTCAAAATTTCGTTTATTTGTACATGACGAGTTTTGCAATTAGACTATTCTGTATTTCCACATTCAAACATATGTGCGTAAAAGTTTCCTCGGCTGGTAAATTATGAATGTGAACAATAACGTGTTCCATTTCACTACCATTGCATATATGCGAAACAAGTATTTAATGTTTTCATCTTCTCCACTTTATACGGAAATTTGTTTTCTGTTTTCCTTTCAGTCGGGATATTAATCACGCTGCGCTAATGAAAATTCTTCGTAACCAGACTGTAATTACTAGCAGAAAAATACACAGCGGGAGCTGTGTTATTCACATAGTCATGTCGCTAATAAGTGATCGATATTATTAAGCAATGTGTGGAATTATAATGACGGCGGTAGGGATATAAAGGACTCATTAAATGACCAAGCGCACTAGGCCAGACCACCAGTGGTATGCTGAACAATCGCCAGTTGTTTGAATACGGAATAAACTTCTGACGTGATCATATTCAAGTTTCCAATGAGTAAATACTCGTTCGATCCACGAATACAATGATTAGCATACACATACTCGAATTCGCCAATGTCATTAGTCTCTGAAGCTAAAGATAGGAGGTTAGTTTGTTAGAATAGTATTAAATACAAATAGTAGTTCATTATATTATTATTATTATTATTATTATTATTATTATTATTATTATTATTATTACCAATCGAGTAACGTCACCGACTGCCGTTCCAATTATCTTCGATCTGATCCCCGTTTGCATATAAAATACTGCATTTAAATAGCAGTAGTCTCCGTGGATCAGGTGGCAGCGCTCCGGCCACTTACCGCTGGGTTCCGTGGTTCAAATCCCGGTCACTCCATGTGAGATTTGTGCTGGACAAAGCGGAGGCGGGACAGGTTTTTCTCCGGGTACTCCGGTTGTCCCTGTCATAATTAATCCCAGCAGCACTCTCCAGTATCATTTCATTTCATTCATTCATTAACCATTGCCCCAGAGGAGTGCGACAGGCTTCGGCAGCCGGCACAATTCCTATCCTCGCCGCTAGATGGGGTCTTCATTCATTTCATTCCTAACCCGGTCAAATGACTGGAAACAGGCTGTGGATTTTCATTTTCATTTAAATGGCAGATGGAAAGATCCTCGAGACTAAAACTTGAAGACGTCACCTGATCTCTTTTCATTGAATTTTGAATAATTTGTTCGCAATATATTCAATGGAATTGCTTCGACAAACTTTGGATTAGATAACCTTCATCATTAAAACCAGCATCCCGAATGGACAAGGCATGCGATTCATATTATTAAGCGTGTGGCATGGAATGACGTATCTGTAAGTATACGGCAAAATATACAACCATAAACATATCGTCGCTGTTGTGCGAAACCGCGAATGTGACAACGCTGTTCCCGTCCGTTATTTCCCTGGTCACGCCTCCCTGCCACATACTGATATACTGTGACCGTCAGGCCACAAATGAAAGAACAGGTGTTGGTGCGGCTTGTGTCTACTTGTCGGCGAGATGGGGTGTGCGCGCGACCTTGGGCAGGGGCGAGAACGAGTTTTTTTTGTGCAGAGAGCGGCCGACTGGCTAACGGAATAAAAATAAAAAAATGAAGGTTGGTGACTGGAAGAAGGAGGCCAGCGCGTGTCACCTGTACTTGCGAGGAATGATATGAATGAAATATTTGTAATATCTTTGGTGGCGACGTGCATAATTACGGAAGGCTCAAGGACTAAAGTAAAATAAACTGGATAAAAGAATAGCACATTTGGAGGATATAAATTAAAAACTGAAATTTTGGAATAATTTGCACGACCTTGTGGCTAAGATGGTGATGAAGTTGTAGATTCGTACAGGAGAAGAATTTAGCCCCTCAATTGACTTTACTTCCGTGCATGTGCACCAGACATGACATTTAAGTCATGTGATACGAATACTCGTTCTCACACACCCTCTGGCGTGTCTTGGATTATCACCTTCAGTCGCTCAGCGTGGAACGTCGCTTCACTCCTGTGCTCTACACGTCTGAAAATTGGATATAATTTAGAACAGTGCTGTGATCAGACGTCGAATGTGCAGACAATAATCCCTTAAGTACGTGTCATTCCCAAAATACTGTTACGTGTGTGCTTGGAGCCTACTCTAAAACATTTTGTGTAAGTTTCAGCTGTCTTACGAGTGGACGCGGAAGACGTGGACGTGAATAAATTCCAGAAGAGGACGGAATCTCACATCATGGATTGCCAGTGCTTCACCATGAGGTTCTAAACCTTTGACCATCGTTGGCGGCGCCGGGATGCAGATTCTTTCTTCCTGGCATGGCTGATTGAGAACCCAGACTTCCAGACATGAAGATTTCTCTATAAGTTAAGTCGATTACGTCTCATTTATATCTGTTCTATGTAGTTTTGTTCTATTCTTTCTTTTTCTTCGTAAGCTATTTTGACACTTTTTATGGCAGTTTATTTGCTCGAATACGTCATAAAACTGACACATGTGATTATTTAATGACCATGTGGCCATGAATTTGACAGTGAGGGTTCTGACAGAGTTATCCATGTGTTATCGACACCATCTTTGCTTATTGAGTAAATTTCGTCACGAATATGAATTAGTTTATGTTTGATGGATTTAATGGCAGGATATTTCGTCCGTATTTTCTATATTTTCCTTGTATTTTGAACTTCTACTTGTACCTCGTGTCTGAGACAACGTGTCATCGGGATATTGAGTCCGAATTCTATGTGCGAATTTAATGTGAACATGTGCATTGGAAGCATGTGATAATTAATTGGATGTAATTAATCATCGAGACACTTTTAAGTGGATATTATGTATTTGTAGGACGATGGTAGGTCCTGATATTTCACGGCTATATATTTGAGAGTAAGATGCGACAAGTTAAAGTCGTCATTGTGGTACATTGTACGTATAGAGTATATGGAATAATTGGCATGAATCTTCGCGAAACTGAGCTTTTCACATGTTTATGGATTATTCGCGATAAAATGCAGTGTAGCCTAATATTAGTGTCTTCAGATGAGGAAAATGAAAGTCCATGTTTATCGATGTACTTTTAATTCGTGGGAATATCCCAAATTTTCTCGAGTAATCCAGTAATTTCAATCTCAAGGTACAGATGAATGTTCGAGAAGGCCTTAGGTCTAAAGAACAAGTCTTCGACGAAATATCTGAATAATGTCTGATTCGTGATTATACCAGCTCATTCGTTGATGTAATTTTACTCTCATGTGATAACTCAATCTTGCTGCAACTCAATAAATTGGTTAATAGGAGAGTAAAACGGTTGATCGACACTCGTCGACATGTACATAGTGTAGATATTTTCTTCTTAGTACTCACAGTCTTCTTACCAATTTCCGTAGTTAGCTGTAGAAGTAGTGATTTATTAGTATTTAGAGGGTTATTTTTTTATGTGTTCTATTCTGAAACATGTGACACCGATCTTATCGATTGATAGTGGACAGGACCTCCACATGGATGGTATTATCCCCATTTATTTACGTTTGCAAGCCCGAGAGGCGTTTTATTTAGTTTAATCAGTGGTCAAATACTTAATGTTCAATACAAATTCTCACGAAAGGAGATGTGAGACGACGTGAACAGGTATATCCGACGTCTCGGATTAACTTAGAGAAAACCAAGGCAAATTCAACTTTTCATTTTATCGTTAAGATAACTACTGTAAATTTTATTATTTTGTCATAAGTGTTAACTTTTTGAATCTTGGTTATTTCTTTATTAAATTCGTTCTTACAATTACTGCATTTTTTCCAGATTATCGATGAAGGCTTGGCCCAGACCTCATTTTTCTGAATGAAATTTTTAATTCAACTTTAAACAAATAACTTAATAACCTTGAAGACGATAAAAAAATTTTACAATGTAAATACTCTGTTAGAATGTCAGGGAAACAACTGCCGTGTACCATCCCATTTGGGTATGCCTAGGTTTGTTACATCAAGAGCCAGATTAAATTCCTTAACGTAACGATCATAATCATAATCATAGATTTCAGGATGGCCAATACTGCAGTTAATTGAATAAAAGTGTCATATTTGTTTTCTATGTGGAACGCACTCATTTGATGAACCCTATGATAATCCTGCCACATTCATCTATTTTATAAGCCTACAGCCACCGAACTGAGCACCCCTGGGGTGTCTCGTGTTCGATGACTGACTAGGACGGGCACAATACAGTCCATCAGAATAAGTTTCATTGAGTTCATTTTCCTACAAGAATGTGTAAACAAAAATTAATCTTACTGTACCGTACTGTAGGAATGCATTACACATTTACCCACTTTTTTTTTTTTTTTGCTAGTTGCTTTACGTCGCTCCGACACAGATAGGTCTTACGGCGACGATGGGACAGGGAAGGGCTAGGAGTGGGAAGGAAGCGGCCGTGACCTTAATTGAGGTACAGCCCCAGCATTTTCCTGGTGTGAAAATGGGAAACCACGGAAAACCATTTTCAGGGCTGCCGACAGTGGGGTTCGAACCTACTATCTCCCGAATACTGGATACTGGCCGCACTTAAGCGACTACAGCTATCGAGGTCGGTTTACCCACTACTAGAGTATGATATGTTTTAAGGTTAATTGACAGACCGAATATTGTTCTGAGCTACTGCATATCAATATGTGTCTGGGAGGCGTAGTCAGTCTAAGGGAAATAATAGATAGGAAGAGCATTGTCACATTCGCGGTTTTGACACAACAATGACGATATACTAAATTCATATGTGAAAATAGGAGTTCCTCCGGTCGTCCATCAAGCCAAGTGCCATGTTGATAAAATCTCAAGAGATATCATGATAAGCCCTCAGGAAAATTACGTATACAGTATGTTGAAAAGGCAATATCTCGCACAACAATCGCACTCGTTGCACTTACGTTGCGCATCAACGCATAGACCATTTGGATCGAATTTTGTTCATCCTTACCTACAGCCTTCTTGGGTAGATCGAATGCAGGATTCTTCATGGTGATAGACGGCATAGACCGATATTCTGGAGCAGCAATCGAGTTCCAGTCGAGTGACCACCGTTAATGAAAGTGAAGTTCCCTGCTGTTAGACTCTGACCTCTGAATAGGGGTGGGTCCTTGATTTGAGCATGCCTGCCTGTAGGTCAGCGATGTCTCTGTGAATTGGGAATTAAGGTTTTTCTGCTACCTGGTGGAATTATCTGACCAGAGCGTGAAATCGCGTAAGGTGTGAAACTGATTCCTACACGTGGAGCACCTCTATAGTGTTTTACAGTGTTCATTTTTTGCGTGTTCTGGTTTAGGGCACTGTTTGCTTTTGATATGTGAACGTATTTATTTATTTGTCATAATTCTGTACAGAGTTCTCCTCCATTTTCACAGACACTATACATAGGTGAACATAAATGCCTGAATGAGTTTTTTTTTAATGAATGATTCCATGACCGAATTAAATTGTCATGCATGCATGAATAAATGAATGAACACTTCTCTCCCAGTCACGGATAGCCACCAACTGAGGAGAGAGCATTCGGTTCGCAGGTTAAATGCATGGATGGGATTATGCATAAGTACTGCCCGGTCGTGTTATCCACCCCTGGTGAGAAAAGGAGCCACCTTCCCAAGGAACGTATTTACGTACGTTATACATTAAAAAGATACATACAAAGAAAGCAATATGCAAAAAGAACAAAACGCAACAAAAATTCAAAGTCGGTAACGTGACATTTTCAACACAAAATTATGTTTCAATGTGTGTCAAATCATTACCGTGTAAAGCACGCTTGGCCCTAAGGCATGCTTCAACACGAAAATACGTACTCAGCATCAGAGAATCAAATAGGCTTGAATTTCAGCTTCAGCAAATAACTGAATGTTATCAGGAAGCTTAGGACGATAGGTATATTGCTCTCTTCTGCTCACGCCCTGCATGTTCAACACTGTTCATATGTGCACCACACCATTCGCATTACTGCATACCACACATCTCAAGAAACTGACTGAACACTCTGGTTCGATGGGAAAAAATCTTCCTACCGAGCTCGATAGCTGCAGTCGCTTAAGTGCGGCTGTCGAGCTCGGTAGGATGATTTTTGCCTCTATTTACCAGACCAGTCATGTTACCCTTGATAAGAATTAGAGATTCACGTCACCAAACATTATCCTACCACTATACCGAGTATGATGCACGGGAAGGTCCTTCCTGATATTAGTGCTCCTGGTGACCTCATCAGAAAAGTGAGTGTACCTCCACTGTTCAAGATACCATGAGCTATGAATTGTTTTACACTCCACACGAGCTTTTGTCACAGGTCTCCTTGGTACCAATTCTCCGTCCTGCAGCCGATTCCGCGCTATCTTATCCAACATATTCACTCTGGTGGACCTCCGAAGATCTGGTGGAATGAGGTGATAGTAGAAGTGAACCTCCGAAGTGAATTTTATCCAAACTCTAGATATACCACTCTGACCACCACGAGCGGCAACTAATACTTGTCGCTACACTTCTTGCAACAGTGTCACAGCTTGAAAGCTGTTAGTAGCATGAGGGAGTACTCTTGCATGTTTACGTTAGTTCTACACGTGTTGTGTATACACTACCGACCTTACAAGTGATTTTGCTCAACTGATTTACATGAAATATTCTTTCTATTGGACAAATATCGAATCTTCCGAAAACCTTAAAAGTAGTTAGCGGGACGTAAAACCAATAAAATTAATATCCAATATGATTTGGATTTAGAGTGATGATGTGTCTCAGATGACGACATGCAGTGCAAATTGTACACCTATTAAACTACCTTGACATATACCGTGTGATATTGTAATATGCACAACTATTTCTGACCACTGTACTACCGACTAAATGTATTAAACTACTATTGACAATTTCACTCGCGTTAGACTTTTCCACTTACACAGTTTGAACACTCGAACGTAGTCGAAACAGCCCTCTGGTGCGCGTTGGACTCCTGTTCTCCAGCACGTCCTCTCATAGCGCACAGCAGTTCAGTTCACCGCTCGCCATACTTCGCGTAATCACGACTGTCTTATTCCTAGATGCCGCACTCCCGAATGAATCGTCGCAACTCTCGCGTAACTGGTTCGCTCCTTATATTGGCCAGTGGAAGATTTTCAAGAAAGTATATCGGAGTTTCTGATTCCAAATCCTTCAGGGCTTCTTTCAATTGTTGGCTACTTCCAGCAACTTATAATGGACTTCCATATCGCGAACCTTGTTAGTTCGCCGAGGCTATTGTTTTACTAGCAACTTGGCCCCATCAAGATTTCGCCATCACGCCATTGCGGCATTTTAGCCTTCCAACCACAACCACACCCTCTGCAATCACGGCCTTCATTGTCACCAGGACTGCACTCAATCTCCTCACTGCAAGCTTATTACTATACGACTCGTACAGCTTATTCAAATTTATCGATAAATCCATAAAATAGTGTTTAGATCCAAAATACATTGGGAACAGCAGCTGTAGAGTTCTTCACCACCCTTGAACTAGAACTGTACCATAGCCGATTATTTCATCACGGGATAAATGGAAACAAAATTTTCAATACTTGAGGAAACTGCACGGATCATAAACGTTATGCATCACCTGTGTATCTCAAGTAAGAAACTTCATATTTGATCCGTATCGACACAGTATTCAGGAGAACAGGAGAGCAATTATCCAACTTTCAGAGCGAAATGGAATAATTAAAAATGACATCGTTTCATATGTCTGGGACTGGTTTCGAACCTTCAGCCATGTAATTTAATATCAGCTAGTTAATAATAGTATAAAAACCATTTAAAAAGTAGAAAAACACATCTGTAAACATCTAAACACGTTAAAATACTACATACACAGAGCTTAAAAACTCTTTAAATTACTATATGCGAGCTGGTAAAAGCGTTGTCAAATTTCGTTAAGTTGCACATGAATGGTTGTCATGAAAAGCACACTCCTTTGTCACATATGCTCCCTGCATGTATGCCAAGCCCTTCATGGAGGTTCCAGTGTTCAGTTCTGCCGTCTTCTTGGATTGAATGTTGATGATTTGAATTATAAACAATGTACCAGATACATGGCTGTAATATACATCTAGAGTTTCTTAATTAAAATGAAAGGTGATGTAATTACGTTGAATACGTCCAAGTGTATCCTCTGACCGTGTCGAATAGGATCGGATTACTAAGAACACTGCAAAGTAATTTTCCGTTTCTTTCATTTTGAAAAACACGTTCGTACGTTGACCAAATTAAACATTTTCGGACCACCCTCATGTATACAAGAACGAACGAGTAATCAATTACTGCAATGTCACAGGGTCAGTCATTCGAGCAGTGGATTATGTGTTACGGAAGGCAAACAACTTACCTACATCTTAATAAGTCATATTGTGAACTCCACTCTGGAAAGAGTCTCTCTTTTGGAATCGATTGTCCCTGGCTAATCAGTGTCTGGTTACATCGTCTTTTGGGTGACACATTGTGAAACCGAATGCTGTCGTGCGAAAGCTGGTCAAGGCGACAGTCACTTAACCTAAGTAACCTTTTCCAATGGTACTCAGATCTATTCCGGGTTGGGCAACTTGTCCCTCCTTATTGGGATCTACGGCTAGGTCGTAATAAACAACTGCTTCTCAGAGGGTTACGTTTCTTGGCAGCTGTTTGAAACTGTCTTGGCAGCACTAAGAGGAGGTAAAATTTAAGAGACACTTACGAAAACGGATTGATTGCAAATTCACTCATCCTTCTAATCTTAGACCTCTCTGGATAAGGATTACAAATCTTTTGATTAAAAAAATATATATTGCACGACACAGATGTGTATTTTGAACGATGATGTGATAGGAAATGTCTAGGACCGGGAAGGAAGCAACCACGGCCTTAATTATTAAGGTACACCCCCAGACTTTACCTCGTGTAAAAATGGGAAGCGACTGGAAACCATCCTCAAGGCTACCTACGTTGGGGTTCGAACCAATTATCTCGCGAATTCAGCCTGAAAACAACGAGACCAAACCATGTAGCCACACTGTCGGTTAGTATTTGTTTTTTGGAATGGATTATCTCTGATAATCTATGTTAGTGTGATTTATTTATATTTCAGAACCCATATATTGGAAGGAATGCCACCGTAGCCAAATAAGGAGATTTTTCCTAAACATGAAACAGAAAAATCACAGAGTGAGCTGCCTGGAATTAATAAGAGAAGTAGATATTAATCCAAGTGGGCTACTGTAATTCGAAACAGTACAAGATAAACATTTTAGTGTGTATGAGGGTATTGTTCATCCCACCCACTCAGACTTATGCTAATAACGTGATTGTGATTGGAATATGAAGGTTGGAGAAAAAGTAGTGGCAACATATGCATATGTACGAAACCAATTATTGTAGAACCAGCACACCTCTACAAGCCTTCGATGTAATCCCGTGCAACGAGTTACACCCACTGCCAGATGTGGGGAAGGCCAATATCAGTGCCACCCTCTGTCTATATCCACGACGGAGCACACTACCGTTTGAAGGCTGTGAAATCAATTATTTTGTGGATAAAAATGAATTACTTATGCTGATAGCATTGGCACAGCGAAGTTAAAACTACTAAATTTCTAAAATTCTGTGCAGAAAAAAAAGCGTCGTCAGCAAAATTTTAACTCAGTATATAGCTGAGGCAGTAGTTTGGCTCCTTGGATGAAAGGTCAGCGTACTGGCTTTCGGATGAGAAAGACTCGAGTTCGATTCCAGCCTGAATGGGGGAATTTAACTGCGTTTGGTTAATTCCTTTGGTTTTGGGACTAGGTATATGTGTTATTCGAATACACTTCTCTTTATCTACATACAACACACCACATTACCAACCACCAGAGGAAAACGCAGTAGTGAATACCTTCGTCGACTTACGGTCGGCGTCGGGAAGGGCATCCGGCCACAAACTGGGCTAAATCCCCATTAAGAGCTGACTTCAATAACACTGGATAAGAATGTTAAAAAGAATGAGCAAAACAGTGCATCCCTACTCTCGAAAGTAAGTTCTGTGGATAAGTATCCAGCACCATTTCAAAATCATCTACAGTGCACTACGCAATCTTGAACTTTTTAAAACAGTTTAAATATTTGCCTAAATAATTTCTCCTAAAACTGCAGTCATCACACTGGACACCGAAACACATACTCTCACGTTATGATCTTCATCTCCTGAGGTGACCTACAATAATATGATGCAAATAAAAGATCTGAAACAACCCATCATTACGACTAATGTACTCGTATCGGAGAGCCTAGGGCCTTGGCAATAGAATACTCATTATATCACAAACACACATACATCCTGACACACCTGCAATATATTCTGTTTCTTTAATGGAAAGTGCGGTATTTTCGGAAAGAATGAGTTGAATTTGAAAATCTTGACATAATAACTGTGCACCTATGGAAGCTCTCAGTTACCAGTTTTTCACAGTTCTTCACTTCCTTATCCACTGTCGTCGTTCTACGGTCATAAATTTTTCTTTCTTATTTAGATTTAAGCTAAAGGGGGTGACGAAGGCGTTGTTTATCCCTGAATACAACATATTTCACCAGCAGCTCATTGAGGTTCAGGGTAGTTGCACTCTTCACTGCAACTGTCAAAAGAGTGTGTCGGGGGTGACGTGCTGACTGCGTTAAGTAAATATGCTAATAAACTGGAACTGCTGTAGGCGGAAGACTTTCGTTAGTGTGTCTCAGGGTGCGGTGCGCCCCGCCCACACACAAATAGATCGCTCGCCTGCCAGACTAACCTAGTTCCAAACCGGTCGGAGCTTCAGCAAGCTTCAAATTGTCAACATCTCCTGTCGTAATTACCTTTTAGAAGATTTACGGCGCATGTTCGTCCAATAGTGCCCGCAAATAGCACATCTCCCAAGCAACCAGTTTACAGTATATCTCAGACTGACGTTGCAATTGTGTTGAGAGGAAAGCCGATGTTAACCTGGAATGGCAACATGGAGCATACAGTGCCCCAGATAAATTTCGTTTTGCTATTATTTTATGTTTATGGTGTAGGGGTAGCGTGCCTGCCTCTTACCCGGAGGCCCCGGGTTCGATTTCCGGCCAGGTCGGTTTTTTTTTACTTGGACCTGAGGGCTGGTTCGAGGTCCACTCAGCCTACGTGATTAGAATTGAGGAGCTATCTGACGATGAGATGGCGGCCCCCGTCTAGAAAGCCAAGAATAACGGCCGAGAGGATTCGTCGTGCTGACCACACGACACCTCGTAATCTGCAGGCCTTCAGGCTGAGCAGCGGTCGCTTGGCAGGCCAAGGCCCTTCAAGGGTTGTAGTGCCATGGGGTTGGGGGTTTATTATTTTATGTTGATACTATGCATAGCGAGAGCCTCCGTGGCTCAGACGGCAGCGCGTCGGCCTCTCACCGCTGGATACCGTGGTTCAAATCCCGGTCACTCCATGTGAGATTTGTGCTGGACAAAGCGGAGGCGGGACAGGTTTTTCTCCGGGTACTCCGGTTTTCCCTGTCATCTTTCATTCCAGCAACACTCTCCATTATCATTTCATAGCATTTATCACTCATTAATAAATCACCTTGGGAGTGCCGACCCCATTGTAATAACAGCCTATATATGTTTCATTCATTACATCCCTGACCCGATGAAATGACTGGAAAACAGGTTGTAGGATTTCATTTTCATTTTTGACTATGCATAGCGAGCCCGGTGATGTTAGGGTAGCGTGTCTGCCTCATACCCGGAGGCCCGGGTTCGATTCCCGGCCATGTCAGAGATTTTTACCTGCACCTGAGGGCTGGTTCGAGGTCTACTCAGCCTACGTGATTACAATTGAGGAGCTATCTGATGGTGAGATGGCGGCCCGGTCTAGAAAGCCAAGAATAACGGCCGAGAGGATTCGTCGTGCTGACCACACGATACCTTGTAATCTGCAGGCCTTCGGGCTGAGCAGCGGTCGCTTGGTAGGCCATGACCCTTCCGGGCTGTTACCCCATGCCGTTTGTTTGTTTGATACTATGCATGAATGCCATATGACGTGATTTTTCTTCGGAGGAAGTCAGCATTCGAATATTTGTTAGTGTGCAGAGCTTTGCTTCCGTACTCTTTGGTAGCTTTGGAGCATTCAGCATCCCACGTGTCAGTTTGCGAGAGTTTGTCGTTCTTCCAAGTATTTTATTTTGTGTAGAACTGTCATTGTTTCTCCGCAAAGAAACATAATGGATTTGTTTTCTATCACTCCTTCAATACCAGCAGGTTAGTGATATGACTGGAAGAGAGTTTTATTGCTGGGAAATATGATGCCTAGATTCGAGACGAACTGATGAAGTCAGACCAAGGGAAGAATGTAAATGAAAATCACGCACTTTCAGAGACGAAGAGGAGGGCACAGTGATTGAAGACTACGAAGAAGAGGACTGCATATATTGTATATTCCAGGGGCATGTTAAATGAAGGAAGAGAACGGTCATTGATGGTCATCCCAACCTCATATGAAAGCTGGAAGAACACTGAGCCGTGACACTGTGTTCATTAGACCTGCTCCTAAAGGCCATGCTAGGGTCATGAAAACAACAGACGATGCTTTGGAATTTATCTATGCTGATATGTTGGACAATACAGCCCATTTCATAAAAACTTTTAATAAGTAAGAAATACATTATTGCACTGCAGATTAAACATGAAGCTGGCCAACGATATAATGGAGATACATACACAGACTTTGTCTGATTATTGTTGAAATTATGATTTTTGAAAATAATATTTAGTATATGTTCGCTAAATAGTACTTCCATGAGTGTTATAGCGTGTTTCAGTTTTAATACAGCAGGATGCTTTACTCAAATTGTCATTTTAAGTATGGGATACTCAGTGCCCTACGATTCAGTTTCTGTCCTGAAAGCCCTACTTTTCCAATACCGGGTGTCGCCTCTAAATGAAGTTTTAGATGAGGGTTTAAGACCGGATATCCTTCTTGACGCCACGTGATTTTAGAAATAAAAATCTCAACCCGGGATTGACCAGGATTCGAACCGTAGTCTTCTGTGTTGAAGCCAGCAGCTAAGCCATTGAGCTGAACACCTCCTCCCCCTCAACCCCCCCCCCCAGCAAAAATAATAAGAAAAAATAGTAACAGTAAATAAAACATAGATAGATAGCTATATTTACGTTCAAAAAATAAGTTAATGAATTATAAAATAAGAAAGGAAGTGTGAGATAAATTGGACTCAGTTTATTTAAACAGGCAGCCATAATCACGCTCTTCCACCACTTTTCTTTTTTCAATTACTGCTCCAAATTATTTAATAGGTTGAAATGGCAATGAAATCGCTCCTCTTCTGTCAGATTGAGTGCTCTAAATGAACAAATGGACTCGAACTCCATCGTTCCACGAGCAAGGAGGATATATCAGCCGTAGCATTAATGGGCACGAGGGCGCGAGAGGGGACGGGACTGACAATACAGTCCTCTCGATAATTATTATATATGAAATGAGTTCCTCTTCTTCGCCACCCCTCACTAAAATGTCCGGCTAAATCCTATTTTAATTGAAGATAATGTGATGCGAAGTCTGCTCCGAATGTGTCGCAGAACAAGAGTATCATAGCACGACAATATATTTTCCACTGTGAGTCCCCCTAAAGCCAGACATTTTGTTCCCCAAGTGGCTGTTCTGGCCGTTAGTCTCGCTGGGTTCATAATAACAGACCAGCCAGGAGATGGACTGCGTGCTGCCTTGCTTGTCAGTGATTTGGATCTCCACAATGGGGGTGTAGATTCAGTGAAATTATTACTGGCCTCCCAGACCTGTGATAATAACGACTCATGGAACAGACACAACCAGAGGATAAGAAAACAGTAAAATGAAGTTTGTTATATTAACATCCTCAGGAAAGGTAGGGAAAAAGGAATTTGAAACGGATGTAAATGACAGGAAGAGAAAGCAAGATATAGTCGTTGCGCCTGGGAAAACCGCTATGTGATAATATTTTTGGAGAAATACTGACCCGCAGCACATATTTTATGAGGAGAGAGAATTCCTTGACAATATCCACACAATATCTAACTTTATAATGGCCGAAATTTACTGGCCAAAGTTCTAAGCTAAAATATTACCACAGTGGTTTGTTCCAGGCACAACGACAATATTCAGTAATAAAATATCTGTAAGTACTATACAGAACATTCTATTTGAAAGCCTGAGTGCAAGAACTTGGCATTATAAATTTAAATATCGACCACAAACAATGGATTGAAAAACAGCGCATATTTAACAGCAAGAATCATGCACTTCCAGATAAACACGCGCTACATATACCTGAAATGGAACTACAGCTTCACGGGGTTGGATGCAAGAACAGGAAAGTTCCAGAAGTCTCTTGAATAAAAATATCTCATTGGTTTTATGAGAATTAGCACGTAAAAAAGTAGTGATAATAAGAGTGCTGTCTCATTAACAGCTTCAAGTAACCTCCGTATACATCGTTTTATATGAATATTTAGCTGCAGAATATTTACTTTCCACATATCTATATTTTTGGGCTTATAGGCCATAGTCCACGAGCATATCGTCGCCTAAGAAGCAATACCTCATATCTCACAATGCTCTTCCTATTTATTATGCACCTTAAGACAGGTCACGCCTCCCAGCCACTTGTGGATGTGCAGTCCGTCATAACAATTTCCGTTGTGATAATTTTCCTATGCCGTTGCATAAAGAAAAATTAACCTTAACTACATTAAGTTGTAAGAGTGCGTAAATACAACATGCAAACTTAATTCCTGCAATGCGATACCGGAAGTTTCATGTTCATTTGCAAATTCACATAGGGAAATGAACAGAACGGAAATTGTTCGGATGGACTTCATATCCATCCACGACTGGTAGGCGTAACCAGTCTAAAGGAAAACACTGGATGGGAAGAGCACTTTCAGATGCGCAGTATTGCTCGCGAAGCAACGATATACTCCTGAACCAAGGCCTGAAAGCCTGAAAAATATAGCCTAGATATACTGTACATAACACCGGTCGTAAAAGTCTCACCTGTTATTGATTTCCCAAGTTAACAGTTCAATATTATTCTGCAAATTCATAACATTGTGGCGATAACACGGTTAGCTATGTTCTTCTAAAAATTTTTTTTCCATTTTATGCAAGAAGAAGCTCCAATTGATTTACCCTTATAAAGAGAAATAAATATTGAACTCGTGTTTTCCCTGTTGGTTACACGCAGTCATAATAACCCTAAGAACACCCAGCAAGTTTTAAGGTAAAGAAATGAAAATGAAAACCTAAAACCTGTTTTCCAGTCAGTGACCGGGTCAGGGATGGAATGAATGAAGCCCCAATCTTGCGCCGAGGATAAGAATTGTTCCGGCTGCCGAGGCCAGATGCACTCCTCTGCGGCACTGATCAGTTACTGACAGATGAAATGAAATAATATTCGAGAGTGTTGCTGGAATGAAAGATGACAGGAAAAACCGGAGTACCCGGAGAAAACCCTGTCCCGCCTCCGCTTTGTCTCACATGGAGTAACCAAGAAACCAGCGGTGAAAGGTCGACGCGCTGCCGTCTGAACCACGGAGGTTTCACAAACTAAAGAAATATAATATGAAATTGCAAGACTCTTTTTTCATTTCCTGTAAATTTATTGAAAGTAGATCTATACGGTTCTTGCACTCAAAACTTCATTTCTAATTCTCCATGTCGAATGGGAATTAGACTTGTAGCTATATACTAGTGTTTTCTCCAGGTCCTTTATCATTGACGAGCGACGGAAGGCTTCAGAAGGAGGCAGAGAAGGACTATCTGTTAAAGGATCTATAGTCTATCTCATTTATTTCTGAGGTCTCTACAGACTACCCTACTCTCTTTGGGTTTTCGCCTGAGGTTTGTGTCGAGGTACCCTTTCAGACTCCAGGAGAATGTTTAGGTGAAAGTTGCAACCTAGTATACAACGGGATTCTAGGATCAGCCTTTCGGTAGGACGACAGATAAACCGCCACTCTAACCACACTCCTCTCGGGGCTCTCAAAAATATTATAAACAATTAGCCAACAGGAATCGCCGGTGGATTATGGGAGAAGGAGATCGCTTTCATAATATCAAAATATATTACTAGAATATGGCACATCCATACGAAGACGGCTGAGACCTAGTGTAATTCGTTTCCGTAACAACAGATATTTATGAGCCTTACTATATCGCATATGGTTGGGGATGGTTCCCCTCAAAAAAAATCATTACCACTGCTCTCCCCTGCGACAACAGAGCACTCTACAGTATGTTCTAGAGTGAACAGCTCCTATGTATGTACGACTCTTGACTACTGGAAAATCATACCACTACATAGTAATAATAATAATAATAATAATAATAATAATAATAATAATAATAATAATAATAATAATAGTAGTAGTAGTAGTAATGAATGTAAAGTGTCTGATAACCCCAAGGGTCACAATTTTAAAATAAATACATGCTCTAACGTCGTGCTCCATCAAGAAATTCTGAATCATTGACGTCTTCGCAATAATTTCAGACATCGAGTAAAGTAAAATATACTTGAAGGAATATCTTGGGGGAAAACTTCACTAACGGTTGTGAAAAACAGTGGTTAATTAATCCAACATGTAGCGGCGCGCACGGCTTCACAATGCGCTATACAAGGCTACCAACTTCGGCGTTGCAAGACCATTGGTCTGGTTTCGTTAAATCACTGACTGCCGGGCTGAGTGGCTCAGACGGTTAAGGCGCTGGCTTTCTAACCCCAACTTGGCAGGTTCGATCCTGGCTCAGTCCGGTGGTATTTGAAGGTGCTCAAATACGACAGCCCCGTGTCGGTAGATTTACTGGCACGTTAAAGAACTCCTGCGGGACTAAATTCCGGCACCTCGGCGTCTCCGAAGACCTTAACAAGTAGTTAGTGGGACGTAAAACAAATAACATTATTATTATTATTAAATCACTGACTACTGGCAAGATCAATGGTCTGCAGGAGAAGGGGATTTTGGCGTGCAGGCCTCTGGTTAGAGACGCGAAGCGACCTACAGGCCTCTAGTATCCCCTGCGACAACAGAGCGTTCTACAGTATGTTCTAGAGTGAACAAAAGTTGAATCATGGATACATTCCACGCATCCGGTAAGCGGCATGACAATTTCAAACTTCGCGCTTACCTTTTCACATTAATTTGTTCTATACCAAAATCGGACGAAAAATAAATAAATAAAAGTATAATTAAAACTTGACTGACGCACGTTACTCCATTCCAACACAAGTGTCCTTGGCTCGAATAGCGACGAATTCAGGTGAAATGTTCCTTAGGACCAGAGCGTGATAGCAGAATGGACATCCAGTGAAGTCCTAAATTGAGCCTAGTTGCTCCATCTACCACTCATAAACCTGAGATGGTGGCTTGAAAATAACTGAAGATTATAAAATTGAAAGCAAATTGCTCCACTAGTTACTGCTTCCTGTAATGGGTACTTTAAAACAATCTGAAGCACAAATAAATGCTGATTCTCATAATGAATTATTAAATACGTGGGACGCAGCCGGGGCTCCAATCATCAAGCAAAGTCTATTTCCCCTTACTAATAACATCATATAAGACAGGCAATTTGTGGGCTACGAAGTTGGAAACAAATCAAAATACTTTTGAAGACAACCATTTGTAATTCTCAAAGCAACAATTAACTTTAAATTAATTTATAGACAAACTTAGCTCTTCTACGTATTGCGCTTCGCTTTGACTTAACTTTCTCAACCTAAACAGACTTTCATCATGCGAAGTTCCATGGCTCAAGTTTTGCTCACGATTATAGAGGACACTAAATGTACTTGACAGCACACACGCCAACAACAGTTAATAGTTGCTGTATTTAACGAATTAACAAATCTGAAATAAGATCCCCTGCTCTTAAATCTACGAAAGTATGAGTTCATTCTATGTGTGGACAACTATGAAAATCCACAAATAATCACCTTAGAATAATGCAAAACGAAAAGACGACATAAATATTTGCTTGCAATGAGACGACTACTAAAATCCAAGACCCGGACTCCACTCCAACCGACTAACGCTACGACTGACAAGTCAAAGTATATTCATCCTCTAAAGCCCCTACATCAGCACAGACAATTTTGATTACACAGTACTGAATAGTGCAGACGGCAGAAGGCTGCCCTTCTGAACTCCAGCTCATTCAATCATCAATCAACATTGATCTTCATTTAGGGCTCTCTTCCAGGTGGCAGATTTCCTATCGGTTCTTTACCTAGTCATTCCTTAAATGATTTCAAAGGATTTGAAACTTTATCGAATACAGTGACTCCAGTCCTTAATTCATTTTCGAATAAATTAATATTCAACCCAATCCGTCCTCTTGAATTCTAACTAGCAGGTTCGATCCCAGCTCGGTAAAGCGGTATTTGAATGTGCTCAAATGCGCCAGAAACGAACTTCTGCGGGACAAAAAATCCGGCACATTGGTGTCTCCGGAAAACGTAAATGTAGCTATTGTGACGTAAAAGCAATGACATTCGTTATTAATTATAATTATTATGATTGCTATGACATCATAATTGGACCAGCAGAACACATGCCAGCGGGAGCGGCCTCAACGCTACTAATATTTGAAGCTATTATGTACCTTAATATTCTATCAAGAGTTGAAGCGTACTGAAGCCGGTGGGTCCGATCCCTGCTCAATCCAGTGGTATTTGAAGGTGCTTCAATTCGCCAGTCTTGTGAAAATATACTGGTACCGGTACCTAAAAAGATCTTCAGTGTGACAAACTTACGGCACATCGACGTCTGTGAAAATCATAAAAGTATTTAGAGGGACGTAAAGACAATAACAATGCTAGTTATTACAACAAAAATCTCGGTTAATTCCTCAGAGATATATACCAAGTTAAGCAACATTCGCTATGTCCAGGCTCAGGATGGGTGACCACTCACCCACTTCATCCGCGGTATTCCCCTCCCTGCTATAAGAGACCACTTAAAAGACGACTCTTAGGACTCTGATCTTGGGAGTTCGGGTGGGAAACAACGGGGATCCCAGTTGAGTCTGGTTATGTTTCCACATCCTACTGACTGGCTTTTCAGTTTCTCCTATCCGACCAACCTTGGTCAATTCACCTACATTTCCTACCTCGTCGGTATTAGGTTTGCGAGGCCTAGAGGGTCTTTATCGTCCACCGGTTCCGGAAAGAAACTTCCTATTTCCGACTCTCCCTCCAGAGAAAGCCAGGGCGATGACATTAGGGTCGGTAGTAGCATATGCTAAGGATGAATACATTTCATCTCCTTCATTATCTTGAATTATTAATAATATTCTTATCCCTGTACAAAAGCAAACGCTCTGATTCAATCACTCACTCACTCACCGTAATTCTCACAAGTATTCCTTCTAAGATACTTAGCGAAAGTAAAGGTGTTCAACTCGAATGATTTTTGATGAAGGCGGTGAAATTAGGGTAACTACCCTAACACACAACATTGCTAAATCGCAAAATTTCCAGGAAGCTAGAGGATGAAATTCGCCATACGTATTCCTTACAAGCTACTTAGGGAAAATAAATATGCTTTATTTCTATGTTTTGTGATGAACTAATTAATTGGTTTAAATTCCATACATACATATCACTAAATCGTGTACTTCCCACAAAGGTATAGGGCCAAAATTTGGCCCAACTGTCTCTTATAAGTTAATTAATAAATCACTCCGATGTTTTGTGATAAAAGGGGATAAAATTAGGATGACTATCATAAACACAATATGACTAATACGTACACTTCCCATAACGCTACAAGAATACAATTTGGTACAAGTGTTCCCTATAAGCTGCTTAGGTAAAGTAAGGAAATGTAACGTTGTATTATTCCGACATTTTTAATAATAAATAAGAGGTAAGTCATTATTTCGTGGGAGGAACAGGCATTCAGCTAGTTGTTAAACACTCTGGTATGGTATGATAATTAATAGCCCAAACAGTTCTGCTGTTATACTTGCCCTGATAGTTCCAGTAATCCACACATAAAATAAAAATGTTATCATGCTCTTGTGCATGAATGACAGTCCTCAATGATAAAAAGATGGAAAATAATTTGTAGAACCTGTTTAAAACAGTAATTGTTGTTTACTATTAAGTAAGTTCCTTTCTGGACGTGCAGGTTGTGAAATGCAGGTACCGAGATATTTGCCCGGTGTGCTCAAACTTGGAAAATCTAACATCTGGTGGTTTGTAAAGCTCATGTGCAGAAGACAAGGCCGGTGCGAATAGACTTACTAACACTATGCGAGTTGGTTGCGCTTGTAGGTCGTGAACTTGAATTTGAAAAATAGAGGATTTTAATCTCACTGCTGCCAAATAAGGTATTTTTCCATGTTTCCCTAATTATTTTAAAAAACATTGTTCTTAGTGGAGATCACCCCTAGTGCACTGTCACTGCGTTATCCAGCAAAAAAGGCTTCTAGGCCTAGTGGTGTCTAAACCGAGCGGCACACTAGGAAAAGTGTGGCAATCCAACTGAAAAATCCTCTAACGCACAGGGCGAAACGCTGATAATTTCACGATTGAAAATCTTTAAAGGGATTGATCTTTACGATCCACTATCTACAATATATATTTAGAGGACCCGAGGGGGCGGAATTTCATCCTACATATATCTACCGATACGAGGCTGACATATTTAAGCACCTTCAAACACCACCAGACTGTGTCAGAATCTAACCCACCAACTTGGGCTCAGATATCAAAAAGCCAGCTCTTTTACCGTCTGTTCCACTCAACCCGGTACTTTACATTTTTTCGGCAGGCAAATGCAGAGACTGTACCTTAATCAGAGTTACGGTCGCTGTCAGAGTCCTGCAAAACCTAGTTTAGACTCAGTTTGACTTCGTCCGACCAACAAACATGCAGTAATGCGACGGCTGTACTCGGCCAAACAATTCATACCTGGTAGATCTTGCCGTTCCGTATACCGTAGCTTAAGAAACAATACCACATAGCGAACAGAATAGAGCCAAAAATGGAGGTCCAATATCGCAAAACTAACATGAGTAAATATGTAAAGATGTGCTGTTTCTTCTATTATTTGTCTGCCTCCGTAGCGTAACAGTTATCGCTTACTGTAGTTCCCATCATCGGGGGTCTGGGTTCGATTACCGGTACTTCCAGAATTTTAGGAATGGTAGGAGGGCTCGTAGGTAGTTAAAAGAGTGCTTGAAAATCACCCCTATTTGGGGTATACCTGTAAAGTGCTGCACCACATTGGGATATGAACACGACTTCACTTTACTTTACTTTTCTCCTTGACCATGTTTACAGATTTTATGTTTTTTTTTCTTTTTATTTCTTTCTTAATCTGTTTACCCCCCAGGGATTCAGCGAGGGACTCCACCTCTACCACCTCATGGGCAGTGTCTTGGAGCGTGAGACATTAGGTCGAGGGATACAACTAGAGAGGATGACCAGTACCTCGCCCAGGCGACCTCACCTACTATGCTGAGCAGGGGCCTTGGTGGGGGATGGGAAGATTGGAAGGGACAGACAAAGAAGAGAGAAGGAAGCGGCCGTGGCCTTAAGTTAGATACCATCCCGGCATTTGCCTGGAGAAGAAATGGGAAACCACAGAAAACCACTTCCAGGATGGCTGAGGTGAGAATCGAACCCACCTCTACTCAGTTGACCTCCCGAGGCTGTGTGAAGCCCGTTCCAGCCCTCGTACCACTTTTCAAATTTTCGTGGCAGTGCCGGGAATCGAACCCGGGACTCCGGGGGAGGCAGCCAATCTTATGGTTTTTCTTCTTGTATAAAATGTACACGTCGTCCTTAGCTTGGTACTCGATCTTAAACGACAATGAATCAAAGAAACGATGGAAACATTTTAACTTGTTTATCATTTTTTATCACAATACACGAAAAATAATTCAAGAATATACATTACTCTCGCCGTTTAAACAAATTATTTCGTAAGTGGTTTATTTTGACTGTTCCGCTTGAGAATTTTTGTGCAAAATTTATTGAAATTCCGCCAGCGGCTTTGAAGTGATGTTTCGGAAGACAAACAAACAAGCAAACGTCATCTCCTCTTTATGTTTAGAGATATATAATTGCGGCATTCATTCGCGGAACCCACTTACTGCAGACTGTAAGTGTACACCTCGTTGACTGGGACCGAGTTTTATCACCTGATTAGTCAAGGAACGTATTGCACGGCGCGGCTGGCCGTCCTACGCACATGACTAACCAAATGAGCATCAGATTTTGGAGAAAGCAAGGTCAGCAATCAACCAGCTGCTGCTCCCAGACACTTATCCTTTTGCCCCCGTTACGTGTACACAGCAGTGTGTAAGGTGATGCTGCCACTTCTTAACTTATGTAGGAGATAACATGGAAATCAAACTAGATTATTATCAAATGACAGATTGCCACTGGGGAGAAGACTTAGCTTTTGGAGAAATAACATTTCCGTAAGGGAAGTAAAGCAGAACACATATGCGCATATTGCTAATATTTATGGTTTCATGGTCGGGAATTTTAACCATAATTGGTTAATTTCGCTGACAAGGGGGCTGAGTGTATGTATCGTCTTCATCATCATTCATCCTCATCACAACGCGCAGGTCGCCTACGGGTGTCAAGTCAAAAGACCTGCACCTTCCGAGCCGAACTTGTCCTCGGACACTCCCGGCACTAAAAGCCATACGCCATTTCATTTCATTTCATATCAGCTCACCATCCAGTCGGTCCAGATTCGATTCCGAACTTGAGAACAAGTTCAGGACTAGTTTGAAAGAGCGGAACGTAATCTAATTTGGTAACATCATTTAGAAGCAGATGAGGGACCCCATAGTTCCACTCTTCAGTGTTTAGCAAATATCGGAAAATAGGCTACAATGTGATAATCCTCCAAAAATATAGGAAAAAGTGAAAGTGATCCGAAGAATTAAAACATCCGGGAATAAAAGAGGAGGGCAATAATGGACGTGAAAATTTAAGACCCCTTATGTCTCACAAAGCTGTTATTATTGTGCTTCTCTATAGGTTAAAAACAGCGCCTCAAAGGACTGCCTATAGCTGAGTGGGATGGGAAGAGGAAGAAGCGGATTTGTTTCAAGGTGCTGCTCACTTATTTATTTTATGGTCTGGTCAGTTGAGTTTCACGTGGTGAGCTATGAGTTCCTTGCCACCCATATCACTTATATCGAAACTGAATATTTAATAACGATACTCCAAGACATCGCAACCCAGCGCGTCAGTCCATGCGGACTTGACATGAAACTGTTATCCAGCATTTTCAGGTTTTCACTGGATGCCGCAGAGCTCTCGACAACACGTCTTGAGTCAAAACATATTTTCGTCCGATCTACTGAAGCTGTCGTTGGCGCTGCACAAGGGAAGGAATATCAAAGACACACCGCATAGTGACTTTTAGAGAAACACAATAATACCTTCGCGGTCGGAAGAGAGCACGAGTTGACCAAGAGGCGTTAAATAGGAAAGATGAAAGAACGGAGATAATGCCAAACTCAGTTAGAAGCCCGTAATATAGAGTTCCTGCAGGCTCACTTTTAATCGTCTCTTACAACCGGTGATGGATGACATGAATCTATTTACTCCCCCATGCGCTGGATGTGATGGTACGTAACATATATGCTGCAAAAGCTCTTCTCTCAGCCCTGTCACCCTGGCACGGGTAGTAAATATGCACATGCTACATCGAACAGTTTTCATTTTCGCAAGCCCTTAGAACTTGTGAAAGTAGAGTGAGTCCATAGCTGATTCTTATATAAAGGTAAGAGTGTATTCTGCCCTAAGATAGGTCCGAACCTCCGCAGAGGTGTGCCTGAGCCGGAGTTTACGTACGGTGGCCAGTTCCATACCACTCCTCCATTCCCTTACCAACTCCAACAGCGCGTGGCACCGAGCTCGATAGCTGCAGTCGCTTAAGTGAGGGCAGTATCCAGTATTCGGGAGATAGTAGGTTCGAACCCCACTGTCGGCAGCCATGAAAATGGTTTTCTGTGGTTTCCCATTTTCACACCAGGCAAATGCTAGGGCTGTAGTACCTTAATTAAGGCCACAGCCGCTTCCTTCCCACTCCTAGCCCTTTCCTGTCCCATCGTCGCCATAAGACCTATCTGTGTCCGTGCGACGTAAAGCAAGTAGCAAAAAAAAAAAAAAAAAAAAAAAAAGCGCGTGGCAACCCATCCAAATCTTGACCACGCCCAATGTTGCATAATTTCGGAGAACTCATGAAATCCGGTGTTTCAACACGGCTATGGCCGTTGGCTGATTCTTGTATTGATCCCCCTTATTATCTCCTCCCTTCTCATTTTCTATTTAACCTCTCTTGTGAGATTCTGGGTTCACGCAAGATGGTTTTCCGTGGTTTCTCATTCAAGCAAATAGAGTACGGCTATACATTGTTCAGTCCCAGGACTTGTTTACTTGGTGTCTGCGGGAAGTGTGGGCGGTAAGAACGGTAGGGTTTGACCAAGGTAGTAGAAATGAAAAGACTAGCACAGGATAGGGTGGCATGGAGGGTTGCATCAAACCAGTCTATGGAATGATGACCTAAGCAACAACAACACACCTTAATGAAGGGCACAGCTGCACCCATCTCATTCCTAACCTTTTCCTATGCTCCCTTCGCTGAAATTCTAGATGAGTTAATGCAATGTTCAATAGTGTAGGTATAAAAATGTCTGGATCCATGGCTAAAAGGTTAGCGTGCTGGCCTATGGTCACAGGGGCCCCGGGTTCGATTCCCAGCAGGGTCGGAAATTTTAACCATCATTGGTTAATTTCTCTGGCACGGGGACTGGATGTATGTGTCGCCCTCATCATCACTCCATCCTCATCATGACGCGCAGGTCGCCTACGGATGTCAAATTTAGAGACCTGCACCTGGCGAGCCGAACATGTCCTCGGACACTCCCGGCACTAAAAGCCATACGCCACAATATCTTCTTTTAATAATGTCTCGTTCGTCCTGATATTGATAGTATTAGATTAATTGTATCCGAATTAATTTCTGGCTCTTAACGAAGGGTGCGTCCGAGCTGATTCCCAGGTTTTGGGGAAGGGTAAACACAAATCAATTCCATGGTGTGGAACCACTGCATTTTCTTTCCCATTTTGCTCAGACTTACATTAGGACTGCCTACCTGTTGTAGGTATGGTTGAAATGAGTGGATTCGTGGTGATTGTTACCACTATATTACGTACTTGTAATCTTTAAATGCCCGGCTCCATTCTTAAATGGTTAGCGTGCTGGCCTTTGGTCCAGAGAGTCCCGGGTTAGATCCCGACCGGGTCGGAGATTTTAACCTTAAATGATTAATTCCCTTGACTCGGGGACTGGGGGTTTGTGACGTCCCCAACATTCCTGCAACACACACACCACACATAACACTATCCTCCACCACAATAACACGCAGTTACCTACACATGGCGGATACCGCCCACCCTCATCGGAAGGTCTGCCTTACAAGGGCTGCACCCGGCTAGAAATAGCCACACGAAATTATTATTACCTCCAAATGAAATTAAGAATTCCAGTATTCAGATGGCGGAAACTTGTAACAAATTTTTGCAAGGATTACGAAATACGGTAGCATGAAAATGAGTGGCAAGGCCGGAATAAGTGCAGTATAATAATTTCGTGTGGCTATTTCTAGCCCAGTGCAGCCCCTGTAAGGCAGACCCTCCGATGAGGGTGGGCGGCATCTGCCATGTGTAGGTAACTGCGTGTTATTGTGGTGGAGGATAGTGTTATGTGTGGTGTGTGAGTTGCAGGGATGTTGGAGACAGCAAAAACATGCAGCCCCCGGGGGCCATTGGAATTAACCAATGAAGGTTAAAATCCCCGACCCGGCCGGGAATCGAACCCGGAACCCTCTGAACCGAAGGCCAGTACGCTGACCATTCAGCCAACGAGTCGGACAAAAAGTGCAGTAAGATTGTGTTATAAGCTAATGTACTGTAGGTTGTAATATTATCATTGTCTTAAATGTCCTCCTCCGTAGCATAATGGTTAGTGTTATTAGCTGCCATCCTTGGGGGCCCGGGTTCGATTCCCGGTACTGCCTGACATTTAAGAATGGCAGGAGGGCTGGTATGTGGTTGAAATGGTACATGCAGCTCACCTCCAATGGGGGTGTGCCTGAAAAGAGCTGCACCACCTCGGGATGAGGACACGAGTTTACTTTATTGTCTTAAATAATTCGAGATCTTTAATAATTGACTTATTCAACGAAAATACAAAAAAAAAAAAAAACGCCTAAAAGTAAAATATAGCGTCACTGACCAAGCCAGGGCAGGGGGCCTGGCGAACCGAAACTCCATGCACACAAATCATATGAAAACACGATATTAATCAACCGATGATTCGGATCTAAGGTTACCCAAGTTACTTTTTGTATACTAATTCACATACAACAATTATATTGGTGCTTCTCATGGTTGTATGTCACAAATGTGCATTGTTGGACTGTGGCGATAGAAACATGAATTACTCGTAATTACACTTCAAGAGACCTTGTTCTCCACTGCCATAGTGCTCCTACATAGTAGGGAGTAGAGAACTGTTACACTGAGAGTTGTGAGGCACGAATCCTTCCGGTAACAGCGACTTTAGTAAGCCTTACACTTTCCACACTCCTCCCTCAAAGATCATAACGTTCAGTGGTGGTCCCGAATTACTTTCATTTCTCACTCTTGTACTCAAGTTTTTACACTTCCGAACATAAATACGTATGTCATTAAAAACAGGTAAATTGTAACGATATTTTAAATATGGAAAAACAAAGCAACAATGTGTTGATTTTTACAAAGTTAATGGGAGTAAGGAAAGTACTGTACTTTTGGCCGTTGGAAAGTTATACTGCCTAGATACGCCTTTGCAACGATTCCATTCACTTTGTAAGAAGATTTGATAAAGAAAAATACTCGGAAAAATTATTTTCTTCCCTGAAGAGAATAAATACCTTTCTTCGAAACATCGTGCCACAGCAACAACTTAGTGTCCTTGCTATGGTCTGGTTGCCAAGTTCGAAGTGTTCAACTGCTAAGTAATCGACACATTCTGGCGTAGAAATCAGCCACGCGTGGACCTTATATTCCGTCAGTGAGTGAATACTATATACTACTTACATATTTTGTAGGTTTATATATTATTCGGTTTTCTTAATTGAAAATTTTGCTCATAATTTAATGCTAGCATGAGCTGACACTGGTTCTATTAAAAGATCAAAGTTTGTGGCCCTTTATCAGTGACTAACAACATTAAGGAAAAGCTGTGTCCGCTGTGTTATGAGCATCTTATTTCTATTTCCTCCATGAAATCAGATTACGGATTTCCTTTATATTTTAGAAAAAATTTATGGTGATTTTCTTGGGTAAATATTCAGTAATTGAAGAAAGAATGATTGAGAGGGAGATTTATTTTCTTGTAAGTCGTCTTCACGAGTCTGAATGTGTTTCATTCCGTTATTCTTACTAAAATTTGTATTCTCCAAAGTAGAGCCAGGTGTTGAAGCCAGACAAACTACGCCCTAGACAACGGTGATAGCTTGGATGTTTTATAGTTGTGAATTCAGAGCAGTCATATTAGAGCTGCGTAAAGTACTATGAAACGGTCACGGAGATGCATTTGTTCATTCAAATTCCATCCACCAGGAGACTGCCAGGACTACAAAGTATGAGCTATGAAAATTTTACGGTAAAGAAGGGACAGGAGAGAAAAAAAGATGAGGAAATGGATCGCAATGTTCGATAGATGTACGGTTAGGGAGAATTTCTAAGAACTTGGTATTGCAGTGATGGTTATAAAGAGGAACCTCGCCTTGTAGAGCATTATTGAACCTTGTTGTTGAAAGTTCGTTCTTTGGACCGAGCGGGTGGATGCGCGGTCAAGTAACAGTCAGCTTTTTTTTTTTTTTCTTTTTTTTTTTCTTTCTTTTTTTTTTTACAACTGGCTGCACGTCGCAGCGACACATGTTGGTCTTTTGGCAACGATGGGGCAGGAAAGGGCTAGGGGTGGGAAGGAAGCGTCCATGGTTTTAAATAAGGTACAGCCCAAGCATTCGCCTGGTGTGAAAGTGGGATACCACGTGAAACCATCTTCAGAGCTCTCGACAGTAGGGTTCGAACCCACTATCTCCCGAATGCAAGCTTACTGCTACCGAGCGAGTTGGATGTGCGGTTAGGGATACACAGCTGTGAGCTTGTAAATCTGAAAAGGAAATTTGTGCATAAATAATACTACGACAACAATAGTCATGTAAGGTATTCTTTCCCTCGGGTTGGAATATGGACTGGAATATTATTTGTCTTTCGAATATTGTGAACGGTTTTAGTTCTTTATCACTGTGTATGTTCTAATATCAGAGGAGCATTCAGCATTCCTAAGTCCATAAGGATTAATATAATGACAGTAGCACGTCAGATATAAATTGCAAATTGAAATGTGTTACAGAAGAATATTGAAGGTGGAATAGCTAGATCGGATCACAAATGAAGAGATAGGAATGCTAATTCTATGCCAGTTTGAATTAGTAAGAAGAGAACGAGTTGGGGAAGTATGACCAAACGAAGGGATAGAATTTATTTTTATAAAATGAATTTGCGTCTCACCGACACAGGTAAGTCTTATGACGAACCCACTATCTCCCGAATACAAGCTGACTAGGCCGAAACAGCGCATCCATTGCTCGGTGGGATAGACTAATAAGATACTTCACGAGGCAGCAGGGACTCAATTAGTTTTTGAGGAAAAAAATTGAAGAAACCTTGGAAGTGGACCAAGGCATTAATATGATAAACAGGTTAGAATAGATGTAAGATGTGTTAGTTATGTTGAAATGAAAATTTTAGCACAGGACAGGTTAGCATGGAGAGCTGTGCCAAACTGGTCTATAGACTAATGACCCATGCAACAACAACGTAACTGGAACCCTAAAGAGAATGCTAGAATTAGTAGGAATGTATCGACGGTGTCAATGCATTACCTCGTACCTGACAATGTTCTTCCTATCCATTATTCTCCTTAAGACAGGTCTCGCCTCCCAGCCACATATGGGTTCTGTTAAGGATCAGAATTCAGGACAGGTGTCTGTGAGAAATCGGTACGAGTCACTGCCGGTAGATCAACCAAGGGAAGATGAGGAACAGGGAACTGTTGCTGTGATGTGTGGAAGTAGGAGGAAGGGAAAAGGTAGGAAAGGGAAATGTAGTGCAGTGGAAAGGAAAAGACAGGTGGAAGACGGTCATGGGAGGAAGAAAAGGGAAGAGGAAGTAGCTTCTGTAGCAGTAAGCGAAGATAGGGCAGACCAGGAGGGGAAGGGATCAAATGAGGTGGGTATGTTGAGGTTCTGGTCATGGGGGATTCCATCGTTAGACATGTGGGGAAAGTGTGTGAAGGAAAGGGAACCAGAGTAGAATTTTATCCAGGAATTAGGTTGAGACAGATTTTGAGGAAAGTAGAAGAGAAGGAAGAGGGAAAGGAGAAGGTGGTAGTGTTTCACGTTGGTACTAACAACGTAAGACAAGCAGGTATAAGCACCAACATAGTTGGAGATGTGTGGGATCTGGTAAATGCAGCACGGAAGAAGTTTAAGGAAGCGGAGATTGTTATCAGTGGAATACTGTGTAGGAGGGATACTGAGTGGAAGGTGATTGGGGATTTAAGTGAGACTATGGAGTGGGTGTGTGGAAAACTGGGAGTGAGATTTCTAGATCCTAATGCGTGGGTAGGAGATAGGGATCTGCTCTCAGATGGCCTTCTCTTAAACTGCAATGGTACATATAAGTTAGGAAATTTGCTTAGAAGGGTTATAGGCAGGTTCATTCAGGGAAACGGAGTGGCCTGAGGAGCGGTGTTAAGGGAACAAGGAACTGGAAATCAAGTAGGGATGACATAAAAAAGTTAGTGCTCAACTGTAGAAGTATTGTAAACAAAGGAATAGAATTAAGTAATTTAACAGGAACTGGGGTTACTTTGTGACTGCATTGGTTACTATGTGTCAGGTGCGCGCTAGATATTTATTTCGTATTTCGCGGGATATGCAGCAATCGTCTGACAAGGAACCTCATATGTTTTTACTCCTCAATAATGCTGCTATCTGTGCGTACAATGACCAACGTCGTAAGTGTTGAATTGTTGGCAACAGAGACAATTCTGAGTTTTGTACTGAGCGCGTTGTTTTGTGAAAAGCGGGAAACATTTATTGGTGACATAAAACGTTAATGAGGTACACACATTAAGTTTAGCGGAAAACTTAATTTCATACTTCCTGGTAAACATGCACAATTTTCATGATACTTTGAGCTTTCTTTCAGATATTTATGTTAACATAAAGTAAAAAACGAAAACTTTTTAAGGGATAACTTTGTGACAAAAATGGCTCTCTCACAAAGTAACCCCAGTGTTCTAAAATTGGTTTTTCTTAATAATCTGGAGTTGGAAAACCATGTTCCACTATACTGAAGCAAGAATATCCTTTTCTTGTTAAGATCTAATTGAGAACTAGATGAAAATCGTGCGAACAATCTACGTTATGGATTCAGGAAATGTGGAATTTGTTCTCTGAACTGGGAAGAAGTGCTGAAGCACCCGTAAAATATGGCAATGGATGTAGGTGATGCTGTGAAAAAAGCTGTAAGTTTAATTGATAATCTGAATCACAAAAAAGGTGAGGTAACAACTAATGGCCAAAGAAGGGGGAGATGCATAGGTGTATCACCTGGAAAAGGTATGACAGCTTCAGATTTCGACATTGCGGATTTCTAACTGTAGTGTCTCCGACAAGAACATAGAACGGTAGACACACCCGAACTGAGGATTCACGAAAAAATGACAATGAATATCTGTATAGAATCAAAAGACAGTTTAGTGTATGAAGAAGAATCTAATTCTGACTCTGAGGGACTTCCTATTCGTGAAAATAGTACCTTCCAATCCAATGATAAGACTGTTGGAACAAAAGTAATTTTAACATTCGAAGGCAATTACAATTCAGGAACCGTAATACAAAATTATACAAGGCACATGCAGTTTTCAGTGTAGTGGAGAGCACTGAGAAGCGGCTGGATATCAAGGATGAAATCTAGCACGCACATGACAGAATATGGCTTAAAATTAATCCAACCACACAAAGTTGAAAACTTGAAATCTATGACATTCCAGAACTCATAAATTACAGCGCAAAGTAAACAGTTTGTCAAGTATTCTCTCTTGAATGATGCAAATGTTAAGTGTTTATATCTGAGGGTTTTAAAAATACACTGTGTGATGTTTTATCATGGTTGTGAAGGAAATTCACCTTTTATATTTAGCCGAACTCTTCAGAAACCACTTAATGGGGGTAAATTTGTGACATGTGCACCAAACATGAAAATGCAATGGTAAAACGATGGTGAACAAAGTTACCTTATAGGGTAACATTGTGACAAATTATTCTTGAAATGTTCAGTGATTAAAAGCATATATATATGTCTGAAGATTGCTTCAAAGCATGAACAAAGGATGGACACATACGATAGAGACACATAGAGATATTATTCCGATTACATTGAAGAAATCATCAAAACTGTCACAAAGTACTTACCAGATATTGTAATAGGAGTTAAATAATGGCTGAAAAATGATATAATGGATGCAGAAATATTCTCACAGAACTGGAGTAGAGATAGGATAGGAATGGTAGGAGGGGGAGTATTAATTCTGGTGAAACAAGAATATGTAAGCTACGAAAAAGTTAAGGATCAAAAAAATGAAATTCTGGGTGTAAGGCTCATCTCTAAAGATAATAGGCAACTTGATGTCGTTGGAGTTTACAGACCGGGAAAGGGTAGCGCTAACGCTGATTCAGAATTATTTGATAAGATAATCAGCTATGTGGGAAACGATAAGGAAAGGAACGTGATAGTAGCAGGTGATCTCAATTTACCAAATGTCAGTTGGGAAGGAAATGAGAATGACAGGAAGCATGAAAAACAAATAGAAAATAAGTTAATATGGGAAGGGCAGCTGATTTAGAAAGTGATGGAACCAACTAGAGGGAAGAATAATTTGGATGTGGTGCTGGTAAAACCAGATGAGCTCTATAGAGAAACCGAAGTAATAGATGGTATTAGTGATCACGAAGCTGTTTTTGTCGTAGTTAAAAGGGAAGGAAGGTATTAAAATTAAGACTATTAGTCAGCGTTGGACCAGGTGCTCAATCGTATGTTCTTCCAGGTTACAATCACACAATGGTGCACTGATCCAACCACGCTTGTACCTGAAATAATTGCAACAACCATGCCCATATTTTTAACCTATCATTTAGGATTTTTTGAACTTTTAGCCATGAATGAGGGTACAATATCATAATAGTTTGAGAATAGTTTAGATTATTCTCAAGAGTTCGATGAGTTATCGGAGCTGATTACGCAGATTGCTCTCACAATATTAGTCTCTTCTACCAACATATACTTATTGCATGCCATCAATTTCCAGGAATGGTATTTTATAGAGTTGTGTTAAGACAACATGCCTATTTCTTACCCGAAGGCCCCCAGTTCGTTTCGGGGCAGACCAGCGATTTTAATTCTGGGCTGAGGGCTGGATCGGGATTCACTCAGTCTAGCGAGACCAGCTGAGGAACTGTAGATACGGGAGGCATGAAAGTCAAGCAGTTCGGTTGAGAATGTCATATCACTGACCACATGGCATTCCAGTATTTGCAGCCATCTTGGCAAACCAATCCTCTAATGGGCTGAATATGACACGAGAGGGAGGAGAGTTGTTTTGTACAGAATTTATAATTTCAGTTTTAATTTTTATTCCTTAATAATGTATGTGCTACAGCCTTCACGGCACATGCGACAGCGCGCCGACCTCTCACAGCTGTTTTCCATAGTTCAAATCCCGGTCACTTCATGTGAGATTTGTGCTGGACAAAGCGGAGGTAGGACTTTCTCCGGGTACTCCTTTTTCCCGGTCATCATTCATTCCAGCAACACTCTACAATAACATTTAATTTAATCTCTCAGTCATGAATAATTGCCCCAGGGGAGTGCGACTGGCTTCGATAATCGGCACAATTCATATCCTCGTCGCTAGATGGGAGTTTCGTTGATTACATCACTGACCCGGTCAAATAAATGACTGGAAACAGGCTGTGATTTTTATTTTTCAACCTATGTCATGTACAAACAATTTTAACCGATCTGGACTTCACTCTTGTTCGTTTCATTTAAGTTTGGTCAATTAGGTAACTGTCGAGGAAGCAGGAACATCCATGTAGGTTCAACGTATTTGGTCGTGTTCAGTACATAGAGTATGTACCAAAGAAAATAACCCAACTGGAAACGAGAGGGATCCTCAATCACAATATTCGGATACCCTTTCGAGTTGAGCTATGATAGTCTAAGTTGTTTGTTCTGTTGGAAAGGATCTAAGCTACAGATCCGATACTTGTGCCGTCACAAGTGTAGAGTGCGCGCAAATAGCCCGTTGTTGGTTAGTTCAATGAATATTCAATTTTCACGACAGCATCGACGCGAAATCGAAAGGTTGCGGGTCTGAATCCCACTGGTGTCCGGTTGACCATTTTTGTCGCAGGCATTAACTTATTAGGTCTACATACTTTATGTACTGAACTCGACCTAATCTGTTGAATGTTTTATTTCGTGTAAGCAAAGTTATCTCCGTACAGGCCATGAAGGTCCTGGGAGAAGTGGAAGGTAAAAGACTTTCACTATCCGTAATCTCAGCACTTGATGAGTTAGAGTGGTCAGCTCTACGTCTCGCCGCCTTTGGCCCCTGGAATCAACCTGGTACTCATTTCTGGTGTAGCCTGAGAACCTCAGGATCATTTGCATCTCCAAAAGTGGAGATCTCTTTTCTTAAAATTTTCGACTTCCTAACGGGGAATCGAACCCACGTCCTTGTGGATGAATCGAGCACGCGTCTACTGTCTCGGCCAGGCAGCCCTTTTTATTTCGTAAACTTATTCTTAACGAAAGAAAATGCCGGGCTAAGTAGCTTTGACAGAGCGCTGGCCTTCTGACCCAACTTGGCAGGTTCGATCCTCGCGATGGTTTTTAAAGTATACCGGGCGAGTTGGGCGTGCGGCTAGGGGCCCGAGGCTGTGAGCTTGCAACCAGGGAATAGCGGGTTCGAATCCCACTGTCGGCAGCGCTGAAAATGGTTTTCCGTGATTCCCCATTTTCACACCAGGCAAATGCTGGGGCTGCATCTTAATTAAGGCCACAGCCGCTTTCTTCCCACTCCCAGGGCTTTCCTATCCCGTCGTCGCCATAAGACCTATCTGTGTCGGTGCGACGTAAAGCCCCTAGAAAGAAAAGAAATGTATTTGAAGGTGTTCAAATACTTCAGCCTCTTGATGATAGATTTACTGGCATTGAAAAGAACACCTGAGTAACTAAATTCCGGCACGTCAGCGTTCCCGAAACCTGTAAAAGTACTGTAGGTAATGGGATGTAAAATCATAATTATTGTTGTTATTATTATTAAGGAAAATTTTGAAATGTATACTTATTTATTTATTTATTCATACTAAGTCCATTTCGCTTTTTAGAAATGAACCGTCCAAAGGATCCATGGTTAAATCCAGTCGTCATATAAACGTACCTTCTTAATTGCTATGTACCGAGTGGGCCTTTCCTACAGCAAACAACAGATCCTACAGGCACCCGTTTAAAAGAACTGTAATTAGCGATCCCTCTGTCCGGAAACATGCCAGTTCTTTTTTTAAAATAAATTAAAATCAAAATGAACGTTTGCAAAAATAACATGTTCCGTTCCTGTAGACTTATCTGTGTTGAGCTAATATTAATTATATACTATGCAAATAAAAGGAAACGTTCGCATTGAATTACATGATAGGGGTGATAACAGGATGGGTGAGATCTGCTAACATGATGAGCCGTGAAATTATCCCTGAGGAAAAGAGATGCTTTTAGACATTGACTGCAAATTAAATACCTTGGTCTCAGATTTTTCTCCAAATACAATGATAAGGCTCATTTATGCAAAATGCGAATAAGACAAACAACTTTCCAGTCTGTCAAATGCACAACAATTTCAGTGTAATTTATAACACTATAAACACACTTGTAAAAATGCAAAGAATTATACAAAGAATGACATGTTTCGTTCTACAACAACATCCTCAAATTCTTTAAAATCACTTAAAACTAGCGTATATATGTACAGTACTGTTTTATGTTGCGTAAACTTGATAGAGAGTTAAGCGATATTATGAACAAGTATTGACAAATAATGATTTTACAAGTATTAATACATACATATATCATAATTATAGGCCGTTATGTCTTTCAGCGTTCAGTCTGCAAGCCTCTGTGAATTTACTAAACGTTGCCAAAATCCTATATCTGCAACCAGTGCTGTGGCCTCATTTATTTCTGTACTTCTTATATTTAAATCGTTAGGAACTGAGTCTAACCATCTTCGTCTTGACCTCGCTCTACTTCTCTTATCCTCCAAAACAGAGTTCATCACTCTCCTAGGTAACCTATCCTCCTCCATTCGCCTCACATGATCCCACCACCGAACAGGGTTTATGCGTACAGGTTCATCCATCGAGTTCATTCCTTAGACTTCATCTCCTCGTTCCGAGTACCCTGTCATTGTTCCCATCTGTTTGTACCAGCAATCATTCTCACTACTTTGATGTCTGTTACTTCTAACTTATGAATAATAGGATATCTTGAGTCTACCCAGCTTTCACTCCCGTAAAGCAAAGTTGGTCTGAACACAGACCGATGTAAAGAGAGCTTCGTCCGGGAGCTGACTTCCTTCTTCCAGAATACTGTTGATCGCAACTGCGAGCTCACTGTATCAGCTTTACTGCACCTTGATTCAATCTCACTTACTATATTACAATCCTGGGAGAACATACAACTTAAATACTTAAAATTATCTACCTGTTCCAGCGTTGTATCACCAATCTGACATTCAATTCTGCTGAACTTCTTACCTACTGACATCAACTTAGTCTTCGAGAGGCTAATTTTCATACCATACTCACTGCACCTATTTTCAAGTTCCAAGATAACAGACTGCAGGCTTTCGGCACAGTCTGCCATTAAGACCAAGTCGTCAGCATAGGCCAGATTGCTTTACTACATTTTCATTTAACTGAATCCCTCCATGCCACTTTATACCTTTCAGCAGGTGATCCAGGAACTACGAACAACAAAGGTGAAATATTACAGCATTGTCTAACTCCTGTAAGTACCCTGAACCAAGAATTCATTCTACCATCAATTCTCACTGCAGACCAATTGTCAACATAAATGCCTCTGATTGATTTTAATCATCTACATTTAATTCCATAGTCCGCCAGTATGGCGAACATCTTTTCCCTCGGTACCCTGTCATATGCTTTCTCTAGATCTACGAAACAAAAAACACAACTGTCTACTCCTCACGTAACATTTTTCAATTGCTTGGAGTATACTGAAAATCTGATCCTGACAGCCCCTCTGTGGTCTGAAACCACAATGGTTTTCATCCAACTTCCTCTCAACCACTGATCGCACCCTTCCTTCAGGATGCCAGCGAATACTTTGCATGGTATGCTAATGAATGAGATACCACGATAGTTGTTGTAATCCTTCCTGTTTCCTTGCTTATAGATAGGTGCAATTACTGCTTTTGTCCAATCTGAAGGTAAGGTACCTTACCAACACTCCATGATAATCGCAATACTCTATGAAGCCATTTCGTCTCTACCTTCCCACAATACTTCACCATTTCAGGTCTAATTTCATCTATCCCTGTTGCTTTATGACAATGGACTTTATTTAACATCCTTTCCACTTCCTCAAGCGTAATTTCACCGACATCATTTTCTTCCTCCCCATAAGCTTGGTTGATCACGACACCACCAGGAATATTTTCTTTCACGTTGACAAGATTTTCAAAATATTCCCTCCACCTCTCCAGTGATTCATTTATTCATTTATTTATTCATTCACGAAGCACAAGATACAGCTACACTGAGCAAATTTCACTTGCACTGTCAACAGACTATTTAACAAACGTAAACTTTCATAATAAAATATAACAAACATATGAGTTCACCTGAATTACCCAAAACACTGCTCATTTCCTTTTTCCCTCCCTTAGATTCTTCAGTACTGTCCAGAAAGTTTTCCCTGTTGCTTGACCTAGCCTTTCCAGGTTATTACCCAAATCTTCCCCAGACTTATTTTTGGATTCACCAACTATTTGTTTTGCCCTGTTTCTTTCATCTACGTACGATTCCTTGTCTTCATCTGCCCTTGTTTGGAGCCATTTCTGATAAGCCTTCTTTTTACGTTTACAGGCTGCTCTCACTTTATCATTCCACCATGATGTTCGCTTTTTTCCCATCTTTACACACAGTTGTTCCTAAGCATTCCCTTGCCCTTTCTACTACAGCAACCCTGTATGCCATTCATTTTCTTTCTATATCATGGTCCTGCTCACTGTCCACTGTTCTAAGCTTCTCATTAATCATATCCATGCACTTCTGTCTAATTTCCTCGTCCTGGAGATTTTCTGCCCTTATTCGTTCGCAGACAGATGTCACCTTATCTATCCTAGGCCTAGAGATACTTAGTTCACTACAGATCAGATAGTGGTCTGTATCATCGAAAAATCCCCGGAAAACTCGTACATTCCTAACAGATTTCCTGCATTCGAAGTCTGTTAAGATATAGTCTATTATGGATCTAGTACCCCTAGCCTCCCATGTATAGCGGTGAATAGCCTTATGCTTGAAAAATATATTCGTAACTGCTAAACCCATACTAGCACAGAATTCCAGCAAACTCTTCCCATTCCTATTAGTTTTCATATCTCCCCCACATTTACCAATCACCCATTGAAATCGCCCACTAGCACTTTCCTATCCTTGCTGTGGTCCTGACTACGATTTCACTCAATGCTTCATAAAACTTGTCAACTTCATCCCCATCTGCACCCTCACATGGTGAATACACTGAAACAATTCTCGTCTTAATTCCTCCCATTGCCAAGCCATATCATTTGCTCATTTACGTGCCTAACAGAAACTATGTTGCGTGCAATAGTGTTCCAGATAAACAGCCCTACCCCACCCTCTGCCCTTCCCTTTTTAACACCCGTCAAGTACACTTTATAATCTCTTATCTCTCCCTCATGATCTCCTCTTACCCGAATATCACTTACTCCTAGTACATCCAGATGCATCCTTTTTGCTGACTCAGCCAGTTCTACTTGCTTTCTTCCATAAGCCCCATTAATATTGATAGCTCCCCATCGGATTCCATTTCGTTCGCCAAGTTCTTTCCAAGGAGTCCCTCGCCTGTCAAATGGGAGTGGGACTCCGTTACTCCCATAGGTCCGAGGCTTGCTTAAAATATTCTGAGCTCAGTAAATTCATGGAGCATGATGCTATCCTACTGACACATAGTCCAAGTGAGGATCTCTCGTCTAACGGGTTAGGGACCACGGTGAATATTATAGTCCTAGCCGCCTGAGCACAAGGAGGGCCATGACTCAGAATATGTCCGGGATGCTCACTCCTATTCCATAGCAACTGGTATCCCGACTCTCAGGACCACTTACTAGGCCACTCAGCCGTTGCCCATTGTTCACGAACTAGGGCGTGACTACGGTAACCCACACCATGAACCACAAGTATTAATATAATAACAAAAAAATATTATTTGTCAATACTTCTTCATATTATCACTTAACTCTCTATCATTGACAAATATACTGTATACTGTACATATATACGCTTGTTTTAAGTGATTTGGTATAATCTGAGGATGTTCTTGTAGAACGAAACACGTCATTCTTCGTATAAGAGTGTGTATTTTTACAGGTACGTTTATAGTGTTATAATTTATATTGAAATTGGTGTGTTTGACAGACTGAACAGTTGTTTGTCTCATTTGAATAAGTCGACACTGGAAACTATGGCTTCCTTATTAACAAAACAAAACAAAGTAATCAAAATACTGTGTTTTGTTCATAGTGCGTTCAAACCTTGATCTTATTTTAGAATAATGTTTTAATTATATTCCTAGCAATTATATTTTCAATGTGTCCGATATGTTGGTATCAGACACATGCTGGGTCTATATACTTTAATTAAGGCCACGGCCGCTTCCTTCCAACTCCTAGGCCTTTACTATCCAATCGTCGCCGTAAGACCTATCTGTGTCGGTGCGACGTAAAGCTAATAGCAATAATAATAAAGTATGTTGGTATCGTCTATCAAAACTAATATTTATTTACTTTTCATCCTTATTTCTTTATTCATTTATTGATTTAAATTTTGTTTTACAAACTGAAAGGCGAAAGTAATGCCAGGTGGAAAGAATCGTAAGGGGACTGAATGTTAGGTGAGGAATACGAAACTAGAACAGGTGAATAATTTCATGTACATGTAATATTTATCCTCCCAGGACAGTAAGTGAAATTGAATTAAGGTGTAACAAAGTTAACACAGAGAGCTCTCAGCTCTTATTAACGGTATCCTGTAAGAAAGAAGTCAATTTTCAGCTGAGACTACTTTTATGTATTCAGACCATCTTTGCCATACGGGAGTGAAATTTGGGTGAACTCACGATATCTTATTAATAATTTGGAAGTAACAGATATGAAGGTAATGCGCCCAAATTGCTTCATTTTCAAGGGCACAGCAGTTAGAATGATTGGTTGTTTAGAGGGGTGAGAACAATGACAGGATGTTACTCACAATGGCGCTTACTTTCGAATGAACTCGATGTGTGAAGGTGTGAGTAAAAACCAGTAGTGTGATTATGTGAGGCGAATAGAGTAGGATAGTTACCGAGGAGAATAATGGACTCTGCCATACAGGGTAAAAGAAGAGGAGAGAGAACATTACGATGGTGGTTAAACTCATTTTTTAATGAGTATGGAATTAAATGAACTTATAGAAGTAGAAAGATTCTGGAGGCATTAATTCAATAAATTCACAGAGCGTGCAGAGTGAATTTCTGAAAGATATAACAGTCTATATTGAAGATGTGTATCAGGTGCGCTGACTTTGGGTAATTATTAAAAGGGGGGGGGGCTACATTAACATGAACACAAGCATGTGAAACGATGAGCAACTATTAATGCGAACATTCCTATATAATAACAATATTCACAAGCAGATAAAAAAACAGGTCAATAATGGAATTTGTTTTTCAAATACATTTTGAACGAGTTTTATGTCCGGAGCTTTCAATAATGTTCACAAGTAAACAGAACATTAGAACTAGATTGATAAATAAATATTTTGAAGGAATGCTTTAGGTACAAAGCTATCAAACACAATCCAGGTAAAACAAAGTAGAACTTGCTTGAGAAATACATTTTCTGATTAAATGTCCTATTACTGTATATTGTTCATTTCATGACACGAGATGTAAAAATATCTACCATCAGATGTATTGCCTGAATAGTCTCCGTTGGGAAATGTAGTTCTCTGAAGGAATGTCTGGTTTCCAATCTCATTTATTGATATACAACTATGTACCACCTTCTCCAGATTTAAGGCCTTAGCAGCCTCCGAAGACTACAACTCCACATTTTAAGGAGACTTAACATCTAGGACGAGAATTAATTGGGGCGGCTGGTGGAGGGGGAACTGATGTATATGTATATACAGTCACTCAAGAAAATGAATGAACTTATGGTATTCCACAGATATTTAATTTTCTCATAAAAAGTAATTGAACCTATAGGCATAATGTTTGTTGCATCTTCTTTTTACGTCGCTTCGACACAAATATGTCTTACGGCAATGATGGGATAGGCAAGGGATAGAAGTGATTAGAGAGCAGCCGTGGCCTTAATTAATGTACAACCCCAGCATTTGCCTGGTGTGAAAATGCGAAACCACGGAAAAATCTTCAGGGCTGCCGACACTGCGGTTCGAACCCACTATATTTCGAATGAGTTATGAGTATTCGTAGGTTTTGTATCTACATGGAAGTTGAATGACATTTTGATAATAACTAAAATTAAGTTTGATAAAATATCAAATACCAGGAACATACAATAATATGCACTCATAGTATACGTATAAATATTCACTCGTTTCCTTATACCATTATCGTAAATAAGTAAGTCATCTTTATTCGTGGCAGGTTAGGGCCCAACGCCCTCTCTTACACTTAACAACATTTAAAACACTACTTAACACACATGTAATTGAAAAAATGAATCCATGGAACCTCCTTTGAAGCTCTGCTTCAAATGGATCCGTTTCTTTGCTGTGAGCTTGCATCCGGGAGATAGTGGGTTCGAATCCCTCTGTCAGCAGCCCTGAAGATGGTTTTCCTTGGTTCTCCACTTTCACACCAGGCAAATTCTGGGGATTTACCTTGATTAAGGCCACGGCCGCTTCCTTCCAACTCCTAGGCCTTTCCTATCCCATCGTCACTATAAGACCTATCTGTATCGGTGCGACGTAAAGCTAGTAGCAAAAAAGAAAGATACGTTACTAGAAGGCTATGTTTTGCCGCAGTTTACAACCAACTTCAGTGCAAACGATTGGTGCCAAATTTTGAGTTAACACAATTTATGTCAGGACATGGAAATTTCAAATCATATTTTGAACGTTTTAAAATTATTTAGATAGGTGACTTTTCTTGCTTTTGTAGGTCTACTCAAACAGTTGGGCATATAATATTTCATTGTCCAGTGTTTTCAAGAGCAAGATTTGATTTGAACTGCTGTAATATTCATATTTTCCTACCACTATATCAAATTTTCATACAGAAATGCTGTTACAAACACTTCCTCATTTACATTCAGCGCATCTTTGGTAAACTGGTTCTGTAAATCACCATCATTATGTTATGTATGAAATATGACACTAACATTCTTTCTAAAATAGCGTTCATTTGCATTGGATATTAATAATAATAATAATAATAATAATAATAATAATAATAATAATAATAATAATAATAATAATAATAATTGAAATATGCAGTAAATATTTTTTTAAATATATTGTAGTACTAATAGCAAATATGTAGATAGTACTGATAGAAATAATTATAGAATGTACAACATGACAATATAAATGAAGTTTATAGTAATTATAAAGCTAACAATAGTAATAATAAAGGAAGAAAGAAAACGAATTGCAGGCCTATATGACATATTTGTTTTTTCTAGAGGTTTAAATTTGCACTAACACGTCGAAGGTTTTTGCTGACACAAGGATGGGAAGGTGGCACACGTAATCAATCAATCAATCAATAAATCAATCAATCAATCAATCAATCAATCAATCAATCAATCAATCAATCAATCAATCAATCAATCAATCATCACTGGTATTCATTTAAGCCTGCCACGCAAGTTTCTATCACTTGTTTACCGTGTACTTTTTAATTGAAAATTTATCATATTAATTAGGGTATAGCCGTGACATTTGCCTGGTTTGAAAATCGCAAACCACGGAAAACGGTCTTCATGTCTGCTGATGATGGGATTCGAACCCACCATCTCCCGAAAGCAAATGACAGCTACACCACCCAAACAGCGCAGTCTACTAGATCGATATGGTATATACTACTTGTGGGGGGGGGGGATTATTGCCAGATTAAATTAATTAAGTACTTCTTACATGGGGCTGATAATACCATTGCTAGGCTCTTAAATCGACAATCCTCATCAGAAATCTTTCTTAAATCTAATAAAATACAATAGTTATTGCATATTCTACAACAGTACCACGCAGATTAATTTCACTGCAGATTTCGAAATAGCTGAAGGCGGCGTTGATTATTGGATTCGGCCTGATGCAAATGCATCACGCCTAATCTACGTAAGCTACTGGTGTTACACGTGAGGAGAGCTAATGGTGAAGTGAGGTTAGGTGACCGCTACACCTACTGTAGATGACCCACTTCTCGCCCAAGACCCGCCCAGTTGAGTAATGAAGTATTGTACACGCACCATAATCTCCCTTCCATCCTCCCACATGTTGAGTAATAAGCAGCTGGCCTCTTGACTCATCACGGAACCTCGGTGCTGGAATAAGATTCTCATCAAGTATTTGTATTTCAAGCCATTATCGTCGAGGTCAAAAAACAGACACTGAAGTCAGCTTACTTACTCGTTCTTCCTTTTTCGGGCAAGAAGATACATTGAAGAAAGGAAGCTTTTTTAAGTCTTCAGAAGAGCAGTTTATCCATCCTTTTTTCATTGTAGACTGTTATGACTTTCAGCGATCAATCCGTAAGCCTCTGTGAATTAATTTAATGCCTTCACAATCCTTGAATATCCATAATAATAAACGGAAGACAAATTGTAATGACGTATGAAGGAATGCACAAAAACGAAACAGTCATCAATTTATGAGCAGCGTACTAGGCAAGATATTCACAGACATGTTAGTAAAGAGGTTGCGATAGAGAAGGATAATTTGGACGAAAACTAACACCATTTCAGACTACAACGGTGCAGTTACGACTAGATTTTTAATATGCTTCTGCACATTTCTGCTATCCTAGAAAAAATAGGTACCAGAGGATCCCTAGAAAATCCGGAAATTTGTTAAACTCCTCGTGGGGGCGTATCTGGATCGGGTCGTAATTATGATTCGGGCACAAAACTGTATACAGTAAGTACGCAATTGTAAACTTTTTCACTAAGTGGGAAACACATATTCTAAAGCGATGACCAATTGTTTCCCGGAAGTCGAAATTATTTTTCTCTCATCGAACCCCACGGGAAGAATGAAGGCAGTTTTCCGGACATTACGAAAGTAAGGATTATAACTGATGAACAAAGAAATCGCCATTGAAATCATCTAGTTGGCTGATAGTATGTGGACGATTTATATGAGCAGTGAAGCGCACAGGTATCGCTGGTCGAGCTATAAAACGTATCTATCTCCTTTCAATACACAGAAACATAACAAATACGGTTTTAACCTAATTACTGCATGTAATGCGAAATGCCGAATGCGATCATTTTAGTCCAGGAAAAGTTAATAAGTTTGTAATGCTGCCACATACTGCACAATTAATGACACGTTTAGCATTAATGCTTGCAGTAAGTGATGGAATACGGCAGAGGGTAAGTGAATAGTGAAAATTCTCAGTAATTATTAGAAACATGAACTTTTTGATGACGTATTCGAATTTTTAATAGCCTGTACTCTCATTAGACATGATGTATAGTTCATTCTGCTTATATATTGCTCATTAGTTATTTAATACGTCAATTTATTCCAAGTAAACCGGAAAATCGAATCTCATCTCTTTAGCATCTTTTCTAACCACAAGAAATGCTACATTTTACGACACCATCGTACTGGATAATTCACACGTCAATAGACTAAGAATATATTCTTCTATTTCTTCTCCTTACTATGCAGTTTTTTCCTACATCCTTGTGGAGTCGCGGGTGCAAACTGTGTCGCGCGAAAGGACTTGGTAATGTTTTACGGCCGGATGCCCTCCCTAACACCATCCCTATTGGAAGGATGTATTCAGTCCTGCATGTTTTCTGTAGTGCATGGTAATGTGCTTTGATTGTCGTAGTGCGATCTCCGAAGAGGCCGAGAATCGAACCCGGGACTCTCTGAACCGAAGGACTCAATGCTGGCCATTCACAAATGGATTAATACTATATTCACGGTAATTTGAATTTTGAATTTTATAAAATACTGTGCATGGAATAATGAAGGGGATGTGTTTATTTTAATTACCCTCTTGATTATACTGCCATAAAAATCATACAACGCTTTCAGCTCGGTTATAAAAGGCTTGATTTTGCAGGATTTCAGCGGAAACGCTTGGATATCTGTAACAATCTTATAGACAATTTCACTTAATTATGAAGCATATACTCTCAGCGCGAAACAAATATGCACGTACGAAATAGCAAGAATGGCAGGCTAAATTTGTTTTTCCTCCAATAGAACCAACATTAAACATATCTATTCACAAGTTTAGTAGTAGTTTCAAAAATATCTTCGCTTTCAAGGGACACGATGGAAGAATTCTGACACGCGGTAAATAGGTATAGTGCATACGGAATAACAAGATGTCACAACAATCACTAGAGAAACTGAGACATTCGTGAAAACGTTTTCACTCATTTTATTACGAAACAAAAAGTTATATATGGAACTTAAGGTGTGAAAATAGCCAGAATGACAGGAAAATTTAGTTCTTAACCCAAAATAACTAGCGTTAAAAAAACTTAAACACTAGTATAACAGCCTCTTCTTCCAGGTCCTCGTTGCCAAAGCAAGATATGGAAAGGCCTTGACTCTCGGTGAATAACGATAGTTGTCAGTAAAAGTAAAGGTGGAAACACTCCAGACACTTCACTTCTCGGTAAACCCCAGCATAGTCAGCTTTGCAAGAGAAAAATGATAACTAACGAAGGAAGGACAGTCAGGAAGGCCAACGAGAGGAGGCTGTCCTAAGTAAATGGAAGTCATGGCTGACTCAGCTGGAACTTCCAAGATGATAGCGCTTTCTATGCATTCTAATTTGCAAATCAAACAAACAAATGGACCAACTAGAGATGAATTAATTTCTCCTGACAGTAAATATGCTATGGCACAGAATAGTGAATAAGAACACCGAGCGCTTTGGCTGCACGGCCTGCGCCGCGTAGCTGTAAGCTTAAATTCGCGAGAACCCCACCATAGATAGCCTTAAAGAAGATTTTAGTGATTTCCTGTTTTCACATATTAATAAAGAACTGAAAAGGAACAACTTACGAGAAGAAGCATTATTGGAAAGAACGATTTTTAAGAAGAAAGTCTTACAAATGAAAGGATTCCAAGGGAGGAAGGAAAATAATACAGGCACAAAGTGGACTGAAGACAGGAAAAAAAAGCACAGTGAAACAATGAAAGAATACTGGAAGATCAGGAAAGAACAACTAAGGAGGAAGAATTGAAAAATTGTAACTTTTTCCTCAGAAGGCCGGAACGCAAGAAGGAGAAGAAGAAGAAGAAGAAGAAGAAGACGAAGAAGAAGAAGAAGAAGAAGAAGAAGAAGAAGAAGAAGAAGAAGAAGACACTTTCTTCCCAGTCCTAGTCCCTTTTTCTCTCATAGTAGCCGGAAATACTTATTAACTTCAAGGCTTTTGGAGACATCTAGGTGCGGGAATTCATCTCACGTCTCACAGGAGAATCTACTGACATATATGCGAATATTCATATACCATTGTGCCCGCTAACGTAAGCTCAGAAAGTCAGCGGTCAATTTTCTGAGCTACTCAGCTCAGCCTTATACATGAGAGGTGTATGTCCAATCAAATACGCTGCGTGCGCGATCGAATTTTCATCCTATAGACGACATAGAGTGACTGAGATTCTGACAATGATTCCTAGAGTTTTCTGGTATATGTCAAGATCAAACGGCTCAAAACAACGTTACGATGATCTATATGTGCTTTCTACGAACTGGAAATGTAGATGGCTTGGTAGGTAACAAGTGTCCATGTCCTGCACCTAATGTTGTTTCTTGACATTCTAGTGGTCACCTTACCATTCAGGAATGCTTAATGCCAGAGTATTATTATTATTATTATTATTATTATTATTATTATTATTATTATTATTATTATTATTATTATTATTATTATTATTGTACCGGAGGTACACCCGCCCCGTACATTTAAATTAAGCGTCATGGAGAATGCCATCTGATATACGAAGTTTGCAACAACTAATACAAGAAGTTTGGATATTTCTCTACAGATGTCGCTACTATAAACTTATGTTTTGCCCTCTGGTGTGAAGATTGACTATTCAAATTGTAGAGTAATTTTGCATGTTAAAGTTTTCTAAACTGAATTGTTTATTCTTCGTTTTCGGTGTGTCAAAGGTTACAATACATCTATCTCTTTTCGCCAACTTAAGATGTTGGCCATCAGAAAATTTTGTATATTTATTTTTCATCCAATCAAAATTTTCGTATACTTATTTAATTATCGAATCAGAACTGGGGTGTGTCGGGCCTTAGCCCCGAGTTTTCTGTAAATTTCCCCATCGAATATAAAAGCTGGCACATTTTCTGACAGGTTGTCTTATTAATCGCTCCAGTCTAGTGTGTGTATTTATAAAGGAGGCCGAGGTGCCTCTTCCATATTCGAGAGGTCCACCAGCTCAAGGTAATGGCAGTTCTGGCTTAACTATGAAAAAGTATTTGAAAGCTAGCCTGAGGGGAAGGTACATTTATACTCTACAATGTAAATTACGAACTTTAAATGTAAATTTCAAACAAGTCGAAATAACTTAACCGAAATCAGGGAACAGAGAGTGAGCTACCCTCTAGTGTTCTTTCTCAACTTGATTTTGGGGTGACTATGATTTTGTAACCTTTTCCATTTTTGAAATCTCTGTAACTTACATATTTTTCTCCATCTAGTCACTTCAGTAGTATAGGCTTAGCCACCATAACTTCAAGCCATAAGCCCAAATAGTGTTTTAAGGTTTTAATTTCCGTTTCTAGGTGTGCAAGTGTCCGCCACCTCACCATTTTGATTTTTGGTCCAGTAATTTAAACCCGTTGTTTTTCACAAAGGCCTGTTAGAATGGGTACTGGATACTCCTGTTAAACTTTATTTCATTCTTTTCATGTAACGGTGTTAGACTGTTGAGCATTTAAAATAGTGTAAACTGCAGGTTGTGCCTTTGATAGGCCTGGACGAAGTGAAATTTTGAGAACAGATTACTAAGTGTAAATTCATAGAGCATAGCCGCTCATCCTATTAGATGTAGAGGTTAAATAGTGCCTTTGGAGGGCTGGAATGATATAATGTTTGGAATATAATTGATAGAGCAATGATGTTCTTATGATTGTCTTGGGAAGGTCGCAGCAGGAGACGGGTAGTCACAACTAAAGTCTTATGTAGTCATGGTATACCGCGATCGACCCACACATCGCTGGAGGCGTAGGTGCACGGGCACATCGGAGGGCCTGTGCGCCACCACCGCAGAACGGTCTTCCTCGTCCGGTGGAGGAGCCTGGATCGCCTACGCCCCAGCGCCCGACCTACCAACAACTCTACGAGAATACTGGTCGTCGTATCAACCCCCTGCAGAAGATGAGCTTCAATTCAACGATGCCGTTGATCAGGCTCCGGATATGTACCCAACGTCGCTCCAGGATTTACGTCTTCGGTCCGCACCATGGGACATTATCTCGGATGATTCAGGCTCCACCGCCGGCGACCCGGCGGACTCGGAATCGGCACAGCATCCTGATACGGCTTCCGAAGACGGCGACAGCATCGCCTCCGAGATCGACATCGACGGTTCCTTCCTTCGACCTCTGCCACGAAGAATACCGCCTACTGACCCCCTGCATCCAGTAATCCATCCACCTCGAGCCAAACCCCAGCGATACACCTCCATTGGTGTAAAGCTGGCCAACCCGGTTCCTTATCTGGATACACCCCTCGGGCAATATGCTCAGCGTATTACCGACCAAGGGGTGTATCTTCCCCGGCCACGGGACGCGCCGCCCGTGTTCCGGACGACTCCACCCTCTCAACTCATGGACCTGGCGATTCAAGACATGTTGGCACATCGCATCATTCAGGAGGATCAACCCACAGCAGCATTTCCCCTCTTCCTCGTGCCCAAGGAAAATGGCGACGCAAGGGTCATATATGACCTCTCGGCTTGGACACCGTACATCATCAAACCTAACTTCTCTCTGCGAGGACCTGCTGAGGCACTCACCACCATCCCGCCGCACCACAAGGCAATAAAGCTCGACCTAGTGAGTGGATTTTATCAACTAGCCATACAGCCCTCCTGCCGTCACAACTGGGGCGTTCGCTATCGAGGACGGACATACACCTGGACCCGGCTCCCGATGGGCCATGCACTAGCCCCGTCCGTCATGCAGCGGTGGGCACTAGCAATAGCCGAAGTAATCGAAAGTGAATTTCCAGTAAAGATGATAGTGTACTTGGATGACTGGTTAATTCATGGACCTACCCTAGACGACAACCTCACTGAGGAGATTCTGCTATACCTCCAAGTGATAATAGGAGTCACCATTAATCATCGTAAGGCACAGCTCCAACCAACTACTGTGTTGACCTACCTTGGGGTCACTATTGATATCCCAATGGGAGAAGTTTCCCTCCATGGAGCTACCCAGCAACGAGTCCTGCAACTAGTACGCCTCATCCCGTCTGCGACAGAGGAGGAACGACAACAGATCGCCGGATACCTCGCCTGGTGTGCTTGGGTCATGGGGTGGCCTTTCTTTCTCTCCAAGCACGCATTATCAGGCGAGGACTACTGGATTCGCCGCATCCTCACAGCTGACTACGTGGCCACGCCACGCAGAACGACCCACGCTCTTCCTATAGACACGATTTACACTGACGCTACGCCTAGCTCCATTGCGGCGGTGGCTCCTCTACATCAACAGGCCTGGGCCCAGGCCTTCCACCGACCAGCTCCCATCCAGCGGCCGAAGTGGCGGCCGCCATCACGGGGGCACTGTGGTACCTTCAGGATGTTCCCTCTACGGCCAGAACTCTCCGAATATTCACCGACAGTGCAGTGGCATTATGGACTTTGAAAACAGGACGTGGTCCAGTGTTGCATGCCCATGGTTATATATTGTTATTGTACATAGATCTTTTAAATAAAGCAATGGAGAGGGGTGTTACCCTCTCGTGGCAACCCGTCGCCTCTGCGGCCAACCTGGCTGACCGACCGTCCAGGGAAGTGCTCGATTCCCTACACGCGCACCCCGATTTATTATAAAAGGGGGGCGCTCCCTGGACGGTGGTCAGTCTTGGGAAGGTCGCAGCAGGAGACGGGTAGTCACAACAGAAAAGAATTTTCGAGATCCGTCTCCTTGATTGTTAAAATGAGTGTTAGCGCTCACGAAGAATTTATAATTAGGGAGCTTTAGGCTCAAATTTTTTAACTGATTACTATTCGAATTTCTAAAATTCTCACCCAGTCTTACCAACCTTTGTACCTGAATTTTTAAAGTTGAGACCTTGAAAAGAAACCAAAAGATAGCAGCGAAAGAAATATGCTCTAAGTTTAAAGTGTTAAATTAAACTTCTGATTGACTTATATCGACCCATTCATTCCCGCACCTTTTTTCACCTCTGTTAACCACGGTATCCCCGTTATTATTATTATTATTATTATTGTTATTATTTACGAATAAATATTGAAGCTCTAATCGTAAGATGTTTTGGGGAACAACTCTCGTAACATGATTAATACTGTCAACTAATTTTTGTTTTCAGCGAGATCGGTGCTAGAAATTCCCCAAATTCTACTTTAAGAGACGTGTGTATGGGAATCACGTTACACAAACGGTGAATTGCTTCCAATTGGTTGTGCTGGCCTCCTCCCGGTAACGGTATTATTTAACCTCTTCTGGTGGAGTTTTATTGTCTTCCGACTGAATTGGTATTAAGAAAGGGTGGGTAAGGAGATATTTCACTCAATGTATTAATGTCCTTTACCTTCCTTTACCTCACCTCATCACTGTTCGAAAGTCAGTTTAATGAGACTGTTAATAATGTTAGCCGGCCTCCATGCTCTACGACAGCTATTCTCCAACTGTGGTACGCGGCCCCTGGGGGGCCTCGACGATAATCCAAGGGGTCCGCAATAATAATGTAAGTTATAAGTACTTAAAAGAGCGAAATGTTATTGTACACACACAATTCATAGACTATTTTACTAAATTTAAGGGCTATGTCTTCAATGTTTTATAACTTACATACAGTATATGTAACTCAACTTGGCCAATACATGGTACAAGTTAGCAGAGGAAAAAAGAAGATATACTACAAACCAGTGTAAGTGATGTCATTGTGAGACACTTGAAATTGCTAGTATCCACACTCAGACCATATTTCCCCCCTATGTTTGAGAAATTATCTTGGATCAGAATTCCCTTCTTTGAAACTGAACATGAACTGCTCTCCCTTGAGGAAGATCAACTAGCCGAAGTATGTTGGCAAAGAGCAAGTGAAAAATAAATTTAAGTATGATATGGGTTTAGAATCAGATGGAGTGGCATGTTTAGGTCCAGGAAGTTCCATGAATATATCATAACTCCACGACTCTGATCGACTTGTGTGTCCATTACATCCCCTATACCAGGGATGGCAAAACTTTTCCGACTAGCGTGTCAATTGAGGTCTTGCTTATTACTTTTTACTGGCTAGTGTGGTATCGGTTATTTTCCTTTAATATTATCATGAAACCTCTTATTTTATTTCATTTAGATATTACCTTGCATTGCATATAAATCTATCTGACTGAATGTTTCATGACTTTATTTTGCAAACATCACTGGTGAGCCCATGCCGCACTCCGGGCGAAACACTGGTAATTTTTGACGATTAAGTTTCCTGAATTTTATTTTTAGCTATCTCAATCGGAAGCCATATTTTGGTTATCATTGAAAATTACTTTCCAAAACCAGGTAAATTTTAAAAATAAGGTGTATTTTTCCTTTAATGTAATAACATTTGTAAAAAATATGGCCATCTAATTAATTGTGACATACCTCTCTATTAAAGCGTAATGTATGGGTATGCTGCTAGATTTCCGACCTATTTTATTACATTATAAAAACATTAAAATACATCAGCATTTTGTCAAATTGTCACAGAAGTCGTTTCACCTAGTGGCACGCGTGTCGTAGGTTCGCTATCCCTGCCCTATACCCTACAATTTCTACTTGCTTGTTGTTTAGAGGGGCCTAATATCTAGGTCATCGGCCCTACAATTTCTATAAATGAAGCACTGCGTTTAATGCCTTTCATGGCAACATACCTGTGTGAAGGTATCTTTTCTGCTCTCACACAAATGAAAACGAATTATGTAAACAGAACTGAAGTAGAGGCTGATCTAAGGTTCGAGTGACTACGCTTGTAAAATGCTTGTTCTATGGAAAACAGTGCTATCCATTCCATTGATCCAACAACAGCAACAAGATAATTTTTCAAGTACGTTTCCAGACCCAGACTGTTGTAATTATTAGTCAAGTGTCACACTGTTTTATAATTGCTGTGGATGTATGAAGTATCTTTACGTAAATTTAGTTAAATTAACCCTTTAAAGAAAGTAAATACCATTATAAAACTCTGTTTTATGTTCTGTGGCTAAGGGATCCTTGGACAAGCTCAGGGGGCCGGAGAGACAAAAAGTTTGGGAAACACTGCTCAAGGTGAAAGTCTCTCTCCTACCCGGAGATCACAGTTCGACTTATTGTCAGATCTGAGGGCTGGTTCGGGATCCACTCAGCCTAGGTAATTGAGGAGCCCTCTAACGATGAGATAGTGGCCCAGGCTTAGACAGCCAAGAATAACAGCCTAGGGGATTCGTCACCGACCACGTGTCACCTCGTAATCTGCAGGCCTTCTGGCTGAGCAGTGATCTCTAGGGAAGCGAAGGTCCAAGCGCCATAGGGCTTGTTTGTTGATATCGTTATTGCCGTCAGGGGAGCTAGTGCTATCATGTATAATCCGTATCACAGGGACATTATATGCGTTGGTTGGGATCCGAACGTCGGACGCCTAGATGAGAAGCCTGTGATTATAACATTCATAACTTCTTCTCGCCTCTCTTCGATAAATTTTAAAAAGGCCGTGCAAAATGTGGCGTTTTGCCCCTAATAACGATCACCAGTATCGCTGCAGACGGGACATTCTTCCTAACCCATTAGAAATCGTACTTCCTCATAACCCAAATTATGAACATTTCTACCATTTACGACTTGAATTAATTTCCACTGGCAATAAAATAATATTTTACAAAATTTGATTCTCTGGATGGACAATAAATAAGCATTATTCTTAAAGAAAAAGTACCCTTGCCTCCAGTGGCATTATGACACACCCATACATAAGTACGGTAAGGACGGAGAAGTATCGTTGTCTACTTTCAATTAGTTGTGACTATATAACGTACACAAGATATGATAAGTCTTAACCAACATAATTCTCACTTCTTTGGCATGAAAGAGAATTAAACACAAAATAATTGGTATGACATATTCTACAGAATTTTCAGACAAACTTGCTCTGTTTTTCGTATTGTTTATACTTATCATTAAGTCCTAATAGCCTGTGACTGTAATCTATTAACGTACCAAAATAAGAAGCATAGACATCCATAGATACGTAGAATTAATCTTCAGAGTTTATAACTCAGGTGAAAGATTAGAAGAAAAAAGCCATTTAAAGGGAACCAGAACTAAATGGGTTGATGTTTGTTCATAGCACTTTTAAGTCTCGTGGTTCAACAGTATTGTTAGTAAATTGTAGGTGCACGTAAAAAAGCAGTGTTCCAAGAAAAAATGGCTCACTGTTTAGCAAACAACAGGGAACAATCGTGTGAATACTTCATGATTATCACCAGCAATCATCAGCCCGAGTGACAAAATTAGAACCTCCATAATTGAACGCGTAATATAATATAAGGTAGATTAAGGTTGTTAATACTGGATGTAAAAATCGTGGGTTTTTTCAGCTAAATCTGTGAAAGTCTTTTGACAGGCTTGGTGTACGGTCAAGCTCAATGACTTACATATTTCGGAATACTGTTATCAGTTTGAGCATTTTCAATATAAATCATGTATTAATTCAGTGTGATAACTTTCTGGAATATGCTATATATCTTACCTTTTCTGGCCCATAGTCAACTGCCTTTTAGGGCAAATTTGCTAGAATATTAGGTCTTAAACACCAGAATGGTTGATTCATCAGGCACTCTCCACGTGGCCCATGCCGGAAGAAGTATTGTATGTTAATTACAACACAATTATTTGAAATTTTCCGTAATAGCGCATCAGTTCACTGAGAAGCAGTAGATCTATCCCTGTCTAAATATGTGAGTATCTTCTTTGATACTTCCTTTAGGACTTCATTTACCTGCATCACCTATTTTCATACTTGGCTGTCTTCCATTTTCTTACTTTTTTTATTTTCATCCTGATATTTGATTTTCCGCAGAACAATGTGATCGATAAAAACTCAGTCATGACTTCCTCTCCTCGAAGAGTGATTCCTTTCCCAAATTCACATTTGATTTTCTTTATCACCTGTTCATATACAGTAAATACTAAACAGAAGTGAATAAAAGGCAACTCTACCCTACTTCCTTCTGGGTAGGTATTTCTCCTTCATATCCCTGGACTCTCATCCCTGCAGTTTGATTCTTGAAGAGATTTGCGTAACGCTTATTTCTTGTAATTAAATAGAACTAGAAATTAACACAATGTAGAGCTCATGGTGAAAAAAAAAACGGCGGCCGTTTCTTACGAAATATGCTGTAGCACACTGATAATTTTGTCTTTTGGAAAAAATATTTTTCTCTTCGTACTATGCACCGTTTTATTACATAAACTAATGGAAATTTCTCGAATGCTGGCAGAGATTCAAATCACGCTGATGTAACCCCGTCACCGGGTGCTGAAATCCTGGATAGGAGCCATGACGTCATGCAGGAGTGTAAAGACTGCGTATAAACATGCTACGTGCGCGTACGAGGCGTTAATTCATGCGTTGTCCTAACTCAGTCGCAGCCGAAAGGTTGCGGGTTGCTCTCTCCGCCCTGCTCAATGAGTAGTACTGCTCATAGAGGCAGCGAACCCACTGGATTCTCGTAAATATAACGAGTGTCAAGTCGTTTCTCTGAAAGAGAATTAATGTTCTTATGGCAACTTATAGCGTACCAGAGACGTTGTAGACTGAAAACAGAACCTTCAGTTTCGTATTAAAGACTTTTTTTTTGCTAGTTGCTTTACGTCGCACCGACACAGATAGGTCTTATGGCGACGATGGGACAGGGAAGGGCTAGGAGTGGGAAGGAAGCGGCCGTGGCCTTAATTTAGGTACAGCCCCAGCATTTGCCTGGTGTGAAAATGGGAAACCACGGAAAACCATCTTCAGGGCTGCCGACAGTGGGGTTCGAACCCACTATCACCCGAATACTGGATAATGCCGCACTTAAGCGACTGCAGTATTAAAGACCAGACTTCAGGAAGTTTGAATGAGCTGTGCCATTACTTCAATTCATTCTGACGGCCAATTTATAAAATACGTTCTGTGGAATGACCGGATTGTTGAGAATACTAGTCACAACTGGTGAACCAGAAAGGTTTTTCCCTCCTCAACACAATAAAGACCTTTCGTCGAAACACTAAGTCCCAGAAACTGCTTAGCGTTCTTGCTATACTGTCAACTGAGAATAATAATGGTAGACAACATAGAGAAGTTCAACTGTACGTTAACGATGTGTTCTGCAAAGGATAGTAGGGACGTATGGATTTCTTAGTTGAAAATTGTAATGCACCGTTGAATTTTAGCCACTGGTGAAGAAAGGAACATAATGCATCCTTAAATAACCATGTTACTTACTGGCTTTACGTCCCGATAACTATTCTTTTTGGTTTTCGGAGACACCGAAGTGCCGGAATTTTGTCCCGCCGGTGATCTTTTACGTGCCAGTAAATCTACCTATACGAGGCTGACGTACTTGAGCACCTTCAAATTCCACCGGACTGAGCCAGGATCAAACCCGCAAAGTTAGGGTCAGAAGGCCGGCGCCTCAATCGTCTGAGCCACTCAGCCCGGCTAATCCACCCATTTGCTAGTCCTTGAGGTTTTGTTCTCTTCTATTTTCTCTCGTTACTTACGATAGGAAGTCAACCGAGGAGTCCTACTTCTTATCCAACATAGCCATTAAATCAATTTAAGATGAGTATCGTTGAAGGAGAGAAAGTTTGAACTGTGATTGCGCAATCCTCGGTCCCGTTAAACGATTACACAGTTGTGTGATCTTGAGAGGAACCCACTTACTCGTGTGGGTGAGTAAGCGATTGTGTCCGCACTCGAGGAGGTTTGATGAGTCGGCATTGTATTGTAATAAGAGAAGACTGTTATCCAGTGTGATTATTTACATACGAGATCACTTGTCTCTGCGCGTGCGATGACTGCTCGAGCCTGTAACTACGTAGTGCTGCCATCCTTATAAGGATTTAGAGCTACTCCCTCTGGCGTCCAAAGCGAGCTAGCTTATAGTTTTGCATTATTGTTAATATTGCGACTTTTAACCACGGGACCTCCCGTCTTGTTTGAAATATTGTTATTGTTTTTACGTCTCGGAATTTTGTCCATCAGGATTTCTTTTGCGTACTAGTAAATCTACCGACACGAGGGTGACGTTATTGAGCACCTTCAAATAGTACCGGACTGAGCCAGGACCGAACATACCAAGTTGGGGTTAGAGGTCCAGAAACTCAACCGTCTGAGCCACTCAGCCAGGCAGATTTACTTGAAATCGTAGCCATCGGGATGTGACATTTCAATTCAAAACTCCTGCAGACACAGACCTAGATTCGAATCGCAGACTCCTAACTAAGAAGCCCCTCTACAGGACCGGTCAAAAGTTCAGGACCACATTGTAAAGTTCCATTTAGAACCTAACATTGTGCTACTACACCTCTGCATTTTTCCCTGAGCTCTCGAATCTAATAAGATATACGTCGCCTGATTTCAGTGATTTATGCCAGGTATTGTATAAGTTATACATCTTTAACTGTTGAAAGGTCACATCAGAAAGCCAACATGTTTGGAAATATTCAAGTATCGCCACCAAGATTCTGGTCTTCCTAGTATAAATATAAAAATTCCGAAAAATGCGGTACCAATTTTTGTCCGTTATTTTTTTTTCCATCCAGTGAAAAAATAGTCAATTTTTTCCTTGTTCTTGTCATAGGTCTCAGTGTGAGCTACCGGAAACAGAAATTTGTTTTTGGATACCATCCGCAGAGTGCAAATGAGACTATCAGGGCAGATAAGTTTGACGCCGATAGCTCGTCCTGAGACCCTTGGCTATATATGACAAAGGCAAAGAATAAGAAACAATTTTGGCCCTGGTTCGAAAAAAAAGTAAAACACGAAAAAACTGTGCTGCATATTTTCGGAATTTTTATATTTATACTAAAATTTTCTCCACCTGTTGATAAGTCTACAAAAATCTTGTTGGTGATACTTGCAACCAATTAGAGTGTACAGTACGTTATATTACCAATTACTTTTTTATTTTTTTGTGGGGGTGACCTTTCAAGAGTTAAAAATTCATATCTTCTACAGTATTTGGACTAACTCAATGAAATCAGTCGACATATAACCTAGTAGATGTGAGAGCTCTGAAGGGAAATTACAGAGGTCTAATGGCTCAATTTTAGGTTCTAGATGACATTTCTTTATGAGGTACTATACTTTTGACTGGTACTGTACGGTTTCCCAGTATCTGTACTGGAGTGACTCGGGTAACATTCATAGGAATATTATTAGTTTTACGTCCCACTGACTACATTTTAGGTTTTTGGAGGCACTGAGGAGTCAAAATTTTGTCTCGTATGACATATTTTACTTGTCGATAAATCTACGGACACGATGTTGACATATTTGAGCAGCTTCAAATAACACCGCACTGATTCGGGATCGAACCCGCCAACTTACAAGGGAGCTTTAGCTTACATGAAATTTTGCTACCGAGCGAGTTGACCGTGCTGTTAGCCTCGATCAGCTGTAAGCTTACATTCGGGAGATAGTGGGTTCGAACCCCACTGTCGGCAGCCCTGAAGATGGTTTTCCGTCGTTTCCCATTTTCACACCAGATGACTGCTGAGGTTGTACCTTAATTAAGATCACGGCCACTTCCTTGCCTCATCTAGCCCTTTCCTATCCCATCGTCGCCATAAGACCTATGTGTATCGATGTGACGTAAAGCAAATTTAAAAGATTGCTGATTTAATCTACGTACCAAGAAATGTCTTGAACTAGAAGTTTCTGAAATAACCATCAGTAAGCGTGGAAAAGCGCAAAGAAAGAAGTATCAGTTGTATCTGCCGTGACCTACCTGTCCTGAGAGACGTTCTTGTAGGTTGGTCACCAGGCAGTTGGATGTTGAAGTATTACCTGTCCTGCCGAGCGGAAAGTAGGGAAGTAATTGTAGGTGCGACTCTGTCCCGCAACTCACGAAATGAAAGAATTGATAATCTCCACTGTCTTTTATTTCCTAAGACGACTAAGTCTACTATATACAAGTATTTACAAGTTGGATATGTCGTTCTGAAGAAAGAGAGAGCTTGCTCCACGCGTCCACTCTACGACTACGCGTATATCTGAATCTTGCCCTGCGGTACGTATAACTTCCTGACACGAACAACTGCTCAAAAGAGTCTCGTTCTGAAAGTACGAATTACTGGTTGGGAGAGAGCCCCGCGCCATCATGGTTTAGGGTTATATCTCCTCTCTTAAAATCAAAGGTCGATCCCTTCCCACTACCTTAGGGGTTGGGCCTTATGGGCGTTGCTAAGCTACTCATCTAGTAGGTGGCGCCCTCAATCATTCATTCTCAAATAATTATTACAGTACGTGCTGCTCTCTAGGCACTACTGTTTCTGTCTCACTTTGCACTGATCTTTCCTTCTTTTCCTTAAGTGCAGCTGTACTGGCCTTGTTCCCTGCCTTGTCCCTTTGTCGGACGTCGGTGAGCCGCTTAGCTCGCATACCAGCTCTGTTTGTCGGTACACAAGTAAACTTCCGTTGTGGTCAACATGCTTTCGTAAGCTCATTTCACAAGCTGCTCTCCACTACATGTAACTTCTTGAAAAGTTCCTTCTTCCTTCTAAATATTAATTCTGACTATAATTATTATACAATTACTCTGATACTACAAGGTGTCTCATATCGATGATTATTATTCTAATACTAGTTTGTTTCCCTGGACACCTTGAGTTCGAGTCTCGGCTGCGAATCCCGGCTGCCGTCTATCTGGCAGTCCGCCGGTTTGAGCCCCTGGGGAGGTCGGTACACGACATATCAATCGGTTTGAGCCGCACCAGTAAAGGCCGGACAGTATGCAATAGATCATGCGCACACGATAGACAAGCTTCGTGAATCACCATAATCGTCAACTCCTTTTCATCTCACCCCAGAAGAAACAACGGAGAGCGAACAGCGGACCTCACCTGACTAATAACACTCTTCTCAATCGCAACGTCTCCAATCACCACGTAGATAGGGATGTCCATTGCAGATGGCAAGCCGCGGTGTCACGCGATCTGTTCAGCCTCCTTTTTGGGTCTGTATGTATATATACACACTGACTGACAGAGCAAATGCAACACCAAGAAGGAGTGGTCAGAACTTTATGCCAATTGCAGGGTAGACTGACGTCACTGAGGTATGCTCATGATGTGAAATGCGCCGCTGTGCTGCGCACGTAGCGAACGATAAATGGGACATGGCGTTGGCGAATGGCCCACTTCGTACCGTGATTTCTCAGCCGACAGTCATTGTAGAACGTGTTGTCGTGTGCCACAGGACACGTGTATAGCTAAGAATGCCAGGCCGCCGTCAACGGAGGCATTTCCAGCAGACAGACGACTTTACGAGGGGTATGGTGATCGGGCTGAGAAGGGCAGGTTGGTCGCTTCGTCAAATCGCAGCCGATACCCATAGGAATGTGTCCACGGTGCAGCGCCTGTGGCGAAGACGGTTGGCGCAGGGACATATGGCACGTGCGAGGGGTCCAGGCGCAGCCCGAGTGACGTCAGCACGCGAGGATCGGCGCATCCGCCGCCAAGCGGTGGCAGCCCCGCACGCCACGTCAACCGCCATTTTTCAGCATGTGCAAGACACCCTGGCTGTTCCAATATCGACCAGAACAATTTCCCGTCGATTGGTTGAAGGAGGCCTGCACTCCCGGCGTCCGCTCAGAAGACTACCATTGACTCCACAGCATAGACATGCACGCCTGGCATGGTGCCGGGCTAGAGCGACTTGGATGAGGGAACGGCGGAACGTCGTGTTCTCCGATGAGTCACGCTTCTGTTCTGTCAGTGATAGTCACCGCAGACGAGTGTGGCGTCGGCGTGGAGAAAGGTCAAATCCGGCAGTAACTGTGGAGCGCCCTACCGCTAGACAACGCGGCATCATGGTTTGGGGCGCTATTGCGTATGATTCCACGTCACCTCTAGTGCGTATTCAAGGCACGTTAAATGCCCACCGCTACGTGCAGCATGTGCTGCGGCCGGTGGCACTCCCGTACCTTCAGGGGCTGCCCAATGCTCTGTTTCAGCAGGATAATGCCCGCCCACACACTGCTCGCATCTCCCAACAGGCTCTACGAGGTGTACAGATGCTTCCGTGGCCAGCGTACTCTCCAGATCTCTCACCAATCGAACACGTGTGGGATCTCATTGGACGCCGTTTGCAAACTCTGCCCCAGCCTCGTACGGACGACCAACTGTGGCAAATGGTTGACAGAGAATGGAGAACCATCCCTCAGGACACCATCCGCACTCTTATTGACTCTGTACCTCGACGTGTTTCTGCGTGCATCGCCGCTCGCGGTGGTCCTACATCCTACTGAGTCGATGCCGTGCGCATTGTGTAACCTGCATATCGGTTTGAAATAAACATCAATTATTCGTCCGTGCCGTCTCTGTTTTTTCCCCAATTTTCATCCCTTTCGAACCACTCCTTCTTGGTGTTGCATTTGCTCTGTCAGTCAGTGTATACACACCTCTAATCCCGTTTCTTGATACGTCTCAAATATGAGGTGAGATAATTTTATAGCACGCTTTTTACGGCCAGATGCCCTTCCTCTCGGCAACCTCAATTGAGACACTAATCTAAATGAAATGAATCATGTTGAATTGAAATGGCGTATGACTTTCAGTGCCAGGAGTGTCCAAAGACATGTTCGGCTCGCTAGCTGCAGGTCTTTTGATTTGACACCCGTAGGCAACCTGCGTGTCGTGATGAGGATGGAGTGATGATGAAGACGTCACATACGCCCAGCCCCCGTGTCAGCGGATTTAATTAATGATGGTTAAATTTCCCGAACCTACCGGGAATCGAACTCGGGGCCCCTGTGACCAAAGGCCAGCACGCTAATAATTTAGCCATGGAGCCGGACGTTATTGAATTAAATTGGGTGGAAGGAACCTGCTGTGGCCTATGCGTAGGAGCTGTCCCGGCAATTGCCTCGAAACACAGAACCACAGAAAACCATCTTCAGGGCAGCCGAAGGTGGGGTTCGAACAGCCAAATGTGGGGTTCGAACGCACTCGTCTCCGGAATTCATACGTTGTCTCCGTAGCGTGGTTTCTGGACCTGACAAACAAAACTTGCAACACGTTTTTCCACTAAATATACAACGTAGTACCTCACATGGCCGACACCAAACTTCACCAGCGGTGTTCCGTTTAACGGATGACGTCAGAGGAATACCACCCACATTGTCATTTAAAAGGGCTTTAAGAGGTACAGCAGGACGTGAATCAACTGTGAATTTCTGGTCTTTTACTGATCGTGGTACTGCCGTATCATCTTTGATATTTGACATTATTTCTGTCTTTTGAAAGAAAATCTGTAAACCTGTTTGTTCTGCTACTTCCTTCGACACATTTATCTGTTCTGTTTCACTTCCGAAATTTTATATCATAAGGGCTATATCATCAGCGAAAGCTAAGCAATCTATTTCCACTCCGTTTTTCTGTGTCCCAATCCTTACGGGTTTTTAGAGGTTTCTTTCTTTTAACGTCTTTCGCCACTCCTGTATTGCCTTCTCAAGTACATTTCCACTCCGTTCTTCTGTGTCCCAATCCTTACGGGTTTGTAAAGTTTTTTTTCTTTTAACGTCTTTTGCCACTCCTGTATTACCTTCTCAAGTACGCAGTTGAACAAAGGAGGTGACAGCCCATTTCCCTGTCAAACGCCTGTCTTGATCTCAATTCTTCTTGTTTCGTTTCGGCCATCTAAGGACCACGTAATTTCAACTGTCTCCCTTGAGCTTTAATGTTGGTCCAGTATTCCTACATTCGTATACGGTGTTGCTCCGTTCGCTCTTTGTTCCATGCCTTTCCAGTTTTCACCTTCGGCTTTGGTTGGAAACTCTGATGTTCTTGGAGTTTTTCTTAAATGGTACACATTCTCGGATATCTTCGAATGAGATCCCAGTCTCCTGCAGATCTTTCTGTACCTCATTGAACCCTGTCCCCTTTGCCTTTTTATCTTGGAAGAAAGTGAAAATGCGGTTGGTTAGCCGTGTTGACTTCATTCGGGCCATGTGTCCATAAAAAGTAATCCTCCTTTTTCGCATCACGTCGGTTATTTTCTCCACATGCGAGTACAACTCCTGGTTGTGCCGTCCCCTAAACTCGGCGTTGTCTTTGACTGGACCTAGGATTTTCCCGAAAATCTTTCTTTCCTTGGCCTCCAATTTATCCATCATGCCTTTCTTGTTCATGGCGGGGCATTCCGCTGCATATAGAGCCTCTGACCGGATGACAGTGCAATAGTGTTTGATTTTTGCATTCAGAGATATAGATCTTTTGTTATAGACATTTTTAGTCAGATGGTAAGCCATTACCATTTTATTCATGAGTGAAGCAAAGGCTTCTTTTTCGGACATGTTAGGTTCTATCCATTCACCAAGATACCTACATTTTTCAATTAGTTCTGCCAATGAATCATAGGCCTTCTTAAAGTCGATGAACGTTACTACGAAAGGCTTGCTCCTTAGTTTACGATATGAAAGGACAGATTTCAGATTCATAATATGCTCCACACATGACCGTCCTTTCCTGAAACCTCCTTGGTAATCACCCAGCTCTGGATGTAGCTGTTCTTCTGCCATGATTTGAAGAACTTTCGAGAGCATTTTGTAGGTTATAAGTAGAAGGAAGATGCCGCGATTTGTTGTTAACCATCTGACTTGTCGCCTTTCTTATGAAGTGAGTGGATTAGGGCAGATGTCCAGTCACTTGGAAGTCTTTCAGTATTCCAGATTTCATTAATGATGTCCGTTAATTTCTCCACTGTTATTATTATTATTATTATTATTATTATTATTATTATTATTATTATTATTATTATTATTATTATTACATGCGAAAAAGACCAGAAACTGATCACGCAAAGCTCACTTAGAAGTTGTGCATTTCCTTCTTTGCCAGGCAGCCTTCAATTTTTCTCTCATCGTGGTTCTTCGTTCTTCTGTCCACTTAGCTCCTGTCTTCGTCTTGTGGTTTCTCTCTGACTCTACTTCCCACTTGTTGATTTTCGTCCTGTAGCAGGTTCGGTCAGCGATGTCGTCCACTTTGATTCCTGATTTTTCCAGGTCTTAGCGGATTTCCGTTGTCCACCTATTTGTTTTGATGTTTTCTGTTGCCTCAAGTAAGATTGTTGTCAGTTTGTTTTCTGGAAGGCGTTTGATGTGTTCGTAAAATTTCAGGCGTCTTTTTCTGATGCCGGCCGCAAGGTTTTAGAGCTCCTCGGTTTTTGTACGAGACTGCAGTCTATATCCTTCGTCAGTCAGTTATGGGCCGGGAAATTTTCTGATGATTTTACGTTCCTCTTTCAGGATGTCTTCGAGTACTGCTTTCCTATGGAGATCCAGTGTTTCACTCGACTATATTATTATTATTATTAACTCCACCACTAGGAATGATTCGGATTTCCTAGTGCCGGTCTCAAGTCCGGTAAAGGAGGAGAGTCAATGGCTGGTTGTTGAGTCTTTGGGGTTGCACTGATGTCGAGTAAGTGCTGCCATTAAAACTCAAGAAATGCTTTAGTTGACAGTCCATCTGTCAATGTAACCAGCAAATCCTACCCCTCATGGGGAAGGGTGAGGGCGAGTACCTGGCGCCTTAAAACTGGGTCCCTCGGCTAAGGTATGGTAACGCCTACAGAAGAGTCCCTGGTCCTCCAGGTTGGGGGTTGTGCGAAGGGCTGGTAACTCTTCCACTTAAAAACTTACCTCACTCATAAATCTCAGATGAATAACCGGACGGATTCTATGATGACGACAAAGGCAAGATCAAAGGCCAAACGATTTGGAATTAGAGATACATTAAAGTTGGGAACTTGGAACGTGAGAGGCATAAAAGGAAAAGAAGAAGAACTGGATAGAGAGCTGGATAGGAAAGAAATCAATGTTGCTGTAATTACTGAGACAAAAAAGAAATTACAAGGAACAAAAGAAATTGATAAATACACTATGATTTATAGCGGAGTTACACAGGATAAAAGAGCTGCAGCAGGAGTCGCAATATTAATAGACAGGAAGTGGAAAAGCAAAATAGAAAGCTACACCATTATAAATGAAAGGATTTTGGTGCTGAGGTTGAAGGTAGAGAGAGGGAAATTAACCTTGGTAGCCGTGTATGCTCCTGAAGAAAACAAACAGGAAGAATCTGAACAGTTTTATGAAGTTCTTCAATCAGTGTTGGATAACATATGTAAAAGTGACTTTGTTGTTCTGGCTGGTGAGCTCAGTGCTCGAGTAGGAAACAAACCAATTTCAGAAATAATGTGAAATAAAGCTGAACCAACTTTGAATGAAAATGGTAAATTACTAACACCTTCTTTGAGAAGAAAGATATACATAAATTCACATGGACTGCAAGAGGACAGCGATCAATTATTGACTATATAATGGTCAATAAAAAGGCCCAGATGTAACAGATGTCCGAGTACATAGAGGCAGCGATTTATATACAGATCATTATCTGGTCATTGCAAAAATCAGAATTCTTGCTAAATGGAGGAAAAGGCTGAATAGATATATACACAGAAACCAAGAGATCTATAAGGTATATTTACTACAGGATGATGGAATAAAATACTTATATCAAAATCGGCTGCAACAGTATTTAGGTCAGATTCCGACAAGTACTGATATTAACAAAGAATGGGAAATCATAACCTCAGCAATTCAGAGGGCAGCAGATGAAGCCATTGGAGTGAAGAAGAAATTTAGGAGAAAAACTGGGCTTAAAATATGGAATAAAGAAATTTCAGAAGCTGTCAAGCAAAAACAAATATTATACCTGAAAGTGATACAGCATCGCACCCCACAAAATGAGAAAGAATATAAAAACAGCAGGAACAAGGTCAAGTCACTAACGAGAAAACTCAAGCAAGAATCATGGGATAGGTTAATAAACTCAATAGAGGATGATATCCATGGTAGGCAAGAGATGGCATATAAGTTAATGAAGCACCTCAACAGTGATGAAAGAGAAACTGCTAATATAAATGTAATCGAAGAAGAATCGTGGATACAACACTACAAAGAATTGTGGTATAACGGAGAGTATGGAGAGAGTCAGGAAGATCAAGATATAGATATCGACATTGAAGGAATTGACCTAATAGATATAGAAGAACTTAATACTGTTCTGAAATCTTTCAAAAATAGAAAAGCACCAGGGTTAGACAACATAAATATGGAGTTGTTCAAATATGGTGGGATCATTCTTAAATTTAGAATGTTACATTTAATTAATCTTTGTTGGAAAAGAAGAAATATACCCGAAGAATGGAGAAAAGCTAAAATAATATCACTTTTCAAGAAAGGAAATCGAAGTTTTTGCAGTAACTATCGAGGAATAAGTTTATTAAATGTTGGCTATAAAATATATGCTAAAATAATAAATAATAGACTTAAAATCATTGCAGACAATCTCTTATTGGAAGAACAATGTGGATTTAGGAAAGGCAGATCCTGTACAGATAATATATTTAGCCTCAAACAGATACTGGAGAAGAGAAGAGAATTTAACTTGAATACTTATGTCGCTTTTGTCGACTACGAAAAGGCTTTTGATAGGGTAGATAGAGAACAGTTATGGAATATAATGGTAAAAAATGGATACCCTAAACATCTTATTCAAGTTATCCAAAGTCTGTACAAAAGGGCGAGAATTGTGTTAGATTTAGGATACAAACTAACGGAAGAAATATTAATTAATCAAGGTGTACGTCAGGGATGCAGCCTCTCTCCACCACTATTCAATATATATAGATGAAGTAATCAGAAATTGGAAACGAATTGTGCACTCTGGAATAAAATTGAACACAAACACATACATAAATACTGTGCTCTTTGCAGATGATCAATTTATCCTGCAAGATGATGAAAATAAACTCCAGAAATCAATACATCAGTTAAACACCATTTGTAAAAGTTATAATCTTCGGCTATCCCGAACAAAAACCAAAGTTATGGCGTGGCAAGGGAAATATCCTATCAGAGCGAAGATAGTAATCGACAATCAACCAGTAGAACAAGTCACAAATTTTAAAAACCTTGGTTGTGAAATATCTTTTAACGATGATGACGAGGTGAAGAAGAAGCTTCATCGATTTCAATATATGTGTGGGACAATTCGCCGAACACTGAAAGGAAAAGTAAGAGAAGATACTCAACTTAAATTCTATAAGACTATGGCTGTACCAACTTTGCTATATGGAAGTGAGACATGGGTAGATAAAATAAGCTATAGGAATAAAATACAATCATCTGAAATGAGATTCCTAAGATCAGTGAAAGGATACTCCCTAAAAGATAAAATACGAAATGAAGAGATAAGACAAAAATTAAATATATTCTCAGTGAATGAAAGAATATTCCAAAACAGGATAAATTGGAAAAACCACGTTCTGAGGATGGATAACGACAGAATCCCAAAACTTGCCCTGGAATACCATCCTACAGGAAGAAGAGATATTGGTCGTCCTATGAAGAGATGGAATGAAATCTGAGGTCGGAACAGGTTATTAGCCTAATCCATGAAGGGCAAGTAAGTAAGTAAGTAAGTATTATTATTATTATTATTATTATTATTATTATTATTATTATTATTATTATTATTATTATTATTATTATTATCATCATTATTATTATTGTAATTATGTATATCTCACTACGGTGGAATTTTATTTCTGTTATAAAATATGTCGGTTGTGTTTAACACTGCTAAATTTAGTATTAATTACGGTAGTGTTAGCTTTGATTATATGTACAATAACTGACTTAGTGTAAGAGAAGGCCTAACGGCCTTAACTATGCGAATAAAGACATTTATCTATCTGTCTACTTAAGAAAGGTTTCATTGAGGTTAGGATAACCACACATTTATTATTGTTACCATCAGGACCATATACGTTACATGTCATGCAGGTTCCATGGAAGCCGAAGGATTTCTTCATTAAACTCGCCTCTAAGTGAGATAGAGTAGTTAACGATTAACGATATTTTTCTTTTGGGATTTACTTGCTTATAGCCACTTTCTCGGTTTGAAATTTAGTAAATAGCACTTTATTTTCATTACCTTCTAAAATAACATGCCGGCCCCGTGGTACAGGAGTAGCGATTACGCTCCTAACCGAGAGGCCTCGAGTTCAATTCTTATTACCGTACCTGGATCGGAGAGATGATTCTAGGACACCACTCAGCCTACGTGAGAGCACTTGAGGAGATCTCTGAGGGCGAGATAGCGACCCCTGTCTCGAAAATCAGGAATAACGGCCGAGAGGATTCGTTGCGCTGATCACGCAATCTGTAGGTTGAGCAGTGATCACTAGGTAAGCCAAGGCTCATAAGGGTTGCAGTGCCATGAGGTTTTATTTCTGGATTACTATCAGCTATGAAACTAGGTGGAACAAACAAGAAGAAATCCGAACTCAAGAAATAAATATCAAGCATTGGGAAATAAAAAACTGATAATTATCAGTTGATATCGACATTAAAAACCGTAATATAACCACCAATTTCCTTGCTCTTAACCATAATCAGTTCAGTGTTTCAATATTGAGTACCGTGATTTAGCACGCCTGGAAGAAAACCGCATCTCCAGTTGGATGTGATATTTAAGAGATTCTTGGCAATGTAATCTGGAAGACTGAAGTTTCGAGTTATGCAAGGGGCCGACGACCTAGATGTTAGGCCCCTTTAAACATTAATAATAACACAGTTGCTCAGCCTCCTACTGGGCAAATGAATCGTTCATCCAGCAAGAAATCTTGTAGTTTTACGTAATTATTGATACTGTGCCTCTTCTGCGAACCATGTGACTTGCAGCGGTGGGGAGGCTTGCGTGTCCCAATGATGCAGATAGCCGAGCCGCAGGTGCAACCATATCGGATGGGTATCTGTTGAGAGACCAGACTAACGAATGGTTCATCGAAAGGAGGGTAGCAGCCTTTCGGTAGTTGCAAGGGCAGCAGTCTAGATGATTGACTGATACGGCCTTGTAATAATACTCAACATGGCTTAGCTGTGTTGATACTGCTACACGGCTGAAAGCAACGGGAAACTACAGCCGTAACCAACTCCCGAGGACATGCAGCTCTCTCTGTATGAATGATGTACTGATGATGGCTTCCTCCCGGGTAAAATATTCCGGAGGTAAACTAGTCCCCCATTCGGATCTCCGGGTGGGGACTACACGAGAGGGGCGATCATCAGGAAGATGGATACTGACATTCTGCGAGTCGGAGCGTGGAATGTTAGAAGTTTGAATCGTTGTGGTAGGTTAGAGAATCTGAAAAGGGAGATGGATAGGCTAAAGTTGGATGTAGTTGGTATAAGTGAAGTACGTTGGCAGGAAGAACAAGATTTTTGGTCAGGCGACTACCTAATTATCAACACAAAATCAAACAGGGGAAATGCAGGAGTTGGTTTAATAATGAATAAGAAAATAGGGCAGCGGGTAAGCTACTACGACCAGCATAGTGAAAGAATTATTGCCGTCAAGGTAGACACCAAACCAATGCCCACCACAATAGTGCAGGTATATATGCCTACTAGTTCAGCAGATGATGAAGAAATCGAAAGAATATATGAGGAGATAGAAGATTTAATACAATATGTAAAAGGTGACGAGAATCTAATTGTGATGGGAGACTGGAATGCAGTGGTAGGCCAAGGAAGAGAAGGTAGTACAGTAGGAGAATTTGGATTGGGACAAAGGAACGAAAGAGGAAGTCGGCTGGTTGAATTCTGCACTGATCATAATTTAGTCCTTGCCAATACCTGGTTCAAACACCACAAACGACGGCTGTATACGTGGACAAGACCTGGAGACACTGGAAGGTATCAAATAGACTTCATTATGATTAGGCAGAGATTCAGAAACCAGGTGTTGGATTGCAAAACTTTCCCAGGAGCAGACGTGGACTCTGACCACAACTTGTTGGTCATGAAATGCCATCTGAAGTTGAAGAAATTGAAGAAAGGAAAGAATGCAAAAAGATGGGATCTAGACAAGTTGAAAGAAAAGAGTGTGAGGGATTGTTTCAAGGAACATGTTGCATAAGGACTAAATGAACAGGCTGAAGGAAACACTATAGAGGAAGAGTGGAGAGTCATGAAAAATGAAGTCAGTAGGGCTGCTGAAGAAATGTTAGGAAGGAAGAAAATATCAACTAAGAATCAGTGGATAACTCAGGAGATACTAGACCTGATTGATGAACGACGAAAATACAAGAATGCTAGAAATGAAGAGGGCAGAAAAGAATACAGGCGATTAAAGAATGAAGTGGATAGAAAGTGCAAGGTAGCTCAGGAAGTATGGCTGAAGGAGAAGTGCAAGGATGTCGAAGGCTGTATGGTCCTGGGAAAGGTAGATGCTGCATACAGGAAAATCAAGGAAACCTTTGGAGAAAGGAAATGTAGGTGTATGAATATTAAGAGCTCAGATGGAAAGCCACTTCTAGGGAAAGAAGACAAAGCAGAAAGATGGCAGGAGCATATCCAACAGTTGTATCAAGGTAAAGATATAGATAATTTGGTTCTGGAACATGAAGAGGCTGTTGATGCTGATGAAATGGGAGACCCAATTTTGAGGTCAGAGTTTGACAGAGCTGTGAGTGACCTCAATAGGAACAAGGCACCTGGATTTGATGACATTCCCTCTGAATTACTGACTGCCTTAGGAGAAACCAGCATGGCAAGGTTATTTCATTTAGTGTGCAAGATGTATGAGACAGGAGAAGTCCCATCCGATTTTCGGAAGAATGTTGTTATACCTATTCCCAAGAAAGCCGGTGCTGACAGGTGTGAAAACTACCGCACCATTAGTTAAGTATCTCATGCCTGCAAAATTTTACACGTATTATTTATAGAAGAATGGAAAAACAAGTTTAAGCTGAGTTCGGAGAAGATCAATTTGACTTCAGAAGAAATGTAGGAACACGTGAAGCAATCCCGACTTTACGACTGATCCTAGAGGATCGAATCAAGAAGGACAAGCCCACATACATGGCATTCGTAGATCTAGAAAAGGCATTCGATAATATTGATTGGACCAAGCTATTTATGATTCTGAAGATGATAGGGATCAGATACCGAGAACGAAGAATTATCTACAATCTATATAAAAATCAGTCTGCAGTGATAAGAATCGAGAGATTTGAAAAAGAAGCAGCAATCCAGAAAGGAGTGAGGCAAGGCTGCAGTTTCTCCCCTCTCCTTTTCAATGTTTACATAGAACAGGCAGTAAAGGAAATCAAAGAGAAATTTGGAAAGGGAATCACAGTCCAAGGAGAGGAAATCAAAACCTTGAGATTTGCCGATGATATTGTTATTTTATCTGAGACTGCAGAAGATATCGAGAAGTTGCTGAATGGTATGGATGAAGTCTTGGGTAAGGAGTACAAGATGAAAATAAATGTCCAAAACAAAAAAAAAATGGATTGCATTCGAACGAAGGCAGGTGATGCAGGAAATATTAGATTAGGAAATGAAGTCTTAACGGAAGTAGATGAACATTGTTACTTGGGTAGTAAAGTAACTAACAATGGCAGAAGTAAGGAGGACATAAAATGCAGACCAGCACAAGCAAGGAAGAGCTTTCTTAAGAAAAGAAATTTGCTCACCTCAAATATTGATATCGGAATTAGAAAGATCTTTTTGAAGACTTTCGTGTGGAGCGTGGCATTGTATGGAAGTGAAACATGGACGATAACTAGCTCAGAAAGAAAGAGAATAGGAGCTTTTGAAATGTGGTGTTACAGAAGAATGCAGAAGGTGAGTTGGATAGATCGAATCACGAATGAAGAGATACTGAATCGAATTGGTGAGAGGAGATCGATCTGGCTAAATTTGACAAGAAGAAGGGATAGAATGATAGGACACATCTTAAGACACCCAGAACTTGTTCAGTTGGTCTTCGAAGGAAGTGTAGGTGGTAAGAACGGTAGGGGTAGACCCAGGTATGAATATGGCAAGCAGATTAGAGCAGATGTAGGATGCAATAGTTACGTAGAAATGAAAAGGTTGGCACAGGATAGGGTGGCATGGAGAGCTGCATCAAACCAGTCTATGGACTGATGACTCAAACAACAACATTGATAATGTGGTCATAGAACGGGAATTTTACTTGGAATCCGATCCACAAGGATGTGACTTTTCATTTGAAAAATCTAACATTTATTAGCTGGGATTCGAACTGAAGCCACCTTACGAGAACCCAGTGAATATGCCCCTCAGCTGTCACGCCCCACATTCATCCAGTGAGACTTTTGCCGCGCACATTTTAATTTACAGTAATTGCTAACGGAGACTGATAAATTATCGCTATGAGAAGCTAAATTTAGTATAATTTCAAATCATTCAATACCATACTACGTATCGGTCAGGCACTTCATGAGTATTCCTTATCAAGGGATCACGCTTTGCTCAAGATTACTTGCTTACTGCTCAGTGCTTGTAGATGCGATTCGACTAGGATGAGGACACCTTCAGATTTAAACTTGGAATGCTACTTTTGACACCAGGCAACTTTGTAATTGAATCGATTGTTTGAGAAACCTCAAGTGTCCTAAATTTTAACTTGCAAGATAAACAAGACAAACAAAAACTACTACTAATAGGGGGCTCGGGAGCTCTCCTATTAGGTGCGTGGATTAGTGACCAACGGACCCGTAGTCAAGAACCAGGTTAATTTTCAAGAAGTACAGACGTAAAGATTACACATGGATGAGTAGTGATATCTTCCAATAGAAATTCATAGACTATTTTTAACGTTTTAAGGAGGAGGAGGTTACACGAATTTCTTAAATGACTGGTCAATATTTAAATGATATTTAAGAATAAATGATGAGTAGTGTAAGTGAAACATGATAATTAATATTCTATATGATCTTGTTACAGTGTTACTTTGAACAACTGCAATGCCCAGTTGTCAGTCATTTCAGAAGTCCCACATGTTCAGCACTTGTTGTGTTACTCAAATGACTGGAATACATATTATGGAGTTCATATTTCAGTGAAAATTGAATGAGCATGTGGTGTTTCTCTGGGTTCTATTTTGTCTTGCATCATAATAAAATAATCCAACGACAACTCCATTTTCGCCGAAAGCGAGCATGTGGATATCTCAAATGACCAATTCAATTGCCTTCATTCGGCCGAGTCAGGTTTGGTTAAGCCCCAATTGCCAATCTTAAATCTTGTTTAGATCCGGAAATATAATAACATCTTAATTTTAAGTTCCTCACAGAATATTTTTGAAGGGAATGTACTGGAAAAGAGAGGCAGAGCAACACCCAGAGAATATTATTTCGAAGACCAGAGGAACGTTTTAAGTACAGGAACTACAAGGAAGTGAAGAGAGGTGCAGAGGGGGAAGGATAATGGTTGCAGCGACAAGGCTTGACCGCTAGTACATGACGACGACGATGATGATGATGATTCTCTCTTGATGGTAACAAACCAGCTAGCGGTGGTAGTAGTTGTTCAGATTGTTCTTCTTAGCTGAAAAAATCGTGTGGTCATTAGCCCATTTTGGTTAAGAAGATAATGAAGCTACCTAAATGAAAATATAATGTGAAGGAACGATTACGTCAAGTTTGAGAGAAGAAGGAGTTATGGAAAAGAGGAGGCTGTAACCCCCAGACCTTAATATATCACTGAGCCGGAAGGAAACAAGAAGTCATTACCTAGCCAGGGATGGCGAAACTATGACAAGCGTGCCACCAGGTGACATGCGAACACAACTTCTGTGGCACACCTCACAATATACTAAGATATTTTAATGCTTTTAAACATGTAATAAATAGGTCGAAAATATTTCAGTATTATGCTTTAATAAAAAAGTATATCACAAATAATTATTTTGCCGTGCATTTTACAAATCTGATTAGGTTAAAGCATAAATATACCTTATCCCGTATATCTAAAATTTACTTTTTCAATAACGTTTGCAAAATAAAATCATGAAACATTTTGTCGAATGGATTTATATGTAATGCAATCTAATACCTAAACGAAGTCAAATGAGGGGGTTTCATTATTATTTTAAAGAAAAGTAAGCGATGAACATTAGGCAGTGAAAAGTAACAAACTAGACCTTACTGATACAGGAAAGGTTTACCATCCCCGGTCTAGACATATTTCCCTAAAACATATCAACAATAACGTTACACTAATTTACTTTTTTTTCTTTTTTGCTATTTGTTTTACGTCGCACCGACACAGATATGTCTTATGGCGACGATGGGATAGGAAAGGCCTAAGAATTGGAAGGAAGCGGCCGTGGCCTTAATTAAGGTACAGCCCCGGCATTTGCCTGGTGTGAAAATGGGAAACCACGGAAAACCATCTTCAGGGCTGCCGACAGTGGGGCTCGAACCCACTATCTCCCGATTACTGGATACTGGCCGCACTTAAGCGACTCCAGCTATCGAGTTCGGTCACACTAATTTACTATTGTTGCTAGTTGAAGTGTACTCTGTCTGCTGCCACTCATCTCTGCTAGATATCTTTCTTGCAGTAAATATTAAAAAACTAATCGTCAACAATGGGTACGACAGCTAATATTATGTGGTTAGTACAATTATTTGTTTATTCTGCATTTTCATATATAATTTTCTAACAGCAGATTTATCTTGCTGTTATGAGATAATGGTGTTCACCAGCAAATCACTGTTTCTACTCCTGCTCAGTTGTTTTTGATGCGGCAGTTTACTTCGTGTAGTAGCCGGTGAATTTTATCAGATCCCAGTGGGCTGCGAACCATGCAGTCCAATGCAGCGTGTCTGAAACCAAAGATGAGATCTTGTAATTTATCTTAGTATAGGAAACTTTCTCACACTGTAATTATGGTGGAATCCTGTCGCGTAAGATACTGTATCTTAATGTGCTAACTTGTACTGCGTCTTAACAGAAAGACTCTAGTTTAATAGAAGCTATCAAGATGGATATGTTCACGCATGTGTGATCAGATATTACCACTTACGAAGAAAGTGTACAATCGATTAAAAAGAAGCGATTTATTCTAACATTTATTTTCATCGTAATTCACACAAGTTCAACCAAAAGTTAATGAGAAACTAGTTCGGCCAAAGATTCCCCTCACATATGTTTCTGGAAGATGCAGTACATTCCTGTTTTATACAGAGAGAATTTGATTTATTATATGTAATCCAAGAAGTCCTTCTTGAGACAAGGGATTTTTCATACGAACATTCAGAAATTCTTGTTCGTAACACAGACACAGGTCCGTAATTTTCTTAATGCTCTATTAACAAGGTATCAAAAGGTCTACATATAGGCTAGTATATGAGACTATACGGTTATTATTATTATTATTATTATTATTATTATTATTATTATTATTATTATTATTATTATTATTATTTGCTAGTTGTTTTACGTCGCACCGACACAGATATGTCTTATGGAGACGATGGGATGGGAAAGGCCTAGGAATGGGAAAGAAGCGGCCGTGACCTTAATTAAGGTACAGCCCCAGCATTTGCCTGGTGTGAAAATGGGAAACCACCGAGCTCGATAGCTGCAGTCGCTTAAGTGCGGCCAGTATCCAGTATTCGGGAGATAGTAGGTTCGAACCCCACTGTCGGCAGCCCTGAAAATGGTTTTCCGTGGTTTCCCATTTTCACACCAAGCAAATGCTGGGGCTGTACCTTAATTAAGGCCACGGCCGCTTTTCCTTCCCATTCCTAGCCCTTTCCTATTCCATCGTCGCCATAAGACCTATCTGTGTCGGTGCGACGTAAAGCAACTAGCAGAAAATGGGAAAGCACGGATAACCATCTTCAGGGCTGCCGACAGTGGGGTTCGAATCCACTATCTCCCGATTACTGGATACTGGCCGCAGTTAAGCGACTGCAGCTATCGAGCTCGGTATTATTATTATTATTCTATTATTACCATTATTATTGTTATAATTGAAAATTAAATTCCACAGCCTGTTTCCAGTCATTCGATCGAGTCAGGGATGGATTGAATGAAATCCGCATCTAGCGGCGAAGACAGGAACTGTGGCGGCTGCCGGAGCCTGTCGCACTCCTCTGGGGCAATGATTTATGACTGACAGATGAAATGAAATGATATTGGGGAGTGTTGCTGGAATGAATTAAAGATAACAGGGAAAACCTGTCCCTCCTCTAGTTTGTCCAGCACAAATCTCACATGGAGTGACCGGGATTTCAATTACGGGACCGAGCGGTGAGACGCCGGCGCGCTGCCACCTGAGCCACGGAGGCTCTTGTTATTATCATTATCATCATCAATATTATTATTATCCTACTTTATAAACTAAAAAAGTCATTGTTCTTGTTGTCTAAATGAGACAGAGTACTTAGAAACGTAGTTATTATGTTTGTATGTTCCAGTGTTTCGTTAAATTGTGCCCTTGTTTGTTGATAAAAGTAACGAAGTATTCGAACCAAATGCTGCAACTGAAGTTTTCCTTTCTCATGATTGTTATGTATGGCATCAAGTAGACCTTCGGGTTTTCTAAAACGAAATCCCCCACGCAGCGAACACCCATGTAGTAGGGTGAAATACTTGAGCATAGTCATTTATACTCTACGATATCCTTCTATTCCGCGGGGTATGTTTTGAAATTGTTGCACTGGAAAAGGAAATGGCGTATGGCTTTTAGTGCCGGGAGTGTCCGAGGACATGTTCGGCTCGCCAGGTGCCGGTCTTTTGATTTGACTCCCGTAGGCGACCTGCGCGTCATGATGAGGATGAAATGATGATGAAGACAACACATATACCCAGCCCCGTGCCAGCGAAATTAACCAAAGTTGGTTAAAATTCCCGACCCTGCCGGGAATCGAACCCGGGACACCTGTGACCAAAGGCCAACACGCTAACCATTTAGCCATGGAGCCGGACTGTTCCCCTGGAAATTACCTGAGAACAGGCCAAAAGGCTTTGTAATAATTATAATCCATGTAGGTTATAGTGTTGACTATGACTCCTTTTGGGGAGGGGCGGTAGAATGTACCTACTGTATCCCCTCTTTTTCCTAAAAAGTGACTAATATAGAATACCCCCAAGGTATTCTCAACTTCGGAGCGAGCATTTGCGACCCAGCGGTTCAACCGTATCCACCATGCTTCTGCTTACGTGTGCTAGTCTCTTTGAATTCGACTTCCCTACCTGACCTCTCTTGGTCAAATCCTTTTTTCTTCCGACCTCAATGGTATTTGATTTTCGAGACCAAGTGTCTCTCATTTTCATGTCCTCCATGGCGCTTTCCTTTCTTTGCTCACTTTACTTTCTCCCTGCTAGTCAGAAGAAGTAGGCAGGCGATTTAAGATCACTTTAAGGATCCTACATTCCGTTTCGTGCATAACGGATGTCTGCAGATCACATACCAAAATTAGGGACCGATGACTTTCGATGTTAGGCCCCTTAAAACAACAAGCATCATCATCATCATAATCATCATCATCATCATCATCATCACATACCAAAACATCGGTACGATGTGCTTTCCTCCCCTTTTGTATTTTCTGCACGAATCATTTCGTAGTTTGTCATTTTCTCTGCTTCAAGACCAACAAGCCCAATATCTTATGTTCCCTCTCCCACTCAATTCCTTTCACGCTGACTGCTTACTGGACCAAGCATCTCTGATGCTGCTACCTGCGAAGAAGGCTTGTTTACACAATGTCATTTCACGGAGTCCGTGTACAGATTACAGTGTTAAGTGGGATGTATTGTCTAGTTCTACTTCCTCTTAAACAATCACCACCAATGTTGTCCATCACCGTGAATTACAATTGTTGAGTGCTATTGTTAGGTGCACTTGATATCTCGTAACCCATTAGGTTGTGGTATCTGTTTGTTTGTATGTATTCGAAATGAACTACGTCTAGAATACAGAGGAACTAGCCGTGGGTTACTCTTTGAATATTAAGATTTTCACCATGAGTCTGAATGCAGAAATATGAAAATCATAGCAGAAAAAGATACTTCCAGAATTGGTGAGAAATAGGATTTAAGTACATTCCTGTGTTCTCTTATGTTTCTTGAGGTTGAATCGTTTCAGTGTCAGACTCCTTGCCATACATCCACAGCCTGTTTTCAGTCATTCGACTGGGTCAGGAACGGAGTGAATGAAGCCCCCAGCTACCGGCGAGGATGGGAATTGTGCCGGCTGCCGAAGCCTGTCGCACTCCTCTGGGGCAATGATTAATGAATGACAGATGAAATGAAATGATATTGGAGAGTGTTGCTGTAATGAAATATGACAGGGAAAACCGGAGAACCCGGAGAAAAACCCGCCCTGCCTCCGCTTTGTCCAGCACAAATCTCACATGGAGTGACCGGGATTTGAACCACGGAACCCAGCGGTGAGAGGACGGCGCGCTGCCGCCTGAGCCACGGAGGCTGTCAGTCTCCTTACTGTCAAATAATTATCCAAGTTCCCTTGGTCAACCAATGCTCCGTTCCGATCCCAATGAACGATTACCACTGGATACATAGCTAAAAACATATTCTGGTATAATGCATTTTTGTAATGCTATGTGTATGTACATTATACATTGTAAAGAGTACGTACAAAGAAAAACAACTCGCAGTTAGCCATACAAAAGCAAAAGAAACGCAACAAAACACAAAGTTGGTGAAATGGGATTTTGAGCAAAAATTTATCGTGCATTGTGTGGCGCATAAACACCGTCCTCGGACCCTGAGGCATGCTTCAACAATACGGGCCACACTCAGCTTTGAGGAAATTATCCCGCTTTTGGATATCAGCTTCAATAAGTTACTGAATGTTGGCAGGAGGATTACGACGGTGGGCAATTGCTCTCTCGGTTCGTGTCCGCAGAGTATGTCGGCCACCCGATTCGCTGCATGAAAAGGATCTCAAAGAACTAACTGTCCACTCTGACTCGAGGTGCACGAGCATTATCAACGCCCCCTCACAGTGGCATCAAATCATGTAACTACAAGATGGAAGATTAATCTATATAATTCTTAAAGGATTAGAAACCATGTCCGAATATACGTAACTTTGGTCGACATCCGCCAGTAATGGAAACTACAGTCGAGAACTGCAATGGCAAAGGCAACTTAAGTTCATCTGATAACACCGGTCGTTTTCCATCTCATTGAATACCGCCTCATACTCATCTTCCGTCTTCCTATGAAGTGTAGACCGTCAGCACATCTAACTCAAAGTAAATAGATGCGTACAAAATGTGGTGTTGAAGAAGAATGCTACGAATTTGTGGATGGAATATAGAACTACGAGTAATGTGTCAGTTGTGCAGGAACTACAAAGACGAAAGTATCTGCCCAAGGTGTATCTGCAATGTAAACAGAAGTTTACCTTTAGATGAGGGAAAAATGTGGAAAATCATATATTACTCAGCTATACCCTTGGAAGAAGATCTCAAGGAAAGGCACGATTACGATGGAGTGATGCGATGAAGAGTGTCACTGACCGTGCAGTCAATTCTGCTTGCAGAAAAGCACAAGAAAGAACAGCATGGGCATCTTTCAAGTTAAGTGTCATGGAGTATCGTGATCCTCAGAAAAGAGGAAACTACTATTAGAGAGAAACGCATATGACCACCTATCTCCCTTGCTGAAATTTCCAAGAAAATCCCATTAATTGGAAGATGTATAGAGTTATCTCCAGTAATAGTGGACAAAACTTACTGTTTATCAGTTAATGAAATAGCGTGATTTGATGAACACGGATACATTTCAAGCTCCGAGTATGACTGGAAAGTGCTTTTGGGAAGCAAGAAAGTAGTCTTCTAACGAACCTGGCCAGGATGTGTATCTCTATTATAAAAAGGACATATATCTTGAAGAACTTAATAAATTATTGGAAATTTAATTTTTGCAACCCGTGAACGAATGCGATTTTAAGGATCTTGTTGTCCCTTCTGGTTGCTGGTTTAGTCTAATGAAAAAAATTGGTTGAACACTGGCATACTGAAAACCTAAATTACAATATAATATCACTTCTTTAAAAATTCCCTTGAAAACTCGTAGGTGTGTAAAATATTTCGCAGTTTACAGACACTACTCATGCTTCAGAAAATGAACATCTTTACAGTACATCAGTCTTACAATCGAATGCATTTTAAAGGCTAATTAGGCCAATCGTTATAACAGTTCTAACAGTTATTGCATGTTGTGTCTGCCTTTCGGTTTGTAAAGTCTGGAGTACTTAAGAAAAAAAAATGTCAGAATTAATAGAGAACACATTCGTACAACTAGCTTCAGGATTATCGTGGCGATGAATGGCGAGGTAAATTATTGAGAAGTACTAGGTAATAATCTGCAAAGTAAATACTGAGCTTGCGCAATGTGGACAGGTGTACTAAGGCGTGCTCCACATATTTCATTCCCATCGCCGCTCTCAACACACATAAATATAAGCGAACATATATATTACAGCTGTCACAGTCGACACAATTAACGTACGAAAGAACGCAAATGAGAAAGAAAAAAGGCAATAACAGAATATGCAAATAAATCTTCAAGAAGCCCCATGCTGCTTGTGTCTACATGTATGCGTACCAAGTGGTTAAACAACACATCTACTTAGGAGCGAAAGAAAAAAGAGAAACGTTTGTTTAGAACAAGTCACACCGGACTAGAAAATCCGGATGATTCGTGTTTGGAAACCCGCAAGTGAGTCCTCTCAACTAATTTTTTTTTCTAGGAAGTGCTGTGGAGCACTGATTTGCAATTTGATACCGTATATCAGAACAAATACACATCATTTATAGGCCTGCCAAGACTCTTCGAGGCTTTTTCATTTATTAATAGGTATGTTTGATAGAGTACCCATCTCCGTGTCCGAATTCATGATTCCCATACGAGCGCTGAACGATACCTTTCAACAACATGAAAACTTAAAAACTAAAATATGACACTCATGTTTCTTCCTGCCATCCTGAAGTTACACTCCTATAGGTCTGCTACTTCAGCGATTCCTTTTACAGTGCTATACTCTATTTCGTACGCAGGAGGGAGTGAATTTAGTGTGCGGTGCTGATCTGGGTTTGGAGCAAGCAACATACAAATGGTCGCTGAGTTCCGTGGGTGCCATTAAGGATCATGCTTGCTACTTGATGCGACCATACGTGACGAACGTTTATTATACCCTTAGTTTTACACATCTTTTCAATCACACTAATGTTGAGGGAAATGCTGGCAACATTTATATTTCCTTTGTGTTTAAGACGTCCATATAGTCCTCTTCCCTTTAACACGAATCGCAATGTAACAAACGAAGTTTATAATCATTCTTACTATTAACGTCTGCCATGTATCATGATATTCCACCCAGCCATTCTGCCTAGATGTGTAAAAGTCAGAAAATATAATGAACATGACATTGAGAATTACTTGTCGGGTAAGGTATAGAACTAATACCAAGCATAAGTTTAATATTTATAAACGTATAGACAGAAGAACGATTTAATATATAAGGTAAAGGGGCCAAATTCCGTCCCCGCACCTAATTTCTCCCTCCTCAGGATTTCCAGTTTAATTTCCAAAGTTTAGCTGCGGACACACGCTTTGCCTCATCCCGTTGTTTTGTTGTGAGAGTTGGTTGTGTGCACCACGTTTGGTTTCCGTGTACAAGGAGGATACAGCTGAGCTGAGTTAAGGAAGAATTCAAGTTAAGAGCCTGTTATTCCTAGAGTGTGCACTGATATGTGTATGAAATACTGGATTGCATTTTAGTCGTGTGTTTTAGTTCCTGGCCTGTAATCGGTACAGTGAGATGGTTGGCGTGAGTTACTCTAGCGGCTATTATAATAAATCAGGGAATGTTCATAATTTCTTCTTCCTGCGTTTTATTTATTATTTATGAAGTTTATTATTGGGGCTCGAACCCACTATCTCCCGAATACTGGATACTGGCCACACTTAAGCGACTGCAGCTATCGAGCTCGGTGCGTATAGTCTTTACGGATCTTGGTTGCTCTAAAGAAGTTATCTTTTAATTATTATTGAGCAGCAGAAGTTGGTAACGTTGTACGGATATACCGGTCCTGACGTGGCATTGTCACCTCGGTCGACCTCCTGTCGGTCTGCCATTCACATAATTTATCTCACGATACCTTTGACATATCAATAATGCTTGAGACTGTTGTTTGTGAAAGTCCACTCTGAATCGATGCCACAATTTTTGGGAAATACACATCGCACTTGAAACGTAAACACTAACTGAAGCTTGCACTGCGCTGTTTACCCTATACCAATCTTCACCTGAAAATGGCTTAGTTCACTCCAGGCTCAACAAACAGCGATATCTGCTGTATTGTGAACAATCAACTAAATTGCCTGTGTGTACACATTTCTCCCTGTCCCTTACAACTACAGTCACTACACCGGCCTTACCACATAACGTGCCTTTTCGCACAATATTAGAATATTTTTTTAGATGTACAGGGTGAGTCAGCCGCGCCTGACGTTTTATGCTGTCAGGCATCCCACCGAACGTCACTGGTGCCGTCATGGCCTATTCTCCTTTGCCACATAGCAAGCAACAACCGTCTTTATTCACTCACTACACCACTACCTTTGCAAAAACATGTACCGTATGCAAGAGGCATTGCATTTACACAACGCATCAAACTGGCATACGGTTATGAAAAAAGTACGTGCCAATTATGAGCTTTCAGTAGGGTATGAAATGAACGCTAAAAGCGATGGCATGCTGATTAAAAAGTGTGTGCGCATTTGTGAAGTGGAAGTAATTAATTAATTAATTAATTAATTAATTAATTAATTAATTAATTTATTTATTTATTTATTTATTTATTTATTTATTTATTTATTTATTTATTTATTTATTTATTTATTTATTTATTTGTTAAACTGCTTACTCTCCAGGGTCGGACTCAGCGAGGGATTCCTATAACGAGAGACATTGGGTCAAATCATACAACTGGAAAGGAGGACCAGTACTTCGCACAGGCCTTATGGAGGAATAGGAAGATTATAACGGACAGGCAAGGAACAGGGATGGAATCGGCCGTGGCCTTAAGTTAGGTACCATCCTGGCTTTTGCCTAGAGGAGAAATGGAAAACCATGGGAAACCCCTTGGAGGATGGCTGAGGTGGGAATAGAACCCACCTATACTCAGTTGACCTCCAGAGGCTGAGTGAACTCCAGTTCCAGCCATCATACCACTTTTCAACATTCGTGGCAGAGCCGGGAATCGAACCCGTGCCCCCAGGGGTGACAGCTAATCACGCTAACCACTGTACCACAGAGGCCAACATTTATTTATTTATTTATTTATTTATTTATTTATTTATTTATTTATTTATTTATTTATTTATTTATTTATTTCGACACTGTTCTAGGCCATTAGGACTGCTTAAGTGATTGACTTATAAGCAGGGCTGGACGGGGATTGAATGGTTGTGGCTTTGAAACAGCTTGACTGAGCAACAGCCTATTAGCGCAGTAATTGTTCGAATAAATGGCCTTCTGCAGTAATGCACGTTTCAGCACGCCGCTGAAATGCCGTTCGGGCTGTTTGTAGCTTTGTAGGTGCTACGGATTCACAGGCTTCCGTAATAAGGTTTCGAAGGCTTGCAGGGTTTTCCGGCTGCTGAGTGTACACTACAGGAGATCTAGCAGGCCAGGTGACAGGTCCCTTCTTCCTATCCATCGATCGGGATGTGTAACATTCAGGTAGTTGCGAACATCTGCTGACATGTGAGGGGAAGCGCCGTCGTGTTGATACAACATGGTTATACGCTCACGCAGGGGCACATCCTCTATCACCAATGGTAGTTGGTATTGAAGAAACTGTATGTACCGGGCTCCTGTCAAATGATCCTCAAAGAAATATGGTCCAATTAGGTGATCACCCAGTATACCACACCAGACATTTACTCTCCATCGTGTCTGAAATGCTGCCTGCCTTACCCAGTGGGGATTTTCAACTCTCCAGTAGTGCATATTATGACGATTCACAGAGCCATAATTATGAAATCGTGCCTCGTCCGAATTTAAAATGTGAAATACAAACGCTGGATCATTTGCCACTTGCGTCCGTATCCACGCACAGAAATCAACACCAGTTTTGAGATCTCGTCCGTGGAGTTCTTGATATAGTTGCAGGTGATACGGACGAATATACTGGAATGCAATATCCTTACAACAGACGACTAGCTGATGTTGGCCTGTTGTGCTACTGCCCGGGTGTGAGGATTCTCTCGGAAAGTGTCCAAAAACCATCTGAACAGTTTCACCGGGCATAACGGGTGCTTCTCTAACGGAACCTGTTCTGGATAGTGACAAAGTTATACGCAAAATGTCGCTCCACCCTCCTAAACTTATTTGCGTTTGGTTGTTGTCTGTGTGGAAATCTTTCCTGGTACAGGCGCCGTGCTTCCTGTGCGTTCTATCTTGCTTCGCCGTGGATGAGGAACATGTCAACGTACTCATCTGTTCAATACATAGCGAAGAAATAACCAAGACTGCTAGGCTATACCAAGTGTCAGGCCACTACATATTCAACATGCATGCTATTGGTCGAATGTGGTACAAATGGCCTCTTATTTGATCCTCGAAGTTTAAAATGTGAATAAACATATTTATCAATCGTTTGATTCGAACCCACCTACCAACGTAACATGCGTCAACACGTCTAAGGGTTAGTCCATTACAACTAGGTAACTGTTGCCTCCTGTCTATCAGAACTACGTCCCGCTTTACAAACTCGTACTTGTTTTCTATCAGTATGCCATTGCTTTTAGCGATAATTTCATAACCAATCGAAAGCTTAAAATTGGCACGTACATTTTGCATGACCGTATGACAGTTTAGTCGGGCCTGTGGTGTAGGGATAGCGTGCTTGCCTCTTACCCGGAGACCCCGGGTTCCATTCCCGGCCAGGTCAGAGATTTTTATCTGGACCTGAAGGCTGGTTCGCGGTCCACTCAGCCTACGTGATTAGAATTGAGGAGCTACCTGACAGTGAGATAGCAGCCCCGGTCTAGAAAGCCAAGAATAACTGCCGAGAAGATTCGTCGTGCTGACACACGACACCTCGTAATCGCAGGCCTTCGGGCTGAGCAGCGATCGCTTGGTAGGCCAAGGCCCTTCAAGGGATGTAGTAGTATGGGGTTTGGTTTGTTGGTATGACAGTACATCCCTGCAGCATACATGTTTTTGCAAAATTCGTGCAGTGATGACGGAGTAAATGTTTTAAAGGCGACTGTAGCTCGGTATGCGGCAAAGGAAAATCGACCATCACCCCAGTAATGTTCGTTGGGCTGCCTGAAAGCAGGCGCGGCTGACTCACCCGGTATACTAGAGGACCCGCGGTGCTCCGCAGCATTCGTTATAAATAGGTCAGATAACTTGTTTTGATACGCCTGTCGTCGTCATATTGTTTTGCTTGCCATTTTCAATTTGTTTTAGGAATATTTATTAAGAAGCGCGTTTTGGCTATGCTACAGTTCGTAGTCACACTGAATGTCATCTCTTTGGTAAAAATCTATCCATATATTCGCGTTTCTTATCCTGCAGTTCTTGATTTAAAACATGCTATTGTGTCGTAGAAGGCAGTGATTTTAATCTCAGTTCTTCTATATATATAATGCTTGCCTTGTGAGCTCATAAGTTTCTAATGCAGCCAGGTTATCCTTCGATAGGTGTTCCCAGATAACGTCCAAGGCGTATGCTATGATGGGTCTGTTTGTACGTAGACATTTTTTTTCTGTTAGCAGCATGCAAGTTATTATTAACGCTCTGCCATCTGTTTAATATATTTAAAACTGGGGTTAGAAAATCGAAGAATATCTAGCAGAGAATAGTATTCTTCCGTGATCAGAGGAAATGTATATACTCTCTGGCTTTTCATGTAGTAATTAAACATGGCGGCATGCAATAACATTACTAAGGATGAAAATCACGCATATCAGAATATTAAATGAAAGTTAGTGGGTTAGCAACCTGCTAAGTACAAAATGTATTGCCGGTTAAGATTTTTTTTTCTTTTGCTATTTGCTTTACGTCGCACCGACACAGATATGTCTTACGGCGACGATGGGATAGGAAAGGCCTAGGAATTGTAAGGAAGCGGCCGTGGCCTTAATTAAGGTACAGTCCCAGCATTTGCCTGGTGTGAAAATGGGAAACCACGGAAAACCATCTTCAGGCCTGCCGACAGTGGGGTTCGAACCCACGATCTCCCGATTACTGGATACTGGCCGCACTAAAGCGACTGCAGCTATCGAGCTCGTTACCGGTTAAGATAAGCCTTCGCCTGCAATTATTGGAGTGTTCATTTTGTGAGTTGATTTTATTATTACTCAAAGTTGGCTGAATTTAGAGACCTATCAGTGCCTGATGATTCACCGTTAGGTAATTTCTAAGAGAATAAAGCAAAAAGTGAAGCAAATCTGTCAGTAGAATGGACGGACGGATTTGCCAAAATTGTTTTTATTAATATATAGGTCATCTTGAAGTCCTGGTCTAGAGAGCCAAGAATAATAGCTGAGAGAATTCGACGTGCTGACCACACGGCACCTCATAATCTGCAGGCATTTCGGGCTGAGCAGTGGTCGCTTCGTAGGGGAAGGCATTTCGGGGCTCTTATGGCATAGGGTTGGGGGGAGTAGGCCTACATTGTGAAAGGACGTAACCCGGACCTGAGACAGCATAGTACCAACCAAATTCTGTCATATTTCAACATCTCGAACCTGAGTAAACGCCTACAGTACAGAGATCTCTGCTTTCTTCACAGAATTGTTAATGGTACTCTTAAAATGCACAGCTTTGTTACCTCATTTCCCGTTCCATGTTCACCACGTAGGATACGAAATAGACCACTATTCTACATACCTCGTGTGTGCCTAACACTCCAGTAACCCTCCATATTCTATCGCTTTCCGACAGCTGCAAATTCCCTGCATGACATTGACATCTTCGTTCCATAACATCAACTCAAAAATCAAACAACGAATAGCAAGGAGTAAGCTCTTGATTGTCTGTTTACAACCTGGCCAGAACATTACTACTTACACGGACATTATTACGTATGTTTTTACCCCTTGTTATTTATTTTATTTCTAAGGGATTTATTAATATTAAATCCCTACTTTATTAAATTGAACTGCTTTTTTACTTACTATTAATATTTTATATTGTATACAGTATGTGTAAATTGGAGTACTCCGAACCTGTATCTGACTACTATTAGATAAATAAAAATAAATAATAAAAATCACCATAGAAAGTCTCCATGGCTCAGGCGGCAGCACGCCGGTAACTCACCTCTGGGTTCCTTGGTTCAAATCCCGGTCACTTCATGTGAGATTTGTGCTTGGACATAGCAGAGGCGGGACGGGTTTATATCCGGGTACTCCGGATTTCCCTGTCATCTTTAATTCCAGGTACACTTTCCAAAATCATTTAATTTCAGCCGTCAGTCATTAATCATTGTCTCAGCCGAGTGCAACATGATTCGGCACCCGGCACATTTCCTATACTCGTCGCTAGATGGGGCTTCATTCATTCAATTCCTGGCCGGGTCGAATGACTGGAAACAGGAGATGTGGATTTTCATTTTCAAAATAATACTATACTACTATCCTACAAGAATACACATTTTAAGTAATGATACTATCCACCTGTTTCATTTTCGCATTTCTTACCTGCTATTCACTCTTCTTCATCCTTTACCTTCCCAATTGCATCATACCCATTGCGTTTCTTTCATGCTTCAAGATAGTTCATAGAAAACTTTATCCAAGGCAGCCATTAAGACCAAGTCACCGGCATAGGCTGAACAACATTCGGATATTAACATCTTATCGTAATTCTATTAAACATCTAAGAAAGGAAATTCATCTCCAAAATCAATTTAAGATCCATCGAGTAAAGACTGCCTCAGGAACACAAACTTTCTTCATTTCTTCCCCTTTTACCTGTACCTAAGTAAAGGTGCTTCGTTTGCTTTATTTCGATATAGGAGGTCTTTCTTTCCTTGCTCGCTTCCTTCCTTTCCTTCTCTCCCTACCTCACCCGTATTCTCTCCTCTCTACGTCGAATGGCTTGTTTGAGAAAAGCTTGAGCTTAGAAGTAAAGCCTTCACCTAACCACTAGCCAAATATTTCAGACAATAAAAGTGTAATTACATCCTCAAGAGCTCTCCATTACAGAGAGCGTCATTAGAGTATTCGCTAGCTATTGTTAACGACAAACACGGCGCTTTCGGCTTTAAGGGCAGTAGAACGTGTTTGACCTACCCACGTCTTCCGTGAAAGTAATCTGATGGGGTATATTTAGCTTCCAGGCTATTTCAGTGTGGAGCACGCTCGACCGAAAATAAAAGCACAAACTTCTCTCCTATGCTGTAGAGATACGTGCATGTCAGAGTCAACATTCAGCGATCATATTGGAATTATGTGACAGTTGGGATAGCTCCAGTGAAAGTTATTAGATTAGGAGTACACGAAAATATCAGAGACACGCAAAAAATAGACTAGAATTGAGGCACTAGAGCGTAAATGATACTTAGTGCATCCTCAATAACACCATAGAAGAAATCTATCTATTAGACAGGTACACTCTTATTTACTAGAAACCACTATATTAAATTTCATTTCCCGATGGGTTCTTATGTTAAACTGAAGGTTCCATTTTATTTATAAGCCTTGTTTCGGCTGGAGTAGTCAAGGCTAGGGAGCCTTCACTTACACTAAAACAACTTTAACAAATATGTGACCCATATGACCATCAAAATGTTGGCTGGCAAAGTAGGGGAGATAGTGGTATACTATTTCCAATGACTAGATTGCGTGCCAAAAGCCTGGATCAAATTCTAAACCAGGGCCTCTCAGGGTGCATGCGCGTGGTGCATGCACTGTGCACGGTGCAAAAGACGACTTGGCTTGGTTGACCAGAGTGCAGACCCCCCACTCCTCGATTTGGAGCAATAGCGCTAACTCTCTCTTTCCTCATGCCTCTCTCGCTCGCTCCGCCTGTCTCTCTCTGCCCCACTTGCGCCGTAGCGCTCCAAATCCGGGCTGAGTAGAGCCGAGCTTAGCCGAGTAGCCCAGAGACGAAGCGTTGATCCGAGCCATACTGACGGGACGGATGCACAGTGCACGGAGCTCTTGCGCCTCGCTCTGCACGCGTGAGATTTCGGGCGTGTGAGAGGCCCTGTTCTAAACCTCTCCGCAGTGCTCACATGGAGTGAGGGCATATGACGCTGTTGATGGTGATGGTGACGTTTAGCTTTGAGCAGTCCCCTTTGTACCATTCGACAGGAGTAGGCTATGTGCCTAATAAAGTAGGGATTTAATAATAACAAATTCCTTAGAAATAAAATAAATGAATAGGGGTAAAAACATACATAATAATGTCCGTATAACTAGTAATGTTCTGGCCAGGTTGTAAACAGAGAATCCTTGCTATTCGTTGTCTGATTTGTGAATTGATGTTATGGAACGAAGATGTCAATATCATTCAGATCATTTGCTGTTGTCGGAAAGCGATATAATATGGAGTATTGCTGGAGTGTTAGGCACAAACGATGTAAATAGAATAGTGGTCTATTTCGTATCCTACGTGGGTGAACATGGAACGGGATATGAGGTAACAAAAATGTGCATTTTAAGAGTACCATTAACAAAAAAGCAGAGATCTGTGTACTGTAGACCTTTACTTAGGTTCAAGATGTTGAAATATGAGAGAATTTGGTTGGTACTATGCTGTCTAAGGTCTGGATTACGGCCTTTCACAACGTACTCCACTCAACCCTATGCCATAACAGCTCCGAAGGGCCTTTGGCTACCAAGCGACCACTGCTCAGCCCAAAAGGCCTGCAGATGATGAGGTGTCGTGCATTTCTTTTCATGCTTCAAGATATTTCATAGAAAACTTTCGTCAAGGCAGCCATTAAGACCAAGTCGCCGGCATAGGTTGAACAACATCCGGATATTAAAATCGTATCGTAATTCTATTAAATATCTAATTCATCTCCAAAATCAATTTTCAGCACGTATTAAATAACTAAGCAACTAACCTATAGAATAAATTACAACTGTACTAGAGGACCATTGTTGGTCAGTAGCACTCGTTATAAATAGGTCAGATAACTCGTCTTGATGCGTTTCGTAGTCATGTTCTTCTGTCTGCCCTTTTCAATGGTCTTATGAACATTTAATAAGAAGAGCGTAATGGTATCGCGCCAGTCCGTAGCCAGAATTAATCAATTCTGACGTAATAATGTCGTCTGTTTTGGTAAAAATACATCCATATATATTAGTTTTTATTAATCCTCCAATTCCTGAAGTAAAACTTGGTATTGTGTCGTGAAAAGCAATGGTATTTTAAACACAGTTCTTCTGAGCTCATAGGTTAGTCTCAACAGGTAGAGAACATTTTTAAGACACATGGCCTTCACTATTTCTAGTGTAGCTACGTTATCACTAGATCGGTGACCCTAGATAATGTCTAAGGCGTATCTCATTATGGGGTCTGTTTGTACGTAGAATTGTTTACTTTAGTAGCATGTAAGACAAATAAGGTACGTTCCGCTATCTGTTGAATATATTTGGAAGCTGGAGTCCTCCGTGATCAGATGAAATGTAGTCCGACTCGTTGGCTGAATGGTCAGCGTACTGACCTTGGGTTAAGAGGCTCCCGGGTTCGATTCCCGGCCGGGCCGGGTATTTATACCTTAATTGGTTAATTCCAATGGCACGGGGGCAGGGTGTATGTGTTGTCTTCATCATTTCATCCTCATCACGACGCGCAGGTCGCCTACGGGAGTCAAATAGAATGACCTGCACCTGGCGAGCCGAACCCGTCCTGGGATATCCCGGCACTTAAAGCCATACGACATTTGAGAGCAAATGTATACCCTCTGGCTTGACAGCTAGTAATCAAACATGGCTATGCAAAGATATTACTAAGGATGAAAATCGCATGTATCCAAATATTAATGAAAGTGTTAGTCGCTTAGCAACCAGCTAAGTACAGAATGTATTGCGGGTTAGGGTAAGCCTTTACCTGCAGTTATTGGAGTGAACACTTAATGACTTGATTTTATGATTACTCAAACTTGGCTTAACTCAGAGACCTAACAAAGTCTCAAGATTCACTGACAGGTAATTTCGGAGAAAATAAAACATAAGTGAAGAAAATCGGCCCACTAAAACGGACGGACAGATTTGCCAAATCTGTCTTTAATAAACTCTTTTAATATATAGGTTAGGAATTTGATAATAATAATAATAATAATAATAATAATAATAATAATAATAATAATAATAATAAATGATGCCAATAATTGCATTAATAAATTTAGAAGTAATAATAGTCCTAACTTGTTACAATTGTCTTAAATCAACAATGGTGAACGTCAGAAGCCTGGTCAGGAGGATTTAGGAGTTAAGGAAGCCAACCAATATTCAGGTGAGTTCCTTGCTACTGGAGCCCCAGCCGAGCACATCTACAGCCCCTGTGGTGGAAAATAATTTGTAACTTATGGATGTAGATAATTATTACGCTGACCTGGCTGATTTTGTCTTGAAAATGTGAAAAAAATTTCAGTATTTAGAAATGAAATGCCAACAATATAATTTTAGAATTAGATTAGACTAGCTAGATACTTTTCAACAGTACGTATCACGTAGTACATATTCTACACCAACACTTTGGGGCCATGATCTCAGCATATCTCTGTTCGAATATTTCCGGATTGATTTGTATTTCACATAAAATAACAGATTCCATGGCTAATTATCATAAGTCACATAAAATTTACTTTTACAAAACATGAATGATATGGATATTCGAAGTAAACAACAAAAGCAGTTATGGAATTTTACAGCCTTGCTTCATTCCAATAAAGGATGTACCTAAATCGCACCCAGTGAAAATCGCACACTGTGAAAATCGCACCCACAACAAAATCTGCGTAAATCGTGCCCAGTTTAAGTATTCTCTCCAAATGACTACCTGGTCTCCATAAGTCATGTGAATTAATGAGGATAGAACGCAAAATGGATGGAAAAGGATGAAAATTATTACACATGACTTAACGAACGACTGGGAAAAACAGTAAAAAAGTAGGGAAAGATTGTGACATCAGGACATGTATGAAGGCCATTTCATAAAGTAATTCCGGTAGAGTTGCCGCACTTTTTATGTCTATTGTTATATCTCGGTATATTTACTTTGAAAATTGTTACAAATTCATCGAGCATAATTCGAAAACATGTACATTTGATCAGAGATGAACAACATATCGGTAATTGAAAGTAAATGGGAGAAAGGAGGGAACAAAGAATTGTTGCATCAGCGGCGTCTCTCCCTGGAACCCGGTATAAATGCCGACTTTGCTCGGGAGAGATGCCGCAAGTAAAATAATTAATGATAAAATCGAATTTAAGCCAATTTCTTCAACTTTAATATAACCGAACACTAGAACGTACTACAAGACAATTATATCCATATAATATAATCGTTCAATGATAAAAGAATCTACCTGATAATTTACAAAATGAAAGTAATCATATTTTAATTTCCATTTACTATGAATGCGCATGTGCAAAGGATTCTTCACTGTGTTATATAAAACCCCACGGCACGTAACGTCGTTGAAAGGGCTCTGGCCTGCCCAGCGACCGCTACTCAGCCCGAAGGCCTGCAGATTACGAGGGCCCGTGTGGTCAACACGACGCATCCTCTCGGCCGTTATTTTGGGCTTCCTAGATCGGGGCCGTCATCTCACCGTCAGATAGCTCCTCAATTCTAATCACGTAGGCTGAGTGGACCTCGAACAGCACTCAGGTCGAGAGAAAATCCATGACCTGGCCGGGAATCGAACTCGGGGCCTCCGGGCGAGAGGCAGGCACGCTACCCCTACACCACGGAGCTGTCGTGTTATATAAAGGAAACATCAAAATCATAATGCATATAATTCTGTCCTGACACAGTAATTTGAAAACATGTCTAAGGCAGGATTCTTCAATCAAAAACTGATTTTTATTTTTTTACAGATTGTTTCTTAAAACTGTGTTCTCTAGCAATTTTTCTGCAACAGTCGTGAGAGCAAGATTCATACAACCACTTGTTGTAACTCAAACACTGGATACAGTCATTCCTTTTTGAATATCATTTTGACTTCGGTGATTATTGAAGTAGCTATACCTGCTGGACCCAGAGAGACTTTTTCCAGATTTCCTGACTGCATTCTAAGTTTCAGTGTTCGTTCCGGAATTCTGTAGTATCATTCTGCCTCCCTGATAAGTATTTCCTTGACTTTCGGTCTTTTAACAGCCTCTCTTAAATTTTCCTCTGTCCATTGTGGTCTTTTAACAGTGTCCTTACTTTTATACTGAGCAGGCATGTCGCAATTTTTTTCTGAAAATAATATAATTTTATATAATAAAATAATGTTACCAACGTAAGCAATAAAAATAGATTATGTATATTAAGAATCGTGAGACGATAAACTATTCGAATATAATACCGGTACACCCTGAATAGTACTGAATGTCTCGCTTGGAGAATCTGATAGCAATGAAAAAAATTCAGCCGGATTGTTGTGCGGCAACTCTCCCAACTATCAGGGAGAGGCTCAAGGCTATCATGGCCCAAAATTAGCTTACTGTCAACTACAGTTATGCTTCTGACTTCTACTGTACTGAAAATGTCTGATTTAAGCATTTGAAACCAACTTAATATACAATAAATTAACACATGGAAAAACTTTGTCAGGAGGAAACATTTACTCACCTCAAGATATCGGCTATAATTGGCGTTCGTCGCCATAAGACCTATCTGTGTCGGTACGACGTAAAGCCCCTAGCAAAAATAAATAAATAAATAAATACAATAATTGGCGTAATATACGAGCAAATTTCGTCACACTCGCAGACAGTATTTCTTCCTTACAAACTGAAATACCACACATATTGCCATCTAGTTGTAACGATGGGAACCTTTAGCTACAGTGTATGCGGCATCTCTACCGGAGCGGCATCAGTCCCGGACTTACCCTACATCCACAAACTTGAGTAAATTCGGTTCAGCATTAATGTGTGGTCCAATGTAACGACGATGTTTACAGGCTGATTTTAAACACACCCAAGTGACAAAAATTACTTTTGCCATTTAGTCAGTCCGAAAACTGAATAAAGTGTGATGGGAATCAGTTAATTTAATACATAAATAAAAGAAAATGATGATGACGATGAGAATTATACACACCTACGTTAAACATCTTCAAGTTGACTTGTGCCATTTAACCAGTTTAATGACTAATGAGAGTCAGTTTGATTTAAAGGTAGGGACCGGGTTGGGCGCGATTTATACTGGGTGCGATTTAATTTAATGTAATTGGATTTACGTCCCATTAACTACTTTTACGGTGTTTCGGAGAGGCTAAGGTGCCGGAATTTAGTCCCACAGGAGTTCTTTTAAGTGCCAGTAAATACACCGACACGAGACTGTCGTATTTGAGAAACTTCAAATACCAGCGGACAAAATCAGCATCGATCCTGCCAAGTTGGGGTCAAAAAGCCAGCGCCACAACCGTCTGAGCCACTCACCCCGGCTGGGCGCTATTTTTTTTTGCTAGGGGCTTTACGTCGCACCAACACAGATAGGTCTCATGGCGACGATGCGATAGGAAAGGGCTAGGAGTTGGAAGGAAGCGGCCGCGGCCTTAATTAAGGTACAGCCCCAGCATTTGCCTGGTGTGAAAATGGGAAAACACGGCAAACCATCTTCAGGGCTGCCGATAGTGGGATTCGAACCTACCATCTCTGGGATGCAAGCTCACAGCCGCGCGCCTCTACGCGCACGGCCAACTCGCCCGGTGGGCGCTATTTACAAGTCACCCCAATAAGTACGTTGATACAAAGAACCATTCAACAATCCGTAGCAGTCTACTTGCCGGCTGTCATTTCGACCTTCTTACCCAGGTGAATGTGCTTCTAACCCTTGTACGTGCACGGTAGGTATCAAAAAGGTAAAATCTATAGTACTTTGGTTGGATTTAAGGTTTAAAAAACATGAAATGATATTATTTCTTATGAGAAGTATTGAGGATACTAGAATAAACATAAAATGAATGGCAATAATACAAAAATTGCATTTTGAGCTCCGTAATAAAATTTCAGGCATTCTTCTCCTTCCGGTGCGGGCACACTGATGTGCCGTCTGCCTAACAACTAGGCGTAACACATGAAGGGTAATTCCAGTTGGGAAGTTTTTGTCGTGTGGAACTGAGATACGGAGCAGCTTGTATTCCGCTGGCTGAGAGCAAGCGAGCTCTTTACTTCCACTCAATTAAACACCAGTGACCCGCATATCCTAGCGGTCTGGGCCGGAGAACAACAAAACCAACTTTGTAACGCAATGCGCCTATATAAAAGGAAAGCTTATCATTAAAAACTTTGGACTAGCACGGTCCTATGTAAATGCGTCGAGGGTTCGCGTTATCTCCGTTTATCTGGCGTGATGGGGAGTTTTGTGGTGGGCAGTGTAGCAGGTATTGGGTGTTCAAGTCCTACTGGCAGATAACAGCCAGTCAATGCATCATCAGTTCAAAACATAGTACGCGAACACTGGTTTATGGTCGCGAATGAACTGATCCCAACTAACGACAAGTTACATCATATTCGTATGATAGACAATCCACCAAGCTGCGTTGTATGCAAGAAAGGAGAAGACACCGTAATGTACCGTTTAACACGCTCCACAGCAGTCTGGCGGATGGAAAGTACCCTAATAAGATAGTTAAAAGGGCAACATGAATGGTCAGGAATGCAATAAGTGAAGCCCCCATCTAGCGGAAAGGATAGGAAATGTGCCGGCAGCCGAAACCTGTCGCACTCGTCTGGGGCAATGATTAATGCATGATTAATGAAATGAAATGATTTTGGAGAGTGTTGCTGGAATGAAAGATGACAGGGAAAACCGGAGTACCCGGAGAAAAACCTGTCCTGCCCCGCTTTGTCCAGCACAAATCTTACATGGAGTGACCGGGATTTGAAGCACGGTATCCAGCGGTAAGATCGTAAGACCCAATTTCAGCTTCCAGTCAGCACAACTCCAGGCCGCAGTAGTGTTATTTATTGGTATACATGCGTATTGACGCCCCCGTGGTGTAAGGGTAGCGTGATAGCCCCTTGCCCGGAGGTCCCGGGTTCGAGTCCCGGCCAGGTCAGGGAGTTTTACCTGCATATAAGGGCAGGTTTGAGGTCCACTCATCCTACGTGATAAGAATTGAGGGGCTATGCTATGGTGAGATGGCGGCCCCGAATGCCAAGAAAATAAGCCGAGAATTTTCGTCGTGCTGACCACACGGCACCTCGTAATTAGTAGGCCTTCGGGCTGAACACCGGTCGTTTGGTAGGCCGATAGTGCCAGGGGATTTAATAAAATGCATGTAAAAATCCCTAAAACCTGGCCGGGAATCGAATCCGGAGCCTCCAGGTAAGATGCAGGCATGCTAATTTTACAGCACCTGGCCAGCGTATCATTGTTATGACATAGCATTAGTGTAGTTACTCTTGTATCGGAGTTTAGCGATACGTGTGGAAGGGACGGTACGAAGCGAGGAAAGCCTGAACACAGACAAAACCTTATACGCTAATATGTCCGGTAGTAGATGAAGGGAGTATTATATTTCCTATGAGTTCGATGCCCTCAAGGGTTAAAAATTGCACATATCGCACGCTAGGAATTAAATTGCTTGAGGTCAGCTGTTTTTTCGAATGCAGTATGTCTATTTTCTCCGTCAGTTAAGATTAATTATTAGTTTATTACTGATGGAATAGATTGAAATGAGTTAAGTGTCTACTTTAAACAACCGGTTTTATATGCTAATCGTTTTTCTTTTCTACCTTCCCACATTTATGAGTGGTCGACGGAGCACCAAGACCCAGTTTGGTCAGAAGGTATAACGCCGCATGGCGCTTCTTTCGCAATGGGCTGGTCCTGTTAAAAATCCGATCTGTACTTGCAGCCGTTCGAACCCAGAATCCTCCAATTTAGAGCTATGTGACTGGAGCATTGCGCCAGTAACGGTCCGTCAAACATTCCGTATCATAGCATCTAGCTAAACTGAGCTACCGGGCGAGTTGGCCGTGCGCGTAGAGGCGTGCGGCTGTGAGCTTGCATCCGGGAGATAGTAGGTTCGAATCCCACTATCGGCAGCCCTGAAGATGGTTTTCCGTGGTTTCCCATTTTCACACCAGCATTTGCCATTAAGGCCACGGCCGCTTCCTTCCAAATCCTAGGCCGTTCCTATCCCATCGTCGCCATAAGACCAATTTGTGTCGGTGCGACGTAAAGCTCCTAGCAAAAAAAAACTGAGCTACTACAGTAGATGGAACACAGTGGTAGTCGATGACCGACCATAGTTCTAAGAAAGTGCTGTTTTAGTAACGAATATTATATTTGATTATAATTAATGTTATAGGTTTTCTGTCCCACTAATTACTTTTACGTATTTTAGAAGCCGTAGTGGCAGAATTTTATCTCGCACAAGTACATGCTGGTAAATCCATGGACTCGAAGCTGACATATTTGAACACCTCAAACCACCACTGGTGAGTCGGTATCGATACCGCCAACTTGAGCTTGGAAAACCAGCGCCCGGCCATCTGATCCACTCAACCTGGCCTATGATTATATACCTAATCTTTTAAGAATATGTTATGCACGTGATGATCTACACAAACATGGTAGTTTTGATACAGTATTTCATCAGTCTACATTCAGCTTTTATCACTATTGCAGTCTGCGAGGCATAATTTCAGTACAAGATGAGGATGTTACAGGAAATGTTTCATTGAACATCCAATGACCAATCATTCTCTGAAGTAGCTAGTGTTCAATAGCAAGACCTTCTTTACTGTTTACGTGCAGGCAATAAGTGACGTAAAATTGAAATGCGTACACGCGCTAGTTGAGATTATTATTATTATTATTATATTTATTATATGCCTTTGCTGGCGGGACCTAGTGTTTACAGTGCACTATGTCTTCTGGTATGGGCTAGAGCAATCCTGTTACTTTCATTGATCTGTCTCAGCTTTATCCTTGGCTTTGATAGAATGAAAATGACTGAGGTATGAGCGATGCTAGTAATGCCATTCCTTCTGCAGCCAGTCCCTGCTATGAATGGTGTGAAAATATTGCTCATAGGGTCGGTTGGTGCATGCATTTCAGTGGGCTTGGCAGACTGATATGTAATAGCAACTTCTGGCTCGGTGAGGAAAACAACGGGAAACTACCTCACTCCTCATTTCCCTAGTATGCCTCTTCAGTGATGCCTAGGCCATCTAATGACAGCTGATGGTGGAGCTGTTGAGGATCCAACCAGCCTTCGGGCTGAGACTAAACATACACATATTTATTATTATTATTATTAATATTATTATTATTATTATTATTATTATTATTATTATTATTATTATTATTATTATTATTATTATTATTATTATTATTATTATTATTATTATTATTATTATTATTATTATTGCTAGGAGTAAGTGATATTCGGGTAAGGGGAGATAATGAGGAAGAGATAGGATATTATAAAGTGTACTTGACGGGTATTAAAAAGGGAAGGGCAGAGTCTCGGGTAGGGCTCTTTATCAGGAATACCATTGCACGCAACATAGTTTCTGTTAGGCACGTAAATGAGCGAATAATGTGGGTAGATTTGTCAGTTGGAGGAATTAGGACTAGAATTTTTTCCGTGTATTCACCATGTGAGGGTGCAGATGAGGATGAAGTTGACAAGTTTTATGAAGCATTGAGTGACATCGTGGTCAGGGTCAACAGCAAGGATAGAATAGTGCTAATGGGCGATTTCAATGCGAGAGTTGGGAATAGAACTGTAGGATACGAAGGGTGATTGGTAAATGTGGGGAAGATATTGAAGCTAATGGGAATGGGAAGCGTTTGCTGGACTTCTGTGCTAGTATGGGATTAGCTGTTACGAATACATTCTTCAAGCATAAGGCTATTCACAGCTACACGTGGGAGGCTAGGGGTACCATATCCATAATGGACTATATCATAACAGACTTCGAATTCAGGAAATCTGTTAGGAATGTACGAGTTTTCCGGGGATTTTTCGATGATACAGATCACTATCTGATCTGTAGTGAACTAAGTATCTCTAGGCATAGGGTAGAGAATGTGAAATCTGTCTGCAAACGAATAAGGGTAGAAAAACTCCACGACGAGGAAATCAGACAGAAGTACATGGATATGATTAGTGAGAAGTTTCGAACAGTAGACAGTAAGCAGGTTCAGGATATAGAAAGTGAATGGATGGCATACAGGGATGCTGTAGTAGAAACAGCAAGGGAATGCCTAGGAACAACTGTGTGTAAAGAAGGGAATAGGCGAACAGCTTGGTGGAATGATGAAGTGAGAGCAGCCTGCAAACGTAAAAAGAAGGCTTATCAGAAATGGCTCCAAACAAGGGCCGAGGTAGACAGGTATTTGTATGTAGATGAAAGAAACAGAGCAAAACAAATACTTGTTGAATCCAAAAAGAAGTCATGGGAAGATTTTGGTAACAACCTGGAAAGGCTAGGTCAAGCAGCAGGGAATCCTTTCTGGACAGTAATAAAGAATCTTAACAAGGGAGGGAAAAAGGAAATGAACAGTGTTTTGAGTAATTCAGGTGAACTCATAATAGATCCCAGGGAATCACTGGAGAGGTGGAGGGAATATTTTGAACATCTTCTCAATGTAAAAGAAAATCATCCTGGTGGTGTTGCAAATAGCCAAGCTCATGGGGAAGAGGAAAATGATGTTCGTGAAATTATGCTTGAGAAAGTGGAAAGGATGATAAATAAACTCCATTGTCATAAGGCCGCAGGAATAGATGAAATTAGACCTGAAATGGTGAAGTATTGTTGGAAGGCAGGGTTGAAATGGCTTCATAGAGTAGTAAAATTAGCATGGCGTGTTGGTAAGGTACCTTCAGTTTCGGCAAAAGCAGTAATTGCACCTATCTTTAAGCAAGGGAACAGGAAGGATTGCAACAACTATCGAGGTATCTCAAAGTATTCACTGGCATCTTGGAACGGAGGGTGCGATCAGTCGTTGAGAGGAAGTTGGATGAAAACCAGTGTGGTTTCAGACCACAGAGAGGCTGTCAGGATCAGATTTTCAGTATGTGCCAGGTAATTGCAAAATGCTACGAGAGGAATAGGTAGTTAGTTGTGTTTATCTTTCGTAGATCTAGAGAAAGCATATGACAGGGTACCGAGGGAAAAGACGTTCGCCATACTGGGAGACTATGGAATTAAAGGTAGATTATTAAAAGCAATCAAAGGCATTTATGTTGAAAATTGGGCTTCAGTGAGAATTGATGGTAGAATGAGTTCTTGGTTCAGGGTACTTACAGGGGTTAGAAAAGGCTGTAATCTTTCACCATTGCTGTTCGTAGTTTACATGGATCATCTGCTGAAAGGTATAAAATGGCAGGGAGGGATTCAGTTAGGTGGAAATGTAGTAAGCAGTCTGGCCTATGCTGACGACTTGGTCTTAATGGCAGATTGTGCCGAAAGCCTGCAGTCTAATATCTTGGAACTTGAAAATAGGTGCAATGAGTATGGTATGAAAATTAGCCTCTCGAAGACCAAATTGATGTCAGTAGGTAAGAAATTCAACGGAATTGAATGTCAGATTGATGATACAAAGCCAATCACCAATCTGACATTCGATTCTGTTGAATTTCTTACCTACTGACATCAATTTAGTCTTCGAGAGGCTAATTTTCATACCATACTCAAATGTTATAAAATATGATTAAATCTAATGACAAGACGAAATAACAGATAACACAGTATGTATCGAAATAGAGAAAAAAATACTTATTCGAGAACGTTTGAGGACTCGCTTGTGGGATGTAGGCTACAACAGCAGACATCGACTTATTTTTTTTTCCTTCGTTAGTTCATTTCTTCGTACAATGACGTTTCCTTGTGTGAGAGCCTCCTTTCTCTCGGAGACGTCTCGAACGGTTATCGATTATAAGAGGTGACGGACGTCATCGATAATGATATCCCGCAGCGTACAATGTCGCCGATATTGTAGATTTCCTACTTTATTCACTGAGCATCAAAGTCATGTCTAGCTTTCCTTCATTATTATATTGATACATTATTGTATATGATACAAGCGGATAGCCTGAAAAATAAGGACACCTCAGGATTAACTAAAAACGTGTACGTTATTTAATTTTGCATGACGCTTATAACACGCCTTAAACGGTGTGTGGCCTGTCAGGATTGGAATCGTAAAAATACACCGAATTTTAAGTGAAATTGTGTTGTTACAAATAATTTGAATTCAGTGGATGAAATACAAGCGTGCCATACAATAAATATGTGATCAAATCTACTGGGTTCTTCTACTGTTTACTGCTATTTGAGTGGTTTAGTCCACTTGTTATTTTGCTATGTGCGTGTAATCATGTACTCTATATATTACGAATGGTATACAATGTCCCCTTCCAAGTCTTTGACAAGTGCTCGTTATCAACTGAGAAGAGCAAGTGAAATAACAACCGCCAGAAATTCCTTTTTTAAAAATGTATTTATTGATAATTGTTGTTTAAACCATACAACCAGGTTCATTTATATTTCTAAAATGCCTTTGTTACGTGAAATTGGTTTTTCTAGAAGAATCAAAAAATAAAAACCACTAAACAGTAAATTAGCTCCTGCCTTTTAAAGAAACATCACACCGAACATAATACTGTTCATACAAAGGGAAAGTACACAATGGAACAGATTGTCTATACATTAAAAACAGTTTATATGGCCAATCCGTCCTTCCGTTCAAATGGACCGATCTGCTTCATTTTTTGTATTTCTTCCGGAATTACCTGCCGGTGAATTATGAGATATTGATAGGTCTCTAAATACAGCCAGCATTGAGCAAAGCAAAAGTCAAGTCACTAAATGATCATTCCAATAATTGCAGGTAAAGGCTTAGCCTAACCCGCAATACATTCTGTACTTGAAGGGTTGCTAAGCGATTAACGCCTTCGTTTATTCTGATGTACGGTATGCGATTTTGATCCTTAGTAATGTGGTTGCATGCAGCCGTGTTTGAATACTGCTTTTGAAGCCAGATGGTATACACTTCCTCTGATCAGAGAAAAATACCGTTCTCTACTAGGTGCCCTGTGGTTCTCTGACCTTCTCCAGCTTCTAAATATACTCAACAGATGGCAGAACGTTTCGCTGCTAACAGAAAACAGCCTGCGAACGCGCAGACGGAAATAATATTTCTTTTTTTTTTTAAAATTATTTACATCGCACCAACTCAGATAGGTCTTACGATGATGATGGGATAGGAAAGACCTGGGGATGGGAAGGAAGTGGCCGAGGCCTTAATTAAGGTACAGCCTGGTGCGAAGACGGAAAGGTGCGGCCCTTCATAAAGCGCAAGTTCAAAGTCATGAAAAAGTCGATATCTACTTACCCAAACCAGCATTGTCACGGCAAATCGTATATTGCATTATCTCGGACAAGATCGTTTGAAAATGTTAGCAGATAAGGCACAATGGTCGAAGCACACTGAATATTGTATTGAAAAAAGTGTGTTAAACTACATTACAAATTATTCAATTATTATGCATCGGTATTAAATGTTCATAAAACTATTGAATAGTGCAGGTAAAACAATATGAGTACAACAGGCGTATCTGACCTGTTCGGAGCAGCACGGGTTCACTAGTTACATATTAAATTAGATTTCAAGATGAGTGTCTCCGAGACACTGAATTATTTCCTAGTAAATGTTTCTGTATTGTGAAGCTAGGAGTGTAATTTATTTACTCATTTATTTATTTATTTATTTATTTATTTATTTATTTATTTATTTATTTATTTATTTATTTATTTATTTATTTATTTATTTATTTATTTTTCTGGGAAACTAAAACAGTGAGATGCCTGATTACAAGGTACCGCAATGCAATATATATATATATATACAATGGAGTACCACAAGGCAAACATAAAAAAATGAATGAAAGAGCAATGAAGACAAATCATTTAACATCAAAAGTAGCGGAGGAGTATTAAAAACAAAATCAGGTAACTCTGGAAACACAAAAATTAACAACAAAACATCAAGGCATATGAAAATAACAGGTTAAAATTGAAAAGAAGAGAAAGATTACTGTTAAGCACAGTAAGAAATACAGCTGTAACTCATAAGCAATGATATAACAGAGTAAAAATTAATAAATATTACGTTACTTACAATAGGGGGGACAGCAATGAGAAGATAAAAAATGAATATGAAGAAAATGACTAGGTTAAGTTAAGGAAGAATCAGTTAAAGGATGATACGAAGAAAATATCTCCCAGTTCCTGTCAGAAGATAAAAAGTTAAGGATTGGAATGCGGATAAATACAGTTCTTTCACAAGAGAGAGGCGGGAATACGGAATATGACGGGATCGATTTATCCTGGTTTTGCGAGTTGAGACATGTAGGGAAACTGCTGTTTATGAAAGTTAATTGTTCTCTAAATCTACTGCAGGCGAAGAACAGGTGGTTAATATCTCCAATAATATTCACGTCACATACACATAGCAGAGAGAGCAATACACAAATGAACTAATTATAACACATTAAATTAGATTTCAAGATGAGCGCCTCTGAGGTACTGAACTGTTGCCAGGTAACTATTCCTGTATTGTGAATCTAGGAGTGTAGATATCAATATTGGGAACTGCTGTTTATGTTTTCCTAGTGATTTTATTAAGGTCACCTCTTGTCTACTTCAGGCGATGAACAGATGGTTAATATCTCTGATAACATTCCCGTCACATACACACAACGGAGAATTTACTACATTTATGCGACAGAGCCGGAAAGCTACCATGAGTGAACCACATCCTGATAATTAATGTAATGTATCTTCTGTACCTAGTACCATGGTTTTGCTGGAGGAGTATGGCCGTGTTGTCGAGTAATGGTGGACTGGAGTATTTTTTGATGTTGTCCATTCTTGACTCCACTGTGCATGTGCCAGTTATTTTGTTCGGGAAGATGTAGCGGCGGAACTACTTCTAAAGCTGATACCGTGATGGGAAGGAATCCATACAAAATAGGTCCCACGTCTTCATAAGTCAGCTGTCAGCTTCAAGATGTTAATAATGCGTATATTGGCAGTTTTGTGATATACAGGGTTGTTAATGGGTGGATAGGGCACTTAAATAGTCAAATGAGCCGATGACCGAGATGTTAGGTCCCTTCAAACAAGAAGCACAATCATCAAGATTTAAATAGAGTAAACAATTATTGCGCCTGAATTAATTTGGCGTACTTAAATGCTAATGCGACTGCGATAGCTTATGCGAAGTAGATGGATGCATAAGATGTAAGATCGAGCGATTTGAATACTTCAGCTGTTGGACAGTACAAGGCGCATCCTACATAAGCAATGGATGAAGGAAGGTTAGGAGCCGACAGTATAAAATTGTGTTGCTTTGAAACATTTACTTTGCATGAGTTCATTACAGATTTGTTGAGCAGGCTATGGCTTGGATGAACTCTACTCATTTTTTTTTTTTTTTTTACAGGTGTTGCTTTCAAGCATTGCGAAAAGAAAATTTCGTGAATGTTAATCCTCTTAACTTCCACTGATTGTGGAGGTATGATATTTGCAGTCTTAGTATAATTTAACAGGAGGCGAGTTTCTTGTTTGATGTGATGTTGAGCACGATTGTCCACCAACTGATAGAGATGCCTAATGTTTTGCAGGATATGAGCGCCAATGATGCCGTTGCGTCTGGAGGAAGAGTTTATCCGAGAGTGTCTGTCTTCGGATATGAAGTAGCATTTTTACCGTTTCTAAGAATATCAGTGGAGGTTGATTTTATAGCTTGCAAAGAGATTGGCAAACAGCAGTACAGAAGTGTGTCCAGTTTTTTAATCTGCTTCTTTTTATCGGAATGGTACAATATGCCTCCATAATCTATATTTGTTAGTATTGGAATACGATGTAGAATCGGTGATGTGGAGGGATTGGCGTCCTACTGGGAATTCTTTGCTAAACCGGTAGGTCTGACCTGTGTGGAATACAATTATATTTCTTTCAAGTGTTATTCAAAGTTAAAATGCCAGAAAAGAAACTTGCACAATTCCTTTATAAAGCGAAGACGTGTGCGTGTGTCTACATGAAATTCTATGCGTTAAACACTTATATCATTCCCTGTTACCAAGTGTGTGACCTGTGCATTCATTTCTTCGCCCAGCAGAACGTGAACTAAGCCATACAGTGACTTACAATAGGAGAGCTTATCACCGGCCCTACGTCATGAAAGGAGGTGGAATTTGGAATTCATACGCGGAGGCAATACGATTTTCATAGCCCTGTAGTATTTCATCTTCCGAGGCAAGTAATGTCAGTTCTGATGGACACGCGCTCGCAGTGAGATCCAGGATTGCAATTGGAATTTCTTGCTCATTTGACGTTCATTTCGTTCTGATAGGGCACTCGTGTTAGGCATCATATTATTTCGGAATTGTATTTATTTTCCACAGGAATGGAGAGTTTTCTTACGATGAACTAGTTCTCATTGAGTTAAATGTTGGAAACATCTTTAATTTTTTTATGAAGCTCTGATAATGATTAGGCCTATTTACTTCATTCAAATTAAACGAATATAACATTTTAATAATAATAATTTAAGACTAATAATCAGAAAAACGATTAAATGTATTTTCTTAATTCCAAATAGTAACTGAAGACAAATAATATGAAAATCAGCATTAAAGATTAAAGGATAATTTGGAATTTAAATTTTGCACTGGAAGACGTAATGCTTATGAATGACTTACATTGTGTAATGTAATCGAGGGGCTGCCTGGCCGAGGCGGTAAAGGCGTGCTCGGTTCGCCCGGAAGGACGTGCGTTCGAATCCCCGTCAGGAAGTCGTAAAATTTAAGAAATGAGATTTCCACTTCCGGAGGTGCATATGGCCCTGAGGTTCACTCAGCCTACACCAAAAATGAGTAGCAGGTTAATTCCTGGAAGCAAAGGCGGCCGGGCGTAGAGCTAACCACTCTACCCCATCACGTGCCCCGGTTACCAATGGTGGAAGCCTTTACCTTCTACTCCTCCAAGGGCCTTCATGGCCTGCTTGGAGGTGTCTTTGTCTTTTTTGTAACGTAATCGAGGTTTGAGTTTTATTTTTGGTTCAGTATTCACATTTATTTTTTGGCGAATAAATTTTGGCTTAGAAAAATATCATCATCATCATCATCATCTGTTTACCCTCCAGGTTCGGCTTTTCCCTCGGACTCAGCGAGGGATCCCACCTCTACCGCCTCAAGGGCAGTGTCCTGGAGCTTCAGACTCTTGGCCGGGGGATACAACTGGGGAGTATGACCAGTACCTCGCCCAGGCGGCCTCACCTGCTATGGTGAACAGGGGCCTTGTAGGGGGATGGGAAGATTGGAAGGGATAGGCAAGGATGAGGGAAGGAAGCGGCCGTGGCCTTAAGTTAGGTACCATCCCGGTATTCGCCTGTAGGTGAAGTGGGAAACCACGGAAAACCACTTCGAGGATGGCTGAGGTGGGAATCGAACCCACCTCTACTCAGTTGACCTCCCGAGGCTGAGTGGACCCCGTTCCAGCCCTCGTACCACTTTTCAAATTTCTTGGCAGAGCCGGGAATCGAACCCGGACCTCCGGGGGTGGCAGCTAATCACGCTAACCACTACACCACAGAGGCGGACTTAGAAAAAATTACTCTTCCAATTTCTTTATTTACCACACAGTTCAAAAATATTATCGTATCCCTTGTGCTCATGACTAGCGAAAATTCCACCTTTGTGGATCCTCATGACTCTATTCGACTGAACGGGGAAAATACGAAGAAAGACAGCATGCGGTTACCTATCCATAAGCAGCAGAAGCACCAAATTTTTCACGTGAAATTTGAGAACAATATTAAGTTCACTGTATGGCTGATCAGTACCGTGAATAACCACCTCAAGCCATGAGGCGTGCTTGAAAGAGAAGAGGCAACTCAAAGAATCCAACTTGTTTTGGGGCAGAATATCCTACCCTTGCACAGCACCTTCAGTCAGTTGCTGAATGTTAACATGAGGATTAGGATGGTGGTCAATCGCCACGCGAGTTCAAGATAGCTCATATCCAGAGAATACGCCGTCACGCCATTCACTGTATGCCATATGTCTTGAGGATGAGCATGGGCATTATCACCCATTGGTACAGAGCTCTTTCCCAAAGTAGCAGCAAATTCTGTAAGTACAGGTTGAAGCAGAATGTCTCTGTATACCAGATCAGTCATGTTACCATGGACAGATATGAGAGGCGTACGTCGACCAAACATGATACCACCACAGAACGCGACGGAAAAGGAACCCCGTTACTGCTGACAGCGCTTTAGGATGAAGGGCTCGTTGTATTCTCACTGGATCGGATTGTCTCCAGTCTCTAATGCTCCTGTCGTATGGGTTCAAGTTTATGGAGTCCTAATCAAATATGAGTGTATATTTCCACTGCTCCTGATAACGGGGCTATGAGTTGTTGCCCACCAGACACGAAATGCCCTATGATGTGGTATATGGGGTACTTTTGGCACAAACCTCCTTGATATCAGTCCTCGACCATGTAGCCGATTCGCAATATGTCATCTGACACAATTCACTCCGGTCGTCCTCCGAAGATCCTGGCGAAACGAGGCAGCAGGCAGTGGGCCTACAACGTGCTGAAAGCTAAAAATACCGATCCTCCTTGCGAGTGGTTTTGCATGGGTGTCCCGTCCGTTGACGATCAGCAACCTTTGTGTCTCCCTGAAGTTCTTCCAGACTCTAGAGGCATCACTCTGGTTCTTAACACGAGCGATGAAACGCACTTTTCACCATCTTTCTGCAGCAATGTCACAATTTGAATGTAGCGAGTAGGTGATATGGGTACTCTCGCCATGTTTACGTCAGTCCACGTTCTGTCTTTACACCACCGACCCTACAAGAAATAGTGTTAAATTGAGCGGCACGACAAATTCCTCCTATCGGGAAAATAACCAACCTGATCTATGTTGCGTTCAGTCCTCAGCTCGATGGCTGGTTGGATCGTCAACAGCTGTCATAGATGGCCTAGGCATCACTGAGGAGGCGCACTAAGGAAATGAGGTGTGCAATAGTTTCTCGTTGCTTTGCTCGTCGACCCCGGAGTTACTATTACATATCAGTCTAACAAGCCACTGAAATGCATGAACCAACCGACCTTATGTGCAACGTTTACACGCCATTCATAGCAGGGAATGGCTGCTTAAGGAATGGTATTGATAGCTGCGCTCATACCTGAGTAAATTTCATATTGTCAAAGCCAAGGATTAGACAGAGAATCCAGGTAAACACTAGGTCTCGCGAGCAAAAGCAGTTAAGCCGGGTGAAATCGTAACGTGCAAAATTTGTTTATATCTGTACTGTAAGGTATATCTTATTCGTAAGCTGGAGGTAAGAGGCATGAACGTAGTAAGAATGATTGCTGGTAAAAAAAAACAGGTGGGAACAATGGCAGGAGGGCAATGACAAAGAGGATATAAAAGCGAAATTATGAATGAAACTGTTGGATGAAGCATCTAGTATGAACCAGCATCGGGGGAGTGTCGTGTAAGGTGAATGGAGGAGGACAGGTTATCTAGTGAAATAAGAGTCTGTACAGTGGAGAGTAAGGGGAGCAGTAGCGACCAAGACGAGGATGAGGGTTTTTAATTTCAGCTTAAGAGGTGAAGAATTAGAAATGGTGATAGAACTCGTTGCAAATAGAGGATTGACAGAGGCTTCTAAACTAAACTCTGAAAGTCAGAGCAGTCTGCATTTAAAACTCAGCTGCCAATGGAATGAAAAAAAAAACATCAGAAATAATGGGGAAAGAATTTTATTCAACTCCTTCTCATCAGAATCTACCAGTTGATAAAGTACGATAATAAAGTGCATAAAAAAGTATACATTTCGGCGTTTATTATCGTATTAATTCTTCGCCAATGCCGGTATAAGTGGTTTTGCATTAAATATATTGAACCTTTAAATGTAGTTATAATAAGTGTATATGATTGGATTAATTTTTCACGACTTCAAAGTATCCATTAACATTTTCAGAATAGTTCTTCTGGCACCTATCATTAATCCTAAGCCTTTGATATTGCTATAACACCGCATTTATCCTTCAGAGTTTTGCTCGTTCATCGTAACTCAACTAATTTAGCATTTTAGAATTGTTTGAATGAAGACCTACTCCTTGACTGAATGATGAGCGTTGAGGTCTTCGGTTCAGAGGATCCAGAATTCGATTCCTGGCCGGGTTGGGGATTTTAATAGCGTCTGATTAATTCATCTGGACCTGGAACTAGATGTTTTTGTTTGCCCCAAGACTTTCCTCTTTATATTCGGACAACACACAGCACTATTATCCACCGCAGAAACACGCAATAGTGATTAAAACCCTCCGTATAGGGTTGACGTCAGGAAGGATAAATGTCTGTAAAACAGGGCAACAAGTTCGCATCCATGACCCCACAGGTGTAGGAAAAGCTGTAGTAGAAGAAGAAGTGAACTATTTGAACTAAATGGGATTCCGTTTATTTATCTTTCTTATAAAATTATGTAAGGTGTCCGACTCGTTGGCTGAATGGTCAGCGTACTGGCCTTCGGTTCAGAGGGTCCCGGGTTCGATTCCCGGCCGGGTCGGGGATTTTAATCGCTTCTGATTAATTCTTCTGGCTCGGGGACTGGGTGTATATGTCCGTCCCAACACTCTCCTCATCATATTCAGACAACATACTACACTACCAACCACCACAAAAACACGCAATAGTGCTTACATCCCTCCATAGAGGGTTGGCGTCAGGAAGGGCATCCGGCCGTAAAACGGGGCCAAATCCACATGTGCGACGCAGTTCGCACCCGCGACCCCACAGGTGTGGGAAAAGCGGCAGGAAAAGAAGAAGAAGATAAAATTATGTAAGGTACTACTACAAACAAATTTGGTGTTAGGCCGACAATATTAAGAAAAATCTCCGTCGTGGAACGCACAAGAGAGATTTCGATACTCTGCCAACTGGTGGAATAAAAGGTAATGTGGAAATTGACTCACGCAGAACCTGAATGGTATCAGTCAAAGTTCCTACATACAACAGCCGAGGCATTATTATTATTATTATTATTATTATTATTATTATTATTATTATTATTATTATTATTATTATTATTATTTTTAGATGCGAAAAAGACCAGAAAACTGATCACTCAAAGCTCACTTAGAAGTTGTGCATTTCCTTCTTTGCCAGGCAGCCTTCAGTTTTTCTCTCATCGTGGTTCTTCGTTCTTCTGTCCACTTAGCTCCTGTCTTCTTCTTGTGGTTTCTCTCAGACTCTACTTCCCACTTGTTGATTTTCGTTCTGTAGCAGGTTCGGTTAGCGATGTCGGCCACTTTGATTCCTGATTTTTCCAGGTCCTGGCGGATTATTATTATTATTATTATTATTATTATTATTATTATTATTATTATTATTATTATTATTATTATTATTATTATTATTATTATTATTATTATTATTTCTTAATCCACTTACCTTCCAGGGTTGATTTTTTCCTCGAATTCTGCGAGGGATCCCACCTCCACCTTATCAAGGGAGCATGAAACCTTGGGTCGTGGATACAACTTGTGAGGAGGATCAGTGCCTTGCCCAGGTAGCCCCACCTTGCTATGACGCACAGGGGCCCTGTGGTAGGATGGGAAGATATACAAAGAGGGTGGAAGGAGGCGGCCCTGGCCTTATGTTTGGTACCATCCCAGCATTTACCAGGAGGAGAATTTGGAAACTACGGAAAACCACTTCGTGGATGGCTGCGGGCTGAATTGAATACCCTTCTACTCAGTTGACCTCCCTATGCTGAGTGGACCCGGTTCTAGTCCTGGTACCACTTTTAAAATTTCGTGGAAGAGCCAGTAATCGAACCGGGGCCTCCTGGGGGTGGCAGCTGATCACAATAATCACTACACCACTGAGGCGGACATTATTATTAATATTATTATTATTATTATTAATTCTGTTCTCCAATCGTCAGCTGTATGTCTTTACCCTGCCAAGTTCTGGCAAAGAGTATAATATTATTCTATAAAACTCTCAGAATTCAGCTGACGAAACTAAGATTAATTACGGGAATTACACTTTTAGTTTCCTATTTCTTGACGTCCGCTACATGTTCCCTTTCTCGATTCGTACACCATTTATTCCCTACAAGTCCCATGGACTACCTGCTATAATATGAACTGCTGCCGGTAACGTTACGCAAGAACAAGCGGGTGATTAACAAGTCCCGTTCTGATAGCCTCGAAACTTCTAATGAACACAAAAAATTGTTTATCGTATCTGGTAGTAGCAATTCCAATCAAGGAGGACAACTGATCGAGGATAACAGCAAAGTATAAAAACATTCGTTTAGTGGTCGTCATCTTCTCCCACTTTTTACTTAAACTTGACCATTGACAGCGGCCAACTTGAGGTCAACTGAGCGTGACCGAGGTCCCGTCTTAAAACTAGTCGAATTCATCGTTTCCCCGGCAATTTGGCTGGTCGGCGGATTACAGGCTATTTGCATACATTTGTTCCTAAATATCGCTTGCTCTAGTAGTCTTTATTTTCCAAAGGTCTGCATGCGAGATGAAACATTCACGTCCATTGATTATCTCCGCGATATATTTAGAACCTGTTCGATACTCGACTCTTTCTGTACCAGTACGAGTGTCTTCCACCATATATATCATGTAAGAATTTCTAGCATTAGATATTTTCCTGCCGCTACCAATAGCACCCATGACATTCACTATTAATATCATAACTCTGGATTCATTTATTTTTATTCAATCACTATGGTAACTTTGATGGAATGCTTGAGTACCTGTCTCGAAAACTGCAGGAAGCTGGCTCAATATCAGATCCTCAAAGTTTGTCTCCAGTTTGTTGCCTGTTAAGCAGAAAAAAAAACCGGTAAATCGAAACAAATTATCCATCCCGCCTCAGATTGCGTCAACCAAGGATTAACCCCTTAACATTCACCGTGCATAATTATGCACATCGAGTTTAAAGTTTTATTTGGCAGCAGAAGTCATTGATAGCCCTTAAACAATTATGCAGATTAGATAGTTCACATTTTGGAACAGGCGTGGCTATCCAGACGAGTGTTATACAACCATCTTTTCTGATGTACCAACTCTCTTATTCCAACTCGCTTGAGAACCAATATTTTAAGAAAATAAGGAAAACCAAATTTTAACCGTTTGGGTAGACATTGTTGTAATATGAAGGAGGCAGGGATTAAGTAATGTTACTTTTAAAACATATTGTGAGAAATGTTGTACTTAACACAACTTAAAATCATTTTTAAACGTACGATATGATGAAATACAAAACATTAAATTTGTAAAATGTGTTTTTCAATACTTTGAATGGTTGACTGACAATTTTGACCGAAAAAAATGCGATTTTTAAATTTATTTTTCATTTAAAACTTAGCATTCCTCTTTATAACAGTGCAAAATATTAGTTAATATATCCTACGCTTTCGAAGTTATGAGCAAAAACGTGGGCACTTTATCGGTAAGTGTGTTGCTCGTTTTCCGTAACTTTTGTTTTACAGAACCGTTTCCCTGGTAACTCTGAAAGTTTTTAAGATATTAAGATGACATTTTGCATGCATATATATTTCATACAGTAGAAGAAGATAGACGGGAATTTTTGAGCTAGCTTCAAAAAAAAAAATCAAACGAAAATTAATTAAAAAAATTCACTACTTGAAAATAACATAATAAAAAATATTTATGTCTGATGGACTTCACTGATTCTGGTGTATGTTGTAGCTATAACACTACTAATAATAAAAAAAATCATAGGAAAATATTCATGTGTTTGAAAATTATCAGGGAAACGGGGCAAAATAATGGCCATGATACATCGCCTTTTTGGATAATTATAAAAGAATAGGTCTATATAATTTCTAAACATGTAGGCATATTATTAAGGAACTTTGTGTTTGTCATACTAAGTTTCCTTTCAGTATTCATTTCCATTGATGCGGGAAGAAAGTTTAATACACCGCATTTTTCTTGATAGTGCAAGAGGGTGTGGTACCCTTCGTCCTCTTTCCATACCCAGTCCTTCGCACCCTCGTATCAGGCACGTCTTCTCTTTCTACTGTACTTCCTCCTCGTCCTCTTCGTCCTCCTCGATTCCCATATCATTTTCCCCGTCATCGTCAGAACTAAAGCTAACACCAAAGCCTAATCGCGATTTGGATCACGTAGCTATCAGCTTGCATTCCTGGGATAGTGGGTTTGAACCCCATTGTCGGTATCCCTGAATATGGCTTTTCGTGGTTTACGATTTTCACACCAAGCAAATGCTGGGGATGCACCTTAATTGAAGGCCACCATAAGGAAACTGCCCATCGCACAACTGTCCACGACAATTACTGCCCATCCATGTGGTTTGCAGATATTGGAGCGGCACGTGCTCAGCGTGACGACATTCTCACCCATATTTCTCGGCCTTGTTGACCAAGTCCGCTTCTTTTCATATCGCACAACTCCTTATTTGGCCTCATGAGATTGAGTGAACTTCGTTCCAGCCCTTAGTTGAGAATAAAAATTCCTGGATTGGTTGGAAGTCGAACCTGGGATCTCCGTGTGAGAGATAGTGGTGAAGGTGATTGTTGTTTTAAGATAAAGTGCAACTAGGCAACCATCATCTATATAACACTAATCCGAGAGAAAAGTGGTGGGGATTACTGTTTTTAGAGGAAGCACAACTAGTCAACCGTCCTCTATATGAAATGGAAGGCATACGACACTTCGAAAAATGAAGGTATCAGCCAAAGAAAGACAAGGGCCACGAAAGGCGTGAATGCTCGAGTGCTCTAATATCGTCGGGGTCGGAAAAGAACAAGAGTTGACCAAGGGACATCGGATAGGATAGATGAAATTGAGGAGCCTGGCAAAAGTAAGTGGAAGCAATGCCAGGACTCAGCTAAGGGCCTCGTGGTTTCCAACCCACGCTCCCAATTTCAGAGCCCCTGGGTCCCCTTTTAGTCGCCTCTTACGACAGGTAGGGTGTTATTCTACCGCCCCCACCCACAGGGGTGAGAGGCAGACTCGTTATCGCTATATCATGGAGGTGAAGATTTCTGGCTAGTAGAATGTTTAAAATATTCGTATTCTGAAGAGTGTATCTGTAGATACAGTTATAATTAAGTTTAGAAAGGCTTTGAGAAAGGAGTAATTTAAAAGCATTTTCTTTAGACAAAACGACGCAAGAATAATTAAATCAGGGACTGTCAACGGAATGCACCTGAATCCAATCCCCTCTATAATAATAATAATAATAATAATAATAATAATAATAATAATAATAATAATAATAATAATAATAATAATAATGTCCGACTCGTTGGCTGAATGGTCAGAGTACTGGCCTTCGGTTCAGAGAGTCCCGGGTTCGATCCCGGCCGGGTCGGGATTTTAACCTTAATTGGTTAATTCCAGTGACCTGGGGGCTGGGCGTTTGTGCTGCCCCCAACATCCCTGCAGCTCACACACCACACACAACACTGTCCTCCACCACAATAACACGCAGTTACCAAAACATGCCAGATGCCGCCCACCCTAATCGGAGGGTCTTCTACCTTACAAGGGCTGCACTCGACTAGAAACAGCCGCACGAAATTAAATGTATAATAATAATAATAATAATAATAATAATAATAATAATAATAATAATAATAATAATAATAATAATAATAATGTTTTGCTAACTAATTTTTGCGGATTTAGCAGACGCCGAGGTCACGGAATTCAGTCTCACAGAAGTTCTTCTACTTGCCAGTAAATCTATCAACACGAAGCTGAGGTATTTGAGCACATTCAAATACCACCGGACTGAGCCAGGATTGCTCAAACCTGCCCAGCTGGGGTCAGAAGTTCAGCATCTCAACCGTCTCTGCCACACAGCCCGGCTCCTACTACAACATTTATCAGACTATCTTCAAGGTTGACAGAGTGCACAGCACTGAAATCCTCCAAAACACAGTAGAGTCTCGGAGAACAGAACAAACGTGAAATAACAATATAATAATAGCACGAAGTAGTGAAACTAAGCAATGTATAAACTCAATGTAATTTTGCTTTCAAGATTATGAAAATAGCATATTTTTGTGTAGTTACAGCCATTGGTATTTACCATATAGTGCATTGTCCGACTCGTTGGCTGAATGGCCAGCGTACTGGCCTTCGGTTCAGAGGGTCCCGGGTTCGATTCCCGGCCGGGTCGGGGATTTTAACCTTCATTGGTTAATTCCAATGGCCCGGGGGCTGGGTGTTTGTGCTGTCCCCAACATCCCTGCAACTCACAGACCACACATAACACTATCCTCCACCACAATAACACGCAGTTACCTACACACGGCAGATGCCGCCCACCCTCAACGGAGGGTCTGCCTTACAAGGGCTGCACTCGGCTAGAAATAGCCACACGAAATTATTATTATTATAGAGTGCATTTATTTGGTACGTTCATAAAATCATTCATTCTCTTTACCACAATGAAGTAAACCTGTTGGCTGACGCAATGTTCCGTCACCGCCTCACGCATATCGCATCAGCCAATGTCGCAACGTGTTGCTGTTTTACGTAGTAAAGGACGCAAGCACGCACGCACATTACACCTTAAGGACAAATGTCTGACTTGACACATTATAGAAAAGATTTTGGTTAATCCGAAAATCTTGTAATACAAATGGGTCTTGATCCCAATTACTTCGGATTAACGGAACTCTACTGTTCCAATAACAACAAAATGCGATCATGTATAAAGAGATTATTTTGCAGAACTACAGTATTAAGCCTTTATTACTTTTCTCTCACCGGGAAGAAACTTATTCCTTTAAAATTTTCACAGCAGCAACAAGGTATATTTATCGTAATTACTACTGATCACATCCACCGTTACTGAACTTCGGAGATCTCTGCCTTAACAGAGCCGTTGACGAAGTTATAATTTGTTTAATGCTATTTGTTTGGGGCTTCGACTATGTGGAGCTTTTGCCCCTACTGGCATCATATTGTATGAACCTGCGTGTAATTGGAACGGTGGTAGTGTGGAATGTTGTGTGTGAGGAAAGTAAGATTCAGACGTCACAAACACCCAGCCCCCAAGGCCAGGGATATTAATCATTACAATTTAAAAACCCTGAACTGGCCGGGAATAGAACCCGGGGCTGCCGGGTGACAGGCAGACGCGTTGTTCCCTACACCGCGGGGCCGGACAAAGTTTTAATAACACAAAAGTGTAATTTCGCGTGACAATTGATATCGCAGTTATAGCTACGGAACCTTCCATTTTACGTGAAATTCGAATCACAGGAATTAGACTTTCCACGTCAAAAACCCCCTACGACACTTAACGCCCTTGAAAGGGCTCTGGCCTGCTCAGCGACCGCTGCTCAGCCCGAAGGCCTGCAGATTACGAGGGGCCGTGTGGTATGCACGACGCATCCTCTCGGCCGTTATTCTGGGCTTTCGAGCCCGGGGCCGCCGTCTCACCGTCAGACAGCTCCTCAATTCTAATCATGTAGGCTGAGTGGACCTCGAACCAGCCCTCAGGTCGAGAGAAAAATCTCTAACCTGGCCGAGAATCAAACCCGGGTCCACCGAGCGAGAGGCAAAAACGCTACCCCTACACCATGGGGCCGACTTCCACTACAAAACCTTACACATTATATTGACTGAGTTTGGATCCATGGTAGTCTAGGTGAGAGGCCAGTTACTTATGCTGTACATTATGTGGTCCCATCACTAGGAAGTGTTGAACTAAAGTGCCCTGGATGATAGAATGGAGCTACAATGACAGCAGGAAAAATGTGAAGTCATAAAAAGTAATTCATTGCCTTGTATTACTTTAAAGTTTAATATCTTATATTCTTAGAGGGTCGATGCGTCCTTTCAGTCTTCGTAAGGATTAATAAAACTAATAGCTTAATCGTTGTGTCTTTTAAAGTTAAACTGACACAGAAGACAGTCAGACAAGTTGAAAATGGCAGAGTGCAATGGTTTTAAGGTATGGATCATCCAAAATACAGCCTATTTCTAGACGACGAGACGTGATCATTGGTCGCTGTGCACGTCTTGAACAAAAATTAAAGTTCAAGGTTAGTAACAATCGGTGAGGTTTCTTATATAATTTGGAAACCTACAGTAGTTATAGGAGTGGCGATGGCTTTCTGAGCCAAAACTTAGCAGGTTCGATCCTGACTCAGTTCGGTGGTACTTGAAGGTGCTCGAATACATCAGCCTCGTGTCGGTGGATTTCTTTCTTTATTAATCTGCTTACTTTTTTTTTGTATTTGCTTTACGTCGCACCGACACAGATAGGTCTTTTTTTTTTTTGCTAGGGGCTTTACGTCGCACCGACACAGATAGGTCTTATGGCGACGATGGGATAGGAAAGGCCTAGGAGTTGGAAGGAAGCGGCCGTGGCCTTAATTAAGGTACAGCCCCAGCATTTGCCTGGTGTGAAAATGGGAAACCACGGAAAACCATTTTCAGGGCTGCCGATAGTGGGATTCGAACCTACTATCTCCCGGATGCAAGCTCAAGATAGGTCTTATGGCGACGATGGGACAGGAAAGGCCTAGGAATGTGAAGGAAGAGGCCGTGGCCTTAATTAAGGTACAGCCCCAGCATTTGCCTGGTGTGAAAATGGGAAACCTCGGAAAACCATCTTCAGGGATACCGACAGTGGGGTTTGAATCCACTATCTCCCGGATGCGAGCTCACAGCTGCGCGCCCCTAACCACACGGCCAACTCGCCGGGTAATCTGCTTACCCTCCAGGGTTGGTTTTTCCCTCTGACTCAGCAAGGCATCCCACCTCTACCGCCTCAAGGGCAGTGTCCTGGAGCGTGAGACATTGGGTGGGGGATACAACTGGGAAGGATGACCAGTACCTCGCCCAGGCCGCCTCACCTGCTAAGCTGAACAGGAGCCTTGGTGGGGGATGGGAAGATTGGAAGGCATGGACAAGGAAGAGGGAAGGAAGCGGCCGTGGCCGTTAGTTAGGTACCATCCCGGCATTTGCCTGGAGGAGAAGGGGAAAACCACGGAAAACCACTTCCAGGATATCTGGGAATCGAACCTTCTTCTCAGTTGACCTCCCGATGCTGAGTGGATCCCGTTCAAGCCCTCGTACCAGTTTTCAAATTTCGTGGCAGAGCCGGGAATCGAACCTGGCCTCCGGGGATGGCAGCTAATCACACTAAACACTACACCACAGAGGTGGACGTCGGTGGATTTACTGGCAAGAAAAAGAACTCATTCGCGACAAAATTTCGGCACCTCGGCATCCCCGAAAACTTTAAAAGTAGTTAGTGGGGCGTAACATCAAGAACACTAATAATATGAGCGGTGTCCTATTATTCAAGGCGGTAAAAATGAGCTAGGTAGGTTTAACGGGAAGAACGTGGCTTCGGTTCACTGTCAGGAAGTAGAAAAATTTAGAAACAAGACTTCCACTTCAGGAGAGATATATGGACTTCAGGATGACTTATCCTACACAAGAAATGAGTACCACGAGGCGGACATATAACCAACCACTCTATCCCAAATAAGGGCTGAGGTAATGGAAACTGTAGTACAAGATTATACTTTCCACTCAAGCAACGATTTCATAGGTTACACGAAAAAGTCTTTGCTTTCCTTCCTAATGTGAATTCTGAGTACCCCCAAAATCCAAATGTTTTACCTTATTGCCGTCTAAATACGGCGATTATACCAGAAATAATAAATATTTGCTGGATGCCAAATAATATTAGCTATTAATATCCTCATCACCACCATCATCACCATTATCATCATCCGTAGTTTATCTCGCTTGTTCAGGGTCTCTGCGCAGAACACAGAAACGTGAAAGAGGTGTGGCCGGGGATGTAATGTCGCATGAGCTTCGACACCATGGGATTTTCGACTGAAAATCCCACCGCAGCAACACTGAGATTCAAACCACGGTCACTGCGTTGACAAGCAAGCAGCTAAGCCGCTACACCACCCTGTTCCCCAATAATAACAATAATGTATTGTACACAATCGTCTCCGGGCAAGGGAAACCTCGCAATTCCTTCGGAGTAAAGTTTATAGATGAAGCCGAAAACTGAGCAGTCAGCAATGACCGGAGAACTTTTCCTGGTATTTTCATTACTTAAAGATATCGCGTTTATTCGACTATTGGAGTCTTCAGTTCGCTTCTCAGGCAACGCGGCAAGCTTTCACAAGGCAGATGGAGAAACGTAGTTTTCTCGTGAGTGAAATTAGAAGGTTTTCCTTGCCTGGTAACGATACATATACGAATATATTATTATTGCAACAATTACCATTGTACTAGATATACATACTGCTACCGGAAAAAAATTGAAGTGAATGAGTGAATTTTAAAACAAGATATTAAAAGAAGTGTAATGGAGCATAAATAAGCATGTTTACATACCAACTCAATGGGGGGTACAAACTGACACTTATTTTTAAATGAATAGTTCAGGAATGGGGCTCTGTGTAGTGGTAGACAAAAACTCTAAATCAAGACATGATTTAATTGAAGATAAGCAGACTCAACTCTTTTCATAACTGATCACTGAAAACTATTAGAAGCTACTATAAATTTACGTACCACTTGAGACGACCGCGCGGACCCCTAGTGGTACGCGCACCGCACGCTGAAAACCACTGCTTTAGACAGATAATATTATAATATCCTGTTTAATACCGGATTTATTTTAACTAAGTTTAGTACAAACCAGACGCCTGTGGCCTAACTCTACTGCTGGCAAAAGTAATGATTTAAAATGAAACGTACGATCCTACAAACATAATATCGAGTTACAAAACGATAGAGAGTGTAGTAGCTGTAACGTTCATACTGATAATAGAAGCATACTTATGACTTGTTAGTGACGTGAACACGTAAACGTGAAATCGTTAATGAAGCCACTGACTTCAATGAACAAGACAAAATCCACAGAAAATATCATGAAAAGAAGATAATAAATATTAGGCATACAGTGAATAATAATAATAATAATAATAATAATAATAATAATAATAATAATAATAATAATAATAATAATAATAATACCGTGTGATCTCTGGGAAGGCCCTATGCACCTCCTTCGAGATGACACCCATGGGCGACCCGCACGACTAGAATGAAAACAAAATGTTAATGATGGCATAAAGACCCATTCCCCGAGTCAGAGGAAATAAACATTGACCACTTGGCTATGAAAGAAGACATGAATTTACACTCTTTTGAATGAATGTATTTCCCCTTATCCTGTTGTACCAGATTGCACGGTGGTTGCGCTGGTCAAGTTTCTAGTTCCCATTGGCCTGCCGACCAGACTATTACAGAATCGATCTTTCTCAGCACTAGAATGATATAGATTACCACTTCACATCCGCTTAACGCGACCTTGGCAAGTGGAATGGTCTCCACCAGCTGGCAATCGGTTTTTATCAAGGTCATGGGTTCATATTCGGTCAAGAGCATTAATGTGGCGAGATAAATTAGTTTCAGTGAAATGAGTCCCATTGCAGCTGGGACACGACATGCTGGTAGTGGTTGTGGTGGGATGACAGCCATTACAAAAGGAAAAAAAGGCTATTGCTGTCAGTTCCCTGTAAAACTATATATTTAAGAGAGAATTTTGGCCTCTCGAGAATGGCTATATTTTAGGGAAGGAACGTTTCATGGAAAGGTAGAATAATGACACTTTTGGCATCACCTACATAATTCTGTCTGTGTCTGGGAGTATATTTTCAGAAAAGATGCGGTAGGAAAATTGAAAGAATGACGTGTGGGTTTCTTCACTACTATAGTACTAGGCCTACTATTAATTAATAACATTGGTGTTACGTCTTACTAACTACTTATTTAATTCTCGGAGACACTGATTTGCCGGAATTTTGTCTCGCAATAGTTCTTTTACGTGCCAATAAATCTACCGACTCGATCCTGACGTGCCTGCAAATACTACTGGTGTAAGCCAGGATCGAACCCGTCAACTTGGACTCAGATGGCCAGCGCTCTATCGTCTGAGCTACTCAATCCGGCTAGAGCTGATATTATTATTACTATTAGAGGCTACCTACCCGAGGAGGAAAAGTCTTGCTTCTTTCATCCGGAATGACGTGGATTTGATTCCACGTCAAGAAGACTCTTCGGAAGCCACACGTTATTATTATTATTATTATTATTATTATTATTATTATTATTATTATTATTATTATTACAGTATTATCATTAGTATCATTATTATTAGAGGCTAATTAGCCGAGGCGATAAAGTCTTGCCTCTTTCATCCGGAATGACGTGGGTTTGATTCCACGTCAAGAAGACTCTCCGGAGGCCACACGTATTATTATTATTATTATTATTATTATTATTATTATTATTATTATTATTATTATTATTATTATATATCAACATTTAATTTTCAAGTAAGGTTTCATAACAAAAATGTTTTGGCCATTCGCTACCCCTTAATGTTACCAGAAGTTGGACAGAGGACAAGAAAATAACTGCCTCTACATATGAGATACTGTCCCTACGGTATGGACAGCAGACGATGGTGTAATGGTAAATGGGATGAAAAATCAGACTGAATGTTTCACCATGAGGTAAATTGCTCTCAGTTTTAATTACTGTATTGATGGGGTGAAAGTACCTCACGGGAATCACTGTAAGTACCTTAATATTAATATAAGCAAAGGTCTTATCTGGGGTAATCACATTAACGAGGCTGGAAATAAAGGTTGCCCGCCTCTGTGTTGTAATTGTTAGCGTGATTAGCTGCCACTCCCGGAGACCCGGCTTCCATTCCCGGCTCTGCCACGAAATTTGAAAAGTGGTGTGAGAGCTGGAACCCTGGGGTCCACTCAGCCTCGGGAGGTCAACTGAGTAGACGGGGGTTCCACTCCCACCTCAACCATCCATGAAGTGGTTTTCCGTCGTTTCCCAGTTCTTCTCCAGGCAAATGCCGGGATGGTACCTAACTTAAGGCCACGGCCGCTTCCTTCCCTCTTCCTTGTCTATCCCTTGCGATCTTCCCATCCACCCTACAAGGCACCTGTTCAGCACAGCAGGTGAGGCTGGCTGGGCAAGGCTCCTTACCAGTTGTATCCCCACCCTCGCTGAGTTCGGGGGGAAAACCAACTCTGGAGGGTAAACAAATTAAGAAAGGAAAAAAGAAGAAATAAAGTTTACAGATATCTTTTTTTTTTTTTTTGCTAGGGGCTTTACGTCGCACCGACACAGATAGGTCTTATGGCGACGAACAGATATCTTAATATGGTTATAAGCGTATTTAAGGGTTGTTCTAAGGATATAAATGATAGGGTGTATAAGTATCTAGTAAGACCCCATTCAGTATGGATGAAGTGTATGGGACCTATACCGGGATTACTTGTTACGAGAACCAGAAAAGGTCCAAACGAAAGAGCAAAACTTGTCCTGGGTGATTTACGAAAATGTTGCAAGCTTTGGACTGGGACGATTTGGTAGTAAGGAGACGAGCTGTTCGCCTAAGCGGGATGTACCGAGCTGCCAGTGAAGTAATGGTATGGAATGACACTGGTAAACGAATAAGCTTGAATGGAGCTTCGAAAGGTAGAAAAGATGAGAAAGTTGGAATTCAAGAGGTACAAAATGGGGAAAATATTATAGGAAGAGGAATTAAGGAATGGAATTATTTATAAAGGGAAATGTTCAATAAATTTCCGAGTTTTTTGAAATTATCACGGGAAGGCTAGGAAAACAACTGATGTGGAATCTGCCACTTGGGCGACAGTCCTAGATGCAGATTGATTGATTGATTGATTGATTGATTGATTGATTGATTGATTGATTGATTGATTGATTGATTGATTGATTGATTGATTGATTGATTGATTGATTGATTGATTGATTGTGTGGCTTTCGAGACATGAACGAATATGGAGCTCACTCGAGTTATAATCCCCAGTTATTTTTCAAAGCAGTAATTACTGTATTCTCCTTCTACAGCAGTAACCTCAAGGAAGATTGACGATCGTCATGAGTAATTCCACGAATTTAGTGTTTACCAAAGCAAGGTTACCATATCGTGGATATCGAACTACTGCCCTCTCTCTTCTACGCGTCACATTACATTCTTCCCATTCTGATCAGTAGTATTAATCTGTGTTTACCACGTCTGAAGGTGTAACCGAAATAGGCTGCTTTCCTGCTTTTTGTGAAGATTAAAGGGTTGCGTGGTTCTCAGGCATGACGATGTACTACCTCGTTGCTTGACATGGTTTACCCATGGGATCATGAACAGTTTGCTATGCTTCCAGCTTTGAAAGGCCTTTAGTGGGTTCACTGGCGAAGTCTTTAGTGTCTACCCTGCGAAACTGTAAAGCAAAACCGGTGACACGTAAAACTTCACGATTGCACAGAAAATGCTTTATTGTCAGAAACACACATCATGTAATGCTGATTCTCTCCTTGATTTCTACATCCGTTTCCAACGTTTTGTTAGCCATCAAAAAAGAGCAATATATTAAATACTATGATATTGGATCTAATGCACTAACATGTAAATTATCTTTCTTTCTTTCTTTCTTTCTTTCTTTCTTTCTTTCTTTCTTTCTTTCTTTCTTTACATTCTAATTAGGAAGTGGCTGCCTAGGGATGTGATAGAATTGTGCTCGATTCAAATGGAAGGATCTAGGTTCAGTTCTCAGTCTGGAAGTCGAGAAAACTGGAAATGAGTCTTCTACTTCTGCAAAGGCACGTTTCTGAGAATCACTCAGCCTACAGCAGAAATCCTCCATTATACCTGAAATCTCATTTTGCGATGTCTGACAAGCGTCTAGTTCGTTTTCAGGTAACATATATTAAATTCTACTCCATTCTGTTGAAGTAGAGTAAGAAGCTAAAATAAAACCTATTATTATTATTATTATTATTATTATTATTATTATTATTATTATTATTATTATTATTATTATTATTATTATTATTATTGTTGTTATTATTATTATTATTATTATTATTATTGTACCGGGAGGTACACCCCAACGCCGCGCATTCAAATTCAACCCCTCTATTGGTAAAACAGTGAAACAGGAACTACACCAACTTAGAACTTTACTCAGAAGATATCACCACAGAAATATGATGTATTTTTGTTATTGTTCAGTTGCCTAAACTGAGTAAATTTATCCTTATTTTGTTTGCCATTCATCAAGAAGTTTAGACATTCTTCCACATATGACACTACTAAAAACTATGATCATGTACCCTGGTGCGACGTGTAAGAAGTTGTAATTTAAAGAAGTTTTGTATTTCTAGGTTTTTGGAACTGAATGGTATTCATTTATTTTTGGGTGGGCAATATTTCCTTTTTCTTTCCGCCAGTTTTGAATCTAGCCAATCCCTAATTTCTGTAATTAATTTTCCACCTATCACAGACTTCTTGTTCGATTCTGAGTGTAACTTTTGAAATCAACCAATAAATTGAGAGGGTGTGGCGGGTTTAGTCTTGAATGATCTCGAACCTTCCCTGAGGGTTTATAAACTGCGGCTTTTCACGTTTCTTGACCAATTGATCGACATCTATCTGAGTGTATGTGTTAAGCAGGAGACGGGCGGCCTTTTCGTCGGCAGCTAGAACTGCTACAACGTATGGCCACATAATTACATCTTTCTTGTTGTAGTTACCTCCGCAGATTATTCCAAGGGGAAGGTCCGAATCTTTAACCATGTAACCAACGTTTATAAAATGTAAATTTCTTCCGGCTAATGTAAACATTTCATAAAATCTTTAACTGCAAATCGGGGATAGAGAGTGATGTACCCTCTCGAGCTCCCCTTCATCTTGGTTTGAGGTGACTACGTTTTGTACCGGTTTTTTCTTCTATAATGTGTTAGAGTAATTTCTGTACGAGTCATCTAAGTAGTTTGGGAATAGCTCTTGTTCCATCGGCCTAGTGCCCTTTAGGTTTTTAAGTGTTCATGTCTGGGAATGCAAGTATAAGCCTCCATTCATTTTGTGTTCGGGCCATTAATTTAACCTGTCATTCTTATCCCACGAAGGCCCAGTAGGTTGGGTATTTAATACCCCTGTAATCATTTGTTCCATTTGTAAATGGTGGTTTGAGAAACCAGAGACTGATGTAATGATTACCTTGAATACGCTTGAGAAAGTGAGAGCCTGTTAGCTCTTTTCCAAAATGTCTCTGGAAGGCTAGATGTTGTATTTTGGGAGCAAGTGCTCCATGAATTAGGGGATTTCTGCCCTTAAATGAATCAGTGCTCTTTCGTAAAATTTGAGCCCGGGAGCTCAGATATTGTAAAGCGTGGCGCTTGAAGCCCAGGATCTGTAAGGTTTACTAATCTTGGATTTTCCTGGACTTGTTTCTAAATTGCCATTGTACCTGATTTTCATTGTTATGAAAAATTGTTAATTTTTAAATTCTAAAAGAAATATAACCTTCGTTAAAATTTTAAATCTGTTCTTGACATCGTAGTTAGACCCATTCCAGCCCGCACCTTCTTTAACCTCTTTCTGCTCCACACGTAACCCCGTAACAGTTATCATTATTATTATTATTATTATTATTATTATTATTATTATTATTATTGTCGTCGCGCATACAATTTTTAGCATTGTAAAAGTCTACTGAGTTTCAGTTATTTGTTGAAGGAAATATTGAAAGGGAGAGCAGCTTCAACAAGAATGCCATGTAGGCTACATTAACATGAGATAGTTCAAACATATAAGTATACATTTCACATATGATATTATATTACGTAATGAATATATGTATGCATGCACTCATGGGTAGCACTGACTTCATATCATTAGCTTTCAATATTCAAATAAAGTTGACTGATGTACTGGACTGTGATATACGTTTTACAAATATTTCTGAGAGGAAGGTTCTTGATCAGGCCCAGAATAAAATAATGGAAGTAGTCATCTGAGCTGTGAAACTTTAAAACTACTGGAGGAAAAATAGAATAGCAACTGATCGAGGCACATTTATATAAAAGTAAAAGAAAGTATATATGTGACGGCAATACAGCACTGAATTGGGAAGCTGTGTGTGTCCGGGTTCCGAGGTTGTAGTAGCATGTCATCTTTGAGATCGATTTCCCCAGGGTATTCCTCTCCAACTCATTCACGGGAAAAGCAGAGATGTTCCCCCTTTTCAGTTCCAGAAATAACTTTTCTAATCATAGGTACAGGATTATTACAATAGCACACTCACAGCTGCCAGAATGAAGGATAATATCAAACACTGAACGATCGAGAACTAAGGCATCAATATCCGTAGCATCTAAAGAGATGTATCATCTAGAAAAGTGTTTAAATTTGTGTTCTACAGCCAATGTGAATCTTTTTTTTCTGCTAGTTGCTTTACGTCGCACCGACACAGATAGGTCTTATGGCGACGATGGGACAGGAAAGGGCTAGGAGTGGGAAGGAAGCGGCCGTGGCCTTAATTAAGGTACAGCCCCAGCATTTGCCTGGTGTGAAAATGGGAAACCACGGAAAACCACTTTCAGGGCTGCCGACAGTGGGGTTCGAACCTACTATCTCCCGAATACTGGATACTGGCCGCACTTAAGAGACTGCAGCTATCGAGCTCGGTGATGTGAATCTTAACCTTCAAAATAAGTTAATTATAATCCCTTGAGGTATTTGGTTAATGTTTTTGTACGCACGTTTATCAGTCTGCGGCAACTTTTAAGTGAAGGTGCTTTGGAGGATAACTAAATAAGTACCGGTACTTCAAATTCACAAAAAATCTCATTAAAATCTACTCCGCTTTCATAAGCCACAAGGACGAATATAAGAAAGTGATAAACGTAAACATGAGAAAGAAGCTTGCTACTTTTTCCAGCTCATCCCCAGATATTTCAATGGTCATTGGAACCACCTTGACTCACACTGGACGTTGACTGTGAGTACTGTATAAGACCGGTGACATTGCTGACTTCATATTACTTTACAGGCGATATTTCTACTACAAGCTGTATACATCAACCATTAATAAACCATCCAGTGATGAACAACTAGCCCAGAATTATACACATGAAGTAACACCGGAAGTAACCACTGCTGAGATTGAAAGTGCTCTTAAACAACTAAGGAATAAAAAATCCCCTGGGGAGGATAAAATAACGAATGAAATGCTGAAATTAGGTGGAAGAGATCTGCTAGAAGCCGTGAGAATACTCATGAACAAGTGTATTAACTCTGGAAGAATACCAGAAAATTGGAAAAATGCTGAAGTGATACTTCTCTTCAAGAAAGGTGATAAGGAAAATTTAGAGAACTATCGTCCTGTGAGTTTGTTATCACACCTTTATAAGCTCCTGACTAAAATTGTAACCAACCGCCTCATAAGAGAACTGGATTTTTATCAACCTGCCGAGCAAGCGGGATTTCGTAAAGGCTTCTCAACTGTTGAACACATCCAGACTATTCGTCTTCTTCTGGAGAAAACCACTGAGTACAACATCAAGATTCATCTGGCCTTCATTGATTATAAAAAAGCTTTTGACTCAGTGGAGATCTGGGCAATCATGAAGGCACTTCAAAATGCCATGATAAACTCAAGGTATATAAAGCTTCTGGAAAACATTTATGATCAAGCAACAATGGTAGTCAGAGTGGACGAAGACCTCATCACCAATAAAATCCCAGTTGGCAAAGGAGTTCGACAAGGTGACACAATCTCTCCAAAGCTGTTTACCCTTGCCTTGGAAGATGTATTCAAAACCCTTCATTGGGATAATAAAGGAATAAAAATCAACGGGGTATATTTGAACCACCTGCGTTTTGCCGATGACATTGTGCTCATAAGTGAAAATCTAGATGAGCTAGAAAGCATGATCCAAGAATTAAAAACTGCTTCTGCTAAGATTGGTTTGGAAATGAACATTAATAAAACGAAAATACTAAGCCCAGAGAGTCGACCACTTAAAACGGGAAACCAATATATAGAAGCTGTCGATGAGTACATCTATCTTGGACACAAGATAAAACTTGGAAAAGACAACCAACGTGCAGAAATTCCTCGCAGAATAGGTATGAGTTGGACTGCATTCCGAAAACTAAGATTCATCCTCACTAACAAGGATGTTCCAATTAACCTGAAGACCAAGGTTTATAATACGTGCGTGCTGCCAGTTACAACTTACGGTCTGGAAACGATGACTCTGACGAAGGAAAGTGCTCGCAAGCTTCAGCGAACACAACGAGCCATGGAACGACAGATGCTAGGGATCAGCCTTAGGGATAAGATCCGTTCAGAGGACATCAGGAGAAGAACTAATGTAACAGACATCCTAGAGATAGTAGCAAAACTAAAATGGCAATGGGTAGGACACGTAGCTCGACAAGACTACAACAGGTGGACCTCTAGGATTGTTCACTGGAGACCATGGGGACACAAGAGAGGCATTGGAAGACCCCTGAAGAGATGGCTCGACGACATAAAGCTGTTGGCTGGAACACGCTGGTTCCAAGTGGCTCAAGACCGAAGACGATGGAAGCACATGGAAGAGGCCTATATCCAGCAGTGGATTGAAATAGGCTAGAAAAGAAGAAGAAGAAGAAGAAGATTTCTACCCGAAAATCCGCCCGAATTCAAATTTATTCTGTCTAAGTTGAAAGTAAGCAGCCGTGCAACTGCAGTTTCAAGAGTTTCTAATTTGAATATTAATGATAAAATAATTAAGAACGGAGAATAATTTTCAAGTGTGGTAATTGTATTATGCATGCAAGTACTTGGTCGTCGATCGTCTGTCATTTACCTCAGCTAGGTCGGCGCCATGTATTCTTGTAGTTTCAAGGGGGTCAGCGGGCTCTTCGGTCACTTGTTGACATGATTGACGGGAAACTAATCGAAATATATCTAGAATGTACTGACTCAAGTTTATTAAATCAAAAGAAAATTCATCAATACACACTTAGGATGTGAAGCATTAACAAACAAAGGAAATTAGACAACACAGATGATAATTATAAATTAATTCGAAAATAAGTAAACCTAGAACTTACTTATAATTAGCTTTCATTTCACTTCTGGATTGCACAAAATAAACTGGCATTATTAAAAAGAAATCCTGAATATTATTACTTTGTATTCCAAGTGATACCGTTGATCTGTGAACATTCTTTTATGTAACTGAACTCCGAATTTTTCTTTAATTAAGGTCACTCATTGATTAAAATATTACATAGGATATCAGACAATCACCAAATGAACCCCTGATCGAATCTAAACAGCCTCCAGATGTCTTAGAATAATTTATGGAATAGTTGTAAGATATGGTTTAATAACCTAACTTGCTTACCTGTAAGATATGATGCTCCAAATGTACAATAACAAATTATTACGAAATAAAAGTTATTACACCATGTTATGCAATAACCTGACATCTTTTAAATACTTTATATTAAAGTAGCGTAAGCACGCATGTAACTGAAACATTTCAACTGAACTAAAATTATTAAATAACTAGCAAATGTACCCGTGCTTCGCTACGGTATTCTACATTGTATACGGATATCGACGTAAAGACTGTGCGTGCAGTAAATTAAATTGTTTTAAAATTGCATGTCTCTTAGCCTTTTCCGAGAAATAGCATGGAGAGGTCCCCATACGTTGTTTCAAATGTAAAGTGAGGGTTGCGGAGTTGTGATGATAACGGCAGGCTCACTTGCCTACTGCCATTCACAATCGAGTTGGCAAGTTTACATTATAATTGCAGGCCCCATTGCCTACTGCGCAGTCACAATCGATTTGGAGAGTTTTAGCTGCAATGACAGACCCATTTCCTACTTTCAGACAGATTACAGTTGAGAAGTTTTTATTATAATAGCAGGCAACTTACCTACAACCAGTCAAAATTGAGTTGTGCAGTTATCATTGTAATGACAGGCCCTTTTTACTGCTGCCAGCAAGCTTACTGCCAGTCACACAGAATTAGTGAATTTCCATGAAAATAGCAGGCCACTATGCCTAATGCTAGTCAAATTTTAGATTGGAACATTTGTTTATAATGGCGGGCACCCTGGCCTAGAGCCAAACACAATAGTGTGAGGGAATTTCGAACAAAACTGCATGATCCCTTGCCTTCTGCAAGACAAATCGAGAAGAGAATTATTCATTAAAATGGTGGCCCTCCTTACTAAAGCCAGTTACACAGGAGTTGGAGAAGGACCCCATTCCTACAGCCAGCAGTCAAAGTCGGTGTGGGGAGTACTGATTACAATAGCAGACATACCCTTTCTCGATCGCTACAAATCTACATCAATGAATATATATAGATGGACATTCGAAAGTATATGCATGTTTACAATATTGCAGACCTTAATTTACAGATTAACTACTGCTAAACGTACGCCACATTGACAAAGGATTGTACCGCAAGGCGAAGTATTTAGCGATCTAAATGGCTGGTCCTATGATATTTTCTCGCATCTCATCTATTCATGGGTCAGATTGAGTCAGAAACGTTGAATAGGTTGAAATTTGTGTAAGATTATCTTACCTTGCATTACTTTTCGGATAATTATGAGATATAGCATTTGACTCACATATGGGTACTGGGAGGGCCAATGTTCGTGTACTATCTTTCCTGTAAGTGATTGAAAGTATGAATTACAGTATATAGGTAAAGAGTCCAAATTTACTTAAAATCTAGAAATAGAGACGAATCTAACGTATAAGCGATACAGATACGACAAAAAGTCATAAGACCAAGGTTGAAGATCACTACTAATTCACGAAGATTGTGCCATCCGTTATGTGATAGGACTTCCCGTTTATCCCAAAAAATACCACGAAACGAAGGTCTGCACCATCATTAAAATTGCTTCCATATTTCGATATTCTTCGGGGATAAAATATGAAAAAAATTAAGATCTGTGAACTTTTCCGTCCTTTACAGGCTGAAACATATAATTTTGCCAAATTTCAATTTTCTTGCTTGTCTGGCAGATTGGGGTGCAATCTGGATTTTGGGTAAGGGGGTAAAGTTATGACTTTCAGGAAATTAAACCAAAAAATATGCAGACGATCATTATTACCCCTCAAACGGGTATCTGTACGAAAATTTCACCAAAATAGTCAATGTACAGGCACACACAGTCGTTACGATTTTATTTATATAGATAGATAAGGAATCTGCTCCACGTACAACACATTTTGGCCACGTCAGCTGGACTTAACCTGCAAAACCAACCGTTCATGATATCTCACTTATTAATCCTCCTGTCGAAAACTTCACATGAGAACAAAAGTTTTAGAAATAGATTTCCATTAAGTATTGTAGATTTCGATTAATTTCTGATGTGCATATTTTGAGGAAGTGCAAAATCATGGTTCCGGTTTCGGATAAACCCCCAGTGAATTTAGGTATTCAGAAATGATATTGGCTCTAAAACCTACACAAAGACAGGTGGATTCTAAATATCTTGGTAGAAATATATTCAGTAGTTTTCAAGTTTAGTTAAGAAATATGCAGATGGACATTATTACAACTGAAACGGACATCTGTACGGAAATTCCGTCAAAATATCCAATGTATAGACAGACGGCCGTTGCGATTATATTTATATAGATGACAGATAAGCATGGGCACGTTTGAAAGTTCAAACTTTCGTTTCGAGATTTACTGCTCCTAAACGGTACATCATACCAACAAACGGTTTGCACCCTCAGACGTCCCTTTTATCGCTCTACGTGTTTGGTGTTAAAACATTTTCTCGTATCTCACATATTTATGGGTTCGATTGAGTTACGATATTTGAATGGGGTGAAATTTGGGTACATTTTCATAATTTTACATTATTTTTCACATACTTATGTGGAAGTTAGAATCATGAAATTGGGTTCGCATATAGCCATTGGTCGTGTCAATATGCGTGCCAAATTCGATGACTCCACATTTCCTATAAGTGTGTCAAACTAAGTAATACATGTGTAAAAAGCACAAAATTCACGAACCATCGAAATATACAGCCAAATATACCCTACAAGGGAGAGAGAGAGAGAGACACGACAAAATATCACTGGACCAAAGTTGTAGATCACTCGAAATTGAACAGAGATCGTGCCATCCGTTTTGTGATAGGACTTACCGTTTAGCCGCGAAATACCTCGAATTAAATTGCCTATATTTCGATATTATTCGGCATAAAAAGTGAACTATTTAAAGATCTTGGAAGTTTTCCTTAGGTTACAGGCTAAAACGTATAAATATGCTTAATTTCAATTTTTCAGCTCGTGTGGCAGATTGTGAGGCAATCTTGATTTTGGGCGAGGGGGGGGGGTAAAATTTAGGACTTCCAGGAATATATAGCTAAAAAATATGCAGATGGTCATTATTATCCCTTAAACGGAAAGCTGTACGAAAATTTTGCCAAAATAGTCAATGCACAGACACACGGTCCTTACGATATGATTTATCTAGATAGATAAGGAATCTGCTCCACGTATAACACCTTTTGGGCTATGTCCGCTAGAATTAGCCTGAAAACCGACCTTTCATGTTATCTCCCTTATTATTCCTCCCGTTGAAAAATGCACATGAGAAAAAGAAATTAGAATTGGATTTCCAAACAGTTTGATCGATTTCCAGTCAGGTTGGTCTTGTACTTTATATATTGTGGGAGAGTAAAAATCACCATTTCGGTCCCCTATAAAACCCCAGTCCATTCCGGGAATTTGAAATGGTATAAACCTTAAAACCTACCCTTGGAGGGGTGGATGCTAAATATAAAGTTTGGTTCAAATATCTCAGTAGTTTTCAAGTTGTAAGAAATACGCTTTACGCGCACCCGCTTTTGCGTTAAATCCGGTGGGACTTGTACCGAAAAACGGTCCGTTAATGATATCTCCGTTATTAATCCTGGTATCGAAATGATGCTTAAAAAAAGGTTTGGAAATTAATTTCCATTAAGGCAGATAGATTTCCATTAAGTTTGGTTGTGTATATTTTGAGGGAGTGCAAAATCACGGTTTCGGTTTCGTATAAACCCCCAATTAGTTCAGGGATTTAGAAATAATATTTGCCCCAAAACCTTCCCAAGGACAGGTGGATTCTAAATATGAAGTTTGGTGGAAATATATCAAGTAGTTTTTAAGTTATAGAAAGAGAAACAGACAAACAGACAAACAAACAAACAAACTAACTAACTAACATACACCAAGGAAACCTACCCTTGGACAGATGGATGCTATGTATAAAGTTTGATCCAAATATCTTCAGTAGTTTTCAAGTTGTAAGAAATACACTTTACACGCATCCGCTCTTGCGTTAAGTCCGCTGCGATTTGTACCGAAAAGCTGTCCGTTAATGATATCTCCCTTATTAAATCCTGTTATAGAAATGATGCACATGAGAAAAAAGGTTCAGAAATTATTCATTAAGGCAGGTAGATTTCCATTAAGTTCGGTTGTGTATACTTTGAGGGAGTGCAAAATCACGGTTTCGGTTTCGTAAAAATCCCCACTCACTTCAGGGATTTAGAAACGATATTTGCGCTAAAACCTACCCAAGGACAGGTGGATTCTAAATATGAAGTTTCGTGGAAATGTATCCAGTAGTTTTCAAGTTATAGAAGGACAGGCAAACAGACAAACAGACAAACAGACAAACAAACAGACAAACAGACACCAAAGCTAAAAATTATGCAGATGGTCATTATTACACCTGAAACGGATAACTGTACGGAAATTTCGCCAAAACAATCAATGTACAGACACACGGTCGTTACGATTTTATTTATATAGATCAGATGCTTTAATTGATACGTAGATAAATGAAATGACTAACCTTCAGGTTATGCTCGAAATAATTTTACAATGGAATACTCCAACAAGCACATGATTTAATTTTAATACGTAATTATCCTGCATTTCCTTACAGCTGTCTAATGTCACAAGAATTCGCCCGCCAGTGCTAATCGATCTCGGCGTGTGCCTGCGGAACGTGCAAGCCAACGTGGGCATCCTTCGCAGCAGGAGACGACAATCCAGTACCGAGGGTAGTGGTCATCACGTTCAATCGAGACGTCGTCAGCGGCTAGGAGACGACAGTCCAGTATCGAGTGGTGTTAGTCAGCACGTTCAATCCAGTCATCCGTTCGAGGTTCCAGGGAAGAATGAAGCCTATGGTGATGTCGCTGAGAACGAACCCAGGACCACTGCATTCTGCCACCAGTTCTAACATGGGTTACTAAGTTGATGTCCGCTATGGGGAGTCGTTAAGTGTAGTCACAGATAAAGGTCAGACAGATTCCAACTCATAAGAATGAACCGGAGGTAGGGTAGCTTCGCAAATCGATAAATATAATTTAACGCCCATTAGGCGAATCTTTAGAGATCTTTTCATGCCCGTCAGGTACCTGTAAATAAGTTATGCTCAGGACAAGTCATGCATAGTGTAGTTTAGTGTTTGCTTGCTATATTCTTTGATAACAGCTTCTTTTGTGTCTTATTTTGTGGTATATAAGGTTATCATTCATGTGAAGAAGGGATTGTTATCAGATCATCAATAGAAAGACTTGCGCAGTCTAAGAACTTTTATAGGTAGACCTTGTGTCTTAGGGCCTAGCTAGAAATTCATTAGGCATGTTTAGACATACGTTTCTTTGGGTTGTCAGCTATAAAGCTATAAGATCCTCACAATATTTCCTTTAACGCATTTCCGAACAGTGCACGGGAGTCGAGCAGCCGTGCATTCATGTGGAATGTAAATCACAAGCGAGAAGTTATTTGTTTAATAAGCCCAGTGATGATAAGATGGAATAGAGCCAAGTTTGAGCAAGTAACGCAAGAATAAGTGTTAATATGATATATATAATTGCTTGTAGTAAGCTGTGTCAATGAGAATATGTGCGTGCAGGAAAATGCACTGGAAATAAGAGTTGTGAATGCCCTACGTCGAGCTCTATTGATGAATTAATTTGTGTGCCGGGATTCACACAATGTGTAATAAGAATACGTGTGATAGTTTCACGTCAGTTTATGTTAATGAAAGGGCATAGTAATTATGTCCCTTTACTGGGGTCTGTATTGGTATGAATGAAGTCTCGCCATTACTCTTGTTTACAACCCACCAGCTGGCTTGTAAATCACTTGGGAATGCATGATGGCGCTAGGCGGCCGCTGTCTGCCGCTCCGTCTTGCAAAAGGAAAAGTATTTTGACGTCATTTTGTTTGTGGGAGTCTCGTCCCTTTACTGAGCTGACAAGGGGGCATTGTCTACGACACGAAGTTTTAATCTTATTTCAACAGGCTTTTAGAAGCGAAATACATATGCAAATTCTGTTGTACTTTTTATTACAGGAAGGTGGAGATCCCATATTATTCTGCGCATTGTCAATTGATCGGTTTTATATCGTGATTTAATTTGAGGTATTGTATGTTTTCCAGAAGAGTCATGTGTTCGTGACTCGGATCTCGTGCGTCGGGTGTTATATGTCTAGTGTTAAGTTCGTGTGTTTAGAGTTTAAGTCCTGCAGTGTAATATAAGTAGATTTAATGAGTGTATAGCTATTAGTGTGTGCGAAATAATCCCCCTCCGATTCATCTTTATGTTTGAGTTTAGATAAATGGTATGGTTAGAATTTGTCTGCACCTAGACGAGATATGTAGGAACGTAGACAGCAAACGGATCGAAAGATGAACATGTAGGATTTTCCGGTCCAAGCTCTGGCAATAATCGTGGATCCCACTTCTTGCTTCTAATTGATTTGATACTAAAATTTATAAATGTAAATTTTTCGCCAGTTTAAACATGTGAGATCACATCTCTCAGTTTGTAATGAAATTTGTCATTTGATTTTTTTGAATTTCTGGCAACTAACATCTTTCTTTTTAATTAGTTTGTGGTGGCTTAAATCGGAACGATTCTTTCCTCTTCCATTTATTTCTTCGACGCCCTTTTTCACCCACTATTGTGCAACGACTGAGCCAACTGGTGCTGCAGAAGAGGATTTACGGAGTTCAGGTAAGCTATGTGCCAGGGTTTACGCACCGCTTGGTGAGTAAGTCTTTCCACTATAGCGCATCTGGTCGGTTCTCAGCGTCAGCTTGATTGAGATCAGATCGTTGTAGAGCACAATACTATACAGGAAACAAATGCATTTACAACATTTCACTGAATAATTCCAACAATTCTCCCTTTACTCCACCCGTTATGATCCGCATCCGTTATTTCCCGTTTCAAATGACAGACAGAGTTGGCTATCTTCGATCACCTTCAAAGTGTTTAGCACGACATTCCGAACACCCGGTCTTAGTAAAAACAAAAGTCAGATATACAAAGGTATAATGTTCTGCTTGACGATGGGATTCGATTCACAGAGGATCTCCTTTCGTCTGGACAGTATTAAAGTTCACTACGACACGGAAAAGTACAATACGATAATTCTCAACTGTGGAATTAATTCAGCCATGTTCGTGACATTTTACAAGGAAACTGTATAAATATAAACTTTCATGTCAATGATGAATAATAATTCTTATATGTTGGGAATATAGATACGAAATTTCAAGTAACGTTTTTGAAATCTCCCGTTAAAATATTTAAAGTCAATCATCACTTCATGAAAGTTTTACAAGTATTGGGATCTCAGCCCGAAATTCAGTCTAAGTCACTAACGCCTTCCTACTGAATTATCTCAGATTTCCACGAGATAGGTTAGTAAAATCGACAAAGTCTTTCAAACACACTCCGAACCAGAGTGATGGGCAAAGAATTAGATATCTATTTTTTATAGCAATCTTGACTGGCGCGAAAACTCACGGAATTATTTCACGACAGTTAACATGTTCTCAATATGCTGGGTTTGTATCTGAATTTCAAGTTCAAAGTCTCCTAAATGGTCCACCCATTACGTTTTTCATGATCTTAAAATTCCCTGACACTTTAAAAGATCCTAATTGCCAAAGCGTCACTTGAATTAAAATTTTCCCCATGTTTACTGACGTAATTAAGGTCAATCAACTTGGACAATTATATATCTTCAACTTAACTTCCTCCAAGCTTGCAATTTAGGTGACCTATCGCACTGGACATTCATTATATATTACTGGCCTTACAATATGCTAATCAGACTTCTTGCAAAGGTTCATTTTCCTTCACACATAAGCGTAGGAAAATGAACACAACTTATTACGTCTGCGAGGTGCTGGAATTTCGTCTCGAGGATTTTTTTCAAGTGCGGATGAACCTATCGAAACGAAGCTTAAGTATATGAGGACCTTCAAATGCCATCGGATTGAGTCGGTAGCAAACCCGTCAACATGAGGTCAGAAGTCTAGCACTCTACCACTTCAGCTACTCAGTCTGGCACTCGTATATCTTTTTATAGTTAGAAACACTGACCATAGTAAATAAGTCGAAGACAAGAGCGTAACGATTACAAAAATTTAGTAGTGTTTGAAACGAAAAGTTAGGACTTTTTTCTAGAATATGACCGATTTCAGTTCTTCACCAGAACTAACTTATGATCTATCATTGACCAAGCGTAGTGTACGTGTCTTTGGGCTGTGGGTCCATCTGGAATAAGACTAATCTAATTAGCGCAGAGAATTTTGCGTGGAGAGAAATCCGACAGCGTGGTAACCAGGCGACCGGTGTTCGTCATCTATCTGTACTAAGTCTTCATCATCTTCCTCAAGTTATTGCCATGTGCCAGAGCTCACAGTCGCAGTCATTTATCAACACCTTGTGTGCCCAAGAAGCCTTAGTGAGGAACAGTGGGACCGCCGACACGATGTGGTTCTATGTCCCATGACTGTTGGTTGGTGAATTGCCGAGTTCAATTGACTTGGTTAAATTTAATTTTTTGACGTCAGAACGTCGTTGCCACGGTTAAAAACCCCTATTTACCCGTGTTTCCTGGAAATATGGAAGGAGCTACAGTTCGGTGGAGCGATTGAGGTTTGGGTGTGGCTGGCTGGAAGATATTTTCTTGTACTGCAAAGATTAAACGAGGATTCGATGGTGACGCAATGGAAGGGACGTTCATATGTGAGGAGCTACGTGTTGAGGAATGCTGAATTGTTGTAGTTATGGGATGCAGTATTTAATGTTTGGAGGAGTCTTGAGTGTCAGTGTCTCGGCTACTGAGTCCACTGTGGGATCCTGACTAGTCTGATTTCGGTCTGGGGAGGGTGGCATGTGCTTTTTGGGGGAGAGGTTGACTGCTTGAGGTTTTTACTTAGTTTGAGAGTTTCGTTAGGAGGATTGGTAGCATGGTCTGGAGGAGGATCCGTTCCTGATGTGATGGAGGCTGGGTTTGACTTGTTAGTTTGGTGGGTTCTGGAGTGGTGTGGTGGGAAGGCATAAAAGGGGAGGAACTTGGTTGAGGTGTTGCGAGGTTAATTGTGTGACTCAGCGCTTGTGATCTACAATCATAGCGTTTTTAATATAAAGGCAGACGTGGAACGATGCGGCGTGGCTGCCATGGCAGTTAGCACACTTCGCCTGGTCCTGATGCACTGTACATTGAGTCTGATGGTGATTCCAGCAACATCTGTTGCAGTGGGTAGGAGATCTGCAGGTAGCTGCAGTGTGGTGTACTTCAAGGCAGTTGTAGTATGGTACAACAAGCGTGAGTCTTGGTTAAGGGTATGTGTCTTGGTAGGGGGATTGGAAGGCATGGCTGGGACCCAAGTTCCGTGTGTGTGTGGACATAGTGAAAAATTGTTTAGGCTGTGCTTGAGACAGTTTGTTGGATAGAGAAGTGGTTGTTTGAGTTTCGGCGTAACTACTGTAGTTGCGGGCGGTGAGTGGTGTGTTTAAGTGGAGGATGTGATGGTGTTTACTCTGGTTCGGGCATTACTTTCCTTGGCTGGAGTCCTGCGTTTACGAAAGAAATGCTCATTTTTGCTTGGGGATGTCTGGTACGCATCTGAGCTTTGGTTGAAAGAGGAGAGAATGGACGTTCTTGATAGGGGTAATCATGAGCATCTTATTGTGGGACTCTTCAAAAACAGCAGTATGAGTGAGGTGATATCTAAAAGGAATGGCGTACCGGTTCATATGTACGGAGCTGTGATGCCTAGGTAATAGATGATAATGTTACACATGGGGAGATTGGAAGCATGGCGCCGTCCTTTGCGTAATGGAATGGATTTTCATGGGTGATTGAGTCGACTGCAGTGTCAACGGAGCTGGCTGGCGACGGGTACCACTTAGTGTAGTCTGACAGGTTATCAGAGGTGCTGCTGTGGATGAAAGTATTTGGTATAACTGTCGGACAATCATGTCAATTACGGTGGTGTTGAAAGGAAGTGGAGAATCAAGGTCCCGGCTACTTAGTCCACCGGGTGTGCCAGAACTCTGCCTCCAATATACAGTAGGTACAAATGGCGCCGTGTTTTCAAAGGATTTCCACTGTCTTTGACTTGATTTTCGTCTAGATCACCGCAAAACAAAATACACACGGTGACGTCACCGAAGGTGAGCAGACTGTTTCTCATAATATGTATGTTTTGAATGTTTATGGCTACGATAATTGGCTTGGGAATATCTGGTATGCGTCTGCGCTTTCGCTCAGTGAGGTGGGAATGAGCGTTTTTAATGGGACTGATCATGAACATGTTATTGTGGGACTCTTCAATTATAGCAGTTTGGGGGGGGGGGCTGCAAGATGTGAGAAGGTTGAAATAAAGACTGAGGAAAATTCTGGGACCACGGAAGACTTCTGATGGGACTTGGAAGAAAAGGAGGAATGAGGAGCTCTACAGTACAGTGAAAAGATCAAGGACACAGTGCGGAAACGAAGACTGAAATTCTACGGACACCTAGTAAGAATGGATGGCCAATGACTTACCAAAAAGGTCTTTAAATACATCATGGCTTTCCCAACCACCTCCAAGTGGGTAGAAAATGTCAAGATGGACACGGAAGAATTTAGAATTACACTACAGATGATCTACAACAGAAGAGAGCCGATCATTTCGGAATAGGAGAGAAAGGTGAGAAGGGAAAGAATGGAGAGGTTTTGGGAAGAGAAAAAAGGACAATAATTGGCCAAATTCGGAAAAAAAAAATTGTGTGCTAAATCAGCGACCAATTTTTGGTCATATCGTATCACTGTTGTGTAATGGATCAGCTGCCATACTGTTGGGCATAGATCATGATACTATACAATTCTTTCGATCTATCGGGATTCTTAATTTCCCTTGTGGAAGGAATGAAATGAAGCATTATCTGTACTCCACGCGTGTCGTGAGATACTACTCATCATCATCATTAGTCGTTGTGCTCATTACTGAGCGTCGTGACCTCATAACTCCATCATTTCCGTGTTGCAACCTTGACAAGATGCCTCCATCCCGAGTGGTTTTCACATTTCGTTAATATGATCTGAAGTGGTAGCCCAGTGATCTTCTTCTCCTGATCTATCCATGTGCTTGCTGTTCTTCCTCGTGGTCTACTGCCTTCTATTTTGCCTTGTACAATTGCCTTTTCCAAGTTCTCTCCGTCTCGTCTTAGAATGTGGCCAAGGAACTGGAGGTAACGCTCACTCACACGGGAAGATAGGCGTTTCTTGACGCAGAGTTCGTCCAGAATGGAAACATTAGTTCTTTCTGTCCAGGGTACACGTAGCATTCTCCGCCAACACCACATCTCAAAGGCATCAATGCGATTTTTATCTTGAGCATTCACGGTCCAGGTCTCACAGCCGTACAAAAAGACGGAGAACACTAGTGATTCTACCAAGCGCATCTTCGTGGCTTTTGATATTGCCCGGTTCTGCCAGATCTTAGTAAGTTTGAGATTCTACTAAGAGGGGGAAAAACAAGATTGGGTAATACCAATATAAATGGTCCGTTATTGGACATTATAATTTTTTCAGCTAACTCATTCCTGGTTGCCAGCGTTTCGCCCACGTGTGCTAGGTTGGGCTCGTCAGTTGGTACCTAGCACACCTACCAAGACGCATGGCTAGTGCATACCGTGGAGGCACTGCGTAGGCTACTTGAAGCCACCGGCAGTGCCAATGCACTACGAGAGGGTTTGTCTCACGACCAAAAATTGATGCCTGCTTGGCCATCACATGATATAGGTGTGGGCTATGGGAATCAACATCTATATCAAGAGATTGGGTAGTCATTAATGAATTTCTAGTAAATTATGGTCACTTTATACCTGGAGTATACCATCGGAAGTGTGCAGTGGGTGTACCCAGTATTAAAAATACTGGTGGTAGGCTGTCACTATTGTAACGCCCGAAGCGTTTTGAGGGTTTTGTAAACTTATTAGAAATAAAAGACATTTCGCTTCTATTCCTTTATCATTCACTTCCCTAGTTTCAACTCTTCCTTCTGCACGTTTTTTTCCAACTCCTAATCAAATATTTCTTTTCCATTATTAAATTTGTTATTCTATACGATTGACCACGATATATTCAGGGCGACAGCTAACCATCAACTGAGCGCTGAGTCAACAAAGCGCCATCTTATAACAGAGTTTGCGTGTGATATCTCAAATTTAGCACAAATTTTACCTTTATTTGAAGCGCTATTTCAGGAAAACTACCTTTCAATTTTTTTTTAATTTTTTTTTTTTTTTTTGCAACAGATAGCAACATGTCAATTGAGACATTAAATAAAATCGTAAGTTTAACACTCTCGGAGATATACACGTTCTACCCAAACACTAAAAGTGTCTTAACATTTTCTTTTCATGAAACCGCGCTCGAGGAACGTAATTCTACTTTTAAAATGGGATAGTTCCCGCCGTTTAATATGATAGTTGATACAATGTTACAATGATGTTCATAACAAAGATACGGTCACGTAGAATGATTAATTCCATAGAATGGTGTTTAGTTGTTATCGAGGGAAAGGTTCATAGTTATCATATCAAATATTTATTACTTATTAATTAATAATAATCTAGAATAAATCAAAGGCAGGTTGAAGACTTGATATTTCTTAAATTTGACATTGTCGCTCTCTTCTATCCATTCAATACCACTACGCATATCTCGGGTTTGTAGATGGTCTTGCTACCATCGATATGATATGCCTGAACTCTAAGATGTATATTAAACTTCTTTACTGGAACAGGATATGGAAGTAATTAAGCTAAATATTTAAAAGGCATATCCTGTTAAAGTTGTGACAACTACTGCGATGGATTAAAGAAGATTACTTGGTGAGTCTGGGGTTAATATTGAGGTCACGAAATGAAAGAGGAAGTGTCTGAGGTATTGCAATATGGTCTCTGGTCATCACGGAATGTCGCTTCAGAGCACTGCAGACAATCTGATATTTTAAACATGGTCGCTTAAAATTAAATATTTGTACCGGTGGATACACGCAACTGCGACCCTTGCACGCTAGGACAGCTTCAGCACGCAACCAAAGCATGTGATATACCAGCGATCGAACCCACGACCACATTTGTCGTTGCGTAGCGTGAGTCAAAACGTCAATAAATTTACATTTCAGATTAAAACTCTATGATTAGGTTACTAAAGTTTTTATCTCGTAGCAAGAATAGAACAATTTTAATACCGGAATTCACTGGTCAGTTCTTTCGTTTAAAAGATGGAAAAGAACAACAAAAATGCAAATAACAACAAACTGTATTTTTTTCTGTTTAACTTTTGTTTCGTTTTTTACTTTCCTCTCGAAATTCGCCTTCTTCGTTTAGACTCGATAGAGGTTCATTTCTCTGCCCTTTTTTAAAGACTGAATTCTGTAGTATAGGACTGTATTCCAAGGAAGAAAGTTTTCCCGTTATAAAGAGTGGAAATCCACGTGTTGAAAGATCATTTGATTAAATAGCACCGATTACAATATCAGATCATGTGGATGGCAAAATTGGCATACAACTAGGCTCATATAATTAGGATATTGCGCTGCGTTTGGCTAGGATACATATACCGATCAGTTTTAAAAATGATTAGCACACTGCAGAGACGTTATATCCTTTCCTAAAGATAGTCAGCCTGTAACTGCTGTAACGGGCTCTCTATAACCTGCAAGTTGGTGCTGAGTTGGAGTTGATGTTTTAAGCGTGTTCTATTGAGGGCAGATCGGGTGAACTTGCTAGCCACCTGAGTAGTAATGATTATATCATGGCCTCAGCTACAGAGTAATGTGCCTCCTGAACATTTAAGAAAAGGCTAGGGAAATAACAGATGGGGAACCTGCCACCTGGGCGACTGCCCTAAATGCAGATCAGTATTGACTGATTGATTGATCAGACGGTCTGCCTGTCAATTTTGGCATTCCGATTGCACTGCTCTCTAGAAACAAAATTGTAATTCTACAGGACTGTTCCTACGGCTTAGTTAATTTAATTTGGTCTCGTGACAGAATCAGAGATCTTTAGCATGCCAATAACCATGACATGGTGTGCCAAGATTTCTGATCAACCTTCAGAACTCCAGAAATCGACTACGGCAGTCGGAATCGAGCCTACAAAGTATTATGAGTCAGAATTTCTACCACCGATCCACCGAAACCGTATCTCAGCATCACGCATGCAGTTCATAGACGAATCTGTCACATATGGACGAGTATTGTCGTGTTGAAAGACAGTACCGGAGTGCTCCCTCATATAGAGAAACGCGTGAATGTGCAGGATGGCACCGACGTTACCTCTATCCCATGGCTTTCCACACGATGATATCGGTGTGTCTCTACACAAAGTGGCAGGATCTAACTTCTCCCCTACGTGCCATCATACTCGTACAGTCGTGCATGATGGTTATCCATGGTAGCATAGAACCAAGTTTCGTTGCTGTAATGATGTGATCTCTCTCGATTACACAAGCGAAGAACCTAGTTAGACGACATCAAAGATTGGACGGGAATCAAGAGCGTCCAGGGATTTTCCCTCTGCCTTAAGGCGAGAGATCTTTCGTCCCAGTGACCACCACCATACGGGCGACTGGATATGCCACAACAAGAAGAAGAAGAAGACTTTGTGAAGAGATACATTTAAATCCCACATGGTTTGGCGTCGCAGTACGAATTGTGTGACTGTAAGTTCAAATTTGTTGAAACCACGGGTTTCAGCTTCTCCGTTGACAGCTCTAAAAATAATTTTCACATCGGGAAAAAACAAGGAATATTCTTTAATAAAGGCCAGTACATTTTCAGCCCTGGACCTCACCTTTAATTAAGCAACCTATCACTACTGATCTGCATTTAGGGTAGTCGCCAAGGTGGCAGATTCCCTCTCTGTTGTTTTCTTAGCCTTTTCTTAATCCACTTCAAAGAAATTGGAAATTTATTGAAAATCACACTTGATAAGTTATTCCCCTTCCTATAAACGAATATTTTCCCCAATGTGTCCTCTTGAATTCCAACTTTTTCTTCGTGCTGCAATCTTTCCTACTTTTAATGACACCACTCAAACTTGCTCGTCTACTAATGCAATTCCACGCCATCTCTCGACTGACATGTCGGAACATACTGCTTAGTCAAGCAGCTCGCCTCCTTTCTCCGAAGTTCTTCCCAGCCCAAACTTCGCAACATATTTGTAACGCTACTCTTTTTTCGGAAATCACCCAGAACAAATCGAGCTACATTTCTTTGGATTTGTTCCAGTTCTTGAATCAAGTAATCATTGTAAGGGTCCCATACACTGGAACCATACTCTAGCTGGGATTTTACCAGAGACTTATATGCCCTCTCCTTTACATTCTTACTATAACCCCTAAATACCCTCATAACCATGTTCAGAGGTCTGTACCCTTTATTTTCATATTTATGTGATTACCCCAATCAAGATCTTTCCTTATATGAACACCTAGATACTTACAATGATCCCCAAAAGGAACGTTCACCCCATCAACGAAGTAATTATAACTGATGAACTTTTCCTATTTGTGAAACTCACAACCTGACTTTTAACCACGTTCATCATCATACCATTGCCTACTGTCCAACTCATAACATTATCGAGGTCATTTTGCAGTTGCTCACAATCTTGTAACTTATTTATTACTTTGTACAGAATAACATCATCTGAAAAAAGCCTTATCTTTGATTCCACTTCTTTACTCATATCAGGAAAATGTAAAGGTCCAATAATACTGCCTTGAGGAATTCCCCTCTTAATTATTAAACGGTGAGATAAAGCTTCGCTAACTCTAATTCTCTGAGATCTATTTTCTTGAAATATAGCCACCCATTCAATCACTATTTTATCTAGTCCAATTGCACTCATTTTTGCCAGTAGTCTCCCATGATCCATCCTATCAAATACCTTAGGCAGGTCAATTGCGATACAATCCGTTTGACCTTCTGAGTCCAAGATATCTGCTATATCTAGCTGGAATGCTACAAGTTGAGCTTCAGTGGAATAACCTTTCCTAAACCCGAACTGTCTTCTATCAAACTAGTTATTTATTTCTCATCCTATGGTCGAAAATTAATGTTAAGTGGATAACAAAAGGAAAATAAAATTTTTATATATATTTATATATAAAATAAGGGTTTTGACTGAATATTGCTCAGAATTTAAAATGAATGGTATTTCTGCATCGGTCGTGTCCACAGTAACAAGGAAATTCACTTTTTACAATTCTGTCTGTCTGTCTGTCTGTCTGTCTGTCTGTCTGTCTGTCTGTCTGTCTGTCTGTCTGTCTGTCTGTCTGTCTGTCTGTCTGTCTGTCTGTCTGTCTGTCTGTCTGTCTGTCTGTCTGTCTGTCTGTCTGTCTGTCTGTCTGTCTGTCTGTACGCGCATCACGAGAAAACGGCTTAAGAGAATTTAATGAAAATCGGTATGTAAAGTCGGGGAATAAACACTATAATCTAGGCGAAAATTATTTTTATTCCCACTGAGTGAAATGATAGTTTAGGGGAAGGCCCTAAAATTTAATTCTCAAATATTTATGTTATTAGTGGTCCTATTGATCAAAAATACATAACGAAAGTTAAATATAAATCAATTTACGGTTATTTGTGCCTTATTATTTTTGCCGTATCGGCTATGGTAACACATATACTCCTTCATTGGGATTTTTGTTGCCATGTCCATATCAACGCCGAGCCACGAGAAAATGGGTTAACATAATTTAATGAAATTCATGTAAAGTAGGGGAATAATGAACTACAATGTACGCTATAAATTATTGTTTTCACCTTGGATAAAATGGTAGTTTAGGAGAAGGCGCCTAAAATTTAAATTTTTAAATGCCTATGTTATTTGTCCTTACCGAAAAGAACTGCATATAAACAGATATAGAGAATTCAATTTCGGATCATTTATATCTTATTCTTTTTTACCGTAGTGGTGGTGATTATTATTTTTGGAGGATTACAACTATATAACACTAATCAGAGAGAAAAACGATAGAGGTCCGACACTTCGAAACATGAAGTTATCGGCCTAAGGAAGACAAGGGCGACGAATGTGGTGGAAATGAAAGAGTCCCTAGGCCTCTGTACGTAATACTGTCGGGGTCGGAAAAGAACAAGTGTTGACCACGGGAGGTCGGATAGGATTGATAAAAGTTATGATCCTGGCACAGGTAAGTGGAAGCATTGCCAGGACTCGGCTAAGGACCCCGTGGTCGCTAACCCACGCTCCTAATATCAGAACCCTTGGGGCCTCTTACGACAGGCAGGGGATACCGTGGGTGTTATTCTACCGCCCCCACCCCCAGGAGTACTACTATGATAAGAGTTCATGTACAGTAATTAGATGAATTTTGACTTTTGTTACTTAGTCCTTATCAACGCTGAGCATTGCTTACATGGAAATAGTGTTCAATGGCGGTGGGTTTTGTCATGATTCACTTATGGTGTAAAACACAGAGATGAGTGGTGACAGAAAGACAAAGCATGTCACAAAAAGCAATGGTCAATGTAATGCTACTGTTGATCAATTTTATGAGATTTCAATATTGTAAACTTCGCATGGATAATATTACTGCTGCGTACCAAGTATGACAGCCTGCCTGACTATTGGGGGCAAGTAGGTTTGGAGTTAGATAATGTTCTTCTTTAGCATGCCATTCCTCTGGTTCGTAAATTTTCTGACACTACTGGTACGTAACACACTGGTTCATCACAGTATTCCATGTTTTCAATCCTTACTCTGAGGCGCTGATTGGAATGATCAGTGTGCACACTTAAAGGAATAGTGGCTGTCTGCAGCCTGGTCATTCCACTTCTTTAACTTGGGACTCTCAAAGCGGCAGCGTACTACTGGTCGTTAAAAGTGAAAAATCTGCGGTTTATCATTTGATGGAGTATTTCAATGCTTTGAATCGCGACATTCCTCCTCACTTCACTGTAATCACCTATGTGTATTTCATTTGGGAAAACCACAAAATGAGTCTTTCTGAGGATGTAAAAGATGCAGGTGGAAAGTGAGTGTCTGCCATTATAATGAAAATTTCCCAACTCGATTGTGACTGATAATATTCAAGAGGGCCTGACATCACAATGATAATTCCCTAATCAAGTCTTCAAATGAAAAAGGAAGTATGGTGAATACTCCGTCCCGTTTCTGGGGGTAACGCTAAGAGCTATGCAATTTAATACAATTTTACTCACAACGTGTACACTACTTAACGTAGAATGCTGTATACAATAGAAAATTCTGTAGCGAAGCGCGGGTACATCAGCTGGTATATATATTTACTGTATCTGCACATCGCCTCTGAACCGTTTATTCACCAACAATGCTCTCAGTACACAGTTCTCAAGTGTTTTTAAATTCCATTACATTTTTTTCAAAAAATTAAGATTATGGGTTAACATTACATTGTCAGTCATATAAAGTTTCTCTGGCCATATTGGTAAAGACACGCAGCTTCTAGTATCGCGGTTTAGCTCAACTAACAGATACAAGTGGTCACAATATACAATACCACCACATGCCGAACACTAGTCACTTGTTAAAAGTTCCCTACAACGCGTTATGAATGGTAACGTCAATCCACATATTTGCGACATATGATCAAATGTTCCTTTACTTTACATTTGTGTCAGAAATGACTGATTAAATGTTAACACGTTGTTCACAGGCTTGATATTTTCCATGAAGTGAATGATGTTACTCTCGGCACGTTTGGCTTTTTTTTTTTTTTTTAGTGATTGCATTGTTTATGACAAATCTATGCCAAATTACATTGTTGAGACGTTAGAAAGAGTCGCTAAATTTAACCTAAATCCTCTAAATTAAAGTTTTAATTTTTATAATTTAGATAATTTTATCGTACAAATTGCAGGTTACTACAGTATACGAAAAATTGCATACCCTATGCAAAGTTACGTTCTTTATTTTTAAAAAATTGGAATTCATTGTCGTAAGTATCGGATTCCAATCCCTTAGTAGTTTTGATGTGAATGTGTTGGACTATCGCAGAGTCCTCAGACATTTCTAAAACCCAGTCATTCAAATTAGCATTTTCCAGCTACTCCTTCCTAAATTTCTAAACAAACGGAACTCTAAGCTTTCCCATTTCTAGAGGCGGTCTACCATAATACATACTACCACTGTCACAAGTCACTGCGACTAATACATGACAATAGTGTTTCTGTTCTGAACTAGCGTTTGTATATAGTGTTACATACATAGAGATAAACAAAATATCTCTACTGGCTTTCATCATCCCCTGAAATTACATGTGATCGCTAATCACAACATTTCTCCTCTGAGTACTTACTACGTATTGTGCCCTACAGGACCCTATGGTTCCGGCCAGGCGAATGCCGGTCTCGAACACAGAGTACAGTAGTGAAAGAACTCTCACAAACGTAAGCTTGTTTACAGTCTTACCTGAACACATATCCACTCTCGGCCGCACAATCGCGCACTTCTCAGGGATAACAAGGGTGAACAAAGGGCAAAATTAAGATAAAACAATAGGATATGTGACCAATCAGGTAAGAATCAGCTAAAATAAAATGGAAAAATAATATCTAACAGAAAACATCGCTGCATTCAAAGTTTTACAAACAGGGATTTATTACATAAAAATATACTATTTACAAATATAAGAGCTTTCAAATATGATTGGGGTAAAGATAATGTTGAGCCGATGACAACCAGTTCACTGCCTTCACGAAACAACTCTGCTGTAACAAGCATGTTACAATTGTGTGAGTAATGGAATCAATAGAAAATGGATATCTGCTGACATACACATCTAACAGTAATTTCCATAAACTTTACTATGCCTCGTAACATCGAACCCCGGTGCAAACAAATATAAACACATAATGTACAGTGCCCTGACCCGGTCTCGAATCCTGGTCCCATGAAAAGTAAGGCGTTGAATATTCATATACAATCTGTATAAAAGGAACACAACCAACATGTCGAAGGGGTCAATATCAAACGGGCCAGTGTTAAAATTAAAGTAGAACAAACAGAACAAAAATCTCTCCCTGCGTTCAAAACATGAAGGTCGTCTTCTCCCCCCTTACACACTCGACAAGCTGCAGACAGCCATATAACCAAGTTTCAAGACTGTGACGTCACGCACAATAACACTCACCACCCGAGCACTCGACAGGCGGCAGTCCACACAATTTATAAGCCCAGCTGACTGACTGCGTGCTAAGAAACTTCGCCTTTCAAAGTACCTCACATAATCTGGCTGCTAAAAGCACCCTTTTAAATACACACGGGCTATCCGCCCTCATCACAATATCACCAGCAATATAACAAATCGTATTTCCGCCTCCCATGGGCTCAACCTTGATAATACAAAGGCACAATACAGTAAGCTATAGTCACATGGCCATAATAAGGCATCTCAAATGCATCCAATACACTATCAAACTGTGCTGGGGCTCTCTCATATCAATTCATACAGTCAGCTACATGCATAATGCCCACATCTCTCAAACATTCGGACTCGCTCGCCCTGTCAGTAAAGCTAGGTGAATTACGGGGTAAATCCTGGTCTCAACTATACAGCCTACGTCTGCAGAGACAAATGCCTAAACGCGACACAATAAATAGTGCCTGCCTGTTTGACTAACCTACCATGACCAAGGGAGTTCGACCTGACCCATGAAGATAACACGTACGGTAATATAATACTATCGAAATGAAATATAAACACACCAACAAGGAATCTACAAACTATCATCTACCCTAATGTACGGGGTTCGATCTTGAGGCCTAGCTCTTTATTACCAAGAATTTTCCTACCATAAACTAACCTGTTGGCTGACGCCCCCCTATTCCTATCTAAATTTAAATGACATGCTTGAAACAGAATTGGAAAGCTCTGACCTTATATGATTGATGACATGACGGAGCGGCCCTTCCTGTGGGCCACCGAATTTACCACATCATGACAAACTGCGACGCTTGCAGCAGATAATGGTGAACAATTGGAGACATTCTATCTTGCGTGAGCCCTTCGTACAGCTCCTTAGATGGTTGGAAGATGTCCCCTTCGACGTCGCGCTGATCAGGTACGCCCAATGTTCCTGGATCGATTCCCGATGTCGTGCCGACTTCAGCTCCCGTTGTGGCTTCCTCGCAATGATGATGTAGAAGCTCGTTCTGGCTTGAGGCAGGGGTAACTGAAAACAAATTCACTTATTACAGACTGTTCAGACTCGATGCCTGTTTCCACTACTATCGTGCCTCACAGGTTACATCGACCAAGTCTTGTTCTGATTTTTAAACCTGGTACACTATAGTTTCTTCACCACTCTTAGTAACACTGTCATTCCATCCTTTCACTCGGACATCATGTAGTGGTATCAGAACTACCCTGAGCCTACATTTATTCTAGCATTACGTCAGTTACAACTTGACCTCACAGAAATATGAAGCTACTAGTTCATCAGTCTATTATAGGCAGTACCTCATCTCACCATAGCATATCAACACAGGTAATATCAAGAATTTAGCTGAATATGCAAGTTGATTACTTACTTCCTCGCAGATTCAGTAGTACTAGTTGTATGTGCAGTTCGAAGATAAAATGTTGTTCTTGGTACCAACTTGCAGCATGACGACTTCGTTCAAGCAGCCTTACGGTCAGAGAATGAGGCTGATGTGCCAGGCGGCCTTGCATTTATAATCAGGTTGGCGTAGCCACGCCGCTTGATCGCGTGCAGGATACGCGCGCCCGCGACTCGAAGTTTTCCCGCACAAAGCCCGTCAAGTACCCTACTTAACGAATGCATTTATGATTGCAGCCCTAATGCATATCAAAATTAAGCATAAATTATGCAGGTTGCAATTCTTGTATCAGATCCAATGCATCTCTTTCGTAACCAAAGATATTAATTTAATTCTTTCTTCCCTCCGAAGGTTAGTTTTGTCGGGATCCGGGAAGCGTCCCCAATCTTCATTAAGAGGCTTGGCTTGGGACATAACTCCTTTTAATGAGGTTCTGGAGATTTTCATAATGACGCTCTAGCTCTCTTCACACGAGAACGATCTTCTGGAATCTTTTATGAAGTAAACTATAAGACAATGACTTCATGGGTGGTCTCAGGTAATCCCAATATCTAATACTAAAATCTATACTATTGGTCCATGAACAGAATGGTTCAGTATGAACCATCAAATTCAATGGAAACCCACTGTTGTTGTTAGCACTGGGAGTTAATGTTGTTTGAGATGAGAATATGAACCTCTTACTACCTTTCCAATGCAGAGATCGACTGTAGAAGGCTGGCTTCCAGACAGCTGCTTTCGTTATTATGTTATTTAGGGCAGCGCTGCGTTCATCCACGACCCACAATGTTCTAAACACGAAAGTGACCAAAATTGGGCAGCAAAATTGATTTCTGATAGCATAGTCCATTGTTGACCGTAATATTTATTTTACGTATTACTCTATTTCGTGAAAATGTCTGTTTTATAATTATTGACAAGCTGTGGGAATAAATTGTACAGCCAGAATAGAGATTTCTTCCTGTTAACTGTCGTTCATAGAGGTGGTATGTTTCTGTTCACAGATATAAATTCTAGGAAGTGTTTACAGCTTAATGCGTTTGTACTTTTCTTTCTTTCTTTGGATCAACAAGTGATTGATAGGTTGAGTGACTGACAGGATATTATTAAGTCCCATTCCAGAAACTGAGCAACAAGTAGTTTCCTTTGTCCTTTCATCGAAACAAATATATGTTTTATAGAAAACCACAATATAACTGTACTTTAACACCTCTACTTTCCAAAGACTTTGCAAGTACACTAAATTATTTTGCAATACATCTGTAACTATACGTACGTCGTCTACATCCTCAAACTTGATTATTGTTATTTTATTATTATTATTATTATTATTATTATTATTATTATTATTATTACTAAACAAACACATTACAGTTTGCAGATACCCTAGTAGCAATGTTAGTTCGCAATGCTGTAGCAAACGTCTTGTCAATGGAACATACAGTCATTTTAAACCATGACCTGCAGATAACATAAAAGAGAACTGCTTAGCGATATTCAGAAACTAGCAAGATTACATGTAAAATATATTCGAATAAACTAGCAATTAATTACTCAGTTACGATACAAAACAATATTAAAAGACATCTAATTCCTTCAGATTCATTACATGTCTTCAATGCAATTAATTAAGCAGGTCAATATTGACTATCCTAAATATCTGGACTTAATGATCACACCAGTCAAAGAAAAGAAAAGTCATCTCCCTATAGGCCATGAAGGCCCTTGGATGTGTAGAACTTAGAGGCTTCCACTATCCGTAAACTCAGAACTTAATGGGGTAGAGTGGTTAGCTCTACGCCGGCCGTCTTTGTCCCCAGAAATTAGCCTAGTACTCATTTTTTGTCTAGGCTGAGTAAACCTCGGGGCCAGGTGAACCTCCGGAGTTGGAAATCTCGTTTCACATATTTTTCGACTTCCTGACGGGGAATGGAACCCACGTCTTTCCAGGTGAACCGAGCACGCCATTACCGCCTCGGCCAGGCAGCCCTTAATCACACCATTATAAATTCTACGAGCTTTGAAAGAAATGCTGAGTCTACTACAGTAAATTCATCCTAATTTTCATGTTCCCAAGTAACACACTAATCTTCTTTCTTTCCTTGTTTTTTCTTTGTTTTTTGCTACTTGTTTAAAATAGGCTATCACTAATGCGGTGGCCTTAATTAGGGTACATCCTCAGCATTTACCTGGTGTAAAAACGGCAAACCACTTAAAACCACCTTCAGGGCTGTCGATGCTGGGATTTAAACCCACTATCTCCCGAATGCAAGCTCACAGCAGCGCGACTCAAACCGCACGGTTAACTCACTCGATACACACGAATTTTTCCCTAGTTAGCTTTTGCGATGTTCCTTTTACTGTTCCTGAATTGTCCGTCCCACTTATGTTACAGGAATTTTCTCGCCGACAGTTTAGCATTTTTCACGCTTGAAAGTTTTTTAAAGAATACTGGAGTAAATACATATTTTTAATGTTTCCAAGTAACAAAGTATATTTCCATCGTTTGTGTTTTACAATTTTCCTTTTACTTTGCAGGAATTGTCCTTCCTTCTTACGTTACACGACTTTTCTCGCTGGCAGTTTAACTTTTCCTATTCTGGCTTGTTCGTAGCACGTAGTCTAGATTTTATCCTTCTATCTTCTGCGACTTTCACACAAATTGCTCGGTCATCGTGTCAAACTACGTCTAGAATTAGAATCACTACGTAGGAACTCTGCAGCCACTCTCTGTATCATTTCTAGTATACTGATAAGTCCTGTGGGATGGGACGTGTGAAGCTTTCGAAATTACGCTTCCAAAATGAAGGTACCATTTTATATCATCCTTTTTACGTGTCATATGCTTCTTTCCTCGTCCTTTTCCCAATTATCTATGGTACACACTAATGTACAGGCTCTTCCACCTCACATATCATAATGTTATGTACAAGAGATTAATATACGTATCCCTCAACAATTTGCTATAATATGATCGGCAAAGATTCAAGTATCGAGTGAGTGGGTGTTTATGGACTACAGCCGGATCACCGGACTGAACCGGGCTCAAGCCCTCCAAGAGGACCTCACAAAGCCAGTGTTCTACCGTCTGCTTGTCTCGGAATGTTCTTACTCCTCTAATTAGAACAAGATGAGATACTGGGCATCATTTTCTTTCAGGACGTCGCATTGGGCTGTCATCATATGGGAGTTCCTCTGCAGGACTTCAGCAGTCGCTGGTGCTTTCAAATTGAACCCATCCCATGATCTGCAGATAGCCTGGCCTGAACACCTTCAGACTTTTTCGTGCAGGGGTACATGAGTTCACTGCTGTATGATAGCAAAACACAGACTGAAACTTATTTTTGACACGAGATCACTCCGGCCCCTTTGTACAGATCACTACGTAGCTCAATCTGTCCGCTTGGTATATGATTTGTGCCGCTTCCGCAATGGCGGCCTATTCAGTGCTAATACGCTGGCACAAGAAACTGTTCGCTCAAAGAAGAAAAGAGTGAGCGCATGGTATTGTATAAGTTCCGGGGAAGTTAGGGCTGAATTTATGAAAAATAGTGATTATTGATAGAATTGAATGAAATTTGGTTTGTCGTCTCCTGATGGTGAAATAAGGCCATAATACCAATTTTCAGGAAAACAGCAACAGAATGTTCTGAGAAATTAACACTTACAATTTAATTTTTTAAATCGATAAGCATTAAAAATGCTCCAGCTTGTAATAACGATCGTGACTCACAGACTTACTTTTGAAACATACTAATCTGAATTTATAATGGAAAATCTGAATATCTGCATTTAAAACAGAAATTATGAAAATTAATATTCATTAAATAAAATACACAATCGTCGAACCTTGTACTCACACTTACTTCTTACCTGCTTACTTACACATACGTTATTTGAAGGGCGCCAGCTACCACTCAGTGCAGCAAAATAGAATGAGAATCTTGACTATCTCTAGGGTGTGGGGTAATAAGCTTACTTTTGACAACATACCATATAAATTCTGGGAAAAGGAGATTGGCGTTCAGTTTCCCCATTAATTTTGAGGTTAAGATATTTTACTGTCATTGAAATAAAACTATGAATTCGTTTGATAGAACAAAATATATTCTTTAAATAATATATAAAAAATAGTGAGTCTTGTTGCGATAAAACAGATGAGAATATGAAATTATGACATTGCAACTGAAAGAAACTAGGCATGAATTTGAATTCTTCTTGGCCGGATATTTAACAAATTTATACGAAATATTTCCCTCACTGATTCACTTGACTGTACCTTCAACACTTTGAGTGTAATTACGACGTATTCCTGTGATCTGGTGTTTACTGTAGATGTGTCACGCCTAACTTGGTGATACATCCTTGTGACTGCTTCTTCTCCATATCATCTGACTTCTTTGTAAGTCAATATGGTATTACCTCATGGCAGGTGAAGCTTTATCTGACCCTGTAATAATTAAGAGGGGAATTCCTCAAGGCAGTATTATCGGACCTTTATGTTTTCTTATATATATAAATGATATGAGTAAAGGAGTGGAATCGGAGGTAAGGCTTTTTGCGGATGATGTTATTCTCTATAGAGTGATAAATAAGTTACAAGATTGTGAGCAACTGCAATGTGACCTCGAAAATGTTGTGAGATGGACAGCAGGCAATGACATGTTGATAAACGGGGTTAAAAGTCAGGTTGTGAGTTTTACAAGTAGGAAAAGTCCTCTCAGTTTTAATTACTGCATTGATGGGGTGAAAGTTCCTTTTGGGGATCATTGTAAGTATCTAGGTGTTAATATAAGGAAAGATCTTCATTGGGGTAATCACATAAATGGGATTGTAAATAAAGGGTACAGATCTCTGCACATGGTTATGAGGGTGTTTAGGGGTTGTAGTAAGGATGTAAAGGAGAGGGCATATAAGTTTCTGGTAAGACCCCAACTAGAGTATGGTTCCAGTGTATGGGACCCTCACCAGGATTACCTGATTCAAGAACTGGAAAAAATCCAAAGAAAAGCAGCTCGATTTGTTCTGGGCGATTTCCGACAAAAGAGTAGCGTTACAAAAATGTTGCAATGTTTGGGTTGGGAAGAATTGAGAGAAAGAAGAAGAGCTGCTCGACTAAGTGGTATGTTCCGGGCTGTCAGCGGAGAGATGGCGTGGAATGACATTAGTAGACGAATAAGTTTGAATGGCGTTTATAAAAGTAGGAAAGATCACAATATGAAGATAAAGTTGGAATTCAAGAGGACAAACTGGGGCAAATATTCATTTATAGGAAGGGGAGTTAGGGATTGGAATAACTTACCAAGAGAGATGTTCAATAAATTTCCAATTTCTTTGAAATCATTTAGGAAAAGGCTAGGAAAACAACAAATAGGGAATCTGCCACCTGGGCGACTGCCCTAAATGCAGATCAGTATTGATTGATGATTGAGGTGGTATCCCTCTCTGACTCCATGGTAAGCCCTTGCGTCCGTGTCCTCAACTAAGTGAATGACCAACTTTGGCCTCACTCTCTGAATGACCAATAATTAATGGCTCATTAAGTCTTTTCCATCTCTCGTTCACACTCGTTAGCTGAGCAACTGAGGCCTCTTCATCTCGTAGACTTCTTTACTGTTCAGCTTCCGTTTAACTAATGACTAATGACTGACGCTACAATATGCAGCCACCTTATATAGACGTTGGTTGACGCATCTACGTAATCTCCAGAAATAAGTATGATGTACTCCTACCGCGCGGCAAATATTACATACAGTTGTGAAACCGCCGCCGGCTCGCTGGGTTTCTCAAAGAAAGTGAGCTCAGTGCTAACTAAATACGATGACGTAGCCATGACGTAGCGATGACTTGGCAGAAATGTCAGCAATATTGCACAATATAACAACGTCACATCCACATCTGATATATCGAAACTCTCACTGTACAGGTATTTAATGTTAATCTACATATACGTATATATGCATACACTCAATTACAAATACGCAAGCGACAAGCATTGCATAATGGAATTGAATAATAATTATAACAAAATAATAGTAATCTCAGAGATAAAATAATAATAATACGGACATAATATTAATAATCATAATAATAATAATAATAATAATAATAATAATAATAATAATAATAATAATAATAATATAATAATAATAATAATAATAATACACTGACTGACAGAGCAAATGCAACACCAAGAAGGAGTGGTCAGAACTTTATGCCAATTGCAGGGTAGACTGACGTCACTGAGGTATGCTCATGATGTGAAATGCGCCGCTAAACTGCGCACGTAGCGAACGATAAATGGGACACGGCGTTGGCGAATGGCCCACTTCGTACCGTGATTTCTCAGCCGACAGTCATTGTAGAACGAGTTGTCGTGTGCCACAGGACACGTGTATAGCTAAGAATGCCAGGCCGCCGTCAACGGAGGCATTTCCAGCAGACAGACGACTTTACGAGGGGTATGGTGATCGGGCTGAGAAGGGCAGGTTGGTCGCTTCGTCAAATCGCAGCCGATACCCATAGGGATGTGTCCACGGTGCAGCGCCTGTGGCGAACATGGTTGGCGCAGGGACATGTGGCACGTGCGAGGGGTCCAGGCGCAGCCCGAGTGACGTCAGCACGCGAGGATCGGCGCATCCGCCGCCAAGCGGTGGTAGCCCCGCACGCCACGTCAACTGCCATTCTTCAGCATGTGCAAGACACCCTGGCTGTTCCAATATCGACCAGAACAATTTCCCGTCGATTGGTTGAAGGTGGCCTGCACTCCCGGCGTCCGCTCAGAAGACTACCATTGACTCCACAGCATAGACGTGCACGCCTGGCATTGTGAAGGGCTAGAGCGACTTGGATGAGGGAATGGCGGAACGTCGTGTTCTCCGATGAGTCACGCTTCTGCTCTGTCAGTGACAGTCACCGCAGACGAGTGTGGCGTCGGCGTGGAGAAAGGTCAAATCCGGCAGTAACTGTGGAGCGCCCTACCGCTAGACAACGCGGCATCATGGTTTGGGGCGCTATTGCGTATGATTCCACGTCACCTCTAGTGCGTATTCAAGGCACGTTGAATGCCCACCGCTACGTGCAGCATGTGCTACGGCCGGTGGCACTCCCGTACCTTCAGGGGCTGCCCAAT